>NW_024609835.1:114107839-114845490 GCF_016920785.2 Ixodes scapularis
TCGGACTGCTTGCTGTTTGCTTCAATTTGCAACAGCACACTGGCGCCAGTTGAACCTCTAGCGTACATTATAATAACTCTAAGGACGTCACCACCAAGAGATAAGAGACGCGTGCCCAAGCGGTGGTGTCATGAATTTGGCCCTTTCGATTCTCTTGCAACGTTGAGTCTGACCGATTTCTGGCGTCCAAAGGTGCGAGTAGTGCGAGGCTCAATCAGGTGAGCTTGTACTACTCAAAATGAGGTCGCTGCAGTTTTTTCAAAGCTTCAGCGCCGAAGGCCTATTTCCCCCCCCCCCCCCCCCCCCCCCCCCTGGAACGTCTCCTCATGGTAAATCCCCTCCACACTTTCCTCGGCAATGAGCACACCGTACCAATAAGCTAACTTTAGTGAGCCCGTGGGCGACAGCATCTCAAAGCAAGACAAAAAAGGACATGCCAAAAGACAAGCCCAGAACCACGAAGAAATCATCAAACGAAAAGTGATGAAAAGGCGGCCGCTAGAGAGGAAGGATAACCTTTGAAGAAGGCTGCTTGGCGTCTGCGTTTGGGAGCTTTCAGGGCACACATTTTTCGCAGACAACCTCCAAAGAGAGAGAGGGAGACAGAGAGAGAGAAAGGGGTATTTTCTCCCCGTGCTCGACGTGCTGGCCTTGTTCAGAAGTGTGCCTGGAGTCGAGGACCCTGATATTTGGTGCGCCTCCCCACAGTCTCTCCACTTCGAAACTCCTGACGCCGTCCCTGTCGGAAAGACGTACCGTGACCTTGACGGAGATAAACCCCACTTTGGAAGCGCCCAGCAGGCGCGTCCACCCACCGCTGTTTTAATCTTTTGTCCCTCGCGTCGATTGCTTACGTTTTTTCTTCGAGCTGACGAAAAACCCCGGAAGAGGGGTGGAGGTTGCCTGGCGAGGCGTTTGGGGGGGGCCATCGCCCCCCCCCCCCCTCCCCCCCCTTTTGGATCCGCCACTGGCCCTTGTAGGGAAACGCTGCACGGACATGCGGTACCCCGCGTCTCCACCAAAATGTCACTAAAGAACAGGCGAGGAAACAAAGAATAAATGGGGAAACTGAAACGTTTAATGGGGGCGAACTTGTGCCCAAAAATGAAAAGGAAACAGAAGATAACAGCAGAGCGTCGCGGGTGTCAAAGTCGGCGAAAAAGCAGAGTCGAACGCTGGGGCGAAAACTGTCTCGAGCTTGCCACGCGGAGCCCCTTTCGCACACGCGTGGGCTTCTTTAAAGGGGCGGTGCAACGATTTTATGATTAAAATCATTTGCATGTCGTCACTTTTACGTTGTTTATCGTGTCCCAGAGGATCGAGAAAACACTTCCTTGATTTAAAATGTCGCGATTCCGCTGCATAATCGCAAAGCAAAAGTCGAGCTTTTTCCCCCACCTGCAGCCCCAAGTGGCAGTCGAAGGAACTACGGCGGAAAGATTACGTGACCTCGCTCGGCTCTAAGCTGCAGCCTAGCGCCCGCTAATGTACGCAGAGAGAGGGAGGGGAAGCGTCCTCCGAGATAGCACACGGGAAGCTACACGGCACTCCGAATGACGTCACTGGGAGTGCGACCAGGTGTGACCCTGAAGACTGGGAGTGAGTTGAGGGGTGCCCGAAATACCAATCTTTATCTTTTTTTTTACGCAATAACTAGGACACGCAGGCGAAATCGGTTTTCTGTTCTTTACTTCAGAAGTGTCAGGGGGCAACTTCCAGAAATCTTTGACCGAAGTCCGAAAATCGTTGCACCGCGAAGGAGAACTCCGCGGACGGATGTCGTGACGTCAGCAACCCAGAAAACTCCGTCCTCGCGGCTCCACTCGACGCAGAACTCCGAGGACGGATGTCGTGACGTCAGCGACCCGGGAAACTCCGTTCTCGGCTTTATACTTTATACGCAGCCGAAGCTACAAGCGCGAGCTCACGGCTTTCAGCATCCCTGCCGAGCACGCGCTCTCATGCAGTGCAAGCGCTGTTCAGGGCCACATGCTCGCACTTGTAGCATCAGCTGCGTTTGGACTTAAGCTGAAACGAAGTGTAGCATCCACACGGACGGCGAAGAGTCACGAGGGATATCAGTGTTACCAGCCGAATTTAGCGGTCGCACTCTCAACAACAACGTTCGGAGCATGCTGAACAGAGCGCGAGCGCCGTAGTTTTAAGAACAGGAAAATGGAGGCGCAGATGAAGCGGCGGTATGCCGTTATGGCAGCAGCGGTGCTAGAAACGGACGACGACGACGTTCTACCCACTAAAAGAAGGTTCTGGGTGAAAGATTGGATGGAGAAGAAAGAACTTGGGATACAGAACCAATTGTACGAAGAGCTGCTAGAAAGCGACTCCATGGAATATCGAAAACTCCTTTGGGTGCCCCATGACATCTTGGTTGAACTACTGGCCCGCGTCCGTCCGCGAATACAGAGGCAAACGACGAACATGAGGCGTCCTGTGAGCGCGAAGACCCGTCTCCAGCTGACACTGCGATACTTGGCATCTGGTGAGTACGTGCTTGTTAAAATCAGTCACCAATTTTCTTTGTGCTGCTGCGATTATACTGGGAAGGAACCGAGAACCAATTAAGTTGAAAAAGAAACAGTCAATTAGGATCCTTCAAAGCTGGCGTGTCTAGCTTACCTCCAGCAGCGACCAAAAATAGCAGTTGTCCATAGGGTATCAAAGCATTTATCTGTCGGCAAAAAATGAAGATGTATCCGTGTCATTTTGGACACAATTTTTTCATTAGCTATAAGAATTAAAAGAGCATTATTTTTTATATTTATTTTAGCTTTACTTATTCCTTACTCAGGCCATCATTCGGAGCTTGAATGTTCATTGTTGAGTGGTGGGTGCTTGTGCAACATCCATAAGTTAGGGGTCATATCCTGTTACCCAATAATTTTCCCGATATAAAGATAAATGCAGTTGCAATTAGAGCTTCTTTAGCGTTAGCCAGAATGCGCAATAATTTCTTATTTGTTTTTTGTTTTTTTAGGGGAATCCCATCACTCCCTGAGCCGACAGTTTCGCGTCGGCCACAGCGCTGTGAATGACATAATTCACAGCACGTGCGCTGTGATCTACGACATGCTGAAGGACGAAGAACTGGCAGCACCCAAGTCGACGGACGCCTGGCTGCGGGTGGCTCAGCAGTTCAGCGACCGGTGGCAGTTCCCAGACTGTGTGGGTGGCATCGACGGGAAGCATGTCGCCATTATAAAACCTGCATAGACCGGAACTGTTTACTATAACTACTAAAAAACGTATAGTATCCTTCTTTTTGCACTTGTTGATGCTAGCTGCAAGTTCCTGTATGTCGATGTCGGGACGCCCGGCTTTAAGGGAGACGCTGCCATCTGGCAAACCACCCCTCTTCAGAAGGCAGTCACAAACAGGAGTTCTGGGCTACCAGACCTGGTAGACATGAACACTTCGTCTGGGCTTCAGCTTCCACCTGTGATCGTGGGGGACGACGCGTTCCCTTTATCATCGAACTTGATGAAACCCTTCGGCGGAAACAGCCTAGCACCTGAACAGAAGATCTTCAACTACCGGTGAGTTTTATTAAAAATCGTTAACCACATACCTCTTAAATAAATGTTGCCTGAACCCGCTTGGCATAGTATGGTGTGACCGTCTTCATGGCGTCGAGGTAATGTTTTGGCCTCCGGAGTACTAAGACGATGGTTTGAACTATGGGTGGTCTCTTCCCCGAAAAGTCATTGGGGTGCACGTGTCGCTCATATCCTCAGTTGCTTTGCGACGTAGAACCCATATTTTTTTTCAGTATGGTTAAATTTTCGCGTACTGCAGTTGTATGGATTTGAAACGCACAAGAAAACAAGGTGCAATAAACACGCAAATAGGCACAACGAACAATGACGCACCCTTGTCTCGTTTATCAATAATGATATTCGCCTTGACTACACGTCTTCCTGTTTCTGCGGTATAAGTGAAAGGAATGAAATCAGCTTGGTTGCACATACTCGTGCATACCCAACGTCTTGTCTGTGATACATTGAAGTTTTCAGTGCACAAATTTGGCTCTAAGGTACAATTTTGATGCAAATGACTGCAATTTGTTTTTATTTATTTATTTCAGGTTGTCCCGAGCGCGGCGTGTGACCGAAAATGCGTTCGGTATTCTGGCTCATAGGTTTCGGTTCCTCTTAACCACTGTGCATGCTAGACCAGAGAGAGTGCGCACGATGGTACAAGCAGCGTGTGTTCTGCACAATCTCCTGAAGGGACATCCCGACCAACTCGAACAACCCAGGACAAGCAAAGAGCCTGGAAAGAAGTCAACTTTCTTCAACCTCAGGCCGTCGAAAGCTCGCCCCGGAACCCTCGCTGTAGCTGTCCGAGAGAGGCTCTGCAACTATTTCAGTGGAGAAGGTGCCGTGCCTTGGCAGAACAAAGAAGCTGGCGTTGACATCAGTCACCTTAGGAAGCAGGCGACCGTGTCGGTGCCTCCAGGCATTTAACACCCTGTGAAACGTTGCCTTGCGCAGCTCTACGAAGGACTGCAGTTCAACATCATCCTTCCTTTTTTGGTGTACTATCGGGGAAAAATGAAATACGAACAGAGGAGCGCGTGGCTCTCGGTACAGGCTGCGCCACCTGGAAGTGAGCCTAGGGACAAGGGTGTGTGGCCTACTCCGATGTGTGTACGCCCTTCGATCGGCACTCCCCTAGCTTCGGCATTGCACCGCTTGGTGCCCTGAAGGCTATCACCGCTATCGTTGCTCGCTCGACGCGTGCGGCGCGAGGAAGCTCGCCGCTACTAGCATGCTAGAGCCGCTAGTAGCAAGCTGCTACTAGCGGCGAGCTTCCTCGCGGCGCACGTGTCGAGTGAGCAACAATAGCGGTGATAGCTTTCAGCGCACTAGAGGTGCAATCCCTCAATGCCTAAGCTTGCGAAGCACCGAGCGAAGGGCGTATACTCATCGGAGTAGGCCACACACCCTCGCCCCTAGGCTCACTTCCAGGCGGCGCAACCTGTACCGCGAGCCACGCGTTTTTCTGTTCGTATTTTATTTTTCCCCAATAGCACATGCTGCATTTTTTCTGAAAAACACGGAATCACTTTTCGGACTGAGGTTTTTATGTGTGCTACCATGGAGCAGAACGAAAAGCTAAAATCATTTGTTCGTCGAAGTTTGTTTACGTGCCAAACTTCTGTGTGTTCGAGGGGAACATATCAAAGCGAAACATTAGCAATACTTAAAATCGACCCGATGCAGAGGGGGTCAGCAGCTTGCAACTTGCTGCAAGCTCTCTGGTAATATCTGCAATAATAACTTACATTTAAACGTAAGGATCTAAGAACTGCAATGTTATGTCATGTAAAGGGTATTACTCCAGAAGAATTGCTTGCAATGCGATGGAAAAATTCAGACGGGTACTTTGAGACACGTTTAATCCAAGTGTGCAGCGATTGCAGACAAGACCGATATCTGGCATCTAGCCCTCACTGCCAGAGACATCGACCGTAAATATTCGGCCACCACTATGCCAAACGCAGCACTGTCATCTGGTGCAGGTGGTGGTGCTTCCATGCACTCTGTTAGCCTTGTAAGGGCTGCCGTCCTCTGTTCCATGAGGGACAGTTCTGCCCCGTGCACCCTCCTTTTTTTGGGAGGTGCAGACGCCGATTCTTTTCCTGTCAAGGAGGGGCCTGCCCCAGAGGCGGCTCCAGGACTCGGTTCAGGGCTCTGTGCTGGGCTGAGCACATCTTCTGGGCTCCTCTCGTCAGAATCCTGCAGCCGCATGCCAACACAGTTGCTAGAAACCCGCACAATATTGTGTCATAAATACAGCTGTGTCTTTAACAATGACCGCGGGGGGACTGTGAAGCCTGTCATATAAAATATATTTTGATAAAGGTGCAAATTTCCAACTGTTTTGTCACCTCCTCCATGGTTTTCTTCTTTCTGGTACCCGCCTGTACGGTAAGGCGTACAGGTATAAGTTCAAGGCAGCAAAGAAAAAGCATTTCTTCCCACTTGAGGACATTGTAATAAGGCTAGAAGCTGGTTACTCTTTGACTCACCAAACTATAGAGGTAAAAAAAAAAGAACATCTAAAAATAACTGCTGGACTGTAATCATGAGGTTGAGATGTTTCGTGTTTATCCATTTGAGCATTCAACTCTGGTTTTAGTATGTAAAATGTTCCTTGCTCTTATTTACGTGCCACCGCAGTCATGCATAATTGGAAAATTTCGGGTGCACAAACACATATAGCACACTTACCCTGCCCAGAGGAACCCCTGCAAAGTCGAAGCTGGACATCCCCATCCCTGCTCGAGTTGTCGCTCCATCCAGGAAGCGCATGGCCGAAAAGAACTTCCATTTTCCGCTGTAGGCTTCGTCAGCTGCCTGGCCACTTTTTGTTTTCAAAATCTTCTTTCTTTCGTCTCGGTACGTTCTTCTTTTATTTTGAAGAAATCCTTTAAAAAAATCTGTTCACAATAAAAAAAAAAAAAAAAAAAAAAAAAAACCGTCAGAGCTGGGCAAGCACAAGCCACACTATTTCTGTGAAAGCTTTGACACTTGCAATTTGATTAAATGTATACCCTTATAATTAATACGTAACTTTAGCGAAATATGCCTGCTCGGGCTCGTTCGCTACCGGTGAGAGCACCTGGATTGAAAACTCGCACTGCAGAACCGCAGGCATACCTAGAGTCCCCTGCGCACAGTTGCGTTTGAGTGCGTTTGACTGCGTTGCGGCTGCGAGAAACCAGGACATCCCTGCTTCTTAAAGCTATTCCTTGAACAGAACGATTCTACCAGCCAGTTTGACAACGCCTTCACTGTCGCAATGCATCGAGGGAACTTTAGTCTTTCTGCATGTGCGACAAGCTCCCTGGTGCTCTGCGCGTGTAGAGCACGAGACGGCACGAACCGCGTCGTGCACTCTAGCCTGCCTCCTGTGAACTAAAGTTATGGCGGTGTCACGCACGCGCTGACCACTTGGTGAGATCGGTATTCCACGCCTCATACGAAGCACAGATGTGCTGGTTACTCGCTTTAGTGTCTGGACGCAACGCAGTCGAACGCAAATGTGTGTAGGGGCCTTTATCCGCACGCTCTCGTGATGTGATTTGACTACATTCAAGCGTCCTGTGATATTGTGATAGTGTTTGAATCGTCAGCGGCCGCAGAGCGCATTTATGCACTGAACAAAGACGTCACTCACCCACTGTGTATGGTGCAAATTGCGGGAACCGTGCGAACATCTCTTCGGCAATTTTCTCCCATATTGATGTCTTGAGGTTGGTCTTTGAATACAGTTCGCTGCTCATGTCCCACAGTGCAGGGAACTCCTCAACGAGAGAAATTAAAAAAAAAACGAGGCGTCGTCATTAAACTTTGCCATTCTACCACCGGACTGCAACAACAATACTGGAGGAGGCGATTTTGAAAAGCGCGTGAAGAACACTGTGGCCCTCGTGGCCCGACGAAGCAAAAGATTATCTCTAAAAGCATCTAAATGCAAACTACTCCGCGGCCGACCTGCGGAGCTCTCGTGCTGACAGAACAAACCCTCCGTGCCTCCGCCACGGAGGAGGACGGCGCCGCGAGGCGTCAAAAAAGGATGAGGTGTATCTCACGTGATGCGCGATCCGCGGAGGAAAGTGGCGGATTTCTCCTTCGTGTGGATACCCCACCTCCGCTGTGGAGAAGGACGGCGCCGCGAGGAGTCAAAAAGGAATGACGTATATGTCACGTGATGCGCGATCCGCGGAGGAAAGGGGCGGATTTCTCCTTCGTGTGGATACCCCTTTAAAGGAGCGGTGCAACGATATTCAATTGGAATGTTTTTCACTTGACACGAGCTTACTGGCACTAGTGGGACTCAAGGATACTCACACGCAACGCCACTGGCCAAGAAACTCCTTTGTTGCGGTGTAATTTCAAGGACAAAAGCGAGCATTTTCATTCAATCTCTCCTTTGCAAATTTTGATGACGTAACGTGGGGATCGAAGTACACCCAAGTGACGATATTTGAATGCGGTCCATAGATTGGACCCGAGCGTTGCGTGGGCACTCGACTTGGGCTCGTGATAATTGCTAGCTCGAGAAGCATTCGGGTAGTGGCCCGTGTCCAATCGCTGCAACGACGACAACAGCCGAGCCATAACAATGTCTGGAACTCAGCGCGTGTCCTGCGCTTTGCCAACCTCAGCGCGTGTCTATGATCAACACTGACGGCATATAACCGGCTCCAGATCACGTGGCCGCTTGTTCTAGCTGCGAGTTGAGGGGGTGAACGCTGCTCGTTTTTCTTTAATTTTTTTCTGGGACTTCTATTGCGTGAGGTGAAAAACGAACGCGTGTTTCATAGGTCATTAACGTTAGGGATCCGTTTTAAGCCGTATTTGCGCAAAGTACAAAAATTGTTGCATCGCTCCTTTAACAATCGGCGTAGAAGGTTCGGCGTGTAGATCATTTTATTAGAGTCAACAAAAATGCGTCACCGCGGCCAGGAATCGAACCCTGGCTTTCAGCGCGCTGTCTGCTTGATCAGCTGAAATCTCGACAATACTATCACGCTGTGATATGACAACGATTTTTTTTTTTCGAACCCAGTAGATGTGGCGAATATTTTTGAGAGTCGCGTTAGCTCTTCTTTCAGTGCGAACGATAACTGGTTGCCAAGCTCGAAGAAATCGCATAAATTTTTTGACCGTCGTTCCAATAAATGAAAATGAAGTGTTCGAGGCAATTAAAATATTTGAACCGAAGCTGTCCTCGGCAGTTATAGTCATGGGGTTGTGCTCAATACTTTTGTCAAGGGGTGCTTCACATAGTTAAAGGGACCATGAAATGAATTTTCGAATGGGATAAATTGGGATTTCACTCATTGCATATCGTGTTTAATGCAAAAAAAAAAAAAAAAAGAAGAAAGAAGCATTACACGAGCGTGGGAAGTTTAAAGCCTGATTTTAGATACCATAATTCTGAAAATATAGTCGGACTATTTCTTACCTCCTTTCCTTCGGATGCTCTCCGTCTTTTCACTGTGATGCATCCGCGGTGCCCAAGCACGTCTTCAGCCCAGGCATCGGACACGAGCACTGCGTCACTCGGACGTATGCGCTCGTCAACAATCAATGCGTCGACGAATATTTGAGTTCGCGTTCGTGACCAATGAGTGCCCCGACGGCACTTATCATCACTTGTGAATGAAAAGAACGGTGAAGGCTTCGAGTCATAGCCTCCAGTGCCGAAACATGTCATGACCACGTGCTTTCTCATTTCACTTTTGAGTTGGATTAAAGGTAAGGAGGAAGGGGATGTTGAAGAATCATTTCGTGGTCGCTTTAACTTGTCACTTGAATCTGGAATTTTTCTTACCGGATGGGGGAAGCGCTCTGTTGTAGTTTCGTTGCATAAATCGGGTGACCATTCTGGTGTTACCAATTATAGACCCGTCTCTCTGCTCTGCAGTCTATCTAAGTTTTTTTTTTTTTTTTTTTAATTATGGTGCACACCCGCTTTTACGCCTATTTCTTCTTTATTATTTCTGAGCAACATAGTTTTATGAAAGCCCGCTCTATGGAAACAAACCTGTGCTCATTCTTGAGTTATGTCGTACCATTTCTACATAACCGAGAACAATTATAGGTGTAGTGTACCTTCGTACGTGACCAAATCACATGATAAGATTAATCATAAACTACCTTTGAGTAAGCTTTGTGACTACGGTCTATCTCCTATGCATGCTCATCGCAACGAAAAAAGGCTTGTGGCGTTTTGGTCCTGGGCCAGGGGCCTATTTAGGAAAATGATTAAAGTCCAGGATAATTAGGTTGTTAATTATTTTTGCGTAATAAACTTTTATAGTGTATTTAACGGCATGGTTTTAAATAGAAAATTGCTCAGCATCATAAAAAAAAAAACACCAAATCAACAAATTTCAGAACGATAGAAGGCACGCGAAGCAGTTTACGGCTTTCTGAAAAACCACACAAAATCGACGGCTTTTTAAGTTTCGGTTTGCTATCGGAGCGTATCTCAGTCCCGGCGGCACCGTGCCCCGTGGAGAGATAGTGCAACCAGCCTCTGCTGCGTCGCGTGATGACAGTGCAGCAGCGGTCCAGGCTTGAGTCAAAAAATTGTGGAAGTTCCTTTCTGACGCTTCTAAAGTAAGGACCGAAAACCTATTTCGCCTGCGTGTCCTAGTTGTTGTGTACAAAAAAAAAAAAAAGATCAATATTGGCATTTTTGGCACCCCTCAACTCACTCTCAGTCTTCAGGGTCACACCTGGTCGCACTCCTAGTGACGTAATTCGGGGTGCCGTGTAGGTTCCCGTGTGCTCTTTCGGAGGACGCTTCCTCTCCCTCTCTCTGCTGACATTAGCGGACGTTATGCTGCAGCTTAGAGCCGAGAACGAGGTCACGTAAGCTTCTCGCCGTAGTTCCTTCGGCTGCCACTCGCGGCTGCAAGCGGGGGAAAAAGCTCGACTTTTGCTTTGCGATTATGCAGCGAAATCGCGACATTTTTTAATGAAGGAGATTTTTCCCCGATCCTCCGGGACACGATACATAACGCAAAAATGACGATATGCAAATTCTTTTAATCTTAAAATCGTTGCACCATTTTTAAGATTTTTCTTTTAATTTTTTACAAAAAGGAGTTTTTTTTTTTATCTTGACAAGGTTTGTTCAGTACAATGGGTCAATGAACTTTTGGACCCTGAAAAAAGTCACTGTTTGGGTTTCCAGCTTGGACCACAACATTCGTGCTTCTTAGAGGGAAGAGGGGTAGTGTTGACGATTGGGCTAGTTGGCCTTTCATATTAGCGGAAAACAAACAACGCAAGGACAAGGACAGAGTAGAAGGCGGTAGGGTTGTGTTTCTGTGGGAGACGGCCCATTCGTCATAGGGACACTGGTAACAGGCCCGTTCGTCACAGCGGAACATTCGTCATAGCGGACGTTATGCTGCAGCTTAGAGCTGCAGCATAACATTCGCCACCCGGATAGTCTTTTTGTCCGAGCCGTTCGGACCGAACGGATTAGTTTATGACGAAGGGTAACATTTTGATGACATATTTCATGGAAAAGACACAAGCGAGACATTTTTCGGCGGTGAATTAGTAACGGCAGACCTAAAGAATTTTAATGGTGGTAACGCTGGCAGTGCGATGATAGTTCGTCAATATAAAACGAGCTGAGCGGTTTCGAATGGATGTAATAAGAGCAATTAGAGACGAGTGAGCGGGGTCCCACACAGCAGCAGCATATTCTAATTTTGAACGGACTAGGGTTTTGTGCATGGTGTGGTTAAAGCCTTTATCTTTGCAGACTCCGCAGAATAGAGAAGGGGGTCGCTAAGGTCACTGTCACGCCCTCTAACCCTCTCTAGCAAAAAAAAAAAAAAAAAAAAGAATTAATAATAACAAAAAGAAGAGAAAAAGTTTTCCTTTTTTTGTATACCGGGGGGGGGGGGGGGGGGGGTCCTAATGTTTCGAGCCGTTCGGACAAAAAGACTATCTTGGAACTATTGTGTGACAAGTCGGCGAATCGCGCTATTTGACGAACGTTCCGCTGTAACGAACGAGCCTGTTACCAGCTGCCCTATGACGAATGGGCCTACACAACAGAGAAAGGTGTGAACCTATAAATTGCATAGGATGGGGAAGGCAGCTGAAGGCTTTATTCGTCCAGGAATTTGGCTATTTCAAAGTACCGGCTTTTATTGAATTAACATTTGTTTCGAAGATTGGCCGTTTGACATCCAGTGCTACCTATCGCAAGGGCGTCGGTGCAATGCCAAATGCAGCTACAAAAATATGTTTCAATACAAATGATACATTTTTTTCCCTACGTTTATGTCCGGATATTATTTATTTTTATTTAAAAAAAGAAAAAGAAAAGATTATAACTGAATTTCAAAGAATTGAGAATCTAGCAAAAATAAAATCCGACAAACCCCGAAATTTCAGCGGAAATCACGAGGACGCATTTATTGCACTAGCTAGGCCGCTGGACAGGTCAAGAACGAAGTGGAAGCTCCTCCCACCCCTTTCCACTTCAGCGGAGCGAACGCTGGAGAGGAGGTCGCCTCCTCTCCACCGTTCTTTCTACTAAAGTGGATAAGGGTGGGCGGAGCTTCCACTTCGTTCTATAAGTTGTAAGGTATAACGAAAGACACCGGGCCTAAACAAGACAAACAAACTAGACGTTCGCGTAATGTCGGGTCGGGTGTATCTCAAAACGTCCCATTCGCATTTGAACCTTGCACATTTTGACCCCTTCTCATTTGGTCCTTCTCGTTTGAACCTTCTCATAAGATCCGAATCGTGTTTTTCGCAACTGGACCCATTCTCATTTCGCCCGTTCGCGCTACGACCGAATGACACTATAGTGTCATTCGGTCGTAGCGCGAACGGGCGTAACGACGAAAGGCATAACGACGTTAGAAGCATGCCGAACTATAGTTCGGCATGCTTCTAACGTCGTTATGCCTTCGCAACTTTGTTGATGAGCCTTACCCTGATGTATGTTATGTGTAGAGGTACGCACAGATATATGTTATGTGTAGAGGTACGTACTGAGAATCGTACACTGACGCCTGCTTCAATTCCTCTAAGCAAACGAGAAAAAAAAACGATGAACATTTAATTTGGGAACTTTGTTTGAACAAAAAAAGCATACATAATAGCAGTGGTTCTCAACCATTGACGTTTCGCGGACCCCTTGTAGAAAGGCGGAGATGATGGAGGACTCCGTTTGGGGTGCGGGGAATAGTAAATAGATATAACTAACTGCTAATGTAAAGTAGACTTATCTCATTGACATACACACGAGAGTGCTCTCACGAAAATTGGAACGTTTCTTCTCAACGTGAAGAAAGACAACTAATATTGCCGTGCCTGACTGATGAGACGGGGCTTCGCAGACCCCTAGGATGCCTTCGCAGACCCCCATTTGAGAACCACTGGATTATAGAAGTGGTGGCGTTGTCCCAAGTCGAGAGACCTTCAACAACGTGACATTTCGGAATATTATCTGGCTGCGATAAATAGTTGGTCTGTTTTATTGGCAGCTATTAGCTTTTCACGACGACCTCGACGCACTGCTAAAATCCTTAGCAGAGAAAGTATGCCTGTAGCGTGGCACACACACAGACACACACAAATTATATCAACGTATTTATTAATATTACCCTAAAAACGATTTTGGTACAGAGAGTCAAGTGCGACGGGTCAAAGCGAGATATTTTTGAGAATGGCTGTTTTGAAAAGGGCCAGGTGAAAAGGGCGAAACGAGAACGGGCCCAAATGAGGAGGGTTGGAATGCGAAAGACGAAACGGGAAAGGACCAAATGCGACAGGTCTAAGAGAGAAGATCTTTTTGAGAATGGTTGTTTTGAGAAGGGCCAAGTAAGAAGGGCGAAACGAGAACGGGCTCAAATGATAACCACCCATGTCGGTCTGCCTTTGGGGCGCTGTGCACGGGTTTCGCCACTGCAGTACGCAGCACGCCGGTACGACGCTCGTTCAGTTCGTGCTATTAGGTGTGGGTTGAAGCCAGCTGCCTGGATCCTGCGGCGCGAGTTTTCGGGCCACGTGCTCCGAGCTGCGTTGCGTTCATCTCTGCCGCACGACTGCGTATCTTTCGTGACTGGAACACATGTGCGAAAACCTGACCTGAAGTCGCACAGAATTTAAAACATACGAAAATTGGCCGCTATTTGCGAAAAACGAGGGCGCATTTATTGCACTAAATCGCAAATATGATTCTCTTAAAAACACATTTGATATTTTTTTTAGAAAAGATACCTGCACTTAACACGTGGTTCGTCTAAAAATTGGAGTTGAAGAGAGAGAGAAGGCTTGCGAAAGATTAAATATATAAAGTATTTGGAAATACTCACGTGTCTGTCGGAGCCAGAGGCCAGACAATCATCATTAGTTGGGGCTCGAAATCGATTGGCCAGACGCGACGTTCAGTTGAGCGCTCACAGAACACTCGTCGAAATCCTGAAAACCCGAGACCGAGGAACAAAAAAAGGGGTCTCCGGTCTTAGAGATGTTGAAAGTTCACCACCTCGCCCACATGCCGTGTGATGCATCCCAGGGAAAAGTTCACCAGAGATAAGCTCACCGGAGATAAACTCACCGAAGATAAGCTCACCGGAGATAAGCTCACCGGAGAAAAACACCTCCAATTAAAAACGAGCGTGTTGGTCAATAGATACAAAACTTGAAAGTATAAAACAGCAAGGACGAGGATGGGAACAGGACATCTTTCAGTTTCCTGTTCGCGTCCTCGTCCTCGCTGTTTTTATACTTTCAAGTTTTTTTTTTTTTTTTGTAAGCTCATCTTAAATTAAATTTTGGTGTAAAGTAGTCGCTTTAACAGCAGTTGTGATAAGTACCAACGTTTTAGGCGCCTGTCATGCACGCGGTACACTCTGCAACACAGCGCGAAGCGGTTTTTCGCATTTTACTTAGAGAAGAAGTTGACAGCATCAAACTCTTATCGCGTAAGTTTGTGCCCCGAGTGAGCATTTTCCACTGCACTAGTAGTTTCGATGGCAACCTCTAAAATCTAAGGAAGACAAAAAAAGAAGCCAATCGCTTCTTTATGTTAACTATGTTGACCAGTGTCACGCAGCGTACACATGCCACATAAAATCAATATAATAAAGTAAAAAAAAAAAGAAATGAGATGTTTTTTTAAAGTTTAAATTAGGTTTGCTTGATTTAAATTAGTTTAATTTTATCTAAATTCCTGTATTTAATGCATTTTTAAACACGGCAGTTTGTTTAATAAATTCGTTCCATCGGTAAAAACAATGCGTAAAAAAAAAGAATTGCAGCTGTTTTAACATTTGGTTTATGAAAACCCTTCCATATTAGAACAAAAATAGCTTAACTTTTTTTTTCTTTTCTAGCGAAAAAGTTGTATATTTTTTTAGTTTTTTCGCGATCTGATTCTTTAGCAATACGGCACTACTTTCCCAGCTTTCGTTTCTGTCTTTTGCGTTCTGATTTAATTGCAAAAAAAAAAAAAAACGCATCTTTACGTGGTGAATGATGTTGATTGGGGCGAAGCTCTGGTGGTGCTTGTCTGCGTAGACGCTGAGCCGCAGCATGCCGAGCCTTTCGTTCGTTTTCATCCAAGTCACGCTGCGACCACGTTCCACGCCACACATTCTCTTTCTGACATGGATGAAAACGAACGAAAGGCTCGGCATGCTGCGGCTCAGCGTCTACGCAGACAAGCACCACCAGAGCTTCGCCCCAATCAACATCATTCACCACGTAAAGATGCGTTTTTTTTTTTCCTACACGAGCACGAAAGCACGTGCTCACGTGCTCGTGAGCACGTGAGCGTGTGAGCTCACGAGCAGAAGCACGAGCCCCCGACGCCTGACATCGGACGGACATACGGACATAGCTCGCCCCTAAGGGGTATTCACACGAGGGAGAAATCCCGGGGATTTCTCCCCGGCACGCGCATCCAACGCCGAAAGCGTCAGGCTTTGCGATGTGCAAAAGCCTCGCGTTTTTATCTCGTGATGCGCGCGTGCCGGGGAGAAATCCCCGGGATTTCTCCCTCGTGTGAATACCCCTTTGGAGCTTCGCCCCTAAAAGATGTGACGTAACTGACGAACGAAGCCAAAGGTAGAAATCAAACTCAACGCATCGATTTGTTCCAATGGCCTCTGCGTTTTGTTCATGTTCAGCCCGATATAAATATTTCTTGTGTGATTAAATTATTCTTTGATTGCAATACACAACACATCTGCATAGCCTAAAATGATAAACAAACAGTAAATCTAGAAAAAAATATTTTTGTGGTTACTTTCGCGGAAAAAGTTCGATTGAAATAATCGTAGTAAAACCAGTTTGACTTAAATTACATCACGATTTAAATCATCTTGATTAGTATTCTCAACCCTGGCTCTGGTCCCCATTCCTGATTTATGTCAACTCATTTCGCGTGAGTGTTACCACATTTAATGCTGAGTTAGAAGGGATAGAAGAACTATGACCTCTCTTTCCGTTCGAATGAGGTAGGAACTGAAACCACCGCTTCCTAAACAAATGGTGAAGTGTGAAGATTTTGCAATACGGTGTCGGTATACTAAGATCATTTTATAAATAAATATCCAGAAAATACTCAAGCATCTATACTGGTTATGTGTCCCCCATTATATTTTTTAATTAGTGCTATATTGAAATTATTTATTTTATTTTCGTCGGGCAACCACTGACGTGTTACAGCACGCTTTCATACTTTAAAAATGAACTCTTCAGTGAACGTATTTACCTGTCACCGTAGGTTAGCTTTTCTCCGTATGCGTCAAAAGACCGGCGATGTTTTCTCTGCATCGGACAGTTTTCCGGTGAGCTTTTCTCCTGTGAGCTTATCTCCGATTAGCTTTTCTACCGTGAGCTTATCTCCGATGAGCTTTTCTCCGCCGCCCGTGTTCAATATGGACTAGCCGTCAGTAGGTGTAGAAAATTCGGTTGTAGGACCGTTCGTCGAATGACAATTCGTCACACGTCAACAGGCAGCAAGGCTATTCGTCACATAGGGCGATTCGTCATAGGGCACTTCGTCACCATGACTATTCGACAAACTATTAACATGTATTTCTTATTTTTTAGCATTTCTGATGTTTATCGAGCAAAGTTCTTACAAGTGAGTACAATGACCAGCGACCCCCTTTCTTGGTCTAACTCTTTTTTCTCGACACAAAAAATCAGACTTTTACTAATTTATAATAGACGCTGATTAACTATAATGTCTTGTCCACCAGAACCTTAGCACATCTTTCAGTTAATAATGAAAAAAAAAAAAAGAGTCGGTGACAAATCTTTAGGCAATAGTGGGGTGTTACATTAAACCTCTTGGTCACGCATGCGCAGTTTGTTTTTGTGTCGTGCTTGCGCAGTCTGTCTGTGTCGTGCTTACACAGTTTGTCCGTGTCGTGCTTACGCAGTCTATCTGTGCCATCTGTGCCATTCACGTGAAGGAGTTAGATTCATTCCGCGTTGCGCATGTGCCATCTGTGTCGCGCGCATGGACAGCTGCATTATTTCTGCGTCGCGCATGCGCAGTCTCTGCCGCGCATGCGAAATCTGTATTGCGCATGCACAGTCTATAGCTGTGTCGCGCTCCTAAAAGTTTTATAATCTAAGCTTCCAAGGTGAACTTAAATGTTTACCAACCTAAAAAGAAACAAAAGACTAAACTTTCTAAAGAGGTTTTTCGTTGAGTTGTCCCAGTGACGAATAGCAATGCTTCGAGTTGCCCTATTACGAATCGTCTTTCGACGAACGGCCCGTACCCGAGAAAATTCAACCTCCTGATTTGGTCACGAATGTCGTCATATACATCGGCGATGAGATAGCATGCTCTTATCAGAAGGCGTGCTCAAGGAAGCGGTGAAGCGCGTCCTCGTCCCATCCTCAAGTTTAGCGTCCTTGGCTTCCTCGTTTTCTCTGCGGCACTTTCACTCGCAGCCGCTGACGGTGCAAACAAAAATGGAGGGGCAAAAAGGAGACATTGCGCATTTCTTTCGTTGTTTGTTTATTCCGGGTTCCGCCGGTTCCGTTGTCAGCGGGGACGGCCTGTTTTGCCGCCCCATTGTCCTCGCGTCGATCGCTGCCGGCATCGTTCTTTCACCTTCGTACCGACCGCCTGCCGAGGTCTGCGTTTGTTTGCTTCCCGCGAAGTGTAGCAACAAGTGTTTCCCGTTGTGTTTCTTCTCGTGTGGTCGTTGCATTTTGTTTCATTTTTAGGGTAATTATCGTAATTTCCGGCTTGTCCCCTAAAGGCACCTTAAACGTTGGTTCCTTTGCAATCGACGAATCAGCTCACGCTCTTGGGGGTCGCGACTCGCGAGCGGAGGTTCGCGGACGATTGCGAACGGATTCGCCGCCGACCTTAAATGTCCCTTTAGCTAAGGGTATCTTCACGATCGCGTGAATGGGGCATTAGTCGCAATTGTACTTTTTCGAGATTGATGTCGGTGCGTCTAATACAATGGGGCGAGTTATTTGTGTTTTCTGCGTTGTTTGATAAAAAAATATTAAAAAAAGAAGGCTGTTTAGCCGTGTCAAACTGACCACCGATCTGTACCCCCAACTTGTGTAATGCCCGGGCCCATGATGACGATGATGATGATGATAAGTATTGACCTTACCTGTGCAAGATATGTGCAAGATATGGGCAGCATCGATTCATTTACGACGAAGTTCGATTCCCTAAAATGGATCCCGCTTGTACATAACCAGGTGTTTGTGCGAAGACTTAAAGATTTCTAAAACTAGGGTGTTCGAGAGAAGAAAAAAAAGAAACCTTTCTCGGGAACAAACAATTGCCAGCCAAGGCGGACTCCAGGCATTGCAAAAAACATACTAATTATCCAATGAATTACGTACAATTTACTAATTCACTTTTTAGTTAGTGAAAAGAAACATATGGTTCCAGTTAGCAACTTGCTGAGCGTCATCGAAAACCCCTAGATGAGTCAATTTTAGGACGTGGGAAACGCGGGAGTCCCCTAAATTTACCGCTCGTGCAGCAGACGCAAGGCCGTCGATGCGAAAACGCGAATTATGAGAATACCATCCGCATTTTCGCATCGCCGGCCTGCAGTCTACTTGGATTAACTATGCATATCCAATTTTCTGCACGGTTGTTTATTATACCTCGAGTTTGAATGAAGCTAGTCAGTTGTTTATTTCGTTTGTGAGTTCTCAATGAACATAAAATGTTTGAAAATTTTTATTTCGTTTTTATGAACATAAATAAAATTTAAAAAAAAAATCTTATCAACTGTTTTACGAAACTTCTCAGTTTTAGTATTGGGCGTGCAGGAATATGGGCGTTCTCTGCCTACTAATTTTGAGAACTCTGCAACGAGTAGCTTTTTTTCAAATAATACAAATCGAAAAAAAAAATATATAGATAGACAGATATTACTCTTTTCTTATGTGGAAGCAAGTTATTGATAACAATTCTATTAAACTTTCTGAGCCTTACTTCAGCTATGAAAATGTGAGTACCCACTTTATTAGTTTCACTTTCGAACTCTCACGTCCTACCTTAATTTCAATTTGAAGCCCTCTAGGAGCGAGAAGAGCTCTTTTATCATAAAGAAGTACTTCTGGCATACTTAATGATCGTGAATAAACAAGGAAAAAAAAAAAAAAAGGGGGGGGGGGGGGGGAGAGAGAGAGAGACTGCAATTTATTCTTACAAAGTCCTGTAATTATTTTGACAGATTAAAATTTTAGTCACCTGCCTTCAAAGTATATACTCTCCGACTGCTACAATGAACTTGCCGAAACGTTTATTCCAATGATTAAAATACGTTTTAAACTCGTCGATTCTCATGCCTTTCAGTGCTTCTGTCACTTTTTCTTTCATCTCTTCCACATCGACCAACTGTTTTCCTTTGAAAGCTTTCTAATCTGGGGAATCAACAGCTTTGTTTTACTAAAGACTGGGGAATCAACAGTATTTTTTATTATAAACGGGGGAACCCACAGGTTTTTTTAACTATAAACTGGGGAATCAACAGTTTTTTGTTTTGTTTTTTTACTAAAAATGGCATGGCCCTCGTGCGCCATCGTCTACTCACCCGACATCGCGCCGCGTGCTTTTCCGGCGAATGAAAAACATTTTTAAAATGAAAGAGTTTGAGGATTGTGGGGTCCCGTCAGCCCCCCTTCTGGTCGACAACCGAACGCCGCCGCCTGGAGACTGGTTTTCGGTCCCCTCCGTGGCAAGAACGGCGCCTTTGAAATTGGGTTCCCGAGCGCCTCCTCCCTCGGGACCCATCTTGAAGACATTGGCGGTGTCGGCGGTGGACATCATAGGACCCCCCTCCCGGACAGCGTCGGCGCCCGAGGCCCTGCTCGTGCCGCGGCAGAGCCAGACGGGGAGCTCCAGCGAGAGACTGCCCACGATGGGAAACAAGAGGCCCCCGCCGGTCTGGTGCGCGGCGACGGCGGGAACGGGGGAAGCTGGGACGACAGACGACGGGAGATCGGCAAAGGGGACCCTTGCGCGGGAAACGGGGCACAACGGACGTTCGCGATGGTGGCGACCGCGCCGCCGGCTCGAGCGACGGCCCGGTGACATGGTAGACCCCGGATTTGACCCTCGACGGCGACGTCCACAGGATGCGGTGTGGACTAGCACCGCACGGACGATCGGCATGCAGTGGCGGCGCACCCCCTCCAGGCCTCCTCGATCACTTCTCCCGATCCCGAAATCCCCAGCAGAATGTGAGTGGAATAAACCCCTTCTGCCGAGATCTATGCGTTTGCTGTGTCACGTTCATCCGGAGACAGGGGCCTGGGGAATCGGACGAGAACCCTACAGGATGTAGATGCGAAATAAAAAGCGGCAGAAGCACTGAAAGGCAATAAAATCGACGAGTGTAAAGGCTATTTGAGCAGTGCTTGAAACGTCACAAGTCTATTTCACCAGGCCTAGAGCACTGTAAAGGGGACAAACATTTTAACGTAAAAAAATATATACACGCCTTAATTTTTTTTTTTTTTTTTAGGGGGTTTGTTTGCACGAGCTCGTTTGGTGAAATGTACTGCCGGAGGTGGCCCCCTCGTTGATATCTATTGATAATTTGACACTCCCAATTTTACTGGGACACGTCAACGTGTTGACGTAATTTATTCGCGTAATTGGCTTGTCTCATATCTAACAACTTTACTTGGGAGGCAGAACATGTTCGCTCACAAAAGGTGTGATTTCAAACGCGATTCCAAAGTGTCTAATTTCCTGCTCGCTTCTGAAACAGGTTTAAAGTAATTCCGATCTGGATGAGCATCGCACCGGCGTGCGGTCGTGGTGCACGTTAAAGACCCCTGCAGGCTAGTGGTTGTACCGCACTGGCTAAATTGCTCATCTACTTCTGAGAGACAGTCGCCCGTAGAGGCAGACTAACTTCAGACTGTATAAACATACACGCAACTCACACACGCACACAAATATTTTAGAAAGATGTGATTGTGTGTCTGGCGAATCTTTCTATAAAGGTTTAATGGTTGGAGTTCATTGCGCTTTTTTTTGCTAACAACATTGAGGAGAAACCAGATGAGCAGGAGTCGCCAAAGCAAGACCTATAGGCTCGTAACAATCACGCACTTTGCAAACAATGTTTTAAATCCGTTTCGTAACCCTTTTAATGGGGCACTAAAGGGGATTTTCAAATCGCCTTTTCTTTGTGGCGCAAACTTGAACTACGCTGTCTGTGCATCCCAGTAAACCAAAAACTACATCCATCCCTGGAGAAGGGGAACACGGGGGACAAAGGATAAACACAAATCTACAAATACAGCCAAGTGACTGATGCGCGATTGAAAAAAAAAAAAAAAAATCTACCTAGTTCTGGTATTGAACCAGGGACCTCTGCGTTTCCAGTCGAGCTGCACCTTTTGTGTTATTTACAGTAACATCACAGTCAAGCTTGACCTTTTTCTTTAATGAAAATATGACCAAACATAGCGATATCTTTGGTTCTTTTTTGTTTTGTTTTTACGCGAGATATCTCAGAAATAGGTCGTGTATCACATAGTTTGGTGACGTTTTTAACAAGAAAAGAAAAAAGGGGGAGGGGGATCTATGCCATATTGTAATTTTGAGTTTCCCGGGATGTTTAGTAAACGAGGGGAATGCCGCTTTTTTAGAGCACATTTTTAATAGAAATTAAGGTGCAAGTGATATTGTTTCTTGGGTTTTATATAGGCGCTTTGTAACGCGTGGGTCGAGTTTGCGCCATAAAAAGAAACACGATTTTACCAACTGTATGAAAAGCCGATCGCACGAAGCGGAAACATTACGTCACATCAAAATAAAAGCCCTGCCAGTAAATAATCGAATTTTGAATCAAGGTAAAAAAAAAAAACACTTTTCTGAAGTTATCAATACTGAAATATTCGTAAGTCGCAAGAGAATTTACCGTGTAGACAATTTGTAGCGAAGCATTATATTGCATAACACTTGATAATAGCGAAAAGGTTTCTTGTATTATTGATTAATGTCAGCACTTGGTGCGAAGTTGTGAGGGGTTTTATCAGGACATATCAGCACACCCTTTGGCATGAATTCTACAGAAGTCGAAGATAACACAAAGTGGGACGAGTTTTATCGTGCAGTTACATATCATTCGTCTTGAGTACCCTTTATTTCCTGTCACTGTAGGCCTCTGACTCGAACTCCAAGTTGTTTGCAAACAAGGACCATGACAGGGGCTTCGGGAGTATATTTGATGGGGGGGGGGGGGGGGGGGGGGGGGGGGCGACGTCTGGGCTTATGTCGCCTCGCGTAGTTCACCTCTCTCTCTCTCTCTCTCTTTAGATATATATATATATATATATATATATATATCTGTATCTCTCTCTCTCTATATATATATATATATATATATATATATAATCAACGACCACTGACAAAGCGCAGTGCAGAAAAATGAAGGCTGCAGTTTGAAATAATCTTCGGAGATTTACTAGTGAGAACGCACATATTGGACAAACAGTGCACGACAACTTTAAACGAACGCGTTAACAAGGCTTCCAAAGAAAGAATACATGTCACCAACTATTGATACATACATACATACAGAAATACAATATACACACATAAACTATATTAAACACGATGCACAAAATTAAAAACCCGCACAACGCAGCGGAGGTTCTAACGCGGTATAGCCTGTTAGAGACTTTTTAGTGTTGTGTCGTTTACCCGCAGTCTCAGGGTTTTTTCAACCATGTGCAATGTACACCAGCTCGTTTGCGCCCTTACTTTTTGTTCATAGCCTGGTGTTGGCACTTTCCGCACATGATTCGTCTTTCGCGTCGGATTAGCCTGTGGCGCCTCGTCGCCAATGGAGTGCAGCTTCAACATGCAACAGCCTCACGGGTGGTGGGAAGGAAGAAAGGGGGAGGGGGGCGGTCGGTACAGCTTTAAATTTGGGGGCGTGCCCTCCTTACCCCCCGCCTGGTTTAGAACCCGTGGGGACGAGTGCCCCACCCCCCACCCGCTTCCCCGGTTCTAGAGCCCCTGGACACGAACATATCTGGCATTGTGAAACACGATCAAGAAGAAGAGGGCTCGTACAAGACGCTGGGTCACACATGTACGTTTCGCGTAGTCTTTTCACGCATAATTAAGCTCTTTTGCGTCGGGCAATTTATGCAACGGCGCTTTATTTTTTTAGACATGGTAACGTAAAATACTGAGAGTGTATGGTAATACCACATGCGGGCCGTTATAATACACAAAGAATGCATATTGCACACAAAGTTATGTCAGCTTCTCTCCGTTAGCAGACATGGAATCCGGAAGCTGGAACCATTCATAACAATAGCCTAAGTTTTGGTCTTAGATCGAGAAGAGGATATACCGGATGTTTCTGCGAATAATTTCGAAACTTTCTACAAATAACGTGGTTAAAAAAAAAAAAAAAAACTTTTTGGGAACAAAGTGTGAGCCACGGTAGACGTCAGGGATACCTAAAAACACAATAATTAGCAACATAATTATCCAAAGTTTAATTATTAGCGTTTCAATTAGTGAAAATATCCACATGGTTCCAATTAGAATCTTGCTGAGCGTCGTCGAGAACCCTTAAGTAAGTCCATTTTCGGAAGACTTAATGCAGGTGAAATGCGTAGCGGTGCACTAAAGTTTCCACTCGCAGCAGGTGGAAGGGTGACGACGAGAAAACGCGGAGGATTTCCTTATCATCCGCGTGATCGCCTCGCCAGCCTCCTGCACCGGACTTGATACGCGCGACAAAGTTTTCTCAAATTTACTTATTCACCGATTTTCGATGACGCTCAGTGATTTTCTGATTGGAACCATATGTTTACTTTGTTCGGGTTTTCTTGCTTCGTGATTCGCTTTTTTTGGCGACTCATGCCGCATTTTCATTGGCCACGGAGCAACAACTAGAACCTGAAAGAAAATGCACAAAGACGACGAACATCGTTACGATGCATTTTCCGGCGCCGCTCGATCGGTTTTATCGGCTATGGTTCAACTTAGCGCGAAACGGAGGATAGAAATTCATACTTTCCATCCATCATTTGCGGATACGTAGATGCGACGGTAGCGCATAGTAAATCGAGATTCGACGACTGTGACTGGGGAGAAGGAGATGGACTGGGCGTATGTGATCGGTTCCCCGTCAGTTGGGACGCACTACTGTCGCATCCATGCAAACGCATGCAGCCACCGAGCTCCCATATACTCCTCGAAACCAAATCCACGGCCGCTCGATCCCCCCTAATCCAGTGGCCGTGCCAAATCTATGCTTTGTTCTCCCTCACAGCCGAGACTGCAGCCAAAGCTACAAGCGCGAGCTACTCCGCGCTCCTGGCTTTGAAACGTGCATTTCTATACTTCGTTTCACGTTATGTGCGAGCGAAGTCAAAGCTAGAAGCGCGAGCCCAACGCTCTGAGCGTGCCGGCTTCGCACGTGCGCTCGTGCACTACAGGCGCTGTTACAAGCAGCATGCTCGCGCTTGTAGCGTTGGCTTCGCTCGCCCATAAGGTGAAACGAACTATAGCGCTCTGCAGAAGAGCGCTTCAACGCAGTAACCTCGAGCTCTTGTGCTTGTGGCATACTGGCTGCGGTCTCAGCTTGGCGAGTGAACGCGAACGCGTTCTGTTTACGCCCGTTCTTTCGAGCGCCTCGCGCGTATCCGGCGTCGAGAACCTCCAGGTCGGAGTACCCTTGTTCTGGGGGAGAGGCGATAAGGAGCGCGTCGAAGAGTCACAAGGCGGGCAAGGTTGCGCAGATAAACCTCCCCCACTGGCTGATTAGGCGTGCAAAGAGACGCGGCGCTGGAGCGACCGACGTCCGCCCCGATGATGTTTGGGATCTACACGAGGTCGCGTCAGCTGACGTGTCCAGTTCCAGCGAGGGTGCCCGATGATACCGAAAGATGTGGATCACGGTCGCTCGCACGACGCCGACACCTGGACCTAACTGTCGTTCCAGTGGGGCGAGGCTACTTATGACGGTTTATTGTTTATACCAGAGTTGTGCGAATAGTGATAAGTTCAGCGCGAATCGGAGTTCGAATCGAATAGGGCCGAATATGGTGGCCAAAAAAGTCGATTGTAGGTTCGAATATTGAATACCAAAACTGTGATTTAAAATGTACAGCAGCAAAAAAAAAAAAAAAAAAGCATAGATTTAAAAAAAAATACCATGTTTATTTTCCCACGGGATACGCAAAACGAAGAGAAGCTATCAGAAATAGGAACGGCGTTATCGATGACGAAGATAAACTTCCGAAAAAAAAAAACATGTCCACTCTTCATCCATGGATATGCAGTGTGCTCTGGATGGACGGACCACTGGGCTTGAGTCCCCTAGCCACGGTGCGTCGCTTGACGCCTTAGGGTTTCGAACCATGGCGAGTTAATTTATCTTTCTTGTTCGTGCTTTAGTAATTAATTGTCATATTATAGATGCAACTACCATAAGGAGGTTTTTAGCGCGCAGTAATGCCGGGAAACGCAAGAAATATAAAGAACGAACTGGTCGTATAAAATCGAATTTCGTTCAGCTATTTCATGTATCGGAATTATTTGAAAGCTCAAACTTAAACTCTAATTTATTTAGGCGGGGTAATCACTATTTAATTTTAGTTAAAAACTAGAATATACACATGTCAGCACAGAACGCAACCGTCTTTCACCTAACAACAAAGGACACACGCGCCCGGCCTGCATTTGATACGTGCATAATACGTCCCACCGCCTGAAGAGTCTCGCTGCCCGGTTTGACACGAAGGTGGTATTCACATGCAGGATGAAGCTAAAAAAAATGTGCCAAAGGGTAAATAATGAAAGTCGGCCACCAGAATGCAACATGAAGCACTCCAACAAATGCGTTAAATGCCAAGAAAAGCCAATTTATTATATTCCGCTCAGTTTTGGCAGCCAATACATCGGCCAGAGGGGACGATGCCCAAACGTTCGCCTTAGGGAACACTTTCTCGAAGTGATCAAGGCGTCATTCGAATCTTAGTATCCAATTGTTGTCCACGCCCGCACCTGCCAAACCCCTAGCTTTGAAAACACCACCGGTCTTGGCTTACATAAGGACAAGTATGGGCGAGAAATAATGGAAGACTTGAAGATTAAGACTGCCGCAGGCAATGTTTCCGAGCCCTCATTGTCGTTATCGACACCAGAGCTGGAATTCCTAGCGCCAGAGTTGTTATAGAAAAAGTTGCCTCCTATATTCTTCTTCTCCCTTTTCAGGAAGTTAAATTCAGCTATCTTAATTTTTATCTTTTTTCTTGTTCTAGTATTTTCGTCTTCCCTTAATTTTCTCTGAGAGGCAAAGTAGTTTTTCACAGTGTGATGGGCATCATTTAAATGTCATTGCTCGTCGAAAGTACGTACTGCGTGTGTCTGTCGTGTTGGTCAGTCCCTCGTATATTTTCAGTGGTTTTATTCTCTCCGTATGAACTGTCGAATATACACCTCTTGGAGACTTGGTTGGAGGATTCCTTAGTAGGAAACTCGCTGAAACAAAATGGCGACAAGAAAAAAACTTGTAAAAGTTTCTTTGCGCGAACTTGGGGGCTAGCGAGGTAAGCCACAGTGGGCCACCCTGCGACATTTCCGGAACTCTCATACGCCCCAGCTAGCTCATCTCTTCTGTTCCAGGGCATTTTGATAGGCTCGAGTATTAAAAATTAAAACTTCACTACACGCCGCGACATCTTATTGTGTTTGCGCACGTGGAACATTGCCGTAAAAGCGGTAAAATCATACTTCACGCACGTGTGTCAGTAACCCACTTATAGCTTTATAAGAAAAAATAGTGATCGCCACACAGTTGAGGGTGACTACAAAGAAGATTTTTGCGTGAGTTGTGTGCTGTTTGCTGTTTGGACGCAGTTATACTTTATATATCAGAACACCCTGCGCCAGAAAAATATCTTCAATATTACTTTCTTCTCCTTGCAAAAAATTAATTCCTTTTTAATTTCATTCGCACATTGTCAGTTATTTTTAACTTTGTGAGGTGTACTGTTCTTGTCCCTTTTATGTTGCTTTAATTTTACACATCTTACATATACCAGCACGCCCTAATTCGTCGACCCAGGAATGTCCTACAGTCTGGAAAGTAATTGTGCCAGGTGTAGGCTAACTACATCATTTGAATAATACATACAAAAATAGAATACGGCCATCAATTTCTTTTCAATTATCCGTTAAAATAAGTATGGAATGGGGGCTACGATTATCTACGTTATTTTACCTCAAGTCTTTTGCCGCTTACTCGCTGGCGGATAAGCGGCATCTTTTGAGCATAACAATGTCGATTTCACGAGGAACAAAATGGCGGATGTTTCAGGGACACTATTAATTCTTGATGAGAAAAATATTCGGAATCCACGTTGTTGGTCTGATTTGTTTCCTAAGTGTCATGTATGGCTGGTGGACGACAGAGGACGTGCCAAGACGCACGCGCTTACCCGCGCTTACCCGCGCTTTTCAAGAGCATGCACGGTCCTTGGGTAGGCATTGGGATTCCAGGCGCCATTAAGAAAGCAACTGCCGGACGCTCCTCGGTGTCGTGCTTGGGCTCCGATTCAGATACGCTTAGGCTTCGCCGGGGATACATCACACTAAGAAACATACCGGGTCACTCTTACGTTTTAATCAAGTCGTTTTGTGTTCATCCAATTTGACTTCCCCCTCTCCCTTTACCAATGTTTCTAGAGATCCCCCGCAACTTAGTGGAGATTTTAAAGGGGTACTGAACCGAAATTTCGAACTCACAAAACTAGGCTGGGCGGAAAGGCGGGACGCTGCAAAACCACAAAACATCACTTACACAGAGATATCTGTAACGGATCGCGGTATTTTTGGAAAAGAATGGCACGACTGAACACGGACGACAAGGCCGACGAGACAAGGCACGTCACGATTCCTATTCCCTGTCCTCCTCAGCTACGTCAACACCTCCTAGAAGACAAGGCCGTAGCGCTCTGCTCGTGACGTCGCGAGGGAAGGCCATCGGGGGCGCGCGGCGAAGCGAAGGCAACGCGCGTGGATCGATCGTCGTAATTAACGTGCTTTTAGTCACATAAGCGTGTCTTATTAGCTAAATTGAAAGCTGCACATAGCAACGGGTCTCGAAAACATTTCATTACACAGGCAAAATATTACACCGCTAAGTGATTGGTATGAAATGGTACGAAGAAGGCGTATAAGAGAAAACATTGATTCACGCAATTATTGCTGCAGGAATGCATATTTTACGCCAAAATACTTCGACAAAATGGCAAGACACGCAGTGATTGGACACAGCAAAACAGGTCACATTGAAAAATCAGGTAGACGTAGTCAACGCGGACATGGCTAGAGGAATGTCACTTACGATCATGTAAGCGATGTTATCGCGTGCAGTCACTGAATTCTTGCTTCATACGCACCCCGGCCACATGGCAAAGGTAATTTAATTTCGATCGAATGAAAATATGGGGCCGACAAATCAGCTTGCGAAGCTCATATAATCACTCAAAACAGCGAGCTGATTAAATCCTTTATTATTTAATCAAAATATATTAACTTTTCCGTGTGGCAGCGGTACTAAACTTACTATTTACAGTCAACTAATTTAATTCTCCCTATGGGCTCGAGGCGCCTAAGAACAAAATATAACCTATTCTGTATAAGATTCTAGTATAAACGCGGTAAAGGCGACAAAATAACATTAGTATGAATAAACACATAAGCACAAACATCGCACTTTCAATAATCCCACAGACTTGTTTTTTACCTTCCAGTAAAAACTAGAATATTACCACGCATAATTATAAATGTCGACGCGATAGCAAACGGATAATACCGAAGAACAGAACTCCATTCTATCACGATATTAAAAATAAAAAATAAAAATATCGACTGCAGCACTTTACTTGCGTCTTACATGACCAAGAAAGCCCGTAAATAAGTTGTTCCTCACCTGTCGATCGTATCCATACGTCCCACACGATCCATCACGAAAAACTTTTAACACGAACTTCAAGAAGTCTCTCTCTGTCGAGAGAGGTCATCGGCCAGTGTCATCGTTGACCAGGGATGGGGAAAATACATGCAAATATGTATCGAAATACAAATACAAAATACTTTGTCAAAAATGTATCTAATTACAGGTCTAATTACATTTACAAAAAAGCATTTAAATACAAGATACAAATACAACCAAATGTATTTGGTCTCTTCCAAATACTTTTCCAATTACATTCCTCAAAATTTGCGTTAGCGACTTCAGGGCACCTGCAACGGGTTTCTGGCTATCTCATTTAGTTTTGCATCACACACTCGGGAGTTAGTGTGCGAGGCTCTAGTAACGTAACAAAAATATAATCACACAAAAAAATGTAATCAGCTTGGACGTAATAGGTGACAAAAGTACAGAGCCTCAAGCAGCTTTTTTTGTCGATTACATTTTGATATAGACCAACAAAGAACCGAGACGACCAAGACGCGCAGCGCTAGCTAGAGAATTTTTTATTGTTGCAACTCGGATGTGGATGGAAATCAGGCTGGAAAGCATCACAAGTTGTCACAGGCACTTATTTAGCCAGTCGCCTGTGAACGTCGATTTCGTCACTATTCTTGCCCTGGACTTGCACCGTAATCACAAAGTCACTAAACGCTTTTGCTTAATTGAGGGACACTGCATTCAGTGCAGAACGTAGTTTTCTTCCTGCTCTGGACAGTGACAATAAATTTGAGGGATGTATTTTCACCCACGAAATTGTATTTAATTACAATTGTATTTGAAATACCCACGTTTTAGTATTTAAATACGCACGTCAAATACATTACCCAATTTGTAATTAAATACAAATGCAAAATACACAAAGTATTTGAAATACGTATTTCAAATACTTGAATTTGAAATACTGCCCATCCCTGTCGTTGACTAGTTGCCACACACGTCAGTCAAACCATAGCAGAACTTGTTTCGCGAATCTACGTAAATGCCGTAGTATCAAGCGAACACACACACACATAAAAAAAAAAAAAAAAAAATCTACCCGCGACTGCGGTGAAGACAAAAAAAAAACGATGTTTTTTCGTTTTTTTTTCCTCGTGTGCGCTGCCTCTCAGCAGCGATGAATGGATTTTTTTCGGTTCCTTTCCCTTCTGAAATGTCTCAGCGTACCTTTGCATGCAGTCAGCAGCTCACACACAACGTAAATTTACCAGAATCAGAGCCCGTTCGGGGCAAGATGTCGCATCGAAAATTCGGAGCCGGTTCATTCGAAAAGTGAGGGGAGCTGCGGGACTGCGCTTACTCCCGCGGTTACGAGGATAATCAAAAATATAAATTTGGTACTTTCAACCTTGCTAACGCGTTGTATATTACGTTTATATTATATATATAATAAATTGCACAAGACTGCGCTTTTAAAACGTGTATTAATGTCAAATAAACGCGCACAAACATTAATGCGCCGATACGCGTCGACAGCGGCATTTTCTCACGTAGTTGCGCCATGGCCTTCCTTCCTCCGCCATTGTGACGTGCCCACTCGGAGCGCTACGGCCTTCTCTTCTAGGAGGTGTTGGCTACGTCCCGTCGAGTTGGTTAACAGAAGCAAGGAGGAGAGAAGCGAGGCCGCTTCCCTTCATTTTCAAGTTCTTCCGGAGGACAATGACGACAAAGACCTCGCTTGATCGCGCCCTTCTCCAAATGCACGGCCATCCGTTTGAGATATCGATGTATGAGTGATGTAGTCGAGTTCCCAGCGTCCCGTTCAACGCTTCTGTGGCCTTATTTTGCGAAACCCAAACTTCAGTTCAGTATCCCTATAAGCACTGAGAAAAATGGTGAACTGGCAGTTACACGGTGTTCTTAGCCGTAATCCCGACGGTTCCTGATATACACAAATATGACGTCCAACACGGGAGCACGAGCAAGTTATCAGGCATATTCAGACTTGTGCCTATCTGAAATACTCTACTCAAGATACGATATTTGAAATACTTCTGGTAGTATTTTGGTGTCTTGCAAATACATTTAAGGCTCTGTTAAGCGCGATCCAAACCAACGCTTCTTTTTGCGCCTGTAGGTCGTGCGGCTGCGGATGTGACGCATTCCGCGTCGTTTTTGCTGTTTCCGGGCGCGCTTTCTGATGGTGAATTCGCGTGGTCGCCTCTCTCCTCTGACCTCGATTCAGCAGAGCGCCCCCTCCTCGCCGCCAGAGCTACTCGGGATCCTTTTCAGCCGATCACAACTGCTGGCTTCAGAGCGCTCCGAGATTCTTAGACCAGTCACGGAATTAAAACTTCCGGACATCGGTAATGCATTAAAAACAACACGATCTTACAGCGTACGGTGGACGACTGAGCAAAATTTACGCTCGCAACGTGATGAAATAACGGCTGTGACGTAAATAGTTTTACTCATCGGAATGTAAAAAAAGAAAAGAAAACAGTATGCGAATTGATTTTTGCAGAACGGAACGAAAGCCAGCGCTTGGAAACTGTTGTCAACTCACCGCGTCTTCGACAATGAACGCGCTGCGATAGCGGTCATGAGTACGGCTGAGCAGGCGAATATAAAATGGTTAATAAACCGCATTTTTCTCACGGCGAAATATCGTGCAAGCATCGCAATGGGACACAAATCACAGTGCATTATATTCGGCTCTCCCTTTATTTTACAACACAAACCATTGAACGCACTTTTTCCAAACGTCAAAAATTTCTTGAAGTGACTACAAAATCCGGTAAAACGGCGGCAAGCTCTGCGAGCTGTTTCGTCGTCGGTTAGGCTTAGCGGATTCACCGCCGTCAGATGAGCGATCTTGTGAAGGCACTGGGAACAGTTCACACGCCGGCTTTTCCTGTTACGGTCGCGAACGAATGTCGTCCCGTCCGTTGTAAACCTCGCAACGTGAATGCACAAGCACTTTGTAGAAACACACATCAATCACCGTCATGCCGGACCCCGCACACCACCACAGACCACTGCCGGCCATCGTCAACAAAACCACGTGATCACCGTCCAGCTACCACGTGACGCCTGCGCCGCTCCGCACTCCGACGGCTACAGTCGGAGTGCCAGAGAGCGCTCTGAGAGGGAGAGGCGTCCTCGGAATGAACCACCCGATCAGGCCACAGCACTCTCTTTCAACCACCCGATTTCGCGCGCTCTGGAAAGAGCGCTCGAGAGCGCGCAGAAAGAACCACGCGAATTCGCCATGAGTCAGAAGCGTGCGCTTTGGTTTGGACGGGCCAGCTACGGGCGGGGGCGCACGCGCGCACGCAGGCACGAGCGCACAAGCAAAGTGCAACAGCGACAGACTGGCCGGCGAGAGAAAGAGAGAGGGAGAGAGATCGCGTTGTCATGTTGGAAGAGAATAAAAGGGGGGGGGGGGGGGGAGGAGAGGGCAGCCAGACGGCGAGAAACGCGGAGCCGGAACTAGCTTGCCCTCCACCGATTGGCCGGGACACAGGCGCGGCCTGCTACGTCACCGCGCTTTTTTGTGCGGCTTGAGAAAGAAGTTGAAATCAACCAACTTCTTCGTGCGCGCCCGGAAGGAGCGAAGAAGCGGCGCGACGTCACGAAAATGCGTCACATCCGCAGCCGCACGACCTACAGGCGCAAAAAGAAGCGTTGGTTTGGATCGCGCTTTATACTCCGACGTAACGCGTGCGCGCGTGCGAGCGCGTCACAGCGACGTCACGTCGGCCAAAACCCGACACTCTATACTCCGGCGTCGTGTCGTAACCGACGCGACCGGCGGCGTTCGACGCAGCCTGACCGCCTCGACGCCAAAATGGAGCATGCGGTATTCCGCGCCGGACGCGCCGGCGACGCCGGACCAGGATGCATCACGCGCTGGCTCCCGGCAGGCGTCGCGCGGGAAGTGCGGCGAATGCGAGCAATAGCAGACGACAGGAGCACCACTCCGTGTGGCGTCATGTTTGAAGAATCGGACTCGGTCGGTCGAGAAGCTCATCGAGGGAACTCGTCCTCACCCGTGTGCCTACGACACGAGGAAGCTTGAGTACCGTAGACCGTACGCTTGTCAAAGATGTACCGTATGTACATTGGCCGCCAACGCTTGCGGCGCAGGTGGTGCACCAACAGTGCAAGCGCGAGTTTTCGTCGAGCAAGGTACGTCCACGCCATCGCTCGAACTTGGCGCTCAAGAAGCGCGAGCATTCTCGTCTGCTATTCGAAACGAAAAGGTACCGGAAGTGGCGCACTCTCGCAGGAAACGTGCCCTCGTAGTCAGATTCTGCGCATGCGCCACGCCGGCGGCCCACCGACGCACAGCCGCGGGAGTCGCCAGGGCCGCCGGAGTATAGAGAGGGCGAATTTTTGACGCGCGCGGCGTGACTGACGTGACGTAGCCGACTTCGGCCAGCGTTCGCCTGCGCGCGCGTTACGTCGGAGTATAACAGAGCCTTAAGTCTAGAGCAGTGGTCGGCAACCTTTTGGCGCAGCGGCCCGGGTCGCCGCGAGGCCAAGGTGGAACGGGCCAGACGGCAAGCAGCGGAGGAGGGGGAAAGGGTTAAAATAAAAAAAATAGAAAAAATAAAAAAACTTGCACGAACTCATATTGACGTACATAAATCGAAAATGAACAGTTTCTTTATTTTACGACACACGACATGAGATACAACATTTCCACGAAAACCTAGACACTCCTTTCAGTGAGACTTCCGGTGTTGAGCTGCGCTCATCGAACAACAGATATCCACTGTCAAGCCACTAACTCCCAGTCGCAAAACATTGTGGAGGTTCTCGTCAGTTATTCGTGAGCGCAGGTTGGCTTTTATGCACTTCATTCGTGAAAAAGTCTGCTCGCAGACATATGTGCTTCCGAACACTGTAATCATGGTGGCTGCGAGTTTCTTAAGATTCATGAACGTAGAATCCTCAAGGCCAGCATAAAATGTAACAAGGTCGTTTGCTACAAATGTGCTCTTCAAATCATTATCTGTTTGCAGATCGGCCAGCTCTATCTGGGAACACTCTGCAACCTGGCTAAGATCTGCATTAAATGGATTTTGAAATAAACAAATATCGCTCGATTGCTGCGTAAAGTCCGCAAACCTAACTTCAAACTCACTTTTCAATTCGCGTAAGATTTCGCAGAGTCTTTCTGGTGGAAAGTAGCGTTGCTCTCTCGCCTGCAAAAATCTTGCAGTAAGAAAAATGATAAAAATTAGACTTTCTAGCTTGGTTTTGGAAGAGGCTGAGATTCACCTCGAAGCTTTTACGTCTGCGAGCATCCCGGAAACGAGTTTTCCCTTCCCTTGTTTGTAATTTCACATTTAGGTCATTCAGGTGCTGAGAAACGTCAGCCAGGACTGCCAACTCCCACATCCAATCATGATCAGCAAGCTCTTTGAGAGGTTTCCCTTCCCCACGAAGAAACACTGCGATGTCCTCACAAAGCTAAAAAAAACAACAACATCGCAAAACTCTTTTTCTGCGGAAAACAAACAGCGCAAGGACAAGGACAAAGTAGAAGGCGGTAGACACACGCAGCGCTGTGTGTGTCTACCACCTTCTACTCTGTCCTTGTCCTTGCGCTGTTTGTTTTCCGCTAATATGAATGACCAACTAGCCCAATCGTCAACACTCTTTTTCTGCTGAGCCATCAAACTCCTGTGTGGTACAGGACATCCCCATACTCAGCCTGTTTCCGACCGGAACTGTTGAAATTGACGATGGTTCAGGCCGTGACTGCTAATGAAATTGATAGTAGGTACGACTACTTTAATCACGGACTCCAAGCGCATCACTTTGGAACACAGTGATTGCTGGTGGCTATAATACAATGAAGATGAATAGGAGCAACAACGCCCAGGCGTGTCATTTCTGAGTTGATGCGTCCGACGACACCCGCTTTACAGCCAATCATATTTCTTGCGGCATCACTCGTTACGTACGCTTTTGAGGTTTTCCCATTTTAGCTGCAGCATATCCAGACACTCGCATAGCTTGTTCAAATATTTTTCTCCTGTTGTTGTGCCCTTCAGGCTTTTCAGAGCAGCTAGCTGCACCGTCACTTCAAACCTGGTGTCAATTCCCCGCACAAAGATAAGCAACTGAGCAATATCAGAGACGTCATTGCTTTCGTCAAGCGCCAACGAGAAGCACTGAAAATCTCGGGCTATATCCTTCAAAGTACTCAAAGCCTGTTCACCCATGTCTTCAACTCTATTGTGACAGTGCGGGCCGACAGACTAAGCTCCTTGAATACATTCGTCTTATCCGGGCAAAGATCGTCAGCCACTTTCAACAAACACCTTTTAAAAAACTCCCCGCCTGTAATAGGCCGCCCACCCTCTGCGATCAACTTGGAGATTAGCTGGCCTGAACCAGAGCCATCTTCTCCTGGACGTTCTTCTTGAAGACGTCTTGCTGCATGCCCAGGCTCTTCTTCAAACTTTCGATCCTCACGGCTCTGGCTTTTGACATCAGAGTCGTACTTGTCACGATGATGAGACTGGTAGTGTCGATGCAAGTTGTATTCTTTAAATACTGAAAGCGCTTCTTTACAGTCGAGGCATAACGCTTTATCCTTATGTTGAACAAATAAATAATCATTTGTGCACTGATCATTGAATGTACGGCATTCCAAATCAATTTTTCGCTTCTTGTCGCGTTTAGACAGTGACATGTTGCAGACGAAGTCTAAAAAAAGAAAAAAGAAGATGCACCTGTCATAAAGGCGAATTCTAGAAAACAAATTTATGTGAACCATTTCGTCGTTTACCCTGAGACTGGGGGGGTCTGTTTTTTCTGTTACTTCTGCTCTTCAAAAAAAAACCAGTCTCAGGGTAAACGACGAAATGGTTCACTTCCACCATCTAGCCTGTACTTTGACTCTTCTCTCGTAAATTTATGTGAGTAACACGTAATGCTTGAAACTTACCTTTCAAGTTGTCGATAGGGCCCTTGAGGCGACCGGACTGCCCGAACAGACGCAAAGGAGTGACTGTTCTATTGAGCTAAGCAAAGTGCGCACCATTTTGCCGTCAGTGGCTTTGTACTGATTGGTCGTGTAGCAAATATCCAATCGGAAGGAGTTTAGCAAGTGACGGTCACAAAGAGCTTTCTAATGCCAGCAATTTCACTTCTGGACCAGTCAAGTTCGTATTGTATTCCACCTTTGTGCTAGGATACCCGTGAAGATGTTATCTACACAAGTGTAAGGAGATCGGACTATGCTTTTTGTCCTTGTTTATCCTCAGTGAAGGCCAAAAGAGGCGTACAAAGAGAGAAAAAAAAAAAAGCGCTAAGGAGGGGGAGGGGAGAAGGCAGGTAACGAACAGCGAATTAGTCAACTTTATCTCTTTTTTTCTTCCTTTTTTAGCTGACCGCGTTTGGGAAAGGGGGGGGGGGGGGGGAGGCGCTGGGGGGCTGGGGGCCGCATGATACTGCCTCGCGGGTCGGATCCGGCCCGCGGGCCGCTGGTTGCCGACCACTGGTCTGGAGCATTTGATACTCTATCTTAATTACATTTCTCACTATCTTGTACTCAGTATGTCAAATCTATTTTGCAACCTTGGAAAAACGATTTTGCCGACTGCGAACTTGGAGCCAAGCGGCCGAACACAAAACAGGAAACAAGGCACGAGCAAAACAGTCTCCAAATGCCAACACGAGCGGACGGCAACACGGAAGGATTGTATGAGAGTTTTTTTCTGAAATCAAATAAACTTATCTTAAACTTGGGGTGGCCCCAAGAAACCTCTGTGTCCTCTTGTCCACTTTTTTTTTCTTTTTTTTTTTTTTGCAAACTGTTTTTCTTTTTGTTGTTGTTGAGTTAACAAATTGCTGGTGACGTCAACCGGATTTCACACTCAGACCCCACCTTTTGACTGGAGTTAGACTGGTTCCATTATCGGAAGATAGGGACGCCAAAGCTCGGTTTTCGGAAATCCCCGGTTCAGGAGGTTCCAGTACGAAAATGCGGGAACACGTTTTCATGCGAATACAGGCACTCGCTCGGCCAACGAAGCTAGATCCCGTGGGATCTTGTGTGCCTGCCGTGGCTTAACATTTGCTCCAAAACTCGTTAAAAAAAAAAAAAAAGTTTTGTTTATTTCTTTTTGAATGCGCGCATTGTTTCATCCTCAAAATCCTCGAAACCAGTTTTCCGCCAGGGGGAGTCATTTAGTGGATTCTGATTCTGGGATGTTGGCCATCTTGACCTCGCTGCGTAAAGACTCGTTTGAACTGGTGTAAAGGAGGCAGGGGAATGGGGTTTAGAAGCGGTTTTGTAAACACTCTCTTGTGTTTCCCCCCTTTTTATTAACACTTTGAAGTCTAAGGTGTTCTTTCTCGCTTTTGACTTGGAAGGGGGGTGGGGGAGACAAAGAAATTGCTCGCTCTTGGTCGTAAATCATCGGCAAACACTGCTGTCCTCGAGTCAATATTTCTCCTGAGGGTGCACGTATGTCGTTCACTCGTGTCACTCATCAACAAGTCTGGCCGCCTGATCAACTCCTAATCTTTGCAGATATGCAATGGACTACGTGTCAAGTCGCCCGAATCGCGGCGGAACGTATTGCGAACGTATTGAGGAATGCGTCACGAGCCGAGACTGGCGTCAAACCAAAACACGTCCTAAAATATTTCGTCACGTACTGTTGCATATTCCGATTTACTTCAGAGCTAAGGCGCTTCTTGAAGGTCATAAAGATCACAGCAAAATGTGCTTATCAGGGAAGGAATAAAAACATAAAGCGCCCCCTTTCTGACTTTTTGTTCTTATATTAGCAACATACTTGTCAAGCGTCTTCGAATGTAAGTGAATTACCTTTTCAAAGTATTTGTACTCTACTCGAAATAGTTCGTACCAAAAGTAACTTTTATACTACTCTAAATACATTTTTAGGTGGGTACTTAGTATCTTAAATACTTGTTGAGTACTTGGTACAACACAGCACGGTGTACTGCAGGCGCTCGGACATTCATCCGTGACGTCGGGCGAACGACTGAGCGGGCCCTGAGGTATCTGTACGGTGTGGTAGACGCAAGTAAACGAGAGATCTCTAACCCGGGCAACCCAGACCACCGTGATCCAGACCCACGATCGATGGCCCGGTTCATTTGTGAAGAATTCATGCCGCTAAGGTGATTCGGACCTAGAGGCGCGAGCGGATATTTTGGGTCGGGTTCCGCATCATGAGAGCAGAAGGGCATGCGTTTAAAAAGAAACAAGCGTATAATTGTGTTTCGTATTTCTTTCTCTCTTTTTGTGACGCGATTTTGTATAGGGCTCACTCGCCAGCTGGCGTGCACACCCACCATTTTTTTCTTTTTTTTGTTAACTTGTGTTGCGTTTTTGTTTTAAAGAGGAACAGCTAGGTGTAGGACACTCCGACAAGAACGCTCCGACAAAAACGGGTTTCGAGTCTGAAAACGTATCAACTAGCGCAAAATTCCACGCGGCGTGTAATTTGCGCCGATAATAAATTTTAGACAAGGCTTAATCCTTTTCGCCTTTTCTTTTTTCAAAAAAAAAAAAAAAGAAAGAAGAAGGCAATAAAAAAGTATGACGTAGTAGTGCTCGCAGGCTTCGGACCTGCTTCTCATCAATAACTCACTCTCACCATACCGGGAAAACTTATTTTATTCCCAGCCACAGGTTGCAATTTGTTTTCTGCTTTATTTTTGTTTGTTTTTTGTACTACGCGATTCGTCGTTTTTTTTTTTTTTTTTTTTAGGTATTTGCATTTATAAAGTTTGTGTGGCGTGGTACCCATTAACCAGTGGTTTACGCAGTCGCACCCCACCCCGAAACCGCGCTCACTCATGCATCATGCAAAAGTCGTTGCGCAGAAACTGTCTGAGTTTCTTTCTTGTGTGACGGTCGCATTGGTCATATACAAAGAACCGTCATGTTCTAAACATGCATGTGCATGAAGCCAACATATTTCGAAAGTGAGTTTCAGGCGCGTCTGCAGATTATTATTGTTACTAGAGTTCTAGTAGATGGTTCCGATACCAACGATAACGATGCCCGATAACGGTACGATGCACGCGCAAAGGCAGCGGCAGAGTATATCGGGTGTCGTTATCGGGGCTATCGGAACCATCTACTGATTAGGGAGCTTTAGAGAACCGTTTTTTGCACACCGAATACGGTACGATGGGTTCTCCGGTACGGACTGCGCATTTGGGAGACTTCTGTGGTACGCATGCGCAGTTTGCACCCGAGGGCCCATCGTACCGCATCGGATGCGCAAGTGACGGTTTCCTAAAGCTCCCTAATAGAGAGTTTTAGGGAACCGGAACAAAATACGATCGATAAACAAAAACGATCGATACCTTGGATCGGGCGTGTGGACCGATCGTGTGCCCTGAAACGGCTTTGGGGGAACCGTATTTGCAAACGATAGCAGACGATCGGTACAGGTCGCGCCCCCTGGCAACGGAAACCTGCATCCGCCTCATCGAGAAAAAACAAATTTGCGTGTGTTTGTACAAATCGCAGAAACTCAAGTAAATAAAGATCGCACCCTAAATATATAGAGGACCTAAAGTATTGTATACCTACGTATAGTTCGTCTCGTTTTTTTATTGGAATGAATGCGCTTCCGTAATACAAAACCTGGCGCACCACGGCGTGTCGCCCCTAGCCAACGTTACTAAAACACTCAGTTGGGAAACTCGCCGTAGAAACCTGGGCCGCTGGCGTCCACCGAGACCGAGCTAAATGCGACAACAGCGCCACTCTTTATCATTTGTCTGTACTGTGGTCACCTTGAGCTTTTTGAAAGCCTGCTTTTGCGCAAAAACAAACGAAAAAGACTCTTCTTGTATGAAATTTATTGGAGTTTAGTACCAAAAGAGGGGCGCGTTATGTTTTTAAAATCTTTAGTTTGCAGGGTTTTGCGGTACAATTAATATTGTTTTTATACAACCATGCCTCAGCGGGCCTTTCAGGTAGCACGTCCCGCCCTATGTGCATTTTAACTTCGGTAGCTCAACGCGGCGCGTCCGCCGGGGAGACGGGGGTGGCACCCCTGTAACCTCTACCGCTATATCTGTTCTTAACGCCAAAATAGAAGTCACGTGCAGTTCCTCGAGTGGCCCCCGCGGGAGAAATGGTGACGTCGTGCTCGTCATTAGCTCGGTGCTCGGAGACAGTTTGGGGCCACTTTTTCAAAGCTGTCTCTATGGGAGTTTCCCAACTGAGTGTTTCAGTAACGTTGCCCCTAGCACAGCGAAGTTTTAAAATGTTCGTCTGCTAAAGAAGCAGACGAGCTTTCCGACAACAATGGCGCTCGATCTTTTTGACCATGACTTGTAGTTGGCTCTATTCAGCGAAAGCAATTTAGAAAAAGTGATTTTGTACGACTGTCTGCGCACTAAGTGTGGCGTGAGTCTCTTTTGAACTTCCCGCTTTCTTTAAAGGGATACTTCAACGAAATTTGAAATATTCCCGTCGAGTTCAAAAATAGGTTGAATATGATCCACAATATCCGTAAATGACAATCGCACGTTTGTATTTTGATCCTGGTGGCTGTATTTTTCGTTATAAACGGCCCACTCTGGCAACCGCTCGGAGAAGGCCCAGCTTAGAGCACGTGACATCCAACGCAATCGTGACGTAGGTCGTCTCAAGACGAGCAAAGCTACGGCGAGGCTGACGTCGAGAGGATGGCCTAGTCGTTCCAGCCACCGAAGCGGCTGCTTTTGTACGAATTTTGAGTGACGGGTTAATCTTCTATAATCTTCTAGGGGGACAATAGCGACTTCTGCGACACACAAAAGGGATTCTCGGGAAGAGGGGAGTTCCTCCTTCCCCACTTCTCTCGTCGTGGCCGGAGACGAGACAACCTCCGTCACTAGCTGTCAAGGTTCCTAGACGAGCATTACAAACGAGGCGTTAGCGACATCCACCAGGTGCTCTTTGCTAATTGTTTAATTCGTTTTAAAATTCCTTTTCGAGACTTTTTTAACAAGATATTGGTATGTTCCATGTGATACTGCTTTTTTGAACACATATAGACAAAAAAATAAGCGCCGAAATTTCGTTGTAGTATTAAGCGAGGTACGCACACGCGTGCCGTGGGGCCCGTGACTTGTGCAGGGGCACGAGGGAATAAACATTCTTTTTGGTTTGCCATGACACGAAGTCAGTCGCATTTCTTTCGGGTGCCACCGAGCACCGATACACTAACCCCCCATTCACACTGGAAGCGGATCCGCGTTCGCGAAGCGGTTGCGAACGCGGTTGTATAAAGATCCAGTGCAATTGCACGCGCATTTGATGTCATCAAATGCGCGTGCAATTGTACTGAATCCTTATACAACCGCGTTCGCAACCGCTTTGCGAACGCGGATCCGCTTCCAGTGTGAATGAGCCCTAAGAGAAGGCGCTTGTTGGCGGCAAGGAATTGGACGTTCAACTTGGCGAAGCTTTTGAGTAAACAAAAAAGTTGTGATACCAGGAACGATGTGCGGATACCACGAATGATGTGCTAGCGTATTTTGGGTTTTTTTTTTTTCTTTCAGTTTACCAGATTTGTATACTTGGGGAATAAAATAATGCCTCGACTGTAAATGGTAACTTCTTTTCTAATAAATCATGCGTTCTCAGCGGGCAAGCTTTGGTGTTTTACATCAACCAAATATGATGTTTACACCAACCACGTCCTGATATGCTGAAACGTTGCCGAAAGCAAACTCGATTTGGCACAAGAACAGGCTCGCGCGCGCTTATCATCAACATTCGAAGTCGTCTGCTAGCGATCCTGTCTCTTTTACTCGAGGCCCAATGCAGGATAGAGTATTAAAAAAGCTATGGACAGATAAAACTAGAAACATTAAATTTCGAAGAAAATACAAAAATAACCAAAATATACTCATTCTCAAGTTGATGCGGCCACTTTTCTTGTACAAAGCTAATTCAATTCAATTTTCAATTCAATTTTCAATTTAATTAAATTTTTATTTTGAGATTAAAGGGCAACTCCGCTTAATTTCAAACATTTTGAGATAGTGGCCGATTTTGCTTTTTGAAGCACTCAAAAACAATCCCCAATCCCTTGTTTCGCGAAAAATAAAATATTTTTCGTGTAATTTTACTCTAGCCATGATCACAAACCGAAACCGAAACGGTGGCAAAGCCGGACAACATTCGCTTATGGCCTGAATGTCCAACGAGACTGAAATTCCAACGAGCCTGAATGTCCAATCGGTCACGTGACAGGCGAGACGGAATGTACAACGAGACGAAAGATCCAATCGAGACGTAATGTCCATCGAGTCTGAATGTCCAACGAGACGAAAGGTCCAATCGAGACGGAATGTCCAACGTGCCTGAATGTCCAACGAGACGGAAGATCCAACCGAGACGGAATGTCCAACAAGCCTGAATGTCCAACAAGTCTGAATATCCAACGGCTATAGAATGGACCTTGCAAAGAATTGAGAAGACATTTCTTTGTTGAATTGTAGGATTACTGATAGTTACGGCGGTGAAAAATGTGTTTGATGAAATAGGAAACCGGATATTTCGGTGCGGAGATATCGGTACGCGATCATTTCGGTATGTGGTCGCTTCGGCACGGGGCTCTCCAGTACCGGGATTTTTGATGCACGGTTGTTTTGGTGTGCCGCTGAGCTTGTCCCACTGACGTTGCCTTTATGAAGTCCCCAAAATGATATTAAAATTATGCTCGTGTATTTTGTAGACTCATAAAACCCCTAAGACATTGCATTTATTGTTCGTTTTATATGTCTAAATATAAAGATGATTTCTATAATTAAAAAAATGACGTTTAAAAGGTCACACATGCTACAAGATAAAAGACCGAACTCGTGGACCATTAACAATCTGTCAGTGTTTGATTTTAAAAGGGTCGTTCCTCTGGAGCGGAAACAAATGTGGGACCCACGAGAGTTCTTCGAACCGCTAACCGTGCTTATCCTCAGCCACAGTTTTTCCGTATTGTACGAGTTGCTGCATTTTTCTTATTCGTGTCCCTAGTCCCGTAAATATGATGCCCTTCGCATGGAAGAAAAACGCCTAATTGAATTTTTAGTATTATAATTATTGTTATGTGAAGTCGGTGTAGTATGTGTAATTACACGAAATTATACAAGATTGAGACGTCGTCGTGTTTCTTCCACCCAGTCTCAGGTGGTCTAAAAAATGGTAAACTTACACCAGCTCGCCTGCGCCCTAATTGTTTGTTTTTTTTTTTTTCACAAAATTGTAGTTTTTGTTTTCTTTTTTTACAAAACGAACGTGAAAGTTTGAGACATTTCTGATTGAACTTCTCAGTCCCCAGAAACAAAAATTCGATCCTCATATTGAAATCAGTGATAAAATACAAGGTTCCTTTCATTAAGCCTTTGTGCAGGTAATGTCCTCAAGTGTTGAGCTTTTGTCCGGTCATTGTCCCGAGGATTCGGCACATTGCCGCTTATCGCGACGACTAGTTTCGCATGTTTCGGCCGCCAAAGCGATTGCTGTCGCAGTGAGCCATGTATTAAGCAACAGGTAGGCAATATTAATAGTCCATACAATACTTTTTAGGATTGGCTTCCGTCGCTTCTGCCTTTTCTGGTCACGTGGCATGCAGCAATCGCACCGATACGCGCCCAGGTAGCATACCAAGGCTGCGATCGGATTTCAACTTGTTCTAACTGTGTCACAGAGCCGCTGCGACAGCGCGGCCGTGATTTATTCATATGCGCACATTACAAGTGCACATATGACCACGGTATCAGGAAGTCAGCCCCTCGCTCGGTCTTCCCAAATTCCATAATGCTAGAGTTGTGAGTGAACATATTCACGAAGAACCCGACTTTTATGATCTTGAATAACCCGGGTACGATTCACCATCGGACCCTTGCCAATTCTGAGAGCTGCATTTGTCATCCTCTCTTTTTGTGGAAAGGTCTAATTGTTGACCCCCCCTGTCACCGGCAATCTACACACCCAACCCTAATCAATTCTTTTCGACAGTTCGACAAACGGGCACTTTCGCCCCTCTCTTCATTCTGCGAATCGGCCTAGGGTGAATTGCCCTATTCGACGGATTGTCCTTCTTCCAGTTGTCCAGAGACCAATAGAATTTCGTTGAAGTGACCGGAATGGTGGTACAATACGCTTCCCCTACAAGAATAGAAAGCCACGTGGAACGATCTATTGTTATATTCACACATGATGTAGGCTAGTTGTACATCCGGGTGTGAACCTTCTGCTGCACGCCGAGATAGATGCGTTCGCGTCCTTTATCAGCAGTCAAGCTCCCACCTACCAAGACGTCATGAACTACCTCGACAGAATGGCGAGCTTTGGAGTGCTTCCAGAAGCCAGTTAAATTACATGGGCTTCTGAAAACCAATACGCATGTCACATGCAGAAAAAAAAAAAATAAAGTTGCGTACTGCGTGGTACTATAGCATTATCGCTCTACTCACTGACATACAAACCTATTTGCAGGGAATGCGTGCGTATGTAAACTACTGACGACTGCAGTGTACAGTTAGTAGTTGTCTGTTCCAGAGATAAACGAACAAAATAAAAAAAATAGTCAGATTCACACAATTGTTCTGCATTTACTCAGGAATTGTCGGGTCACACCCCCACCACCCCCATGCATTTATAGACGCGTTAGATGTAGATTTTATTTAAAAAAAAAAAAAAGATATCTATATTTTTATTAGTGGGAAATTGCGCTTGTGCAAACTCTTGATGCCACGCACCCACAGCTCCCAAAGCTCCTTTTAAAACAAAAATTAAATATTGACTCTGCGCATAGTCAGTGGCGCTGGCGGGTGGTCATGTGTTTACAATGCGGGTCTTCGTATATAGCTCATCTATATAAATCAAAATGGGCACGGATGAGGACTGAACTGGAAATTCCTGGGATCTGAAGCGCAGCTTTCATAGACTTCCCTTAATTGCGATGCACTAGAACACCCGTACCTTCCATCCCTATTATATATTTCAAACTGGCTGACCTATGTCATCGGAGCATTCCAAACATTTGAACTCTTAATATCAAAGGGACGTTTGGCGTAGTACAATCGACACCTTTGACCAATTGGTAAATAGCTGCGCATCGGCACTCAGCTAACTAACCATCAAGCCTTGCTATAGATGAAAATATAATAGTTGTGTCTGCTCTGTTTCTTTGTCGGTCCGTCAACGTCGGCTTTTGTGGCACGACATTTTAGTATGATGAAACTACACCAATGCCTGCAGGAACGCGGACTAAATATGCACACAAGTTTGTACATTTAAGAAGGAAAATTATTCGAGCACGTGACAGGCGAGACGGAATGTCCAACGTGCCTGAATGTCCAACGAGACGAAAGATCCAACCGAGACGGAATATACAACGAGCCTGAATGTCCATCGAGACGGAAGGTCCAACCGAGACGGAATGTCCAACGAGCCTGAATGTCCATCGAGCCGAAAGATCCAACCGAGACGGAATGTCCACCGAGCCTGAATGTCCAACGTGCCGGAATATCCATCATTGGATCTGCCGTCTCGTTGGACATTCAGGCTCGTTGGACATTCCGTCTCGTAATCGACAACATTGTATATTCGGCATCACTAAGCATGTACACCCACGTGAAATACAAGGGGAAGAAGGAGCTCCCCTCTTATCAGGATCCTCCTTTGTGCCTCCTGGATTAGCACAGGCGTCGGTATTCTCCTCCCAGAAGATTATAGAAGATTAACCTGTCACTCAAAATTCTCACAAAAGCAGCTTCCCTCTCTTCCTTTTAGTCGAGCGCCGGGCCGACCGAGCGCGTCACTCACGTCTCTCACGGCGCTGGCGCCACCCGTGCTCTCCTCGGGAAAGAAAACAAAATTGAAAAAAAAAGGAAGCTGTACATGCTTGATGACGTCACGGACGTGCCGGGAGAAGGAATTTGGAGGATGCGGAAATGCAGCCGGGCAGTGTTGTCTGGCCCGCACGTCTCATCCAAAACCAGCGGATTCGTGCTTGTCAAACTTTGAGAGCGATTTTAATGAAGTTCTAGGCGGAATTCCGTCGTAATATTTGCCATGGGGGTTTTGTAGATGATAACAAAGAGAACTGTATAGTTTTGCACTACTGGAAAAGAGGCGGAGTTGCCCTTTAAGTCATACAAAATAAAGAACTGGCCCACAAAAGCAGCATTCTGCTTGTATATGGGGCCAGGCGACCAACTAGAATACATGTTGTTACAAAAAAAAGAAAACACTCCGCAGCACAAAAAAAAAAAAATGGAAGTAACACAAAATTAGCAGCACAAATAGATACAAAAAGGAACATTTTCGAGCTTGAAATATAGGTGTTTATAGCCAAGTCTACTCACGCAACCATGAAAGAAAAGTACGAAATATCTCCAACGGTTAGGCTACGATATCCACAGCTCAGATGCTTGACACCAATTCCTTAGTTTCCTTTTTAGTACCCTAGTGGATTCTATATTCATAAGGGACTCTGGGAGTTCGTTAAATAAGGAAGGAATGTTTCTGATTTTCTTTCCATACAGTGTGTATATTTTTGGAATGACGTACCTTTCATGCGTCTCAAATCTCTATTTTTATTTACGAGGAGGTCAATCCGTTCCTTCGCTCCTCGCAACGAGAAGTTCTTTTTCAACGCTGCGTCATTCCAAAGTGCTGGAGTGAAAAAGGAGTAGCGCCTAGCACCTCCCGAAGTAGAAAGATGTTGTCTTCTGCTGTAAACCGCTTGCGAGGAGGAGGCGGAGGGACGGAGGTAGATGCGGCGCTCATGTTGCTCTCTTACGGTACAGATAGCAGACGATCACGGTCGTACGCCCGCGTACCGATCGTTGCGCCGTGTACGGTACGACCACGAAGAAAACATAAAGGAAAACCTGTAACTTTACTGCTGTGCACTTATTAAAACTATCACCCAATATTCAAAAGGCTAGTTTTATAGAATATATGTGATTAGCATTTGTACAGAAATTTTTAATTCATGCAACATTTTTAAACTAAAAAGTATCCAGAGCCTTGATGCAGAAGGCTGTTGCTCACTCTTTTGCCACTACAGATAATCCTCAGTCATAACAGCAGCTGTAAAAACCGGGTGATAAGCGCTCAAAATGCACATCCAATGTTTGTATAAAAAAAAAAGGAGAAAAAACTTATAATGTGTAAAAAAGAAAAAAAAAAGTGTCTGGGCCACCGGGATTCTAACTCTCCACTACCGCTCTTCTACGAGCTCAAGAAATTAACGCTCCAATTCACTGAGCTACCGAGCAGAAGACCTTTGGGTACGCTAAAGACCAATTTATTTCTATTGAAAAAGTCCTATTGCGTTATGTTCTTTATTCTTTTTCTTATTTGCTGACTGAAACTTTGTGGACTTTCTGTCACACATGGCGCTCCTGCCAGGCACTGCCACGAATTGTTTTATTCATGGATGGAGCCACGGCAAGCTCTCTCCGCCAAAGAAATAGCCGTTTTGCTAACCAAGCGAGACTGTCCATGTCGGCCATTGGTCGTGCCGGTCGTGCCGGTCGTGCCTTACGGTTCGACCAGCGGCATTACGGATAGATCGCAGAAGACAGGCGCATGCGCAGTTCGTACCGGAGGGCCCATCGCACCGTATCGGATGTGCAAAAACGGTTCCCTGAAACTCTCTAATATGTCTAGAGCGATCACCGTGTCTTTTGTAGGATGCGTGAGAACTGCGACTTAACACACGCCCCGTTTATTTCGAGCTCCTCGCTGCGGAAGTTTTACAGTCTCTCACAAAACTCTAAAAGCCACTTTTAAAAATGTTTTTTTCCATCACCGTGGCCGCATTTTATAATGTCGAATAATCTTGCGTGCCTGCATAACGGGCATTTATATCGGTCCCAAACTAAAATGTTCTCGGTGAATAAGCGAGAGTTGATTGCGATAAACTCTAATCATAAACGTTTGATTGTATGGCTGGCATGTCTTTAGATCTTTTTTTTTTATTTGTTTTGTATTTAACTGCGGATGTCTAGAATGAATGAATATATATATATATATATATATATATATATATATATATATATATATATATATTTGTTTTTCTTTTATTGTCGGTAGAGGTGTTTCAGTCAAACAAATGCAGATGTATCAGCGCAGAACTGGCTATTGTTTCAACCCTTTCTGTTATAGGAAGCAAAACGTCGGTTGATCGATAAGCATTATCACTCGATTGCCGCTAATGCCGATTGCGGTCGGGATTGGCAAGCCCACTTGCGAGTTTGCAACCTCTCTGTCAAGACTCTTGGCAGAGGGGTGCAAACCTCTCTGCCAAGAACTGCAAAGAAGCGGGAAGGGTGACTTTGTAGGAACATGTGCTAATCGGGTCCTTTTTAACCGACAGGAGACGCTGACTCTGAGTAACAACAACGAGCACGTGTGCGTATACCTCCGAGCGTATACTTCAAGCAATCGGTCCGGTCGTTTCGTCGAAAGCCGTTTCATCGAAAGCCATTTCATTGAAGCCAGCTTCATTAATCGCGCCGTCCCACCAAACGCCATTTCTTCGATTCCGGTGCCGGTAGGCGAGCCTTTCACGTTCCAAAGTTCTCGAAAGATACGCTGGTTGGTCGTGCACCAATGGACAGTATAGTAGTAAAATGACAAAATATTAGGGCGGCTGAGCAAGAAACGTGCAGTTGTAATGATCGGACCTGGGGGGCGCGTGTCTGGAAGAGAGAGGGGATAGGCACTATGAAAGGTTCGGGAGGACTCTTAAGGCCGGTTCTCACATGCAGCGAAGCGCTGATGTAGGCCGAGTGGTCTAGCGCACACCAGCTCGGAGCACGTGGAGCGAAAGCTCGCGCTGCAGAACCCAGGGATCCTGGGTTCGAGCCCCACCCCTGCCCGTTTCGATCTGGATGAGCATCGTACCGGCGTGCGGTCGTGTGTCACTACTGCGTGATGCACGTTAAAGACCCCAGGCTAGCGGCTGTACCGCACTGGCTAAATTTCTCATCTACACCTGGGAGACTCGTCGCCCCTGTGAGGCAGACCAAGTTCTAGGCTGTATAAACACACACACAACCCAATTTTTTTAGCGCTCCTCACGTGCCGTCAGCTACTTATCGTCTGCCATGAGCAACAGTTTTGACGGTGCGATACAAAGCTGGTGAACGCTCCCATCAGCACGCGCTTAGCGCGAGGTAAGCGCTATGCTTGTAGCGCTCCGCTGCATGTGGGAACAGGCCTTTAAGGTGCAACCCCACCGTGCAGGACGTTTTGGTGCTTTTTTGACGGCTTATAACTTTCGTTTTATGTAACTTACAATTATAAAGTTAATGTCAAATTAAAGAGCTGTTTTTCGACAATCCTCTAATGTCTCAAAATTACGATTACTTCTAGTAGTTGGTTAAGAATTTATCTTTTAATAGACCGCAGTCTCTAATGTTGAAAAAAATATTTCTCGAGTTATAACGTCCCATTGTCCACGATAATTTACATGAGAGTTTGGTTACATGTAATAAATTACAAAAGTAAGCAACGAGTTGTACAGATAGTGTATATTTTAAAATAAAAAATAAAGTTTAAAATTACATCATTTTAAGGCGCTATAAAAACGGAATCACGTGAACTAATCAAAATAACGAGACATTAAATTATGAAGCATCCTTCAATATTACATTCTCCAGAACTTCCATATTGAAATATTACACGTTAAAATGTTATAAGACCTCGAACTTTTCCCATTCAGTTACGTCAAATTGTAGTTTCTTAATATAAAGTACAGATGGCGACACGTGTTCAAGAACAGCTTGATGTGCATCTTCCGTCGTGTGCCGCTTGGAACGCCACGTGAACGACAGAAAAATCGCCAGATGTCACGGTGTCAGATGCCTGGATGCCCGCAGTGAGCGAGCCAGAGATGTCAGAAACACAAGCGCGAGGCTGCGGGTGCACCACAGCTACTTTTGCGCGCGTTCTACTGTGCGTCGGTACGCCTTCCCGACGCGATCCAAATGAAATGGGCACCATGAAATGCATTCTGCCATTTCAGATTCCGCCACGTATGCAAAAATATTTTAATGTTTTTACCACATGGAAACATCATTTTCACAATCAAACTATGCTTGTCGGAATGGTTTGACTATATTTTGTTTCAAAAACCACCTCGGTGGCTCTTAAGTGGCAATGATATTAAAACAAAACACAAAACATTAAATCGTCTCAGTGTCTCTGAGCCAACGCGCTGGCCCATAAATCTATATTTGTGGGGTTTAAATATCGGCCGAGGTGCCCGCAATCCGACGGAGGACAATCTGAGATTTCGGTTGCACGTCAAAAGATCTCCAATTAGACAATATAAACCCGCAGTTTTTTTTTTGGGGGGGTGTGTTAAGTGATTTTTTTTTGGTTTGTCTTGTGAAACCCTAAGATATGAATATTTGCTTTGCTTTGCCTTAGCTCGGAACGCAGCCAACGCTACGGGCTGATAAAGCCACTGAAGCAGCGCTAAGAGCGCAAGGTCAAGCTGTTTGTTCTTTCTATGCCTATGCGATCGGGCTAAACTAGAAAAACTAAGTAAGTTACGCTTCATAGACATCTTGGTGCTTAAAATAATGGTTGTCAGTTATCTGAAGCTTTTGAAATCAGAGGAAACGCCTTTCCGTCCTCCACAAATGTTTAAAGGGCAACTCCGGTCCATACTTTCGATTTTGGGATTATGGCTGCTTTTAGTGCAGTTAGCGCCCCTGAATTGCAAGGTGTAATTTTTTTCTGGTTATTGTGCGTAGTTTTAAAGATATCGACGTCTCAAAGTTTTGTTTGGGGCGCGGTCGACAAAACCGAAACTAGCCGCTCGAGGTTCCGGCAACACTGGAAATCAGCCGCTATGTAAACGTGACGCCAAGATAGTTCTCGTTCAGCGAGTACGCAGTCCAAGCGGCACCTACCTCTGTTGCGCTAGCCGTCTAAAGATAGGAGGTAAGCTGATTTTGTTTTAATTCTGTATACGTGGTAGTTATCCAGCATATGTAGCAAGAGTTAGTGCGTATACCCAAAAGCTAGCGACTGGAAAACCCGTCAACTCGTTCGGTGGCGTACTCGGCGGCCGCCGCCGCGCGTGCGCTATGCCGTGCCGTACTCGTTGCTTGTATACCAAAAAGCCAGCGACTGGAAAACGAGTGAACTCGTTCAGTGCCGTACTCGGCAGCTGTCGGCGTGCGTGCGGTCTCCCGCACTCGTCGCTAGGCCTAAATTGTCATCGGGGCTCCGTGGATGGAGCGGCGTTGCTCTACGCCGCGCTGCCAGTGACGTACAGTGCTGGCGCTTTCGCGCGGCGGGTCAGTCCCAGACACGAAGCTTTGAGGCTCTCCGGCGCGTTCCGCGACAACCGAACAGACGTGTGTCAAGCTGTAGACGTCTGTTTTTTCGTTATTTTTTCCTCAGGCGCGTAAAAGCCGAATTTGTAAGCTACGACACTAATTCACCACATAAGTTCGTCCAGGTAGTGAATCTTAGTACAAATAAAAAAAACAAAAAAACTTGCCGCACTAAAAAAAAAAAAGTTTTTTGGGCAGTCATTTTCTTCTCAAAGCTAGCAAAAGTTTTTGTGGGTGATAAAGGAAAACAGAGAACGTTAGCAAGGTGAGAACACTTTCCCTTCCGCATTCCCACCCCCACCCACAACAATTTTTTTTTTATTAGAATACATAGGATTTTAAGTTTTCCTTCGTAACTTTTGACTAAGGCAAGTGTTTTTTTGTTGTTGTTGTTTTTGCATTTTTAAATATTATATTTACCTCCAGCCGAACTCGAGCAAAATAGAGAGTTGTAACTTACAAATCCGAACTTTCGCGATTTCTTTAAAGTCCCTTGTGGTATTCACAAGCGCAATGTTAATTAATATTGCTGCGCAACGGATTCGAACGATTGGGAGGCGAATGTTTATATCGCATGAGCTTCACGCGCCGGCTGTTCGCTAGTAGTCGTTACGGTCCTGAATACTACGCACGAGATTGCGTAGTAAACAAGCAGTGACGCAAAGCAGAACATTGTTTTCGTTTTCATTACAAACTTCAGTGTTTGGAGCTAGTTAGTGGTTGTACTCTACATGTGCACCATTCCCCATTCAACAGACATTCAATGGAGCGTGAATGCTCAACCTTCAACACTGCCTTTGACAATGACTGTTATATTTATTGATCAGGATACTTTTATCATGTTTACCTTTTCTGTAGATGTACAATGGGCAAAGAGCGACGGCACGGCATCCTTTTTAAGCCTCGACCCCTTCGCTGACAAGCAACCAACACCTGTAGGTTTCGTTCGTTACTCTCCGGCGAAAAATGATCGGAGCAGAGCTTCGATCTGAGGGTCGACGACCAAGGCTTTCCAAAGTCCACTCGTCGAACAGTGTTCACCCACACCTTCTCCAATTTCCGATCCGTTGGAAACTTGTGAAAAAGCACCTCCGGGTTGCGCAGCGGCTTGTTGGAGCAGCCCACAGCGCTCTAAGTTGTACTCGGCATCTTTCGAGGAACAGCTGGGCCGTCTTGGGCGCACCGAGTTGCTCGCTAAAACGAGCCTAGGAGTCCTCACAAGCAAATAAACAGAAGGCTATACCGAAGCTACACGGGCTACAGGTAAAAGCAACGGCTAAACACGCAATTACAAGCCGAAGTAGCGGTAATAGCGGCACAAAGAAGCGCGCGCGACGGCTGCGCCGTGCGCGCGTCCGGAACGGAGGAAAAAAAGAGAACGATGTTGACATCACGGCCCAATGTTGCTTTAGCGATCGGCAACCCGCTGACCGCCCGCTAAGGAGCGGCGGCTTGCGGCGGGTCGCGTTTTTATTATCGGCATTAGTTGAGAATGCGGCGTCCCACGGACGTGAAATTTTGGCTGGGGTCGTATTTTGTAGCACTAAAGCGATACCAGTAATTTAATTCATTTTGAGTTTTGGCCGGAGTTGCCCTTTAAACAGTTCGTGACAAAGCAAAGCAATATTACGCGAGCTGCCTGACACCGAAATGTTTTAATCATGACGATCGGCAGTTGCGTCTGATTGGTTACTAACCACCAAGATGGCGGCACCCACAATAATTTTGGGGGAAAAAGTGCCGATACACTAAGCATAGCTCATTTGGTTTAGCTCACAGGCTAAACCAAGTGCGGCGGGGGACCGTTGGCCGAGTGTGGTGTGGCACCGCAGATCAGAGCACGTGAAGAAATGCTCGAGCGCGAGCTCCGTGCCAAGCACGGAGCTCACGCTTCGGTACCCAACGTTGGGGCAACGTGTAGGGACTATGTCTAATGCAACCTAAGAACAATCTTTTAGCTCCACCCACAAGCGCATTGCGCCCATCTGAAGTGCCTCCGCCGTCGAGAAAGTAGCCTATCAGCAAGATAGTGGGAATCGCGGAACGGCGCGAAAAAAAAATCACCCAGTCATTGTCAAGCTGATTCAGAAATAAATAGATCGCTAGCAACGTTGCTTTTTCTTCCTCCAGAAAACGTGTCTTAAACTACTACAATATTTATTTAATTCATTCAGGAGATTTAAATAAGTTAGAATACGTTTTTTTTAACGAAATAGCTGTTTAGTAAAGAAAGAAAGTCATGTCCAATGTACCGTCTTCCCAATTCATTTTCTGTCCAAGATACTGTCTAACATACCATCTTCCAGTGCTCACCAGTGCTAAGCCTCGCGCCCGCTTCGAAATTTTCGTTGGCGATAGCGCCGCTGGATTCTCATGTTGTCGCGCAAAAACTGCTGCAAACGCAAGCCGATACCATCAAGATTTCGTGGCGTAACCTCGGGCACGTAAAACACGGTGCAAAAAAGCAGAATAATTGTCACGAGAAACTAGCGTCGCGTTGCTAAAGCCAGCAGCCATGTTGGGCTTTTCTTTTTTTTTTTTCAAAAGGATCGCGATTGGTTTATGGAATCGTGACGTCATGAAAACGATTGGCTGGCGTTTCTCGGCGTAGGATTACATTTTCCTCTGAGAGGCATTTCCGGTTTTTTCTTATATAAATCCCCTCGATGTGTTTGCGTTGGTCTTTCAAATAACCTCGAAGGTGCCAGTGCACGAGGCTCGCGTCTCAAGTTGCCCTTGGAGGCAAATGGCGGCGCAGCACTAAAATGACTGGCCCTTGAAAGCGAATGGCGGCGGAGCACCCGCTCGTGGCACGTGTTTTGCGCGTTTCCCCAAGAATGGTTGGCGGTACCTGTAAAAAACGCCTTTATCAAGGGGCTTTGGCAGGGACCCTGGGCTCAGTCGCCCATCTGCATCCTACCGTCGTGCGATCGTGTACCACATATACTCCGTAATGCACGTTAAAGACCCCGAGCTAACAGTTGCACTGCACGTTTTATAACCTTCAACGGGTAACAATGTCGCCCTACGAAACTGCTGGTCTCTAAAAAACTAACGACTAGTTTTTAATGTGCCGTTACATTACATTTTAATGTGTGTTCGCTTGTTCACGTTCTTTGTTTTTTTGTCTACATCTTTGATTACTCGGCCCTTACTTATGATGAACCAGACTATAGGTGTCGGACTTCTGGAATATATTATTATATATTATTATATATCTAAGAAAATGGCACGAGAACGCGACAGACAAAACAAAAACACATAGGCGCACTTAATAAAAATAATAAAATTGATTATAATTGTGTTCTTAAAGGTTTGAGCGTACCAAGAGCTATAAAAACGAACTCAATGCTTTGGATGGTGCGTTTGTTCACTGGAAGTATAGTTCAGGGCAGTATGCTCGCACTTGCATGTTCCGCTTCGCTCGCAGGGTAAAACCAAATACTTTACTGGTAATGTGTTTAGTGAAACAAAGTTTATATTCTGTATATGTGCAATGCCCTCAGTTTTCGCGTGACTACACGCTTGTTTATCATCATTTATTTTCGTTTCCCACTGCAATTCAGTTCGTGTTCTTTTGTGTGCTACATGCATTAGAGACCGAAATAACCCAGAAGCATTCTATTTCGCGGATTGTAAAAAAAGCCTATGCAACTTGCCACGTGTGCCACAATCAATACAAAATATTATAAGCTTCACATATGCCCGCTTGCCTGAGTAAACATTGTTGTTTGTCAAGAACAATTGTGATTGTTTGAAGTCACGTGGGAAAAAACTCGTTCTAAGCACGCGACCGTCGGCATGCAGTGAATACTCATAATCGGCGCCGAGATGATTGGTAGCTGTCAGCAGGTGGAGTTTTTCTATCAACCCAAGCTTAGAATGTTTCCTTTTTTTTTTTTTCTTGTAAGCAATGAGGAGAGGACTTACACCAAATCTGAGGGTAATAAAGTACTATGAGCTTTCAAACATAATGGCCTGAGCAGTATAGGTGTACAAGCTTTAGCGTTTGATGCACCCTTAACTTTCGATACACTCAACGCTAGTGCAAAATGTAGGGCTGTTTCATTCTTAACTACCATGTGAGTGCTTACACTATATTTTATACAATGTCAAACTGTACCCGTTTGCATCTTTTTTCATTTTTGCACACCACTACTTGCGCGCATAAATCACCAAATCACCAAATTAAGACTGGTACGGGATGCCACAAAAAAAATGCAGTTTTTTTTTTACCTCAAAAATAAACTACGCATCGTTTAACGCTCATTTTCCGCCAAAAGGTAGCGCTAGGTTACAACCAGATGCCAAAGTTTCATCCCGAACGGACACCTTCTTCAAAAGTTATAAGTGATTTTCTGAAAATTTCAATGGGAAAATGAAGCCCATTTTTGCCCATTTTCGGTTTCTGGTGCCATAGAGCCGCATGTATTCGAAAGCTCCGTCGGCCGCCATTTTCCCAATGAACGTTTCAGAAAATAACTTAGATTTTGAATAAAGTATCGAATCGGGCTGAACTTTGACATCTGGTTGTGACCTCTAGCGCTGCCTTCGGGCGGAAAATGAGCGTTCGGCGATGCCTAGTTTATTCTTGCGGTAAAAAAACAGACCCTGTAATTTTTTTTGTAGCATCCTGTACTATGCTTAAACTGTGGAAAAGCTATCCACAGACCAAGAATCTTTGACTGGCCAGTCATTGCATTTATCACTGAATTCGTTAATTATTATAATAGCGAATTAATGATAATTAATTATTATCATTTATTGCTGTGAGTTATACTCCGTTTCACCTTATGTTGTACCGCAGCGAAGGCTAGAAGCGCGAGCTCATAGCGTTGGCAGCTGCCCTTGGTGCACGAGAGCTTGCGCCGCCGAGGTGTGCCGAGCAAGGAGCTCGCGCTTGTAGTCTTTCCTGCGGTGCAACACAAGGTGAAACACAGTATAATTTTTAACCTCGGCATTTAATTTTATTATGACTCCCGCACAAGCCCTACTTTGGGTTTACCAAACTCAACATCTAAACCTGAGTGTCATTTTTTTGCGTTTTCCAGTCTCGTGGTTTTGGTCAAAATGAACACCCTGCTACCTAAATGAGGCACCTAACCACCCAAAAATTGATTATTTTTTTATTTTTTAGGTGGTTAATTCCTTCGGCTAGAATTTTGGACACCCAAGTCTATTCCGTCAGCTCGATTTCCTGGAAATCCACAAAGAGCCAAACACATGCACGACAAAAGCGCCGGCCAGTCATATTGCCGCCCGACGAGCCGAGAAAGCAACGCTCAGTCACGGACTTCTAGAAGATTTGCGTTCATTCTTTCACCAGGCGTAACTTTCCTTCTGCTTTGTTATTCTCGAAAGTGCCAGTTCATCCTCGCCCCGAGCGCGCGACGCTCGAACCTTCTTTGCCGAACTTTCGAGATGGCGACGCACTGTAGATAAGCAGGTGCCGGCGATCTCGTCGAGTCACTATCGCTCTCGCTCTCTGTCACGCTGCCGAATCGCCGCCTGCTTTTCTGCTACCTCGACGCTCTTTCCTTACTTTTTTTTTATTGGCACAAGTTCGCCGAATAAACCTTTATTTTTCAGTTCACTATTCGTCCTCTTGTCACCTTCATTCGTGTCAACATAAATCTGATCATATTGAAATATGAGTAATTGGCCTCTGAAATCTCCGGTAACGGCGCACAGGCAATTTTATATATTTCAACGCGTCGGTGGTTTGTTTGTGCATGTGTCTCGCCATTTGGCTCAGGACCATTTCCGCGTTTTGTTCTGCCCACATTTGCTAGAGACGTGAGCTCGGAGCGTAGGCAACTGGCCCCCTTGCACGAGAACTGGGGCAGCTGTGCGCGTTCCAAAGAAAGCTCGTGCAAAGAAGAACAAGCAAGGGACCAGAGATGTCGAATTCAGGATATAGAAAAATACACCACTGTATCGAAGCGCCACCACACATGATTTCTCGGATTGATGAACAGGCTTGGAAGGCGATCCCACCGCCATCTGTTGGTTCAGAATCACACTAACCAAGGGTGGGGTTGCACCTTAATGTGCCGTCCGCTTTCCGCTCATCTCCCGTTTCCTCGGGGAACTTGTCATTAAAAAGTTAAAAACTAAGGTTCTTTGTTTTCGATAAACACTGATAAACCCCCGAAAACTGACCCACCACCTGGCTTTATCAATAATAAAAAAACAGGGAAAAAACTAATTTGAAGTTGTTTTGAATAAGAAAATATCCCAAGCTTCACTAAACGAAAAATTAAAAGAAAAACTTTATTTTGTTTTAACGGGAACACACAGCGACCAGACTGCACGTGAAACATGTTAAAACAACAATCCTCATCTCGGGTTTTTTTTTTTTTTTTTTTTTTTTTTTTTGTATTGGGACGTTTCGAAGTATTCGGGTCACGCGTGCATGTTTTCTGACCTAACCTAACCTAACCTAGCCTAAAACAAGCGCTAACATAGAGCAGTGCATACCCAAGCAGCCCAACCTGTCGAAAGCCGGTTGACTCGCCGCTCAGGCGGCTCCTGGCGGCCGGATTACATATTATACCCTTCCATCTATATTGCGGTACCTGGCGGTAGGGTTACTAACTCTTCACTGAAGGAAGTCGGGACGGTAATTTCGAGCCCTGTACAGATACCGGACGGCAGGGGCAGTGGCTGGCTAGCGATCCATGCATTCATTTCTGCTTAGCGGTTGAAGAAACGTTCTGCTGCCTGGTGCTATTTATTGTACGCGACAATTATACTTGTCCCATTTGGAAAGGACTGTTCCCGCCAAATCGTTTCCGGATAAAAATACCCCCTTTTCTTCTTTTTTTTTTTCTTTCTTCTTGCTGTTTTTTTTTTTTCTTTTTTGTAGTTTTGTGTGCGGCTTTAACCTTATGTCACCCTGGCCACCCCTGCTCGATACCTTTTGTTACGGGTTAAGAAATACAGGACTAGCTTAATCTTCCAAGCCCTCGACTCTTTTCACTTCAGCAAAGCGAATGCTGAAAAGGAGGCAAGTTTAAAACCCAGTATTTTCCTCCTGTCTATCGCCTTCTTTCCAGTGTAAAAGAGTTCAGGGATTTGCAAAAGGAGCTGGTCCTGATTTTCTTAACCTGCACGAAGACAGTATACTTTGTAACAGGCGTAGAGTAGTTTGTTGCCCCAACGGGTTGACGTCAGGCTTGAAAAATAAGAACGACCGGAGAAAGGCAGCCCGAGAATCCAGTTCCTTCTCATACCAAATAACTCCCGCTCGTTTTCTTATTTACCGTTCTCCTTGAGATAGCTTTTCTTGCTTGTTAACCTGTTAACTTGCCAAGACGACGAAACTCGCTCAGCAAAAAAACACCAGCGCGACTTGACCATTTGACGCAGCCAGCAGCACGATAATGGCCCAAGCGAACCAGGATCAACGTTCTGGGAACGCTGCATACACAGCATTCTGGGAATGAACTCGGTTATCGGTCGGAGCTACGACATCGGCGACCAGACGCGGCGGTCGCCTCTCCGCGTCGACGCAGCATGGGGCCGTCCGCGTGTCCGGAGTGGGGTACGATGCATGGTGGTTAGATCACAAGCGTTTCGGAGCAGGAAGACCGTAAACGCCTACTGGCTACAAAACAATTACTTTACTTCCGGTTCCGGCAATAAAACCAAAAATTACAATCTTAAAAAAAATTAGATTTTTTTTTTTTTTTTGGTTGGCGAGTTACATGAACGAGGAAATTCGTTAGAAATAAGGGTTATTGTGCAGGCAGACGAGCTGGTTGGTGTACGGTCGTGTTTGTCCTATTTCTTGGCTTTTCCTTACTCTCGTCTTTTTTTTTCTGTCATTAGAAAATATGTTAAAACAAAACACGTAGTGAGAAGTGAAAAAAAAAAAAAAAAAATTAAACGTGCGAAGAAAACGCGTACTTTCCGCTTTGCTTTTTTTTTTTTTTTTTGCATCGTCTGACAAACATTGCCTGGAAAAGTGTTCGTAAAATATTGATTGAGGAAGGGTAAATGGATTATTGAAGTTGTGCTGGCGAGCTGGCGACCATTTTATGGGTCTTTAAAGCTAGTGTAATAAATGGAGAACGAAAAACAATATGTTATGGACACTTTTTCTCAACCAGCCGCCCTCTTCTCATCCTTGTGCGAAACCCCATTTCCCTGATATCTTCCATCTGCTTTCCCCTCCCTTCTCTCAGCTCTGCCTCCTTTTTGGATGTTCCGGATATACAGAAGTGACTTACGTCAACCGTAGATGCGTATGATCGCGTGTCCCAGCCATTAATACGTCGAGTTAATATAATCACCCAGAGGAGGGGTGGCCAAACCACTGCTAGCGAGCCTTATGCGACCGTCTGGTAAACCTACCTCCCCCGCGCAAGAACAAAAGGGCAGACAAATAAAAGACGTTTAAAAGCAGGGGAGGGCACGGAGGGGGGGATATGTCCCTGCTCCCCCTCCGTGCCCTCCCCTGCTCCTCTCCTGCTCCCCTTCCATTTAGCGAGAAATTTTAGCCAAATTTCCCTCTAAATAAAGGGAAATTTTTACCGCTACATTTAGCGGGGAAATTGAAGTGGTGTTCGGGTCACGTGACGTCCCATATTGCAACCGCGCATTGCATTATGGGATGTCACGTGTGACGTCACAAGTGTAAATTAGGTCACCATGGTACCCACGTGACGTCACAAGGGTAAAACTTTTCGCTAAATCCGGCGGGAAACTTTTCAGCTATATTTGGCAAAAATATTTCCCCGCTAAATTTAGCGGAACATTTTCCCACCAAATTTAGCGAGAAAATTTTACCCTCGTGACGCCACGTGGGTACCCCATGACTCAATTTTACTTTCGTGACGTCACACGAGGCGTCATTGTGGGAAACCTGCCATAATGCAAAGCGCGTTTACGCCTACGGCGACGCCGACGCCAACGCCGCTCAACCCGGAAACTGGCACCTAAGAGCAGTCTTGGGTAGTAACGCGTTACTAGTAACGCGTTACTGTAATTTCGTTACTTTTTCTTTCACTTGTAACTAACGAGTTACTTGTTAAAAATGTAACCTGTAACTTTAGTTCTATCGCTTTTTCTCAGGTATCGATAAAAGTAACGAGGTTACTTTTGTCGTTACTTTTCAGTTTTTTATGTATAATATATCATTGAACGAGTACAATCTTGCTATTCCTAGCATTTTCCAAATTGTCTGTTCCAACGTTTCGTGTGTCAAGTTGGCCTTGCTCAAACTTGTAAATACGTTATTTATCGTGAGTCACCACCCATGTGATGGGGAAAAAAAATCTAGTTATCTTTACGGACGCGTTGGTACTTTGTGACTGGACACTTACATCTTAGTATCTTGAAGCACTATCAATGTTGCCGCTGTGCTTTTTTTCTGAGCCGTGAAACAACAATACACGCCGAGGGCATTGCGATTGTTTCGTATTTTCATTAGCTCCACTAATCTGCTCTGCTCATGCTTCGCATTTTGATTTCCGCCACTACTCCGGCGTGGTGTCATCAGTCGAGGCAAAATGTACTGCTGTTTGCGCGGGGTTTGCTTGTTGCTCTGGTTGCGCGGGGTCTGTTCAGCAAGGGCAGGGACGTATCCGCCACCAAAAACAAGGGAAACTTTCCGACACTAATTTTGAGAAGCAACTTCTGCTAACTTATATTATGAAGTAAAAAGCCTACTTTTTAATTTTATGCAATAAAACTTGGTGATGGCCGTTTTCTAGTTTTTTCCTAAATTTTTCGTGTTATTGAAAAAAAATTGAAAAGTAACGTCGTTACTTTTTAAAAGTAACTGTAACTGTAACGAGTTACTCTTTTGTTGTGGTAACTGTAACGGTAACTTCGCTACCTTTTTATGAAAGTAATTGTAACTGTAACGAATTACTTTTTAAATGTAACTTACCCAAGACTGCATAAGAGCTGCGCTCTAAAAGGCAGCTCGCGTTCTGTCAGCTTTGTACCATCACACGCGCATGGGACTATTTCCTTCTTTTTCGAACGAGGGCTCGCACTAAAGACACGTACTGAGCAATCGCTTCATGAATGGGATTAGCCGTAACCACCAAGTCGGAAGACATCTCATTCAAAGTGTCACGCCTTCTTAATATTGCGGCTGTTCACTTAAAAGGGTCATTTCTGTGGTTCTTCGAATATGCCTGTCTTGCCGCCCCTAATCTGGGGGAAGATGCATTCCGGCCGCTTCGGAACAGGCAGGGCTACACACATTTTCCACAAGCGCGAAGCCATCTTGAATGGTCTGGCATGCGGTTATCTCTCCACTCCACTTTAAGGTGTTCATGAAAGATGCGTGACTGTCAAACATTCTTGTTTGGCCTCACCCATATTTTCTCGCATATTCCATTTTTTCTTCTCGCATACCAGATACGGAACCCCGAGCGGCCCACATCGCTGGGGACGCCGTATTGTTCGCTACTTTCAGCAATGGTGGTATACCACGGTGCGGGAGTGGATGATATAGGCTTCAGAATGAAAATTGCTCGCTTACACTTACGTGGAAGTACGAGGTAAGGCTCCTACATCGCTCGTATTTCACGAAATTAGAATTACTTACGCGTCGCCGACGTAACGTCGTACTGCTGTTCTACGCCGATCAACCTGATGACGGGCATTTTTATAGGCGCTAGTGGACCCCCAATAGACCGTGAAAGTTGCAAATAACGCAAAGAAGCAGAAAAATATCACCCGTGTGCCCAGTTCTTTTCGGCAAAACGAACACGCCTAACCTAGCGTCTGCCTTCTTTTTCCGCTTTTTTGTCACTCTTTGTCTCGTTCTTTCTCTCGGGGCCATTGTTGACAGCGCTCAGGATTGGCCGCCTTTCTGCTCCCGTCTTCATTTCCCCCGTATCAATAGTTTGGCATTTACCTTCAAAGCGAGAATGTGATTAGTATCGTACCTAAATAAAGGCCCGTTAACAAAAAAAAAAAAAAAAAACTGTTGAAGAAATTTGGCTACTCACTTTTCCAATTATGCCTCTCTCTTATAAAATATAAAGGGTTTTATTTTTTATTCGAAACAGTATTCTTTAAGAAGGCACTTTTACAGCTACGTGAATGGCGTCTTCACTGTATGTTCCTTGAGCTCGGCGGACATTCGAGGGGGTGAACAACTGTCACAGTCCGGTGAATAATTAACTCGAATTTGTTGATTAGGTTTCTAATTAGAGAAAATATACATATGGTTCCCAATAGAAACTTGCTGAGCGTCCTTTGAAACCAATAAATTAATCATTTTCAGAACGACTTTGAGCTCGTTGGAAGCGCAGTAGTGCGCTAAAATTACTGCTCGTGGAGCGCAGGTACAAAGCTACCGGTGCGATAAGACGCCCGCGCGATATTTTTGTCTCTTATCATAGCCCCAGCCTTGTACCTGCTGAGTGGCAACTTTAACGCACTACTGCGCTTCTCACGCGCTCAAAGTCTTTCTCAAAACCGATTTAGTGGCTTTCGATTAGGATAGATAACTGCGCAAGTTGGTAACAGTTCACGTTGAAAAACAGCGCACCTGGGACAAGTACAAAAACACGAAGAGAACACAGCGCTTGTGTTCTCCACCTATTTTTGTCCTTGTCCCAGTCGCGCTGGTTTACGGTGAAGCTCAGCAAGTTTCTAACTTAAAACCATATGTATATTTTCACTACTTAAAAAGTTAATAAGTCCTTTTAATTAATTAGCAAACTAATTAGTAAGTATCGCGCATTTCCTGACATCCGCCACCACGAGTAATCCGGTGCTGAGAAAATTATTATTTTTTTACCTCAAATACACTAATTTTTGGAATTTTTGTCAGGAAGGCATTGAAGGAAGGCGCCTTGAACGTTGCCTTAGAAAATATTTGCGAAAGCCTAGAGTAGCTGCATACGCGTGTCAAGGCATGCACGTAACCCTTTGTGTCACGAAATTTAGAAGATCATCAGTGAGTGCGTGGCGGCATGTTCAAAACTACAGCCGTGGACTGCGTGGCTCCTACACAGTGCGGAAACTGATTCACATTTAAGTCGAACTAGTAAAAAGTGTACTTCCTTCAGAAACTATGCCATCGATTTTTTTTTTTTTTTTGTTCTTTTACTGGTTTTGTGCGCGCGGTTCTACATTGCTGAGGTGCAAGAACTGTGCAGTACACCATCGGCGACCCGGAAGATGTGAGAAGAAGAAAGCCCGGTGCATATTCCCAATAGATTTATGTACAAGATTTGAATGATGTGAGAATTTATCATTTAATCATAATAGGTTGTATAATGAGTAGCCACCCTCGTTTACTTTGAACTGTTCTATATAGAAACAGTTTTTGACATGATGCGTGGCCTTTTGATTTGTATATTCATGTTACTCATTGTTTTGTAGTGTGCTTATGTGCCTTCTCTCTTATTTTCAAGTTTTAAATTACAATGAATATCGCAAGTTCACCTGCTTCACGTTCCTTTTTTAAACCGGAAACAAAAACAGAAACATATTTTCGAAATCTTAGAGGCGCACAATGCCCGTAAGGTTGCTGTATTTTAGTCAAATGTGCACACATTTCACGCGATTGCGGCTCAAATAGAGGACATACAACCAAAATATTACATTCTAGATTATTGTTTCTTGTAGCCAACTATTACATCTAAACGAATTCAAAAAATAAAAATTTACAAAAATGGGGTTTCTGAGAAAATCGATTTCAAACTTTCAACATTAGTTATTTTGACAACGTTTACGTGAAGGTAGCGGAGTGGCTAGTCACCAAATCATAATGATATTAATATATATATAATAAGCTTGCTTTGGGCTTTCTATAGAGCTAAATAAAGAATATTTACCTTGGTTACAGACAGCGACAGCGACGTCACAAAAATTCGCCGTCAAGATTTGAGCGAGAGAGAGAGAGAGAGAGAGAGAGAGAGGCAGCAGCAACAGCCAAGAATACAAGAATGAAGATCAGCGTTGCTTCATTGCTTTGCTTGACTCCGAAAGCCACGTCACGTGCCACCCCAACCTGCGTCATAGTTCCAATGCCAAGACAAACACATAGAAAAATACACTGGGAAATAGAGACGAACAAATACATCTTGCAACGGCATTAATAATAATAATAAAAAAAGGGGGAGCACGCGAAGGAGAAACCTTGGCCAAGTTGCCGTGAGGAGCGAACCGCTTGGCGCTGGCTCTGCCCTGCAGTCGTTAGCGGCTTCTATTTCCACCTTTGCTCCGGCGGTGGTACCTGCGTCGCAGAGAGGCTGTCGTGTCGGCGAGCACTTTGGGACCACGGAAGCAGCGGCTAGCGATGAAGGGCGGCCCCGCGTTAACCGAACTACTCGTATCATTCCTGGGTTCGATCCAAGCCCGTTTCAACGAACATCAAAACGCGGCCTGCGGTCGTGCAGTCGCTGCTGTCGCGATAAAGAAGCCAGGAGTATAATCTTCGTCACCGCGATAGCGAGATCGAATTTGCCTTTCGCGGAGCGAGCTATCGATAGCGTTTACAGACGGTTCGTCTGCTAACGCGAGCAAAGAGCGTGGTTGGTCTGCTACGAAACATCATTCACAGGGAGTTTCTGCTACGAACCAAGCGCCGGTGCTTCTTTTGCATATCTCGAGTTGGTTCTGCTTCCATACACTCAGGCTGACATCGACCAGTGGATGAAGGAGTGCTAAGGACAAGCACATGAGAGGCCGCGAGATCTCTCTCGCCATTTTTGTGTTGGGGGTACGTTCTCGCCAAAATATTGACCGATCGTGAACTCGCGAGTAGGTCAAAAATATCTCATCGCTTAATTGATTACCCGCGCCCAACAGGAAGTTGTAGTGCCTCGTCCAATGAGTACCCGAGAACTCTCTTACCTCGACTAAAATCGATCCCCAAGTTAGCCGTCGTGCTACATCGACTAAAGAGACGCCAGACGCCTTTCCCGCCGTCTATACCTGCATACAACGAGTTTTATGGCTTATAATGACGACCATTAGCAAGCTTCGTGTAAGCATATCCCCACCACTATACGCGTTCTCGGTCTTTCATACTCCGCCACACCTCCTGCAGCTAGACTTTAAACAGTAACTGACAATTTGTCAAAGTGCCCGAGAGGGCTCGGCAATACACTCCGTGCGACGCGACTGGCGCGCCGCCGCGCGGCCGTTACCGAAGGTAGGCAGTGAGAGCCCCACCGAAACGAAACCGCGCCCCGTACGTTGGTACGCATTGAAGTCGGAGCGTTGCGGTTGCGCTGGGTTGACAGCATGAACTGCTGTGTCGTTAAGTGCTCCAATTGGCAATAGTTATGCGTCGTATCTCGTGGGGACGAAGTTTCACAGTTTTTCACCTCGACGACGTTTTGTGGGACAGCGACCGCGATGGACCCATACCGTACGACGCGAGAAATTTGGTCTCCCGATCATGTCTGCCACTATGTCGGCACTGCTGACATATTCTACACTACCGCTTCGCGCTCTGCGTTTTTCTTCGTACCAGTAACGCCAACATATGTTGGCGTTATTGGTACTGAAATGCCATTCCACACTCGTGGGTATGAGGTGCGAATTTCGTTGAAGGAATGCCCTCGAAAGAAGTTCTGTCCCCATCGTACGTGTCGATGATATTTCCGGACCAGTATGGCACGCAGTCTGTACTTCATGAAGAAAGATTCGAACGGTACAAAAAGTGAAAAATATGAATCTAAGGAAAACTACAATGAAACTTGGAATCTCTGGACAATTGATGTTTGACAATGAAAGTTTATGTGGTGTGCTTTCTTTTTTGATCAGCCTCCTTTTGGATGTGGAAACGCTGACACCCCGAGTCTTGAAGACAACAATTTTTTTTTCTCGGCTTTAGAGCCACCTATAGCAAAGTTGTTCGAACTGTAAGTACCGTTCACTGGTCCCTTCCTACTTGTAAAGTGTGCACCTTCCGGCCATGATGAGTGGTATTCTCTTGGCAGCATTTGACGGTCAAAAACGGTTCCCATTTAGTTACGCTGGCCAAAAATATTTCCACCTGGTTAAACTATGGCATATCTTTTAGGTATAATAACTGTTTTGTCAAGTTACGGTTGTCCAAGTACCTGTGTGCCGAAAATCAGCACCTCGCACAACCAGATTACTACATAACAGCTCACCGCAAAAGCCTTTGACGGCCAAACCGTGTGTTGGCCGGCAACTTTGTTTTCTCGGTTTGGAAGCCACCTTCCGTAAAGTTGTTTCAAGTGGAAGTACAGTGCACTAGTCCCTTCCTACCTGTAAAGTCTCCATCTCCCACGACAAGTGGTATTCTCTTGACAGCCTTTTCACAGTCAAAACCGTTTCCCATTCAGTTACGCCGCCCAAACTAAATTTCCACCTGGTTTTCCTATGCCACCTATTTTTGCTATTATAACTGTTGTGTCAAGTTACGGTCATGTCCAAGAACCTGCGTGTCTAAATCTGCACTTCGCACAGCCCGGTTATAACACAACATTTTGGGTCCATTATGGGATATTCCTGACAGCTTTATTACTTTATTCGTTCGAACCATAACTTTCACACTTCAATACGAGAGGCCTTCCGTATATACAAAGACAAGCATCCCGATTCCGGCGTTGGGCTAACGAAATTTTATTCGTTGCGCCCAGTCTTGTACACGTTACTAAAAAAAAGTAATCGATTACAATTACTATTACTCTTGGCTAAAGAGTATTCGATTAGATTACTTGATTACTCTACGGCAAAAGTAATTGGACATTACTTAAAGAAGTAATCGTTACTTTTCCGATTACTTTATTGTGTGAAGACACGTCTTTAGCGCTCATAACAATGAACTACTTCCAACCTATATTTCACATATGCACAAGTATTGAAGAAGAAAAACTGGCTCCCCCTTCGTGGTCGTTGCACCGTCACAATGCGGACACAAGCATAGAATTCGTTTGAAGACGTTTAATGATTTGGGCGTTCGCCAGCATGTGTGTGTGTGTGGGGGGGGGGGGGGGGGGGGGGAGCGGACGGGGTTCTAGATCTTGTTAAGCTTGAGCAAGGGTTATCGCTCAAAGTTTGCGTCGCTCATTTTATTATTCACATATGGATGAGCTCGCATGTTATACAAAAGAGCAGCAGCTCCAGGATTTGAAACGGATCATGTGTATTATCCATTAGAGGAAAAAAATCGACCCGACCACTTCTCAGCTCGAAACATTGCTTGTCACAAAGACCACGTGGGGGAAATGGGAAAATATTTTAACTGCCTTTGTTATATTTTGCATCCGCTTTAGGCATTCTTCGGTTCTGGTTCTCCTACGGGCTGCGAGTAGGTACCCTAAGCAGGATTTTTTTAATTTCTTTTATTTCTGTGTGTGTGTGCGTGAGAAGGCTAGCTTGAACGAAGGACTCACAAAGCTACATTCTGCTTCCTCAAACTTCGCCCTGAATGGCCTTTGTCACGCAGTGTGGCTTTCCTGGGGCTTCCCACTCCCAGTCCCAGCTCGAAAAAAAAAAAAAGACGGACATTCCACAGAAACTGTACATAGAAAGAGATTGACCTCGTTTCCTACAGCTCCGCAAAAATCTTTCTTTTTTTCCGTTCGAAAAAAAAAAAAGCAAATTTTATTTTTGTCATTTAAAAAAAAAAAAAGGCGTGTGCCGGGGGGGGGGGGGGGGGGACAAATTGTAACGGTTACAAGTAATTTTATTACTTCAAAAAGTAATCAGATTAGTCTTGTGATTACTGCCCAATAAAAGTAATCAACTGATTACAAAATTACTCCAAAAAGTAATCGATTACAAGTAATTTGATTACTTGTAATGCGTATGGTACAAGTCTGGTTGCGCCCTAGATGGGTCCAATGTATTCCACACTTAGTGCACGAGTTTAGTGAACATCTCACTCGCCTCCAAATATCATCTACCCACCAACTTTACAGCGACGAGCGAAACAAATTTCCCACTGAGAGCAATTATGGTGGCGGCCATCTTGCTTTTCGGATAATTGCCCAAACCCCTTTTTCAACCGCAACAAGAGAAATTACCCCTACTGACGATTCAAACTTAATATATAAGAAGCGGAGAACAGCTAAATGCCCTTCTTAAATCTGCCCCAGCGCTCATGCAACGTCATGCTCAACTTATCGACTTAAAAAGCAAAAGTTCTGCCCGTGCGCGCTTCCGCCGCCACAGCTTCGCACGCGAAAAGGCGCCGCAGGATGCTGAGCGCGCCTCGCTGTCGAACGCCAGCTCCTCCGCTAGCGGCGCTACGCGCGTTTTTCAAAGCGTCCCCTATAGTTCCCGCACGGAATGTTACCAACATATACTTTGAAGCCATGAACGTGCACCCCTTCCTGGTGATCTAGAGAAAGATGTGTGTTACAAACAAAGGAACATGACCAATAAGGTGCACACTTGATGATGCGTGTGAAAAACATGGCGGAAGCTGATTTCGATCACGTGGTCAAAGCAACACAATTCAGCTTGGCATCCTGAGCCACTCCTTGGTAAAAGCGGGCTGGGGATCTCTATATATTAGGGACGTCGCAACAACGGTTTTAATCGTGCATGTCGCAAAGTGTGTAGTTTCACAAATCTCTCTTCTCCCTTCTAGTAAACTCTACAAAAAAAACAAAAAAAAAACATGTGCGTTCACTTTTTTGTGTGCGGTACACAGAGGTAGCCATATTGAACCACGGCAAACAACAGGTGCATCAAGGCGAATGACGACGACCAGAACGCGCTTGGACCTGATAAATGTAATGCTCGCAAGCGCAATAAACGAGTGAAGCGCCACGCTTATTGCCCCTGTATAATATGGCATCTTATTTTCACTTCGTGGTCCACTGGGATACTTCGGTTGTTCGCAGAGAGAATCCCGGAGAAAAGCTCACCGGAGAAAAGCTCACCGGAGAAAAGCTCACCGGAGAAAAGCTCACTGGAGAAAAGCTCACCGGAGAAAAGCTCACCGCCAAACCGGCAGATGCGGAGAAAAGCTCACCAATTTTTTTTTTAATTTTTTTTTATATGGAGGTTGTTGGATCATGCGTAACCTGTATCAATTTATTAACATCAAAATTTGTCAGCTTAGTAAACATGAAAATATCCTTTTTTTGTAATATTTGTTAAGCTTATTGGGTGTATTGCTCCCAAATTAATAATTGCGGGCGAGTGTTTTCTATGGCTTACTGTCTACGCAACGAAGCCTAACTGAAAACTTTGTGGAGTTGATGAACAGGAAAGAGTTCAAAAACTTAATAATGTCTGCCTAAAAATCAAAACTGTAAATGCCGAAAATCCGAAAGTGCATGCGCAACAACGCGGTGCCTGAAATACTCTTCGAAGCTTTTGTTCACCTTTGAAAACAGGATAGAACAGTCAGTAGGATATCGAGGCTTCTTTCTTATGAGGACTTGCACGTTTTCTAGCCGTTCGTGCTGGTGTTTCCACACGTTGCCTTTGTGTGATAGTGCCCTTCTACGGCGAGCCACCCATGACCTTTAGAGCTGCACACTCTCAGCGTTGTTACCCGTGACCTATATAATAAGTAATATTGTGTAATGTAGTGTTGGTAAACGTTACACATGATGAAAACCGCTCAAACGACGACGGTGGATTGAAGAAAACAAATACGACAGGACGAGACTGTTCCCGCAACTAAAGTTTTGTTAATGAAATTAACAGAAACAAGACAGCGTAGCCGACACTGATTACATCAACCAACACCTACTTATCTATTAGGCATTACGAAATATTTCGAGTTGAAACGGTTCACACACCGCTATTTATATTAGCTCGGAAAGGACAAACCTCTTTATTTGACAGAGCAACCGAAGGCGCACTGTCAGCTGACAGTAAATGGTTTTCTTTTTTTTTTTTACCAGTGTACGATGTTCTTATTTTATACTTGCGGCTTAATTAATATACAAAAAGGGTGATTACTACTTTCTGAGGAATTAGTAAATACCCCCAATGAACTTCAAGAATATTACAAAAAAGAGGCATATTTTTAATAAAGTGACGAATGAAAATTCTGTTAAATTGCCACGTTTGAGGCAAAATTCGCTAAGTAAAAAAAAAAAAAAAAAAAAAAAAGTCGATGAGTTTTTTACGCATCCGCTCAAAGGCCGGTGAGCTTTTCTCCGCATCTACCGGTTTTGCGGTGAGCTTTTCTCCGGTGAGCTTATCTCCGGTGAGCTTTTCTCCGGTGAGCTTTTCTCCGGTGAGCTTTTCTCCGCCGCCCTCGCAGAGATTGGCTAGATCCGTTTTCTGTGGGAAATTTAACGCGTGGCTTTTTTATATTTTTATTGTATTTGTGGGAGTGCTATAGGGAACTGCTTGCTATATATGTTTATTTTTCCAAATGGTCTGCATGCAGCAGCCAATAGGGAGGGCCCTGGCACCTGACTTCACTTTCGTCGCAGCGTGTTGAAAAACAATGGAATCTGACGTCAATAGTCCGCGGTGATACTTTTTCTTATTCGTTTGCACTTGAGCGATTTTTCATTAGTGTCGTCTTTGGTGTTGGTAAAATGCAGAGCCAAGCAGATACCACCGTCGACGACAGAACCCTAGAAGTATACGGTCCCCTTCAGAGTCGCCTTGGGGGGCTCGGCGGCGTCTGCTGGGACTTTTTTTTTTTTTTTTTTGACCGCCTATACCTTTTTTCCAGCGTTCGCTCTGTTAAAGTGGAAAGGGGTTGGAGAAGCTTCCACTTAAATCGAGTACAAGCCGATGCTCCTTCACGATCACGACTTCTGGCTGGCGCAGTCGATGACGACGGAAAAGAAATCGAGTGATCTGGAAAACACTGCCTCCGGCGTGTAGATGGCCACTGAACGAAAGCCGACAAAGGTTACCGACGTAAATTCCTGCGCGATTTAAGGACCAGATTGTTTATTATGCTTCGTTGTCCAGACGCAGCCGACGCTATGCTGATTGAACCAATCAGACGGCGTTGAAAGCGCACCGTCATCAATGGTGTCCGGCATCTTTGTGTGCGTTCATCGCTGAACAAATCATAAACAGGAATCCGGCCCTTACTTCTCTCCGGCACATGGGGCAAAAAGTCACTTTCCCACTGTCATTAGAGAGAGTGGGATGCGTATTTCAGTGCATGACGTCGAGGCTATACCCAAAACTCCGGAAGAAACTGTCAGTCAGCGGTTCGATAAGAGATTCAGATTTCTCAATCAGCGCTCAACGCCATAAATATTTGCTCGTTCGCTCTCCATTCGTTACCTTTTTCGTTTTACTGCGCTCTACTGAAACGCTCGAGAAAACAACTCGATATTTCGAGTGAGGCAGTACGCCCAGCGGGTCATAACGTTCGATAGCCTTGTACACCTGTGACAGACAAACGGTGGACGAACAGCACATCTTTACCTTTCCTCTCGCACGTCCCTTCGTAAGGTCTCGGGTGAAATCAGTCGGGCTGCATTTCATTGCGACACTGAAGGGGCTATTTCCTGCTTTCCCTTCGCGGACAGTCAACAAACACGCGCCGGGACTTCTTCGGCACATTAAAAGGGAGCTTTGTCCAAGTCTGCGAGGCCTACGGTCTGTTCGATGAAATGGATGTCTTTGCCTATTTATATTTAAGCCGTTGACTTTCGGGTGTTGATTTATGAGAGATATCGGGGGACGTTTTTTGCTCATTATTTAAGTTTTCAAATATCGGTGTATTTCGGTGATCTGTAGCGGGTGGACGCCAAAAACGTTGATTAACGGTGAAAAAAAAATCGATTGATAGTTTTCGCCTTTCAGAGAGAGAGAACTGCAGAGTAGGGATAACTGGCGCTGATAGAATAAAACGCAAATTTTGGACGGATGGCCAATCTTTGTTTTGATGAAAGATTGGTCGTCCGTCCCGAATGAGTGTTTTATTTGCTTCAGCGTCAGTTATTTCCACAAACCCGGCGTGCTTTACAGTTTGAACTATATGATTTTGTATTTTTGACACCAACGGATGTGAATGGGTGTTGTTTTTCCCGTTATCAATCTATTTTGGTCACTGATTGTTTATACCATCTCGCCGGTTTTTTAGTGTCCGTCGTGGCCACCAACTTGACTATACGGCGAGAAACTGAGGGAGAGGAGGAGACGAGAGCGCGGGGGGCTTCAGAACACCGAGCTCTGGTTGGAATGATTAGCGGGCACACGCAAAGCCAGCTGCCTTTGTCTCTTCTGCCCTTCTCGAGCGCGTTCGAGCGCCGAACGCCAGCGTTCTGCTTTCAGCGTTCGCGTTCGAACTGTCATATAAGTGTGAACGCATCTTGCGTTATATGGCACAAGTGCTGGCTGGCTGTGTTGGCTGACAGATGGGCGTGACTCGGGTAGCGCGGGACGGATGCGCGTGGAAGGCTGCGATGCGCGCGTGTGGGCTCGAGGTTTTGGGTTGTTCGATAAAGGCCACCGGCGTAGTTGGTGTTCTCTTGCGGCTCCTGTCTTTGGTCCTCTTGACTCGACCCGACTCGGTACACGACATGGTGGCAGCGGTGGCCCTCTAACGTCTCCGAGGACCTGAGAAGCGACAACAGGGTTGCCAGCGTGATCTCACGGCCAGGTAGGAAGCGACCCAGCGGCCGAACTACGACATGCCTAACGACGCAGACGGTTCGGGTTCTTCGAACACCCAGGCCAGCGGAGGGGCATCCTTCTTCAATCCTTTTGCAGTCGAGCTCCCGGAGAAGTTAGATTTCCGAAATCCTAATGACTGGAAGAGATGGATAACCCGATGGGAACGTTACCGCATAATCTCAGGACTCCATCTCCGGGACGCATCGACTCAGGTCAACACTTTCCTTTATGCGATGGGCAGAGAGGCAGAGGATGTTCTCTCCTCGCTCAACTTAACCGAAGATCAGCTTATCGACTACGATGTAGTCAAGGCCAAATTCGACACCCACTTTATTCCTCGGGTGAACATCATCTTCGAGCGAGCCAAATTCAACTCGAGAAAGCAAGAACCGGACGAGCCAGTGGAGGTCTTCATCACGGCCCTACATAAACTGGCGGATACTTGCGAGTATGGCTCTCTGCGGGACGAGCTCATCCGAGATCGCATCGTGGTAGGACTGCTTGACACAAAACTCAGTGAGAAGCTCCAGCTGGACGCTCAACTTACATTGGAAAAAGCGACCACGACAGCACGATCGTCGGAGACAGTTAAGCGGCAACAGTCAGAGCTGCGCAGCGCAAAGACTGGAAGCGACGTCCTCGAAGAACTTAAAAGACATCCGCGAGGAAAAAGCGTGAACAAAGATACCAAACGTCAGAGCACGTCGCAAGACCAAGGACGTCCTAACAGTTTAACGTGGACATGCCGATGGTGTGGCAGTTCGCAAAAGCACGCCCAGCTTCAATGCGCTGCGAGAGGCAAGAAGTGTAACGCCTGCAAAAAGCTAGGCCACTTCGAAAGCGTCTGTTTTTCGAAGCATGCGATAGAAAATCGAAAATCACGAGCACATGGGCAGAGACTAAACGAAGTCTTCCTTGGCGAGCTGGTACACTCAAGAAACGGGAGCCCCTGGTTCATCACAGCTAAGCTGAACGACCGGGAAGTAAAGTTCAAGGTGGATACGGGAGCGGACGTCACGGCTGTACCTCCTAGCGCGTGCGACGCGACAACCTTGGCAGCGCTGGAGCCAACAGAGACGCAACTTTTTGGAGCCGGACACTCTCCACTCAGCACACTCGGCAAGTTCAAGGCAACTATAACCTGGAGTGGGCGAACAACCAGAGAGACGATCTACGTAACCGACCGGCTGAGATACCCTCTGCTTGGACGAGCGGCTATTCAAGCCCTTGAGGTGCTGCCTAGCTTACAGGAGGTCAACGTTGACAGCAACATAGAGTACGATCAACAACTGCACGCTAAGTACCCATCGCTTTTCCAAGGACTGGGGAAAATGAACGTCCAGTACAAGATCACCCTCCACCCGGACGCTAAGCCGTTTGCAATCACCTACCCGCGACGGGTACCCTTTCCGCTGGTACCCAGCGTAGAAAAGGAACTACAACGCATGCAAGACATGGACGTGATCGAACCAGTCGACCACGCCACAGCCTGGTGCGCACCCATGATGGTTGCCAAAAAGCAAGATAACTCTATCCGGATCTGCGTGGACTACACTCAGCTCAATCCGCAGCTGGTGCGGGAGCGCATCATCATGCCCACGGTAGAAGAGACCCTGGCAAGGCTTGCAGGAGCTACGGTATTTAGCAAACTAGATGCCAATTCCGGCTACTGGCAAGCCCCACTAGCTCCGGAATCAAGAGAACTGACCACTTTCATCACACCAGTGGGGCGTTTTCAGTTTAAGAGACTCCCGTTTGGAATCGCGACGGCGCCAGAATTCTTCCAGCGGGAGATGCTGAGGATTCTAGAAGGAATCCCGGGGCATGTTTGTCACATGGATGACATTCTAGTTTTCGGCCGCGACAAAACAGAGCACGACAAAAATCTCGAGGTGGTGCTCCGCCGCCTCCGTAACACCGGAGTGACCTTGAACTCCGCAAAGTGCGAGTTCGCCAAGAGTCGCGTCAGGTTTCTGGGCCACATCCTGGACGGCAGAGGCATCGCGGCAGACCCTAAGAAGACGGAAGCGATTGGCAAGATGCCAGCACCGGAAAGCATGGCAGAGCTACGATCGTTTTTAGGCATGGTAAACCACCTCGGCAAGTTTCTACCGGACATCGCGGACAAGACTATGCCACTTAGAGATCTACTACATCAGGATGCAAGCTGGCTCTGGAGTGAGCCTCAAGAGAAAGCATTCTGCGAGGTCAAAGATCTCCTGTGCAAGACTCCTGTCCTAACCTTCTACAAACCAGGAGCGCACCTGACGTTATCGGCAGACGCTTCTTCGTATGGACTGGGGGCGGTCCTACTCCAAGAGGAGGAGAACGGCAACAGACGCCCCATGGCGTACGCGTCGAGAGCCATGACGCCGACGGAACAAAGGTACGCCCAAGTCGAAAAGGAGGCTTTGGCCATCGTCTGGGCGTGTGATCATTTTAGAACCTACTTGGTAGGACAAGTATTTCACGTCGAGACAGACCATAAGCCCCTTGTACCGTTGTTATCGACAAAACGTCTCGACGAAATGACACCGAGGCTACAGCGGCTAAGAATGCGCATCTTCGAGTTCGACTTCACTATCTCTCACGTACCAGGCAAGAAGATGTACACCGCAGACGTCTTGTCCAGGAAGCCGCTAACAACGACAGACAACTCTACAGTCACACCGAGAGATGCTGACAAGAGTGAAACATTCGTTCAAGAGTACGAGATGCTGACAGTGGAGCTTCTTCCAGCATCTTCTTCCTTTTTGGAGAGGCTGAGGACTGAACTGTCCAGAGACCCTAGTACGGCGAAAGTTATGGAATACTGCCAAAAACAGTGGCCCGAGACGGACATGCTTCCTCCAAACCTAAAGAAGTTCGCCAGTCTCGCAACAGACCTTTCGGTTGTGCAAGGTCTACTTATGCGGAACGACAGGCTGGTTATTCCCCCCCGTCTGCAAGGAGAGGTCCTAGAAAGAATACACTGTGGACATCAAGGTGTCGTCCGATGCCGTGCAAGAGCGAGGGATTCTGTCTGGTGGCCCGGGGTCAGCACAAAAATACAAGAATACGTAAGTCGCTGCCCTACATGCCAGCAATATCGACGAGCTCCTACGGACCACCTACTTCAAACTCCACTACCCGATCGTCCGTGGCAAGAGATCGGAACGGACCTTTTCCAGCTGGGAGGGAAGAAGTATGTAGTCATCGTCGACTACTACTCGAAGTTCTTCGAGCTTGAGGAACTTCCACGAACGACAACGGAAGACTTGACCAAAGTCTTCAGTCAAGTTTTCGCAAGACATGGATGTCCGGAAGTTATACGCTCAGACAACGGTCCCCAGTTTGGATCGAGCGAGTTCCGGCGATTCGTGAACCATTGGGGAGCCCAACTGGTGACTTCTAGTCCATATTACCCCCAGAGCAACGGGGAGGCCGAAAGAGCGGTACAAACTGCAAAGAACCTGCTGACGAAATCATCGGATGTGGCGCAAGCTCTTCTGGCACACCGGACTACCCCAGGGCCTGAAGGTTTCTCCCCGGCAGAGCTTCTGATGGGACGGAAGCTCCGTTCAACAGTTCCGAGTGCGCCAACTACACTGAGACCTCACTGGCGCCACTCGAAGAAATATCGACAACGGTACCGGTTTCGTAAGACGAGAGAGGCGTCTGACTATAACAGACGCCATAGGACGAGAGACTGCCAGGTGCTACCCCCCCACTCAGCGGTCTGGATCCACGCGGGTGCGGCTTCGCAGGGAATGATACAAGGCCAAGCAGGACAGCCTAGGTCTTACCTCGTGGAAACGGACCAAGGGACAGTACGACGCACCCGGCACCATCTTCAGCCCGCGAGCTCCGAGATGGAAGCAGCCGGTCAACAGGACAACGACCTTTCAGCAACCGTAACCCGGAGTGGCCGAATTTCGCGTCCTCCAACTCGTTATGGACATTAATGCTTAAAAGGGGGAGGTGTCATATAAGTGGGAACGCATCTTGCGTTATATGGCACAAGTGCTGGCTGGCTGTGTTGGCTGACAGATGGGCGTGACTCGGGTAGCGCGGGACGGACGCGCGTGGAAGGCTGCGATGCGCGCGTGTGGGCTCGAGGTTTTGGGCTGTTCGATAAAGGCCACCGGCGTAGTTGGTGTTCTCTTGCGGCTCCTGTCTTTGGTCCTCTTGACTCGACCCGACTCGGTACACGACACGAACAGCAAGTTTCAAGCCTTTGTACACAGAGTTTCGTTTTAGAAAGTTCGATACCCAATTCACACGGCAGCGTAAAGGGCCGCCCACACTAGCGAGAAAACGCGCGTGGCACGCCGATCGCGGCAAGTAACAAAATGTCGCCAAAGCACAGTCAGCGCCACGAGCGCGTGCAGAGACACGCCCTTTATCATCCCGCTTAACCGATTTATCGGCGCGCCGGGCGCGTTTTCTCGCTAGTGTGGGCGGCCCTTAAAGGTACCTTTAGCACAGGTACCTGTCGTAAAGAGAGCTGGAGATCGTGATCACACGACGCATAAAAATCCCTTTCGCTAAGGGAGGTTCGATGTTAAACGGAGCTCGCCGAGCTCCCTTTAACAGCTACGAGCCTCCTGCGTTGCCCAGGGGGTGCTGCGAAAAAGGGACTTGTTAGGACTTGTTTTTGGTAGTACAAATTTTAGCGTCTCAAGAATTCACGTATGAAGACGCGTGCCTGCTCTGGTGCGGAGCGCGAGATCACGATGAAAATACAAAGAAACAACAAAAATTCGAACGCCGTCAAAGCTAATACGCTAAGAGCGTGACCCAAGAGAGGCCGTTTCACGCGTTCCAAAGTAAACATGAAAAAAAAAAAAAAAGAAAGAAAGCGTCGCGACACAAGTGATTTGAAGTCACCACCCAGGGATAAGAGACGCGTGCCCTAGCGGTGGTGTCATGGATTTGGCCCTTTCGATTGTCTTGCAACGCTGAGTCTGGCCGATTTCTGGCGTCCAAAGGTGTTTTTTCGTTCTTCAGCACCACTCAGAATTAATAAAGCTCCACCAACGTGCCATAAGTAGTGCGAGGCTCAATCAGGTGAGCTTGTACTACCCGAAATGAGGGCGCTGCAGTTTGTTCAAAGCTTCAGCGCAGGAGGCCTACAGGGAGTAGCCTCGAACCCACGAACTCAAAATAATATCACAGATATATAAATATATCTTGTTTAATTCATTGCAGATTTAATATAATAAGTATCAAATTACGAAATGATTGTGAACACAAATGGGATGAAATAATGCATTAACGATGAACGCATACTCTAGCTAGCAGGTAACAGCGGCGGCACGTGGAAAACAATGTCTGCTATACGAACCAGATACGAACCCGAACGGATGGACCACTGGGAGCTCTTTTTCGAGGTTGTAGACGAGTCGCCCGACTCTCCCTCCCAAGACCCTTTATCTTCGTCGTCGTCCATCCCTTTCGATCGCGTGACTGGCCGCGTAACCTTGAGACTCCGTCCTGGTTCGTTTCTGCCAGGCACTATTTAGCTACTTCAGTGAGAACTTTGCAAGGCAATGGAGCTGCTAAAGATAAAAAGGTCGCCCACCTCGCAATGCAAACTTGTAAACGCAGATGATTTAGGGCTAGTGTAGCCATACGGATAGGACATTTTAAAGCAAGACTCATTTAGGTGCGCCCTTAGACTTAAAGAAAAAAAGTAAAGTGCCGAAAAAGCAGACAGAAATAATATTTGTGTTTTAAATGTGATATTTCACCCGCAGTAATAATAAAGAAATGAGCATCAAACCGATTTCGAAGAATAATTGTTTATCACGTGCTCCTCTCGCGGTTAGGCTGGAATGCAATCGAGATCGACTAAAAGTGCTCCATTTATTTATCGTAAGATCAAGAACGCCTTTTACTACAGGTTCCTTCAGCTAAGGGACCTAAGCTAAAAAAGGTACCTTTACGCTGCCGTGTGAATTGGGTATGAGTGCGTGTGACTGCGTTGCGGCTGCGAGAAAACAGGACATCCCTGCTTCTTATGTCACGTGCCAAGCTACTCATTGAATTGAATTGCACGCTTCGTACGAAGCACAGATGTGCCGTTCACTCGCTTTCGTTTTTCGACGCAGCGCGTTCTCTCTAACCAATACCACGTAATTGCTCTTACGCAGGTGCGTGTATCAGCCTTAAAGGGGCGGTGCAATGATTTTAACACTGAACGAATGTGCAGCTTGTATCTTTTATATATTTTACTTCGGCATAAATAAGAGAAAAAGTGTTACCATACCCCAAAATACCTCTATTTCGCTGCGTAATCGTAAAATAAAAAAACGCTTTTTTTTCGCAACCTACGGCCACATGGTGGCCGCAAATGGAACCTGTGGTGTGACGTCATTCGGAGTGGTTTTTGTAAGTGATAGTGTTAGGCAATTGCAAGCTTCATTTAAGGTTAAGTTAAAAAAATCTTGTTGTTCACGCGTACAGAAACGCTTCAAAAGCCTAATATTGCCGTTAAAGGGTATGAATTATTTGTGGCGCCATCTACCGCACGTCAACAAAACCTGCCGTCGCCGTCATCCGTCGACGCCCGAGGCGCCTACGGCGGCTACACGAGCAACCCGGACCTTTTGTCTTTCCCTCGCTCGACGGAGTGCGTTGGTCGTGGTCCGTAGTATCGTGGTATTCTTCCTGGTGTCTCGACCTCGACTTCGACTTCGACTGCCCGCCGCGTCGCAAGCATCTTGCGCTCGACGTCGCTCAGGCCGTCCGCCCATGCCGCTTTGTTGGTCGGGAATCGGCGGGAGAGCAGCGAGCCTGGCCTATGGCCTGGCGAGCCGGCGAGCGCTAAGGAAACGGAAGCCAGAAGAACCCAACCGGAAACCAACGCCACTCCGAATGACGTCACAGGCGAAGCTAACGCCGCTTCAATGTTGAGTTAAGGGGTGCCAGAGATAACAATTTTTTTTTTTTTTTTTTTTTTTTTTAATGAAAACTAGGGCAAGCAGAAAAGAATAGTTTTTGGTCCTTCGTTTCATATGTGGCCGGGACCAATTCCCGCAATTAATTAGCCAAAGTCCGCAAATTGTTACACCAAAAGATTTTTTTTTTAACAGTTTGGGTGCACAGACACGCGTGTCAAAGAATTAATTTTGCGCGAAAAAAAACTGTTTTCAGAGCAATATTCACGGCCGAGACGCAATTTAGTTGGCAGTCACCTCTTTTTAACTTGGTTTCTCTCTCAGCATTTCGGGCACGTGGAGGAGAGGTGGAACGGCTTCGCTTTCACGTTGAGGTGGAAAGAGCGAATGTCCGAGATGTTAATTCCGAAATGACCAGTGACGTCATGAACTTTGCGCTCAGAATTTCAAATAAATCTCTCCCCGTCAATATTGCTCTATTCTTTTTTTAGCGTATTTTTTTTTTCTTTTCACGCGTGTCCCAACCAAACTGTCTAAAAAAAAAACTTTTTTTTTTTTTTTTTTTTTTTTTTTGGGGGGGGGGGGGGGGGGGGGGCGTGGAAGAAGCTACGAGAGCGATCTCCGAGCTCTCAACGTCCCTGCCAAGCACGCGCGCTCGTGCACTGCAAGCACTGTTCAGGGCCACATGCTCGCGCTTGTGGTGTAAGTACGGCCTTACGCCGCAAGCGCAACCGATTACGACGCTTTAGCAAGGCGTCGTAATCGGAATATGACGCGCCCAAGCGCACCCCCTCTGAGCAAGATGGCGGCACTCTGAGGCCGGACCTGCAAACGTTCCAGCCCGAGCTCGGCGCTCTACCAAATACTTTACGAGGGCTCTACCGTCCCCACCCGCTCTCGTCTCCTCTCCCACACTTTCCACCCGTAGAGTCACTGACAGAGGGAGAACGCCCGGCCTAGGGTGCCTACATGTTTCCGCCGCTCCGCTTTTTAGGGTGGCGTTAACGTTTGTGATACCTGTTGCCGACAAACCAGGGTTGCCTACCTTGTTACCATGGCAGCCTCCGCTGTTTCGTCGACCATTTTGTCACACTCGCCAGTCATGCGCTCGCGCTACTCCGCTAATCCTCGTTAGGGCTAGGGAGCGCCCACTGCTCTCGTTCCGACGGCGAGGTTTCGGCGTGCGATGCCGGTCTCTTGCGTTCCATTTTGTCGAGGGGACTCACGTTTCGATAAACGCAACGCATACTTCCTGCTCGCAACTTCAAAGTATGAAACACCCGAATAAAGAGAGCAACAGCCACGACGACCGCCATCCCGCTGAGCCTCCGACTCGTCCGACTCCTCTTATGAACGGAACGGAAGTGGCCTCACAGTGTTGCCGGTGTGTCGAAACTACGAAAACTCAACGTTGTGTACGTTTAGCCAAAGAAGAAGTGGGTCAAAATGGCGGTGGGAGAGGATTTGGGAAAGGGTAACAAGAAGTTGGCGCCACCCTAAAGCAGAGCGGAAACATGTAGGCACCCCAGCCCGGCCTCCAGCACCCGCTCCATGCCGTCCGTCGTGCTTTTGGCGCGATGGAGGCGCCGAAGCGGAGAAGCCATGTCGTAGAAAGCTCGCGCGACAGGTGGGACAACTTAAGCTCCTCCTTGCCATCTTTACCTTCTTTGTTACTATAGTAGCTAGCGTTCCTAAACAAAACTTTCACCAAAAAAAAAAAAAAAAGTTCAAATAAATTTGGCGAGGTTTTAGGCTTAATTTATTGGTATTTTTTTAACGTTTTATTGTTTTTGTTGTTATGGGGCATGTTTCTTATTTATTTTTTTCCAAAGAAAGTTCATAACAATTGTAATGCCGGCCAGTGTGAAAACTGGGACGAAAACGTTCCTACGATAGTTACAGGCCATATTTATTTATTTATGATTTAACTTTCGCAGTGCCCCTACACTGCCCGTAGCCCTAAAGAAAGGTGCAGCTATTGTCAGGCACATGCGTTCTAACGTAAATATAAAACACATAAAAGTATGCGCAGTTGGTGGAACAGAAATTATGTTGCGAGAAAAGAAAGTGACGCGCGAGGAAAGCAAACTAAAAATGTATTATCAGATATAAATATGGAACATTAAAAAAAAATCTGTACGTCGCAAAAAAGGAAAGGTACACAAGATACCTCAAACAGCACTACTGACTAAAACAAATTAAATGCATAAAAAAGAAGAAGAAATTCACACGAACAGTGTGAGCATGCAGTAATCGTATACTAAAGTTTTCACGCGTAAAACTATTTACCACAGATGAGTTTACCACTTTCGACTCATTTAAACTACAGGGTGATTCAAGGAGAGGACAGGCTCTTTAAATCGACCGCAAAATTCGGTTTCCTAACCTACCGCGCTACGACTTTGTGCAGCGGTGCAAAGAGCGAATTTACCTGAGGAAAAAGTAAAGAAAGAAAAGGCTTAACTCCTATGGAAACGCAGCGAAGCCACCGGTCTTCAAACAACACGGCGTCGTTTCGCACGGGAGACAAGAGATGGCGCAGCGAACGCCGCCAACGAACGAGCATACGGCACCGAGAGCCGGCGTCTTTAGCAGACGATCTTTTTAACTCAAAAGCGGCGCGCGTTCCGCAGGCGGCGACAGTCGCAGAAACAAAAACAGGCGCGATAACAACAAGGAACTGCAGCTTCTTGTCTGCTAAAGACGCCGACTCTTGGCGTCGTATGCTCGTTCGTTGGCGGCAGTTGGCGTCGCGACCGCTTGCGCCATCTCTTGTCTCCCGTGCGAAACGGCGCCGTGTTATTCGAAGACCGGTGGCTTCGCTGCGTTTCCATAGGAACTAAACCTTTTTCTTTCTTTACTTCTTCCTCAGGTAAATTCGCTCTTCGCAACTTTTACAAAAAAAAAAAAAAATGCACCATCTGTGGGCAACGCTGCACAAAGTCGTAGCGCGATAGGTTAAGAAACCGAATTTCGCGGTCGAACTAAAGAGCCTGGCCTCTACTTGAATCACCCTGTATATTGCATACGTTCAAGGGGTCGCATGCTTTTTTGCACAGAGAAACTGAAAGTGGGAGTCGCTAACATAACCGGTCGGATAACCTTGAGCGATGTCGGGACGTGTATAAACAAAGTGGCAAGGTAAGTGATAACGGAGCCGCTCATCCGTGCTTATGACCCCGGGGCCGCAACACGCACTCAGACGTCAGCACGTGAAAGAGATAAAGGTGAACAACAACGCCATAATTTTTTTTCTTGTTGTTGTTCTTCCCCCTCGGGCGTAAACCCGCTACATATATGATAAAATGAAGAGTTCAGGTACATAGTTCGCCCTCTGGGTACAGGATTTCATTTATTCGTTCTTTGTTTTCCTACCAGCATTGAATGAACACCTTCCTTAAAAGCTTGCATCTTAACGCGCCTGTGCGTATACTTATTGGTACCCTGTCGGTCAGGCATATATGTCCTAGATATAGTTTATTGCGTAACATAAGTACCAAAGAAAGAGAGTGGCATTCTTTAAAAATAAATTATACGTTTAATATATAATACCTCTATTTAAATGTAATAAGTCTCGATGTATTATTTCCGGTTATGTGTATTTTAGCCTATCATCTATTTTTTTGATATATACAAGACGCGCACATGAGAAGATCCGAGCCTTCTACGTACCGGCCATACAAACGAAATATTACATATATGTTGGTATTCCTCGTTAATCCACTATAACACATAGCTGAGCATTAAAGGAGGTGGTTAAAATGTATATATGAAAGGTGTGCGAATAATAAATTATTCGAATACGAGTCGAACATTGAATAGTCAAAATCAAAGGCAAATGCATTTACGCAGAACGTTTTATTATTATTATTTTTTTTTATTTTTACATATTGGAACATTAGACCTATATTGACGAGACGGTGCACAAAGTTCGTCAGCGTTGGTGGATTTCTTTATTTTTTTTCTTCCTCTTTTGTCGTGCCCTCAGTTATCTCGCAATACTATTTTACCGACGCCGGATGCAGTTTTAGATGGTGGGGTGTTGTGGTATCTGTCGTTGTGCGAAGTCTGGCATATTGTGCATCGTGCCATTGACGCCGTCGCCTTTGCGTTTATTTTAGTACCGTTTACTTTATTTTATTTTAGTACCTTCTCGTTTCGAAATCGCTTCGCGAACGCCGAGAACGTTTCCGTCCGCCACAATGTTGGTGGGCGAAGCGACGCCACATTGGACGCGCAGTGGTGTACTAGTAAAACCAGTTGATTTACGGGTTAAATAGAAAGAAAGAAACGTTAGAGCTGTATATTGTCCATACCCTATCGCCGATTGGATGCTCTGGGTTCAATGTCCGAACCTTCTATGAACGGCAATGCGGTAGCAGTTTCCACGAACTTTGTTCATTGAACCGTCGGCATAACTAGTGTTTCCGAATGTGTTATGAAATATTCGACTAGTTGATAAGATTGGACTAGTTTTCAATATTGTTAATATTTCGAATATCTGAAAAAATACCTGATGTTTTCACCTCAAGAAAAATATAATGTTTTGCGCGTTGTTCATACGCCGCGCGAAGCAGTTCTTACACAGTTAGGTTGTCGAAAGAAGAATCACTTGTTTTTGCCTTTAAACGTGTGCGTCATGATGAGATGACATATATGATATTTAAAAGGCACCTACGTGTATCTTACATTTCTATATAAAGAGGAGAATTAGTAATAAACTCCGCGAGGATCCAGACTTTTTTTTTTTTCTTCGGTTTTTGAGGTGAATACGAAAAATTAATTTATAATTTATTCGATTGGTGTTCGTATTTCCGAATATTCGCCAACCCCTGAGATATTTCATATAGATTAAAAATATACGTATATTTGTCTAAGCACATGAAACGATCCTTCTTTTATATATATATTTTTTAAATACACTATTGCATTTATAATCGAATGACAGATAATTCTGAACTTCCCGGAGATATTGCTATTTTTAAGGTATCTAGAATATTGGTGACGCGGGAAAACTACCCAAAATTTTTCATATATTGCCAAAAAGGCGTGATTTTTTGTCAGAAATATTTTCTTAATATCTTTTTTATAATTTATGTTGCACACAAAACACTTTTCTGAAAGAAATCTTGCTACAGTAACCGAGCAAATGTTGAAAGGGAAGGGATTCATGTATGCGCCCCACGGGCATAGTGAGAACAACAACAAAAAATCCCACAAACCACGGGACACGCCGGAAACAACGTCAGTTTCCGCCTGGACCGCTTCAGTGCACCAGCCCTCCTGAAGGAACACCACACGACCGTCTGTGACTCTGTATGAGCTGCTAATGTCACTTAATCCAGCGAAGAGAGCAGCAAGAGCGGCACCATACAACATCGACACGAGTCGCCTTAAATTTGTTAATTATTTAAAACTTTAAAATTGGTTCGAGCTCCTTTCTTGAAGAAATGTATCGTTCCTTTTAAAAAGACCAACGGCACCGTAGTGTGTTCGTCTCCTCTGTTTTGTTTGTGTATTTTTACGCTGTCTGGTTTTAATAATGGTCTACACCAGTGGTTCTCAACCATCGATGTTTCGCGGACCCATTGTGGATTGGCGGAGATAATGGAGGACACCGTTCGTGGTGAGGGGAGTGGAAAGGTATAGGTTAAATATAATAATGATTTAATAAATGAATAAAACTAAGGGCTAGTGTGAAGTAGACCTCTCTTATTGAGATACACACAAGAAAACTAGCCTGAAAACTGAAACATTTCTTTTTGACCTGAAAAAAGACAATTTTTATTGCCTGGCTGTCTAACTTCGCGGACCCCTAGAGTGCCTTCGCGCACCCCAGAGGGTCCGTGGACCCCCGTTTGAGAACCACCGGTCTACACTATAGTCAACACCAAAGTCCAATGGGGTCTCCAATCTCCGGCCCGGAAGTGTTCCGATCGGCCCGCGGCTTGTCGTCCTCCTCCCAATAAAGCCCAGCCCGCGGCCCGCTGCCTACCGGGTCAAAAATAAGCGCGCGTAAGTAAACGGCTCTGCGACGCACACCAAACGGGCAAATCAAGAAGGAGAGGAAGCTACACATCCTAACGCTGACCCTCTTTAATAATTGGATACTATCATCATCATTCTTAGTCCCGTTTTATATCTAAGTACGTATGTGAAAATTCCTTTGCGTTCCTTTGCATAGTGGCGTAACTATTGCCTATTGTTAGCGTCAGTTCTACCATCCCCACAAGTATTCTGCTCTGTGTGAGTGTGCCCAAATTTCACTACGCTTTGTTTTATGCTCGATGAATTTTTTGACCCCAAGTATTGCGCAATGGCATAATTAACTTCATATTTAATTTCAAAATAAAGTATACGCATTCATCCGTTGTAGGTCCTTTCTTAAATTTTACTTACACTTTTAATTTTGTATTTTAATGCTTATCTATGATTATTTATTTCTTATTTCCTGATTCATATTTGCTTATTAATTTTTCGTTCCTCGAGACTGCGACAGATCCCCGATCCGGCCCCTTGGCAGAAAGTTTAGAGACCCCTGGTGCTGTAGTCAGCATCAATATAGTGAACACAATTGTTTGTTTTGCATGTTGACACCTTTTAAGGGTCACCACATTTTCTCAAGAGCGTAACCCTCGTCTCATTAATCGTATAAACAAATATTCAAGTTTTTTTTCTTCAATAATAACAATCTTTTTTTTTTTTTTTTGCATACGGTTTTGCTTTAATGAAGCTGTGCCAGTTAGTCTTTCACCATGGCACTACGTGTTTGTTCGTCGATTATTCTGGGGATGATTTACCGGTACGAGAAGTCCATCGCCGTGACTTCCTTCAGCTCGTGGATCGAGTCGTGGAAGCCGCGGAAAGACGGGATGGCCATCGGGGCAGCAGTAGACACACACTTCCCGCGGTACGCACGTCGGTCGTCAGTCACCGCCTTGCCAATCAACTCCCAAACCGTGCCGGCGAACGGAGTCCACTGGCAAGGTCTTGCTCGGCAGGATGACGGAGCTCTTCTGACCGACTGACTGACTGTCTCCGTCTGTCGGGCAAAATATACAGGGGGGCATATAAAACAATGGGGGGAAGAAGAGCTAAGAGTCGGAGAGTTAGTTGGCATGGGCCTTGTGATGTCACTCTGCAACGCTCTCGAAATAGCGGGCGCGCCTTCGGGGTTGTTTCATCGACGCTGTCAGGGAACTCCCGCGGTCGTTGGGTGCGCGTAAACAAAACAGCTGATAACTCTTTTCTTCGCCTGTGTTCTATGTCCCCGCCTAATGCACTCCCTCGCTTTGGAGTGAGGGCGTGTTGTCGTTGCGTCTGGTGTTGTTGTTGTTCTACAGCTGCGGAGTGAACACTGGGGTGCATCGATGTTGCTAAGAGGTTGGGTTCGCCCGGCGAACGCCTCCGGTTCAGACCTGGAACCGTTCCCACGAGCCTGACGTCGTTGCTGGCTCGGGGGTGAAGTAAACAACTAATTGTGGCTGGGCCCGTTTCGTTTTCTTTGGCATCCGTGCTGTCGAGGGTCAGCTGTGTATTTGTCCGTCCTTCGATTGGGGTTTGTAGCTCATTAAATTTAATCATTTTTTCCTCCTTTTTTTTTATAAAGGTGCGCAAACGTATGAATTGGAATCAAAACGTTTCCTGACAGTGCTGAGGGGAAAAAAATAGGGCTTATTTTATATTAAGATGTTCTTCAAACGCTTTTCCCACCGTTAAAAAAAAAAAAAAAAAAAAAAAGATGTTACGGAAGATTTGGGAGGAATAGGACGCTGGGGAGGCGTAATCGAAAGAGTCGACAACTGCTCGACTAACGGTAGTTTCGATCATAATGGCGCTTACCTGTTCGGCGTGGTGTACACGGTCTGAGTCAGTAGTCGCCATTTCGACATTCAGAGGTAGGTAAGTAAGCTACATTATCGCTGCTTGATTATTAAATCAAAACGGCTTGGCGGACGCCTGTAGCAATGTAACATCTAAAAGATGTGATCACAAATTGGCCCAGCTCACTGCTAGTTTCATTTTTTTTTTTTCTTTTTGCCTGCCTCGTTCTATTTTCAAGGTAATTTCCGAAGAAATAACTGGTATTTGTCGTTGTGGCGCTGGTACCAGCTTACCGATCATACCCTTGCGAGAGGGACAAGTACGAGGCACGTATGCGGCTCTCGGCCGCTGGGAGGGGCGACCGACGGCCTCGCCTCGATCCCTTCTAGCCAGTCTTGTACGTGTTACTGAAAAAAATAACCGACTACAAGTACAATGACTTTATTTGGACGTGTAACTGATTCGCTGATCAATTGCTGCCTCACAAAAGTAATTAAGAAATTACGAGAAAGTAATTGATTACTTTTCATGTTACTTTTATGTCTTGTTACGAAATCAAAGACGAATATATTTTATGTATGAAATAAAGACATAAATAACAGATGTTTAGAGGGGTTATATTTTGTTTCTTTTTGTCATTCACACCTCTTTAAGCCGGGGTCACACTGCTCATACATCATACAAAAAAAAAATGTTTCCAGACACGAGTCACCGCAATATCCGTGGCTCGAACGCCGCGTGTCAAGTTTCTTCTTGAACTCATTGCCATGCGGCATTTGAAGCAGGGATCTCTCGGTGACTCGCGTCTGAATCTGATGGCTGACTGTCTTTTGTGTGGCGTATAAGCAGTGTGACCCCGGCTTCAAGCTTCAACAGCAGTTGTGGGAAGACATATCTGCCTCGACGCTGAAGACCCTCTCGACGGATGAGCTTGAGGGAAGAGCGGTGTTGTGGCGCACAAACACTTTTGCTTACCTGTTCCGGGGTGCGCAGTGCCCTGACGAACGCTTCCGAGTCCGCGAAGCGCTTCACGTTTGCGACCGCCTGCTGAAAGCGTTTCAGGTGGGGGCAGCCAAAGGCTGAAAAGATTCGTCCGTGGACGGATTCTCCAGGGGCACTCTCGACTGCTCGGTAATCAACACGTCCATGAGCGCTTTGACATTCTGATCCTTCTGGTATCTTGGTATCTTTTTTTATTTGTTAAGGGGTAGTAAAAAAGCGACCAACGTTGTTGCAACATAGACTCGAGTGACACACGGGCAGTGTGTCACTTAACTCAATAATGTTGAGCTCTTTCGGAAACATATAATTTGATACTTGTAAAAAAATAGTAATTGAATTAAGGCGAACGTTACCACAAAAAACAACAAGCAATTGAAGCGTTAAAAAGTTACAATAAAATGTAATTGATCGCAAGCAATCAGTTCCTTGTGACTCGTTACGTACAAGTCTGCTTCTAGCCCACAGTAGTCACAACATGGTGCCCATGAAGGACGCCTCGTAATCGTGGGGATCAAAAGATTCCGAGAAAGCGAGAAGTGCTGGAGGTGTTGAGAGCTGGGCCAGTAATGAAAGAGCGCGCAAAACACGGAAAGAAAGGACAAGTAAAACAGACGAGCGCTCGTCTCTTCTAATTGTCTTCCTTCTGTCCTTTTTTTTTTTTTTTTTTTCCTAGTAGGTTAGTCTTTTTTGCTTTGGTACAGGCGGTTGTCTTCCGTATGGACATTCGTGGTATGAACTGGACTGGACTGGTTTCGTGAGACCGATGCGCGGTTCCCGCCGTGCTCTTGCTCCGTTCGTTCCCTCGTTACACCGTTACACGAGGGGAAGAGTCTTCTGGCACGCTTCCAATGACGCACCGCTGAAGCGGGAGAGAAGGGGATCGATCGGCCGTGGCACAACGTACGCGAAAACGCAAATCCGAGCCGCGTTTGCGCGAAACCGCCGACACCCGGGAGGAAAGATTAGCTTTTTGAAGACAACAGTGTGCGGACTGTTGCGAGGTTAAAGGGGTAGTGAAACGAAATTTTAGCGCCGATCTTGTTGCATAAATATGGGCTAGGGACAGGCACCACCTCGGAAATATAAATATTGCGCTGTAAAACACAGGAGAACTAATTTTAAACATAATTAAACGATTTCAAATTCTCATCTGGTGGATGGGGGGAAGTTCTCGTGACATCACTTGTGCCAAAATAGCAGCGCCGTTCTGCGGCAATACGGCGTGCCGGCAGAATTCGCCTAGGCCTGAACGCGTTCGCAAAGCCTTGGCGGAGAAAGCCAAAGCGTAGTTGGCCACAGTGAGTTCGTTCTCGTTGCGGCTCTTTGCACGACACGACCCGAGCATGCTTCTGGCACGGCCGGTATTAGTTGCTTCGAGTCGCGAGCTGCAAGCCGACGTTAAAAAGGATATGTTTGAACTATGAGGATGTCAGCAAGAGCCACGCAAATGCCAAATACCTCCTCAAACTTGGAGCGGACACGCGCGTTTGATGTGCTGGATTCGCTCTGTTAGACCGCGTTTTGGTAAGCGCTTCTGGACCGATCTTTTACGATTGCAACTCGATACTGACATGACACTCGGCAAAGAAAGGTTAGACCGACATCGCGTAGCTCCCACGGACTGCTATAGCTCGACACTGACGTAGCGTCGAGTCAGAATAAAAATGGCATACTAATAACAGAGTGTACATACCGAGTTGCCAAGGTAATCCGTATGGCGTTTATTTGAGCTCTATATCACACAAAACAAGGAGATAGAATCAATGAGAGTCCCTTTTCGACGACAGCGTTCGTCACCGCTGTCTCGGAAAACAAGGAGATCGAGATGACAAGGGGAAAATATTGACCTCTGAAATTTAGTTCAGGGATCAAACTACTCATCCGGTAAGGGTCCACAAGGGTCGCGCGGGCATATTCCATTCAGCAGTCCAGCCGGTCATGGACAGACGGTCTTGGCCAAGGACCGCCGGAGCAACGGTGCGCCGAGTCGATGTTGCTGCTAGGCCTACTATATTCTGCCGAGCTCGCTCGGTCGGCAGAATCGTGGCTGTTGTAGCTCTTCTCGTGTGTTTGTGGATCCTGCGTTCTTGATCGTCGTGGTCTGTTTTAAGTACTCCTTCCTTTTTTCTTGCTGGTTGAAGTCGGGACGCACGAGAAGAGCACGAAGAAAAATAAATGTCCGTTGGTGGCCGATACCAAGTAACTGAGCGACGCTGTCGGCCTTGTTGATTCGCCTCGTAAAAAGTGCGTAAGACAGCTTCGGAGCTGTCGTAGGATTCTGTCGTAACCTGCGCAAAGGTTACGACAATTTCGTTTCGAGAGCACGGGTTTTCTCTCAAATTTGTCGTACGCACTTTTTTCGTCGTGAATTCGCTTTGAGAATCCGGCCTCAGAGCTGGTTTTGTCAGTGCTGCCGTGGTTGCCGACTTGCCGTGGTCCCGTGGTGCAGCGTGAGTGCAGCCCTTGCACATCTCAAACGGCCACGTTGTCACGGGTCATAAATCGTCGACGCGCCACCAAGTGGCAACGCTCGTAACCACAACATTCACGCCGTAGCCTTTCCCGACCGGCACAAGTGACGTCACGAATGCGCCCAATATCCCAAGACGCATCGCGCTCTCCGATGGCCAATTTTTGAGCGCGCGCCCAATCGGGCCCATCAGGGTGAAAAATATAGCCATCCGTTCAAAATACAAACGCGCGATTATGATTTATGAATATCATTGATCATATTGAACCGATTTCTGACCATAATAGGTGTATTTCAAGTTTCGCTTCAGTATCCCTTTAAAATTCACATCCTTCGCTGAGTCGAAACCCCTGCCGGAGACTTTTAACGAGGGAGGAAAACGAGAAGCGGAAGGCTAAAACAAGCGGCTCAGGCGCTAAGAATGCCAGATCTGCAGGTGCATGCAAGGAACCGGTCGAAGCCGCTCCGCCGCGTTCCTATGGGTACTGGTAGGTATGGCAGCTATGTGGAGGTGGGACTCAAAGGATACTACAACGAAATTTCGGTGCTTATTTTTTGGCCTATACGTGTTCAGAGGAGCAGTATCACATCGGAGACACCAATGATATTGTTAAAAAAAAGACGCGAAAAAAATTAAAGACGTTGACAATCCCCTGTAACGCCGAATTAGAGCGCAGCTCTTGAGAATGAGGAGGGAAAGGTACGGAGAGAAGGCTATGTCCCTCCTCCTTTCCTGCTCGCTTCCCATTCAGGGGAACGTTTTCCGCTAAATTTAGCGGGCAAATTTATCCATAATGTACCACGCGGTTATGCCGACGCCACTCAAGCCGGAAACGGGCACCTAAGAGCTGCGCCTTAAAAAAATTTTAAAGCAAATTCAACGGTTAGCGTAAGGCCGCACTTCCTCTGACGCCCGTCGGACGAGTGATATCTGTGTGCAAATCACTCCTCCGACGCCAGAAGTGACGTAACGGAAGGGACGTCACCTTGTTAATTACATAGAGTTATATTAATGTACGCTAGAGGTTCAAGTGGCGCTAGTGTGCTGACGCAAATTGAAGCAGACAGCAAACAGTCGAAAATTGACTTCCGGTAATGCATTTCTATGGGAAAAAGTGAGTGCATTTTCTCTCTGCGCTCGATCATAAGAGCAAATATCCCGAATAATTCATACGTACTAGGTAGCTTGGAACACTTCTCAGTCAGGCCGACGAAATAATTGGTCAGTTACGGTGTTTTTCTTTCAAATTCATCGCATTCAAAACGGTGCTAAAACAGCTTCGTACGTGTATTTATGTGCACTGTCAGACACTGTTAGCGCGAACACGACGTCGGCGCTTTTCAGCGTGGGGGATATACGTGCCAAACGAACGAAGAACATCTGGAAATTAAGAAAGACGGCAAGAACTACGCAGTAACACCGGATCAGTAACTACACGTGCATATACGATCAAAATTAATTGAAGGCCACGTAATCTATTCCTATTTTAAATAAGTACCGTTTTATTCTTTCTGCTCTGAGCGAAGCTGCTTGTTTTACGTTCAAAATATCACACGCACGCTCGAAATCTTTGCGAACAAGTGCCCGATAAAAGCTGCCCGGCAGAGAAAACAATACGAAGAGACAACTTTTATAGCCCACGGACTTTATTCTCTACGTTTTGAATGTTTTTATCCGCTCATGCACGACGGGGTCATTTTTCTACAGTGACAGGACTGGCATATTAGAGAGTTTTAGTATACCGTTTTCATTTTCCGCTCCGCTCTGGGGGTGCCAAACTGCGCATGCGCGGCCTACTTCGCCGGAAAGGAAAGCGGAGGTCCAAAAACGCGTTTTAGTAGAGCGTTTTTCTTCAGCGTAAGAGCGTTTTGAGCGGGTTCGAAAAATTTGCTTGCGTAGCCCCACAAGTGGACATTTATAGTACTAGTAAGACAAAAAAACCTAAACGTTAACGTCAAGAGAGTGAAAGGAAGCTTGTTTGTAGAGCTAGTAAAACGAAGGCGACAATAATGAACACAAAAGAGTAGGCACACACCTGAAGAATTATTATGCTATAAAATATAAATATAATCGTTCCACCTTGTGTGCGAGTGAAGCCGAAGGTATAAGCATGAGCATGTTGCTCTAAACGGTACTTGCACTGCACGAGCGCGCGTGCTTATCAAGGACGCTGAAAGGCCAGCACTCGCTCTTGTAGCTTCTGCTCTACTCGAATTAAATTAAAACAGATTTACTTATTCGAAGTAGAAAAATAAGAGAAAAGGACGAAGTTTGCTCATTGCGAGTACATCCTTTTGCGTAGTACGAGTAAGGCATCTGCACGATGAATCCCCGCTGTTCTCAAGGAACGAGACTTCTACTAACGAGATTAAGCTGGCGAGACATCGAATCTATGATTCGTATCCCTCGTGCCGTCAAGCGCCGAAGCTTCCTTTCCGAACGCGGTTTGCTGGATATTTCCAACGTAGAAAAGAAACCCTTTAGGAAGCTATCCTGCTTAAAGAAGGACCTCGCTGCTCTGCATGCGGGCCTCCAAATACCAGCACCCGACAGATCGGCGCAGGGTGTTGCCAATCTGGCGAGACGCTTTGCATGGTTCTTCCTCGACTGGCCTGTCCCAACCGTCTGTTCGTACTTGGATTAGCGTTTGGACGGAACTTGTCGGCGTTCTCCAGTTCTGTGAACCTCATCGTGGGTCACATCAACGAGAGGTTCGGCCACCTGCTCGCTTTCGTGAACAAACATAGATGGTTGACCCTGGCGAAACTGGAGCTGTGCTCACAGGTGAGACCCTGCATGGTTTGTGTAAAGTTCGCATTTCCATTGTTTCTAGCACAGCTGCTCTGTCTGGTGAAAAGGTGTACATGGGCAGTGTCAGGACAAGTCACGACGAACGCGTTCGTAATCTGTGAGTATTAGTACCTTTTATGAGCCCTTTTTGCTCTACTTTACGCTCTGCGAGAAGCATCGTCCCCACCGCGCATGCGTGGCCCGCTCTGAGTTGGAGCGTATAGTTAGCGGAGTGAGCGTGCGCTCCGCTTCACAAGTTGTAGAGCGGACTGCTCTCAGCGTCCTTAGCGTGATCGCTTAGATCTCAAGATGGCTGCACTTACTCAATACGCGTCGATGTTTTTGACCATGACCTCAGCTTGAAAGAGGTTGAATCAAGAAGTAAAGCGTACGCCCCGCGCGTAAAAAGTAAACCATTCGATTTGAGTTCTATGTAACACAAAACAGCTTAATCAAACGAAGTGAACGAGTATCACTTTGCAAACAGCACGGCGTCGGTAAAGTCGTCGCGTTTTTGTGGACGTCCCATGGCTATGCTGTCAAATGTACGGGTGCGCGTGCTTGAACGCCGATTATATCTGTGCATGCGCCCTCCTGTCGAAAATGCCACTGAAAGCTGACCACGAGCATAGCGCTCGCAAGCTGCACCAAAGAAACCATTCATCTCAGCTTTATTTATTCACACTCGCTCGCAACTTTTGAATTGTTTAATTTTCCTCAGGAAATGTTCGCATTGGATTTCCTTGGTAGATTTAGAAAATAATAGAAACTTGAATGCAGCCTTTTTAAAAGTGCAACCCATGGTGCCGCTAGTCCTCGAGGCCGCCTTATTTTGGCCAAGTGTCTAGGGAGCAGAGAGCTACGTCATTGTTTGTCGCGGATGCGAGTCTAAATGTATTAGACACGAATGCTGCGTCAATACTGAATATGAAATTGGTTCTAGTCACAAGTCTCGCACTAAAAGCGATGCCCAAAATATGGCGGCCGGATATGTTACCCGGTGGTGTTTTGAAAAGAGTTACCAATAACGGTCGAAAGAATATTCCACGTCAATTTTTTGTCTGGTGAAAACCAGACAAGCATAAACAATGCAAAATTTAGCAAACACAACCCTGGACTTCTAAGCAATAGTGGTAGATTAGAACAGTTTTCAGAAGTTTTGTTTTGCATTCCGGCGTAGCGGGCCTCGCATGCACAGTTTGACGGCCTCAAAGCTTAGAAGAATTAAGGAACTATATATATATATTAATTTACGATACCCAGTTTTTTACAACCCTACAATGGAAATACGCTTTATCTTAAAGGAGTAACAAGTCCCATATCACATGTTTTGGTAATGTTTTAATACTGCCGTGTTGTGAGAGTGTTTTTCTTTGTTTTTTTTTATTAGGCCGTCAAGGACAAGGGAACACCCCTGAACAACTGTTGGGGTTTTGTTGAACGCAAAGCATGCCCATATGCCGTCCATCAAAAAATCAGAAGAGGACCACAAGAGGGTGCTCGTCGTGAAGCACCAGGCAGTGATGTGCGCAGACGGCATAATTTGACGGCTGGACGAGACCTACAAAGATCACGGGCATTTTTTTGTTTGTTTAAAGGGGCACTGACACCCCAAAGGTCGTATTTATTTTTATTGTCTAAAACGATGCAAGTTGCAGTCATAGACACGCAAAAAAAAACGCATCGCGAAAAAAAATTTTCCCGCGCGCGCGCGCGCCTTTTTATTTTTGGCGTTTGATTTTCCCGCCTCTCGCCTCCTCGCTTCTTTTGATCGGTGACGTCAAAAATCAGGAAATTTAGAAGCTTTGTAGGCGACATCTCTATAACGTTTAATAACGGCAATCGTAAAACATGTTTTTTAACGCAATTGCGAACGCACTACGGCCCTTCTTTTTGAAATACCAAAAATCGGGAGTTCGTTGCGGTGCCGTCTCCTGGATTTGTATCCTCCAACGGAAAACAGGCGACACCGCTCAAAACCGGTCCGCCGTAACGCCGCCGCTCACTCCTTTCCTCCTCGCTTTGGGTCGCCATGGCAACAGCAGGGAGTGGTGAAAGAAAGTCGACTCTCAGGTCTCCGCGATTTTTGACGTCAAGGCACCGGCGCCGATCGCGCGGGAACTTCGAATTCGGCATTTGGAAATTGTTTTTTTACTTCACAAATACTGAATTCCCAAATTTCAAATTTTGAGGGTAATGTCCCGGCATCGTTTTCAATCGTTTCGGATAATAAAAAAAAATATGATTTTGATGTGTCAGTGCCCCTTTAATATTATAATGCATAAAATTATCACAGTAGATCATATTCAAGCTTTTGTACTGAGCGAAATACCTGTCCAACTGGGCTGTAAGGCATCTAGAAATATTTTAATAAAAAACGTTTACTAACGACTCCAATTTTACTTCTCAGATGTGCGTGTGAATATTTCATCTAACCAAATTACAGTTTTACTGTTGAATTCAGCATTGTAAGAGTAGCCTATGTTGCGTGGCCTTCTATTGCAAGAAAAGACCGTAGCACAAGTGAGGCAGAAACTAGGAAAACGCACTTTCATAAGCACACAAAAGAAATAAAAAGAAGTGTATAGTCAAGCAAAATGGTTTCATGTCACCCCCAAGGCAGATACATACACTGCGCTCCACTGTTAATACGAACACGAAAAAAAAAATCGCTTTTATTTGCAGTTTATTTCTTTGACAGCTATTGAAAAAGCTGAAAATTTGTCGCTCAGATGAGTGCCCCAAACGAGCGCTTTATTCCACACCAATAGGCAAATGTCAGCCCCTCGAATTTAAGGTGAAAAATGAAAACAGAATATTGAATGCTCCCGCTAACAATGTCGCGCAGTGTACATAAACACCAAGGCACCCTATCACAAACCGAAGCATACGAAGAAGAAAATACTCATTTCATTGGGGAAAAAAAGTAGAGATATAAATGAAGCACTCGCTTTCGCTAATTTTCACTGTCTTGCTGCCTGAAGTAACCAAACAAAATATCTGTCCGTTTGCCGACTGCTTTAGTCTTTGGTCTTTAACCTTTAATTTTTGGCTCTGGAGAGCCGCGGCACCGCGGAAAGCAGCAGCCCGTACCACCGAGGCCCGCGCTGCTGCGTCTAGGGAACAGGGTAATGTGATGAGTATATACGTGCAAAATTACGACGACATGGGTTGTTAGTATTGGGGAGGGTGGCAGTCTGATTCGCAGAAGTCCAGACTTCGTGGAGGCGGGTTGGGCGGGTGAGCAGCGAGCTATGAGGATCTTGCACGCCGTTCGATCAGTGCATGAAGGAGCACCATGGAACATAATGGCGCTATTGCTCACTGGGGTCCACTGGGGTCAAAGAATCATGCTCCAAGGAGGTAGTCCAGCCGAAGTAGAAGCTGCCGCCTCCGAGGCACCGAGGCCCAGGGCTCAGATTGAGACACCGCCGTCGCCCGGTGTGTCATCCTCTCAACGTCGTCGTCGTCATCTCGCATAGAAAAATCGAGCCCGCTGGCTTAGACAAGGCAGCACCTGTTCCCACCGTTGAGGGGCCGTGAAAGGATTGCGGCCAGCGATTTTTCGAAGCAGCCAGAGGTTCTTGACCACCGTGAAACGTTTTCTGGTGGACGCCTTTTCAAACAAAGTCTGCGCAGCCATCTTAGTGCAGCGAGGTTCATAACGGCCAAGCGCGCTCCCAAGCATGATTTCAAATAGCGAGCACCCACCTTTTTAGAAAAACACCATCTAGTGAACCTTTACTGAGAGTGGAACATACTTCTTAAAATGGCGACGATAGCGGAGCTGACGCTACACGCTCAAATCCCAGAGCGGGTCGCGCATGCGCGATGGCGACTCCGCTTTCCATAGAGCGGAGCGGGAAAGCGAAAACGGTCTACTAAAACTCTCTAAAAATTATCAATATATAAGCGTTACCGGATTGCTGGCGAGCCTTGAACACACTCTACATTCCTTTCGATTGCAATTTTGCTTTGAATCGTCGCTTGTTTTTACACACCTGCTGCGGAACACACGTTTGCGACTGAAATGTAGCGAAGTTAAACATCGTTCACTGATGAAGAAAAATGCGCTAACTAAAGCAATTACACTTTTACAATATTAATCAAGGTACATACTATTCGGTACGACCCAAATAACCAAAGTGTCCCGTGTTATTTTCCGGCGAAGAGATAAAATGCACGCGCGCTTTCCCATAGGAATACACGGGAAGACTGGAAAAGTAGACTGGTTGCTGTCTGCTTCAATTTGCGTCACGGAAGTCGCATAGACACTAGCGCCAGTTGAACCTCTAGCGTACATTATAATAACTCTATGGTTAATTATAAACAGGTAATATAGATCATTATTACATACATATTATAATGTGCCTTTCCAAATAAACGGAAGTAAAAATACGCGCGTCTGATTTTAAGACGGTTTTACAGTAAAAGGTCACGTGACTAAACATTTTTGTCACAAAATTTGTTTATTTACAACCTATTTAAACGCAGCCTAGCAAAGGTCATGGGCTATAAAAATAGTACAAATACATATAAATTCATTTTTATAGTATTTGTGTCACGTGACTGTATTATTGTGGGCGTGGCTGCCATGGCCCCTAGCGCGTGCGTCGCGTGCGTACGCGTGCTCAGACTCGGCTTTTGCTTGCATTTCGCATTGCACGCTTCTCCAGCCCGTGTGCTCGTCCTGTGAGAAAAAACGTTTCGTAGCTGATCTCGGGCCTGTAGCCTACGTTACACTGCCAGCGAGCGGAACATAGCACGACGCTCTATGCCCCCTTCACCAGCGTGACCGATGGTAGTGACGGCCGAGTGCGCCCGCGCGTTTAGATGGGTGTTCGATTGCTTATCGCACCTAATAAGTAGTTTTCAACGGGCCAACAGCTGATTTACGTTAAGGTTCTCACTTACAGCAGCAAGTGCGCATCACCCAGCTGCAAGAAGGTTGAACCGGGGGGGGGGGGGGGGGGGGGGGGGGTCGTTGCGGATACGACAGTTAAAATTCCTAACTGGGTCGACTTGGAGTCTAAAACTACAACTGGGATATGCCTGTTCCAGTTGGGAACCAATAGGGACCTAACCGGAAATCAATTTGAAGCAAAGCATTGTAACTGGGATTTATTTAACTCAATTTGTAATCATGCATATTCTTTTACAAATTATGCATTTGTTTTTTGTGTTCGTTCTTATGTGTGGACTGCACTTGCATACACAAGGCACCTAAGAGTCAGATTTAGTATTTTCTTCCCAGGCTGATTTTTCTGTAGGTGTTGTCACATGCGCCTTCCATCTAATTCCGAGCAGTTCGAGAAAGGTGTGCCCACCACATGACACACTCACGGTTAAAGCTCACCGGGCCACTCGGTCACATATGCTGTCTGGCCTTGTAGTCTCTACAGTAGAATGCTAAGAGTGTAATCACAACTGGTGATGGTCGACTCATTCAGTGAGCACGTTGCCCTTGCCATCCTGTAAGTCTATTAAATAGCAGCCTATACCCTCTCCTGCCACAACATCCTAACGTGCTGCCCCACTTTAAATTTCTGCATTCAATTAGGCTGAAGCGACTGTTCAGTGGCATATAGCAGTGGTTCCCAGCCATGGATCTGTCGGGGACCCCTTGCGGACCGCTGGCAGTGATGGGGGACCCCTTCCAGCGGGGGGGGGGGGCGGGATGTTAGTAAGTTAACACATCTGGGGCATGAAACAGGTGCCTTTTATTGCTACGTAGCAGAAAAACATAAAACAAAGGTGCCACATCACTTCATTCTGGTCAGTTCATCAATACGTGGCCACACTCGCGCTTCAAACTACAAAAAACGTGCCAACTAAAAAAAAAAAAATTGTTGCGGGTCTTGCGGACTTCTATTTGGGAACCACTGGCGTATAGAAATATATGCTGGAATCTTTCCTTTTAACCTGAGGTTCAAAGATCAAACCCGGGTTTCAAAACATTAAGAAAGTTTCCAAACATTTTGAACTTTTTTATGTTGAGATATTCTATTATTTTCGAACTTTACCAATTTTCGGGCTTTCAAACCTGATAAGTTCTAAAGTTTGGAAAAAATTTAACCATTGGAGATGCTTATGATTTATGTCCAATTTCTCTAAATTACGCCTCAATCATGCCTTCTCCACCTGTTTTGAACGAATACTAACAAACACATGATCGATTTCCGTATTCATACTATGCATATTCATCCAGCATCAAAGCAATCAAGTAATCTCAGTATAATCGCTGTCACTAAGACTCCCAAGCTGCAATCCAAATGCCATGTTACAAGGCCAGTGATTTAATGGTAGCAGCGGTACTAATGACTCTGTAGCGTACAAGCCAACTGGGCGCAGGAGAGAAAGAGGTGGCACGCGGGCAAGATGGCTCGAGAGGAACACACGAACGAAACAGCTCTGCAATGTATACTGATGTAAACATTTACATCAGTATACATCGCAGCCTACTTGAAAGCATGAGGAAAGGACGAGATTTCCACCATATTACCCCCTTCCCGCCTTGCGGCTTTCTAAAAATTTACTTTTGCTTGCAGCTCTTGAGCAATGTCAGTTTGGCTTCCCCTCATCTAGGCCGACCGCCTATAGGATGACCACCTGTTGCACAACCTTTTATGGAAACATTCGTTGATTGACCAGTTAATGCGCATGTCTAAAATTCTCAAGTTCTTCCTCAGTATTAACTTGGTTTTCATAATTTTCAGATTGTTTTGGAGTGTCCTGATAAAATTTTCCAAACACCTTGATGCTGATCATGATGATTGCATTTTAAAGACAGACTCACACACAAACAGGCAGAGGATTATTGCTATAATTCATATTAATTCTGTCAAAACTGAAAAGCTTGCAATAATAATATCAGCAGAAAACCCTGCATGAACTTTACACACATCAAGGAAAATAAATCTCAAGGGAAATTTTCTGGAGTATTGCGAGAAATTCCCTAGAGTCACGTGCACTTCTGTTTCCTGCGTAATCATTGGTTGGGCCATTCCCCCATAAAATCTCATATCGTGACATTTGGCACAATAACCTTGTATGATTATAGTGCAATTAAATGCAAAGGTGCAAGCGAGCTGGACAAGAATGACGAAAGTAATCCCTGGAGAAGGGGAACAAGAGGGACGAAGGAAGTTGATCTAACCCGTGGTTAGTTCAGTTGGTAGAGCGCTCCACCGGTAATGGAGAGGTCCCGGGTTTGATATCCGGACCAGGCGGATTTTTTCGGTCGCTCACCGGTCACCTAGCTGTGTTTGGAGATTTATGTTTGTCCTTCGTTCCTCTTGTTCCCCTTCTCCAGGAATTATTTTCATCATTCTTGTCCAGCTCGCTTGCACCTTTGCATTTAATTGCACTATAATTATAACCTTAAATTGCAAGCTTCACCCTTGTTGGTGTAAGACTGGTGGCAGCTGATAAAACCCGTTTGCTCTTCCGACGTCTAACCCCTGGTTAGTTCAGTTGGTAGAGCGCTCCACCGGTAATGGAGAGGTCCCGGGTTCAATACCCGGACCAGGCGGATTTTTTCGGTCGCGCACCGGTCACTTAGCTGTGTTTGGAGATTTATGTTTGTCCTTTGTCCCTCTTTTTTCCCTTCTCCAGGGATTATTTTTGTCAACCTTGCATGAATAAATTTCTCTGAACCTTTTTGGTATATTTTACATTACCTTTGGTCTCCCGACAAGATCCTGATCATGAGACCCACGGCTAGACTACATTATTTTGCTATACTCCCGTCTCTTCACTCTACATTATCCTTTTAGCTGCGCACACTTATATTGCTGCACTAAATATTTTGTTTCATTTCTCTGCTTATTCTTCTATATCCTTTACCTCTATCCCCCCATATAATGGTAGATCCTTTCTTTTTACCTTCCCTCCGCAATCTTTTATTTATTAATAATATTTCACACATAGACCACCATTTCACACATATACCACCATTAACTGAAGTGACCTTAAATTTTGTATGATTCTTCAGAAATAATTTCTATGAAAGGGCAAACCCTATCTGTCGATCAGTCGAGTTGGATTTCTATGTGAGCTAGGTTAGCCTGCGTCTATGCAAGGGAATGATCGATTGAACTAATGAGTGGCAGGGTAGCTGGAGATGACTTCCTGAATGTAATTACTGTTTCAGAGGTAAGATGGTACAGAACTGTGGAGAGATACCTTAATTAATAAATGAACTCTTTAAGTGTAGGAACTATTAAACAGGAAAGCAGTATAAAAAAGCATTATTCTTGTACACCATTGCTTATGCAGCTTCACAGTTTTACGCCTCAAGTGTTCCTCACCACTGAAAGTTTTATGATTGTTGCTGTTTTATACTGATTTAATAAATAAAATAAAATAGCTATACCACCATGTGTTTTCTTTTACGTACACATTGTATGCTGAGTGCAAAGTCCTGGCTGAAGATAAGACGTGTTTTGTACACCATTTATTTGCACTAACCTTATAATTGGGAGGAAACATGTGCTTCATCACAATAGCAAGATTGCTGAAGTAAAGGTTTCAAGGCACAAATACGAATAACTCAGAAGTCTGCTTGCCCCTGGAAGAACATTTTTCTATAACATCTGTGCAGTAAAAAGTCCACAAGCGCGCTTGTCATTACAAACGCACTCTATCCAGAAAAGCGAGACCCACAAAAGCGGTTCTTCCTACAAGAATGTGCCTTGTGGAACAGTTTGAAACTCAGAAAAGAGCTTGAATCCTGGAAAGAGGGCTTCCCCCTACTTTTTGCTGTACGGCGGGAAAGCGGCGCGCCAAGTAACCCGCAAGTGCTCTTCCTCCTGCAGGTATTTTCCTAGCGGGAAAGCGAAGAACCAGCAAACGTACTTGTCCCTTGCAAGGAGATGGGAAAGCGGTAGACCTAACATCCCATAAGTGCGCTTCTCCCTGCAACACTCTGTTTTGCAGGAAAGCAAAAAAACCGCAAGTGCGCTTCACCTTACGAAATTGTGTACTGCGGAAAAGCGGCCTAGAAAGACTTCAATATCTACATTTACTGCAAGAAATCCATACGCGAATCTCGGCCTCCAAAGAGCAATTATGGCAATAGGCTGCATTGATTGATTGAACATGACTTTATAATTAACCAAATTACAGCTATCTCAATGGCAAAATAAAGAAACAAAAAACAATGATTTTCATTAAATTGCTCTCAAAATAATATTTCGAGAGAGATATTACTTCTTTCAAAATATTAATTTTACTAGAATATGCAAGATCAACCACAGATATATACTTCAGTCTGTCTTTCTGTTTCTATACCTCTCTCTGCTGGTATTTGAGTTTGTATGCATGTTCATGCACGCATAGTTTTCTTGTTCTTGACTCTACGTTTCCCCTTGTTTTGCGATACTTCAAGAATGAGCTGAAAATTAGAGTGCTCACTTCTCCAATTTACTTTTGCCTCGTTGCTCGTTATCCTCATATGTATATTACTTGATGATTATTTACATAGAATAAAAATAAAATGTGCCTGAAAATAATAAAATGCTTGAGGTTCCAGTGGTAAAATTAAGGGTTTTCAAATATCTTGTATAAAAATGTTTGATTTCAATCAACACGGTAAAATCGGTATGATTAAAATCATACTTGAGTATAATTCAATTACAGTAATTGAATTATTGTAATTCAATCACTTTTCTGGTAATTTGGAATTGTATTTAATGACTTTTGGCTACGAGGAATTGTAATTATAATTTATTTACTTTCTAGCATCAGTAATTACACACTTTCAGGTACAATAACAATTACTTTTACACGGCTTTCCGGTGCCGACAAAACACCTCTGAAAGTTTCAGCGTTCACACGAGCGGCCTATTGCTCGGTGACGCACTCGCACACATAGACATGCACACACACGCACAAATGAGGTAGCATCGCATTGTTTGTTACTTACACTGTGGGCTGAGAGACAATCCTCTTTGGAGCATACCTCAATGGCACTGTGTGGCGCCGTCTGCTGTGCGAGCAGAAAGCAATAGCATAGACATGCCAATATATTTTAAGAAAATAATTGAGCTTCAGCTTTCAGTAGACGTTGGAGATATAGTGCTGGCAAAAAAGGTCTGTTATTTATGGCCGTCGAATTAGGAGGGTCAGAAACAGGGTTATAATAACCATCTTTATTTTGGGAGGCCAACAACAACCACATCAGTCTTCCCCGTGGTGCAGCAACACAAACAATAACTCCAGCAAAGAAAAATCCTAAACAAACATAAAGTCAATTGACAAATGTAAGATTATCCAAATGGCGACGGTACATGGTAACGGATGCAGATATATAAAGGTAAAGTGGAACGATGATATTATATAATGACTGAATCCGAGAGAGACGAGGTATTGCACAGTGAGCAAACATAGAAGCATACAGAATGTGGTTACACATGAAGGAACATGAAACAGTTCAGCTTTAGTTGGTCTGTATTTCAGTTTACAAAGGCATCGGTGGACATCTTCAAAGACTCCCATTCTAAAATTACATTGTCGACACTTTGATATCGCAATATGGTGGACGTGCCTGCAAGGAGCAGGAACATCGTTCCACATCGCATAAGCTGTAACAATTTGCTATTACCCATGTGCAATAGGTGTTTGTTGCCTGCAGTAATTACCATACAGGTGCGATGTGCAGGAATTTACGACTCCTGTGTCGACCAAGGCAATGAATTTGCCCCAAATATAAATGTCTAAGATTGTCACTCCAATAAAAGAAATTTCCCTACATCTTGTGACAGTGCAACCTGGGCTCTGGTTCTCTCGTGTCTCGTAGTACGGCATCAGGCCCAAACCCATGCCCTTTAAGAAAGGAAATTGAGGGCACGTGCAGTTGCCTGGTAGAAAAGCAGCCTTTCTGCCAGGCAATTAGAACCCAGTCTTCTGGTAGCTGTGATGCTTGTTTGAATAAGTCGAACAAAGAAATTGTTAGTTATCTGGGCCAGCAGCCACAAAGTAGGATGACATTGAGAGTATTATGTGCTTCGTCAAAGTATTAATTGGACAGTATCTTGTTCTCCTGCGTTGATCCTGCTGAGCTGTTTCCTGGCACTGGCAGAACTTAGACAGAGTGCAGCTTCCAGATGTGAGAACTGTATTTCCTTTGTCCAGGCAAGCGGTGAGCAAGAATACCAGAATACATAATCTTTCTCAGATTGTTTAGCGTGGTATATCGCAAAATCAAAATACCTCGAGAGAGGAGCAGGAGGAGGAGGAAAGGATGGGGGATAAGCAGGGGACAAGGGGAGGAGCACGGGAGGAAGAGAGGTTACAGATGAGAAGGAGGGGCATACCCTCCCCTCCTCGAGAGCTGCGCTTTAATTTGGCATTACAGGAAGTTGTAAACGTCTCATTTTTTTATATACTTCGTTTCAGCTTCGGTCCAGACGCAGCCAAAGCTACAAGCGCGAGCTCCGCGCTTTCAGCATCCCTGGCAAGCACGCGCGCTCGTGCAGTGCAAGCACTGTTCTGGGCCACATGCTCGCGCTTGTAGCATCGGCTGCGTCTGGACCGAAGCTAAAACGAAATATAGTAAAAAATATTTTAAAAAATGCTGTGAACAATTGCCTTCACAATGAAATTTCAGGTTGTTGGAGTAATCAACCACTTCTCTTCAAAAAGTGGTGTTCTCAGTACAATGATAGTATCAATCTGAATACTTTGCAACAGTGCATTCGTGTAAAGCTTTTCCTTATTGCACCAGTGCACGCGGAGAAGCGCATGGGCTCTCGCGGTAAGCCTTCCCACATCGCACCGGTGTATGCGAAAAGCACCAGCTCCCTCTTGGTAACCTTTCCCACGTTGCACCGGTGCACGCGGAGAAACGCCAGCACTATTGTGGTTAGCTTTCTTGCATTGCTCCGGTGCATGCAGAGAAGCGCCGGGCATTCTTTGTCGAGTACCAGAAAAAGGGTCCCATGTGCGCTAGCTATTGTTGGGGCAGGACTGATATCAGATGCAGCGTGTTAATGTTATTACTAAGGTATAAGACAAATTGGCACCTTCCAAATATAAGTGAACGACATCAAAACTGATTCGTAATGCGAAACAATTCATTAGCCACACGACGCAAAATTAACCAGATGTGTTTCTTCCATCAAGTTTACCATAGTAATTCACAGTTCAGAAATATTTATTGTCAAAAAGCACAATATATTTCTTCTCGAAACGACAACACATGTAAACTCCTTCAATACCGCTCCTATAATAACTCATTCATGTTTTCTCCCTTAATATTATGTATTACAGGATGGAATAACTTGCCAGATCATTTTGTAACCAACTTAGATATTACAGCATTTCAAGAAATGTGTTTGCTTTTGTTCAATGAGTAGGGAATGTCTGTTTGTGTATATACATATCTTGTTTTCTTTTGTGGTTAGACGAGATGTGGTTGTGTTAGTGTTCTTACGTTATGTTTTATATTGTATTCCCATTTATTGCCACCCCCTCATGTAATGCATCCTCAAAAGACGCCCTTGAGGTAAATAAATAAAATGAAAATTTCCACCTTAACACAAAACTCCGATTTTCCCGTTTCACTTCAGACTTGGAAAGAATCCTCGGACTGCACAGTATTGCTTAGTTGTTGGTTTCTTCAGAGCTAATTTGCACAAGTAGCAACTTTCTCAGTCTTCGAGGCCTCAAGCTTGCCTCATATTTGGAGTCTTCTTGTTACCAGATGTGAGGCCCACAAACGTTTTGCTATAATTTCCCCAGCCATCGCCTTGACGAAAATAAAGGCAATCTCTACAGAATAACTGTGGTCAGGTTAACAAAACTGCTGGAAAAGTCTGAGAATTCTGAAGAAGTAAATAGGTAGGCACCCTGAGATAATACAGTAACATAACCTGTTCGGCACGGGAAAGGCGATGCTATAATGATTTTTAGATCAAGAATGTCACAATTGGGAAACCAAATAAGCTTTCATTTTTTCTATTTCACCATAATGAATGCTGAATCTATCAGCAAAAATGACACGTTAACAGTATGCAAACAAAGTGGTGAAATAGCCCATAGGCAAACACTGCAGCAAATCAGCCTGCATGGTGGCTCACATGCAGCAGAGTGAGACAATAAATCATAGCCAATATTGTAAGCTTAAAAGGCAGTCTCCTGTTCGAGACTTCAAACCCAACAAAATCATTAGCCCCTGCGTAGGCCTGGTTCGCTGCTTCACACAACACTCTTCAATAAGTTCTAACACGAAAAAGCCTGGTGGTCCATGGGCATGAACGGTTATCCTGTGTTAGAAAGTTGCTTACACAACTTCATTGGCATAATATGGCCCAAGTTTTTGTTTCACCATTAAACCCCAATTATCATCCTACACAACTTCCTAGCACAGAACATTTCTCTATCGGCCACCCGAGAATGCGCTCCCTAGCGCATTCTCAGGTGGCTGACAACCTAGCCGAGAGACCTAAATTAAATTTTAAAAAAAAGATTGCATCATACATCAACAGTAAAAAGTTAACACTATTAGAACAAAGGGCCATGTCATGTTCAATAATTGAGAAGTAGTTGTAGAGCTAGTTATTAAAAAGTTAATTGACAAATTTGAGCTAATTAGCCTACTGACCGTGATGGATATTTCACCATTCAATGTCTGCAGAGCTCAAGAAATGGATCAATTGACACGGTATCAATCAATGGTCATCTCAAAAAAATTAAAACATCTAGAGTCAACATCACAAGGCCATGGTGGCCTCTAGAAAAAAGGTGAAATTAGGTAATCAGTTAGCTAAGAAACTAAAATTATTTAATTAACTTTTTATTTTTTTACTGGAGGACACATATTGCTTTTAGGAAATGAACCTTTTTCAAGTAACAAGTGCCGTCTAAAGAGTTGGCTGCGAGGTACAATAGAAGAGCAGCCCAACATGCTTCCGCCTATCAAAACGCATTAACATTGTTCCGTTGCATCGGTTTTCAGTGCTTTTTATACCCCACACCACCAATACTAAAAAACAAAGCGTCAAAATCGCCTAAATACGCACAAAGATGTTGCTGACGATGTTGCTGTCGATTTTGCAGGGCACCGCGTACCTGTGTCTTATGAAAATGGCGACAGCGGGAGTGTACGCATGCGCAGAAGCTTACTGAAAAAAGGTCCATTGAAGCTTAACCTCAATATGTTCTAGCAGTGCAGTCAAATTTTGATCAAGAAATTTCTAGTAGGTGCTACAGGGTCCAGAAATGGCACCCTGATACACGGCATCAAACTGAACCTGAAACTCTGTGCAAGAGCGCCGGTGAAGTCATTAGACAGTTTTAGTGGATCGTACGCTAAAGCCTTGCGTACGCAATAAAATAGCGGGTCGGTAGTGCGCGTGCGCAGAACGCAATAGAAGAGCTAGCGTATTGCGTACGCACGCAACGCTGGGGATTTTGCGTGGCGGGCTTGCGGGCTCTGCGGGACGTTCTCGAGAGATCTCGGACCCAACGAGAGCGCCAGTTTCAAGATGGTGGTTACCTCGACTGGCGCAGCAAAGGCGACGTGGTGTTTTCGAAGTTCTGTGTTGCGTGAAATTGCGTGGTGTTCAGCTCGGCAATTCTTTCCGGGACCTACGGCGGTCGAATCAGATCGCCGTGCAGCTGAAGGAGTGCACAGTGAAAATGCGCTTGGAATGTGCGTCAACGCTGCGATCTGCTCAACGCTAAGCCTATTCGTACAGTTCATCGCCGACGGACGACCGACTCTAAAAGAAATCGCCGAAGTTCTCTCTAAGTACTGGACATCAGTAGGTCATGAATTTTATTCCGCGATAGCATTGATAAAAGGTGCCGTTTCAAAGGGAAGATTGACGGAGGCTCCGTGATCGAATTTGGGTACGCACTCTTAAGCCTGGTTCAGACAGTTTCGTTTGACTGCGTTGCGGCAGCAAGAAACCAGGACATCCCTGCTACTTATATCGCGCGCTAAGATGATTCTTTGAATTGGATTGCACGCTTCACACGAAGCACAGATGTACCGGTGACTCGCTTTCGGTTCTCGACGCAACGCAGTCAAACGCATTTAAACGCAAGTGTCTGAACCGTCTGAACCGGCCTTTACTCCCTCTGTACCCCGCAGAAAAGCGCGCTTGACGAGGCAGCTGCGGCTTGGTTTAATTTGAAATAAAATGATTGGGCACGTTTTCATTTTCAACATTTCTTTCCAGGAGCATGGTTGCGCTATAAGCACGCGGAATTCTGCAGCTCTAGCAAATCTAACCAAGATCATGCGCAGTGTTCACTCGAAAACGTAACGCACAACTAAATTCGGTCCCAGCAGGTCATTTTTAGCGTACGCTATACTATTGCGTACGCAAGAGCCAGCAACGCTATACTAAAACTGTCTATTGTTTCGCTCTTTCTTTTGCGTACCTGCGGCCTGGCACGTGGATTGGCGTTATCGCAGCCGGCTCCGCTCGAGCAAGTGGAGCCAGCTGCGGTAGTTCCGACCCACGTGCCTGCGCCATGACACAAAGATGGTGTCACTGGCACTATTGTCCTGGCATTGTCTCCTTGGGGTCCTGCCGGATCCTGGCCCTGGCCATCTTCTCTAGGATGTTCCGCACTTGCTTGCGCATGACACAGCGAGAACCTGCACACAGTACTTGACATTAGCACCGAAGCTGACTGTCAGCTCAACCTTTTCCCCTGGAGCCACCTTAATCGTTCAAATTGTTAAGGAAGATTTCACAGATAAGGTGCTGTGCCTTTAAACTCTACAGGACACCCATGCGAAAATGTCTAACTGGGACAAGGAGGTTAGAAGTACTAGGAGGGGGCACGTTGCAATATTGGTGAAGCCTAGTCATAAAAAGTGTAAACGATATTGTGTCCAGCGTGACCGCAGATCTCGCCGGCGATTGGTGCGCGTGACATGTCACGTGCGAGATGGATGGTTGATTGTAGGAGGATTCCTTGCAGGCTTGCGCGCGCTCCATCCGGTAGGTTTTGTCAGATCGAAGGCTAGACGAAGGCTAGCTACGGTCACGTGATGTGGTCATGTTGGGCTGATAAGTGAGGAGAGTAAGGAGGAAAATGAGAAAGAGGCGAGGTGCCAAGGGAGCTTGGCTTGTGGAGGCTACGCGGCTGACGTCATGCCCTCTCCTACCCTTTTAATCTCCATGAACTGGGACCGGTTGGCATCTCAACTGGTTTCAACTGGTACTAGCTGATCCCAAGTCTGAATCAGCTGGAACAATGAGGAGTCCAACTGGGACTAGCTGAAAGGTCAAATGGCTTGAACCATTCCCAATCGGGAGTCAACTGAATCGACCACTCCGAGTTGGGGAACGGATAGGGCTGAACCGGGACCAGTTAGTCCCAGTTGAGATGCCAACCGGTCCCAGTAAGAAATTTGGAGTTGGAGTTTAAATGGTTTTCCCATTCCCAGTTGGGGTACATACGTACTTCGAGGACAGAAAGATGTTTTTCAGCGATCGGAGGGCACCCAGGGAAAACCAGACGGAAGAGAAAACCGCCGCGCAGGGCACAGTAGTTAAAATGGCGGGAAGTCTACCTCGAAAATGTTTGACTGTTGCGACTTGCTGGGTGGGAGCGCTGCCGCGTTTATCAGGACTTCGCCTGTCCAATGCGGAAACTTGGGTGAGCACCTTTTTTCAAGCGAGGGGAAGGAAAGCTGAGGACTTCACTGATGCTGACAGACTCCAGCGACTAATCTTTCACCTCGCACGAATGCTAGCTCCGAAAGGGCGATTAAATCGTCGCAACTGGCTCACGAGACAGCAGAAGCGCATGGGCGTACCAACCGGGAAAGCAAGGGCGTGCTTGCCTCCCCCCCCCCCCCCCCTAAGTTTTCAAAGTGTGGTGTGTGTGTGGGGGGGGGGGGGGGGGCAAGGCATGTGTACTGTCCCTCCGGAAACAGCAGCCACTGGGCAGAGCAAAACTGGCCGGCAGTGCCCAAGGGATACCAAGGGCACCGCCCCCGGCCCTGGGGAGGGGGTGTGTAATTTGCTCCCCCAATGAAAAACAAGTTGGTACGCCACTGCTGAAGCGTTCCTCACCGAGCTGCACTACGCTTTCTTCTACCCGGAAACGTGGGCTTCACTGAACCTTTTATTTATTTTCATCCTCGGTTTTTGACAATAAAGACTGGTCAACCTTCCCTTTTGTGCAGTGTTGGATCCAATCAACATTCTAGCTCGCCACGTCCGCGGGTCAATTTTCAAGTCACCTTTTTATGGCCATCCTGGCAGTCGTTGCCGTCAGATATTCGCGCTCTTTAGTGCAGCGGCATAATGCACGTTCGTACCTTGTCGCCCATCCGGCTTGGGTGGACGTTGTCGCGGCCGATCCACTGGTGCCACTCGTCAGCCAGCCCGTCCAGGAACCAGAACCTTTCCCTGCGACACGACTCCCGCAGCAGCGAGTTCACCTCTCGGTATCGATTATTCAGAGCCTGGATCTCTGCAGCGTGACTACGCTGGTATTTCAATGAGCAAGACCTATTCTTCCGTCTCGGAAGAACGGCAGAAAAGGCGATCGCCTCATTGGGTTGCGTTCACAGATCTGGGCAGCTAGGCGACGATATTTGTCGATGTAAGTACACGCTTGCACTAATATTGGGGTTAGTAGTGCCGGCGTGCAAGATGACAAGATAAAAATCGGGTTGCCTTTCAGACGCCTGGGAAAACAACTGCTCGATCCTAATGCCACTAAACGCCGCAACCTCAACAGCCGTCCGGTTGTTCGATGGGAAGTACTGGTGCAAGCACTTCACCAACGAATCGCCGGCTACAACAACTCGAGGCATAAATGCTAAACAAAACGCTTCAAATAGTGCAAAAATCAGTCAAAATAGCTTGCGTGACTGGAGCCGACGGCAGCGCGGGCAGGAATGAATGGTAAGTACATACGTGCAGTACGGGCCAGACGCGAGAGTCGAGGTCGAGACGCACATGGTGGGTGAGACGTTACTTCCGGCGTCAAAGGAGTGATTTCCCACACGGCCGTTTCTCCTCCGACGGGTCTACGTCACTTCCGGCGTCCGAGGAGTGATTTGCACACAGGCCTCACTCGTCCGACGGGCGTCGGAGGAAGCACTCCCTTAGCGTAAAGCACCTGGTGTATGTCGCTAAAGCCTCGTTTGTAATGCCCGTCTAGGAACCTTCACATGTAGTGACCCTAACTGTCTCGCCTAGAACTATACATGCTTTGAACCTGACGTCCTCTCGACAGCTCTATGGCCAGCACAAGAAAAGAGGAGAGGGAGGAACTCCCTACTCAACGGGACTAGGGAGCCTACATGTACATGAAGGCTCCCTAAACGGGACTGTCTTTTGTGTGTTTCAGACGTCGCTATTTTCCCTCTACAAGATTATAGAAGATTAACCCGTCACTCAAAATTCACGCAAAGCAGCTTTCCGGTTAGTTCCGGTAGCCCGATCGCTGGCGTTCTTCGACTGCTTCGGTGGCTGGAACGGCTAGGGCATCCTGATGACGTCAGCCTCACCTCAGCTTTGCTCATCCCGAGACAAACTACGTCACGATGGCGCCGGACGTGACGTGCTCTCCACTGGCTGCTCTCCAAGCGCTTGCGAGAGTGGGCCGTTCCCGTTTATAACGATAAATACAACATTCAAACTAAAAAAAAAAAACTAAAAAAAAACGGGCGATTGTCATTTAGGATATTATTGATGATATTCAGGCTATTTCTGAACACGACGGCTATATTTAAAATTTCATTGGAGTATCTCTTTAAAGCGCTGAATGCATTCAACCTGTGAAAGGCTAGGAATTCAGCGCCGCCTCCATCTCGAGCTTTTTGCCTTTGCTAACACAGAGCTTCATGCAGTAGCGTCAGAAGAAAAGGGAGAGATGGAAAGGGGAGGGGCGAGCCAATCGCCTTTCTAGATGTTAAAGAAAATTGCTGTAAGCATTACAAAAAAAAAAGCACAAAAGCCCCCCCCCCCCCCCCCCTTCCTTCTCCGAAATAGTTCCGACGTTTCTGGCTTTATGTTAAAGGGATACTACAACGAAATTTCGGCGCTAATCTTTTGGTCTCTATGTGTTCAAAAGAGCAGTATCACATAGAACATATCAATATCTTGTTAAAAAAGTCTCGGAAAGGAATTTTAAAACGAATTAAACGATTAGCAAAGAGCACCTGGTGGATGTCGCTAACACCTCGTTTGTAATGCTCGTCTAGGAACCTTGACAGCTAGTGACGGAGGTTGTCTCGTCTCCGGCCACGACGAGAGAGGGGGGGAAGGAGGAACTCCCCTCTTCCCGAGAATCCCTTTTGTGTGTCGCAGAAGTCGCTATTGTCCCCCTAGAAGATTATAGAAGATTAACCCGTCACTCAAAATTCGTACAAAAGCAGCCGCTTCGGTGGCTGGAACGACTAGGCCATCCTCTCGACGTCAGCCTCGCCGTAGCTTTGCTCGTCTTGAGACGACCTACGTCACGATTGCGTTGGATGTCACGTGCTCTAAGCTGGGCCTTCTCCGAGCGCTTGCCAGAGTGGGCCGTTTATAACGAAAAATACAGCCACCAGAATCAAAATACAAACGTGCGATTGTCATTTACGGATATTGTGGATCATATTCAACCTATTTTTGAACACGACGGGAATATTTCAAACTTCGTTGAAGTATCCCTTTAAGATATGTGGAGACAGGGCGGACTACGTCGCTTATCCCGGAAGTCGGGTGTTTGCTGCATTCAGTCGACGGTTTTAGTCCATGCATTCTTGTGTCTTTGTGTGGGTTTTAGGAATCCAGTTTTTTATTAAATCCCGAGAATAAGGCATTTGGACGTGGGACATATGCACACTTGATCAACTAGAATCTAGCCGTTTTCACATCCAATGGCTTGCCAGGAGAAGTCTGCGTGCGCTGTTACTGCGCAACAAGCAGGCCCTCTTGAGATGACAAGAAAACAAGAAAACATTCAGCGCCCTGGACGCTTTTTAAACCAGCACTTGGAAAAGTTGAAAAGCCTGTCAAGCGCGCACTTCCGAGTCAAGCCGCTTACTTCCTGTGGCTTTATACCTGTTTTTTTAATGCGCCGTCCATCCCACTAATGGAGATCATTGGTCGCTACGTTACTGACTTTCAAATATGGCGGCCTTCCTGATTGGGCGGAACCGCATGGTCCCACTATGAAGTCGTACTTAACCGCGACACCAGGAATCGCTCCCAAAGCGAATTTATGATATATAGTATGTCTAATAGCATAAGCGTCGACTGCGGGGGCGCTGGGGGCTCTCCGAAGTTTCCGCGTAAGGGAGGAGGGAGGGAGCAGGTTGCATATCTCTCGTCTCAAAATTCCGCCGGCGCTCGAACATCGAGCGAGTCTTTCCACGGCACCGGTAAAGGGACACTGACACCTCCCACAAAATGTAAAGATACGTGAATATCGCAAAATGTTTTACAAAAGAAATAAGGTACGCCTACACAAGGATCGAACCTGGGCCTTCTGTGTCTGAAGCGGACGTCTTTCCACTGAGCTAATGGGGGACCTCTTTGTGGTAATGCAGCCCGTCTACTGTAGGTCGCAAAGTTTGCTGCCAATTTCCCTCCAGCGCAGGCACTCCCGGCTCAAAGTCAGGCAGCACCACGCATTGGCCACGTTCGCACCTAGTAAAGAAATCGTACGCGTGCATATTCAACTCAAAGTACTCACTTCGTGCTTGACGTTTGCTAGAGCGATGTCTTCAGCCACGAGAAGGGGCAATGGCTCGGCGAGGTCTTCGTGCAAACCGGCTTGGTGGTCGGGCGTGTCGTACGGGATGATTACCCATTCTTTTGATGGGTCAAAAGTTTCTCTTTCCAAGGAAGACAGATTCGCCGGTACCGCGAACGAGAGTTCAGAAGTAAGTGTCCCACGTACGTCGTCCGCTGCCATCGCCGTCCAGCCTGCGAGACCCACGATACGCGATCTTGAAAATTACGCGGTGAACGCACAAAATGCTTCCGGGTCTCTGTGCAACTTTTTTTTTAATGAACGCATTTGCAGCTTTTTGGGAGCCACAAAAATGAATTCCGTATTTTTTTCTATTTTAGTATTGAGTGTGCGCTTTCAATAACCCATGACTTTGATTAAATTTGGTAGTTGTGTCTAAACCTTAGAAAACGGCCCGTGACCACGGAGAAGAGAGTGAGCGCGACTCAAACCGGCCAGTTCTCGATCGGCCATTTTCGGGCGGAAAGAAACCGAATTTCGAGCCGCAAATTCTGTTCTGGATAGTTGGGCTCTCAAATGTCCGGTACAACTAAAAACCTCGGCGAGCATAAATGCCCTGTAAGTGTCCATTCAACGGTCCCATGCAGCGAACCTGCGTCATCAGCTTTTGAAGCCGCGCCAAACGGCACCTTCCCCTGTCCCAAAGAAGGGAAGCTTGTCGTCTGTAACAGAAATCTGATGGATAGGCTTCAATCGTCTGGCGCGCGTCATAGTTTCAAGGAACGAGGTTCCCATTGACTCTCGCGCGACGTAGTTCCAAGGAACGCCACCACAGGAGCCCTCTCCATGGCGGCGCAGCGCACGCGGGGGCCCGGCCGCCGGTAAGAGGTGCGGCCCACAATGAAATCATATCCAGTAGTCCCACTCAAGGTCACTTCCGGTTATCGCGCATACACAGCGCCCCTGAATCCGGATGGCAACAACTGAAGGTGTAAAACAAAAACAAACAAAGAAACAGGGTAAAAGGAATTGCAATAAAATTAATTGAGTGCGTTAATGTTAATATTTTTAGGAAACGTAATAAGCTGGTTTATAATGATGGACCAATATGGAAAGGAAAAATTGAGCAGTGACCGTTAGCTTTAGAAGTTCATTGCCCTAACCGAAGCCATGTTTTTAAACTTCGCCGGTCGCGTTGTCGGCGTTGTCGGTTGCTGTCCATGCGAATGTCTCTTTCCAAGTATATTTCCAATTCGGTTGTATCCTCGCTTGGTGTTTTAATGTCATGTGAGTTACCAAATCACGCTATGAATGCGTTCTGAATGGGCCTCCTTAGGCAAGAAGCCAAAAAGCCGGGGACTGACGTCGCCGTTCGGGATTCCGGAATTCCGCTTCAAGTTCGTTGCTGGTGGGTGCAAACATAAAGTGTTCGTGCTGTCCTTCACGTCAGTCATGACACGATCGTCTTTTCTCCAACGCAGTGTATGTGACCCGGTTAATTTCTTAAGCGTATGTATGTCGGACGTGACTTGTAAAACGGTCGAAAGTAATGAACTGCTTGTTCGCGCTTAATGATTTTGCAACCTCTACGCATCGAAGGTTTCACACCACTTTACTGGAAAAATTAAAGATATACTGGCAAATGACGCTAATCGGGAGCGAAACTGGGGTTTGCTAATCTGTAAAATCATAAAAGAGAAGTTGGCCTCAAAGTATAAGCATATAAAAAAAAAAAGAACGCAACACTATACAAACTGAATTTACCAGTCGTTATATATTTGCTGTCTAAGCAAGTTGACTGAGTACATTGAACATAAATCTGAATTGACTATAGTCCGTTGCAACCTAAGAATGAAGGGCGAGGGTAAGACGGGGCGGGGAGGAGGAAGTAGACGGAACGCTAAAGAGAGAAGGAGGTTTCCCCCTCTCTTCTCCAGCGTTCCGTCTGCTTCCTCCTCCCCGGCACGTCTTACCCTCGCCTTTGTTCTCAGGTTGCAACGGACTATAGTCAGATGGATGTACCTCGAAGGGAATTAACGGGAAGGTACCTCTAAGAAAATGTTGCTCGAACATGCCAGTTTCCTGGACTCACACCTGTCTTCTCTCTCTCCTCAGGAATGTGGGTTCAGCATGCGTCGAGCCCCCTTCCCCCTCCCCTCCCCCCCCCCCCCCCCCCCCCTCCGGTCAAGCTCCAGACATAATTTATCTCCGCTTGGCACGCCATGAAGTAAGACACACAGTCTTCTCTAATTTAGAAGTATGAAGTGAGTCTCACTTCGTCCTTTCACTGTATGCTGTACTTTTTTTTTCCAGTAAGATGGTTCCTCGAAGAATTTAAGAGAATACCACGATGGCCACAGACGTGTGGAGGGAAGCTGCAAGGGCCGGACACCCGAGATTTCAGTAACCAGGGGGATAAAGTGAGAAAACTCAAGAGGCGGCTCATCATCTGGGCCACAAGAACAAAATCGGAGGCCGTATGCTGGGAAATTTGTCGACCATCATCCTTAAAGGGACCATGAAATGATTTTAAAATCGAGTTTCATCCACCGCACGTCGTAAAAAGTGTGAAAAGAAACACAAAAACACAAAAATAGGGAGCCCCAGAAAATTATTTGCTATAGAACTTTTAAAAGAAAACTGGACTCTTTTGCGCCTTCCTTCCTTCGCCTGTTCACTACGATGCATACGCAGAATCGGTGCACGTCAGCCGAATCCACATCGCCTATTGGGTAAGAGCCTACCTCACCAGCACCGCGATCGTAAACAATAAATAGCCGGCGAATGTTTCCTAAAAGTTTTGTTAAATAATATTCAGATCCACATTTTGTAGCATAATTAGAGATGTGTGGCGAAAATTGCCAAATTTGATAATGCTGAGAGCCAAGCGCCATCTATCGTGTGGTAAACGAAGCAACTACTGCGCGTGCGCAGTAGGGCAGGGCCGCCAGTTACTTGGGTGACGGCGACCGACGAACATTTATTTTCTTTGTTTTCCTTCCTCTCAAAACTCTGACTGACTGAACGTTTATTTTTCTACGTGTTCTTCCCGCGCGTGCCGACTTCAAGCAGCAAGAAAACAGTACTTAAAACATACCACGACGAACAAGAACGCTGGATTCACCGACTCCGACGAAGCGTATAGGCCTAGCAGGCATTCCGACTCGGCGCTGCGTTGCTTCGTCGCAAGACCGTCTGCCTACGACCGGCTGGCGTGCTAAATGGAATATGCCCGCGCGACCCTTGTGGACCCTTCGCGTATTATAGTTTGATCACTGACCTCAATTCTAGATTAAGAGGTGAGGAGGTCAATCTCTTCCCCTTGTTTTCCGAGGCAGTGTTGACGAACACTCGTCGAAAAGGGACTCTCGTCGATTCTATCTTGTTTTGTGTGATATAGGGCTGAAATAAACGCCGTATGGATTGCCTTCGTAACACGGTATGTACACTTTGTTATTGGTATGCCATTTTTATTCTGACAGACTGCACGTCACTGTCGACCCCGGTCCAACCTTTCTTTGCCGAGTGTCGCGTCAGTATCGAGTTGCAATCGTAAAAGAACGGTCCCGAAGCGCTTACCAACAGCGCGAATACAAGACTTCCATCAAGCGCGCGCGTCCGCTCCGAGTGTAAGCAGGTATTTACGTGGCTCTTGCTGACACTCGTAGTTCAAACGTATCTTTTTTAACGTCGGCTCGCTCCTGCATCTCCGAGGCCGCGAAAAACGCCATCTACGTCGCTTTGCAAACGACTGACACGGGCCGGCCCTTCTGCCAACAATGACGGGGTGGTGACAAGACTCGCTGCACTTCCCAACAGGCATACCGGCGTATGGGACTAGTCCCATGCTGTCGCTGTAGCGCAACATATCTCATTGAATTTCGCTCAGCTGCGATGCGGCGATGAGAGGCGCCGATTCAGGAAATACGTCGGTGACATCAGCGCAGTAAAACCTACCGGCGCACCCCAACTCGTTGCCGCTAACACTCCCATTCTCCTACTGCCGAGAGAACTTCCGGTTCCGGAAACGGTCTACGTCACGGCTTCTTTTGCGGTCAGTTGGAGAGAATGAAAAAGTCGATATTTCAATAATTTTTTGTGTAAAAGTTAATAAACCGAGACGAAAACGGATGCCTGTTAAGCATTGAGTGAACATTGACGGTTTAATGGAAAAGTTATCTGGAAAAAGTAAAAAGGTCATTTCATGGTCCCTTTAAAGGGGCCCTGCAATGACTTTTTGAGTGGTTTTAATTTGCACCGAACCTGAGCGCATTGAACGTAGTAACTTAATCAAACTTTTCTTTCCTCAAATTTCGCTTTATTTTAAAAGTTATAGGCGAAATAGAATTACAAAAACAAGCAAAAAATAACCTCCTTCATGACGTAGTAGGTCCTGGCTTGAGTGGCCGTGAACTAGAGGAGAGGTAGTGAGCTCATCGAGCGTTCATGGTTGCCGCACTCCGGGTCAACGGCTCGAGAGGGCGCTACTAAAGCATATGTTGGATAGGCTCTATGAAGCGGGCGGTCGGTGCGGCTCGCATTGCATTTGCTGCGCGATTAAAGACTATTTCGGCACAACACTTCATTGGCCACAAACGACAGCAAGCACGGGGTAAAGATCAGTTCAGAACGGGACCCACTTCGCGCTGCCATGCCGCCAAATGGTCAAATCACCAGCAGGGCCCGCGCCGAAGGCCTTCGGAACGCTCGGAACCGGTCGGATCGTTGAGCCGGTATACGACCGCAGCGCCGCCGCGTACATCCGGGGCTTTTCTACGCTGGCCGTTCGTCGTAGCTTCATCCCACTAGTTCTTTCTAGTATGCGCCTTTTTTTCCGCCGCTTGGTGGCGGGTATGTCGACGGGTCTTTTCTTGTTTCCGTACTTTATAAACTGCATTTGTTTCTTTTCTGATCTAAAATACTGAACAAAAACTTAGTTTATAAATAATTGAAACGGTTCGCGGCCACTTATATTTTGTATTTCGACTACGAAAAAGCTTTTAGCGGCTCTGACCAGTAGTAAGCCTAGGACCAAACACGTCACATTTTGCGCGCTTTCGGTACCGCGGGTCGCCCTCGTCGGTGGAGGTGGTTTCCGCGTCGTCCGGTTAAAATATGACGCACTGATATTTAGTTACTCTCTCCGTGCCCGCTGGCTTGCCGAGACCCCAAGAGACGTGGAAACCGCAAAAAAAGTAGTTGCTTAAATATGATTGCAGGGCCCCTTTAAGTGGCATGAGCATTTTCTGGTCCTATTCGTACATGAGTTGAACTGTTACTGGAACTAGGTGGACTCATCCTTCTGCAGCTTACAAGGTGTTACCAAAGCTACGGCACCAGCGAGCCAACCGGAATATTTGGCTGAGGGACATGACAAAATATTGTGGGAGTACACTCCTCCTACAGAGAGCTCTCACAAACCTTGCTTTGTTGCTCTGATTGGCTCCAAAGGGCGGCAGCGTTTTTTCTTCGTAAAATTAAACTGAAACAGAGTGTAGCTGTAGTGGGGCCACTGAAATTGACATTGCGGCATAACATTCCTCATGAGGGTTCTGGCATCTATCCTATGATCTCCTATGCAATTATGAATGTCGCAGCCACAAGGGCTCACTTGACATTAATCTGCAACTCGTTATATAAAAAACTGCATAAATGGTTGGGTAAGTTCAGTAGCGGCAGTTTGCATATCTGGGAAAAAACAGTGGCTGGGAGGACTCCCTTCCTCATCACCATCTGTCTCAGTCAGGGCTGTTTTGAAAACTCTTTTCAAGTCTTTAGTCAGAAAGGAAGTTTCTGATATACCTTTGACACACAGTAATTTCCGGCATCTTTGAGACACTCGAGAAGACTAGCCTTATGCAGTTGCAACCTGGGAACTAGGTTGCAAACTGTAAGGATGACTTAGATCAAGCCCTGCTTTGTACGAGTGATCTCTCAGCATTTGGCATGCAAAGCGTGAAGCAGCTATGGCAATCGGAACTTCAGGCTCCTGAATACTGGAACTGTTGCCATCAGCATGACAACCACAGCTGGTTGTCGTGCCAGTAGACCTCGTTCTGAAGTCGCCACAAGATAACAATGACCTGTTGCTGCCACCAGTGGTCAAAAAACAAGGATATTTCTCTCTTGAGCTTGAACAAAGTGTTCTTTAATTCGTTTTCTCAAAGCCCCTTTGACACACAATGACACACATTACCTAGCTCAGTGAACACTCTAACTATTAGTAGTGTTTCCAGTTTGTGCTAAATCAAAAAAGAGCTCTTGCAAAATGGGGGTAGTGCTGTGAAAAAGTAAATTTTGAATTCCTCATACCGGAGATTCCTAACCGTTGGAGTTTGGATAGGAGCAAGCTGTGGTCTGTGCTGTCAAAAGCCTTTCTGAAGTCTAATTGGACGATCTCGCACAGAGCTCGGTTGTCGAGGCTAGTGCTGAGTGCATGGGTGACAGCTGCAAGGGCCGATTCGCAGCTCCTGCCGGGGCGGAAACCGTATTGGTGGGGGCTAAGAAGTTCGATAGCTCAAGGTGGGCTATGAGTCCACCTTGAGCTATCGAACAACAACCCCAAGGTCAACACACAAGTGCTGTTTGGGTGGTCGGCTCCCTTTCCGAAAGTGTTGGAGCCGGGGAGTGGCTCAGGCTGTCTGGTGCGAACTCGTTGGTCGTCTTGTTTATGCGTTTAAAGCGCGAAACACATGTACGACGAAACCGTCCGATCCGACGTCCGACCGCGCAATACGACGGTCGGAGGCGAGGGTTTTCAACGCTCTCCGATGCTACGAAAACCCTCTCCCCCCAAGGTCATTCCGACAGTCCGCACGTCGGATCGGAAGGTTTCGTCGTACATGTGTCTCCCGCTTAAAGGGACCATGAAATGACTTTTTTACTTTTTCCAGATAACTTTTACATTAAACCGTCAATGTTCACTGAATGCCGAACAGGCATCCGTTTTCGTCTCGGTTTATTAACTTTTACACAAAAAATTATTGAAATATCGACTTTTTCATTCTCTCCAACTGACCGCAAAAGAAGCCGTGACGTAGACCGTTTCCGGAACCGGAAGTTCTCTCGGCAGTAGGAGAATGGGAGTGTTAGCGGCAACGAGTTGGGGTGCGCCGGTAGGTTTTACTGCGCTGATGTCACCGACGTATTTCCTGAATCGGCGCCTCTCATCGCCGCATCGCAGCTGAGCGAAATTCAATGAGATATGTTGCGCTACAGCGACAGCATGGGACTAGTCCCATACGCCGGTATGCCTGTTGGGAAGTGCAGCGAGTCTTGTCACCACCCCGTCATTGTTGGCAGAAGGGCCGGCCCGTGTCAGTCGTTTGCAAAGCGACGTAGATGGCGTTTTTCGCGGCCTCGGAGATGCAGGAGCGAGCCGACGTTAAAAAAGATACGTTTGAACTACGAGTGTCAGCAAGAGCCACGTAAATACCTGTTTACACTCGGAGCGGACGCGCGCGCTTGATGGAAGTCTTGTATTCGCGCTGTTTGTAAGCGCTTCGGGACCGTTCTTTTACGATTGCAACTCGATACTGACGCGACACTCGGCAAAGAAAGGTTGGACCGGGGTCGACAGTGACGTGCAGTCTGTCAGAATAAAAATGGCATACCAATAACAAAGTGTACATACCGTGTTACGAAGGCAATCCATACGGCGTTTATTTCAGCTCTATATAACACAAAACAAGATAGAATCGACGAGAGTCCCTTTTCGAGGAGTGTTCGTCAACACTGCCTCGGAAAACAAGGGGAAGAGATTGACCTCCTCACCTCTTAATCTAGAATTGAGGTCAGTGATCAAACTATAATACGGGAAGGGTCCACAAGGGTCGCGCGGGCATATTCCATTTAGCACGCCAGCCGGTCGTAGGCAGACGGTCTTGCGACGAAGCAACGCAGCGCCGAGTCGGAATGCCTGCTAGGCCTATACGCTTCGTCGGAGTCGGTGAATCCAGCGTTCTTGTTCGTCGTGGTCTGTTTTCAATACTGTTTTCTTGCTGCTTGAAGTCGGCACGCGCGGGAAGAACACGTAGAAAAATAAACGTTCAGTCAGTCAGAGCTTTGAGAGGAAGGAAAACAAAGAAAATAAATGTTCGTCGGTCGCCGTCACCCAAGTAACTGGCGGCCCTGCCCTACTGCGCACGCGCAGTAGTTGCTTCGTTTACCACACGATAGATGGCGCTTGGCTCTCAGCATTAAGAGGAAAGTTTTTGGGCTATAGCGAAGATACGGAAGAGCAAGTCTCAGTTAAGAAGAAAGTTAAGGCCACAGAAAGAGATTGGTGGCTAGAGGGAATGCAGACAAAGACGGCTCTGGAAAGCTATAGATTAAACAAAAGAGTTATTGCCAAAGAAAGCATTTATGACAATTCTAGGGGAAGCTCATTGCTGTTTGAGGCAAGAACGGGTGTTCTGCGAACCAGAACATACAGGGTGAAGTACCAGGAAATTGATACAGTGTGCACTGCTTGTGGAGAGGAGGACGAGACGGCTGAGCACTTGATACTCTACTGTAAAGGGCTTCACCCTATGCCTACCGAAGACAACATAGATTTAATAAAGTCATTGGGTTTTAGAGACAGCGAAGGGAGAGTGGATTTCAAGACTGTAGAGATTACCAAGCAAAGATTAAGTGAATGGTGGCAGAAATCGAGAGAAAACTAGGTATTTTCTTATCCACTGATGGCAAGGGGGTTTCATAGCCTCACTTTCTTTGCACTGCGGAGTGAATATAGATTTCACATTTAAATATTCTAAGCTTAAATGGTAAAACAAAATGGCTAGGTGGCGTAAGCTACCGCCCGATCCAAAGGGCTCAGCCGTATTCATCCATCCATCCATCCATCCATCCATCAAATTTGGTAATTTTCGCCACACATCTCTAATTATGCTACAAAATGTGGATCTGAATATTATTTAACAAAACTTTTAGGAAACATTCGCCGGCTATTTATTGTTTACGATCGCGGTGCTGGTGAGGTAGGCTCTTACCCAATAGGCGATGTGGATTCGGCTGACGTGCACCGATTCTGCGTATGCATCGTAGTGAACAGGCGAAGGAAGGAAGGCGCAAAAGAGTCCAGTTTTCTTTTAAAAGTTCTATAGCAAATAATTTTTTTGGGCTCCCTATTTTTGTGTTTTTGTGTTTCTTTTCACACCTTTTACGACGTGCGGTGGATGAAACTCGATTTTAAAATCATTTCATGGTCCCTTTAAAGGGCAACTCCGCTCAATTCCGAAGATTTCGGGATAATGAGTGATTTCAAATTAAAAAGCCCTAGTAAAAGACACTACGTCTTTTGCTTCGCGAAAAATGGGATATATATTTTTAAATCTAATTTTAAACACGAGCGGAAATCGAAACCGAAACTTCGGCTCCGTCCGGCAACATTGGCCTCGGGTCGCCAAGTACATGGCCATCACGTGGTACGAGAGGTCACGTGATCCTCGGCCCAAATACGGGCGGAATGGGGGCGGGCGGGCGTGCGGCAGGCGCGAGTGTCGTCTGCACAGCACTGTTCGCCACGTTTTGGTGTCTACGGCATTCGACGACGTCTGCACAACTGCGGCATATAAGTTTGGGACTCTGCGCACGTGGTGTCCATAGTGTGGACGAAACTCCGAGAGGAAATATTCACAAACGGTGAGACGACGACGGTGGTTGTGACGCGGAATACGGCGGTAACGGCGGGACCACGGCGGGCGGTTGGTCCGCTCCCAAGAAGCGCACTGCGCAGGCGCGTACGTCAATCACGTGGACACCGCTGAGCGCCGAGAGGAAACGTTGCTGACGTCACGCGCTACGCTCGATTGAAGAAGTAAAAACAAGCAAAAGGGGGCCATGTAGATGGCGTTTAGCTCAATGTTTGCTCCGCCCATGCCGTAGCCTTGACTGCGCTGTTGGCTGCGCCTGAATTCGCCCGCTCAAGTCAGCCGATTTCGGCAACTTGGCGAGTTGGAAAGTTTGCCGGACCGTTTAAGAAACATTTAGACAGAACTGCGTCGTAATATTTGACATGTGGTCTTCCTAGACGATACTGAAGAGGACTGCATTGTTTTTTCAAAACCAAAAATGAAGCGGAGTTGCCCTTTAAGTTCTTTTTGCCCTTTCTCTTTTCCAATTGTCTTAAAGTCTATTTATTGATGTGTTCATATAAATAAAATTCAGCTGCGTTTGAGATTTCGTTGTGTTCGTCCGTTTTTTTATCGTTCTCCATCTCAGGGTTTACAAGATGTCGTTTTCTCCTCTCTTCGCTTCGCCCCCTCAAGGTGGCGAGGCGGAGAAGACGCGAAGCCGTTCCCTCTCCTTCTCGGAGAAACATGACGTAAACATATATGTCAAATGCGCCTCTCTTTTTTTTTTTTATTTTGAAAAATACGGTCGTTTGACCGTTTGAGATATCGCTGTTTGAGTGATGTTTTGGTGTTTGTAGCATCCCGTTGCACGCTTTTGCCGCCGTGTTTTGTGGAATCCATATTTCGGTTCAGCATATTTCTAAAGTCGTGCAGTTTGTCCTTTAGGAAGCAAACGTTAGAAAACCAAACGTGATTGGAGTCTGCAGACTCCAATCACGCACTTCTAACACGACAACTACGCAAAACGCGGAGTTCTCGTGCGAACGGGGAACGCTGCCGATGGGGTCGATCGCCAGAGGTGGGTCGGAGGACTGCTTGGTAGAGCTGATGATGATGGTGGAGTATGCAGGGGCAGGGGTGGGAGCTGACGCGCCGCACAGAGCCACTTGAAGAACTTTCGCTCTTTTTAAATTATCTGATTGTCAATCTAATTTAGATTGTGTGAAAAATATATTATGAGTTTAGTTCTACATTGTACTTTTATTCACACAAGAATCTCGATCACGTGGTTTGCGATTACCACAGGCTTATTCTACAGTGGGCAAACTGTGTATGATAAGCTGTGGTGCAGGCCTGGCCGCAGAGACCGCACGGGCAAACTCCGGAGAGGCTGCACGGCCGAGCTCAGCGCGGCGCGGCCACTTCACGAGAGCGCGTGCTCGGCCGTCGGCCGCTACATCGGCAGTAGCGAAACGTGGCCGTCCACGCCACCACAGACGAACTAAGGGAGCGGAAGAATCACATTCATGCTGTCGCATTCACAACTCATAAGAAGTGCTTAAAGGAGCAGTGCAATGATATTTAATTGGAATGTTTTTTCTCTCTACACGAGCTTACGGCACACCTGGGACTCAATGATACTCACACGCAACGCCACTGGCCAAGAAACTCCTTTGTTGCGGTGTAATTTCAAGGACAAAAGCCATCATTTTCATTCAATCTCTCCTTTGCAAAATTTGATGACGTAACTCGGGGATCGCAGTACACCCAAGTGACGATATTTGAATGCGGTTCATAGATTGGACCCGAGCATTGCGTGGGCACTCGACTTGGGCTCGTGACAATAGCTAGCTCGAGAAGCATTCGGGTTGTGACCCGTGTCCAATCGCTGCAACGACGACAACAGCCGAGCCATAACAATGTCTGGAACTCAGCGCGTGTCCTGCGCTTTGCCAACCTCAGCGCGTGGCTATGATTAACACTGGCGGCATATAATCGGCTCCAGATCACGTGGCCGCTTGTTCTGGCTGCGAGTTGAGGGGGTGAACGCTGCTCGTTTCTCTTAAATTTTTTTCTGGGACTTCTATTGCGTGGGGTGAAAAACGAACGCGTGTTTCATAGGTCATTAACGTTAGGGATCCGTTTTAAGCGGTATTTGTGCACAGAACAAAAATTGTTGCATCGCTCCTTTAAAGGGCTACTCCACCGATTTTTTCATTGTCTCCGATTTGCTTGAAATTTTGCTAAACTAACCAACAAACATCGCGAAAATAGTATCCCAAATATTAGGTCGAAATACTGTTTTTTCGCGAAGTTATTGAATTTACAGTTTTGGTCCTCACCGTGTTTTTCAAGCTCGAAGTCTCTACTGGCAACAGTGAAAAAGTGACGTCAGTGGAAGGCAGGGGTTCACTCTTTGGGCTGTAGATTTTGTTTTAAACTGATTCGAAGCAGTTTCATGGTGTCAAATGAATGCTTGGGAAGCTCGCTGCAGTACCCGCGCTCCAGCACGGAGCAAATGATCGGCATGTTCTATTTTTTGGCTGCTTGCTCGACTGGCAAGCCTGCCTGCCACTGACGTCACGGCCCTGAAAAGCGCGCGTATATTTGAATGTTGGTTTTTGCATTATTTTCATTTGCCGATTTCGCAATAACTATTATGAATTTCGCGATTCTGAATAGCATACCGGAGAGAGTAAAGGCCGGGGAGTCAGAAAATATAGTTAGTTGAGGTAGCTCAAAAAATCGGTGGAGTACCGCTTTAAGGCCACGGTCCCACTGAATGTGGCAGTTTAGGTACTATTTGGCAGGTCATTACTCATCTCCTTTTAAATACTGTTTTGTGGGATTGATGTCATTCGAAAGGCAATGCAATCCTCTTTGACTTGATATTATGTATGTGTTGTTTTTTACTCTTCATGTGCATTTGTAGCGTTGCGAATATGATGGCGCGGACCCTCACTTGCTCCGCTAGTTCATGTTTTATAAACAATCCATTAAAGATAACACGGTTCCAATATAGCAGTTTTGTTAAGATGATGTTGGAGCAGAATGTAACGATACACTTTTTTGGTATTTGCAATACTTTTTTTTTTCATCCCTCCAAATATTGCCCTAAAATTGACATTTTTCAGCACAAATATGTTTTTAATGACACGCCCTAGGGCAATGAAATTAGCTACAGATGTAGTGCTTATAATTGGTAATATGCAGAAAAACATTTAATGGTGTGTAAAATTTTTTTGTTTAGATATTTTATATCAAACGTAGCACTTTTTTGTGCTTCGAGTCATGGTACTCCAAATGCCGCTGAGGAAATAATTAAACTATGATAAAATCTTTTATAACATTTAGAACTACAATGGTTGCCCAAGAGGTGGACGATGGATTTTTTTCCTTTTCAAAGTCATAACGCTCCAGGAGCGTTTCAAACTTACCTGTTTTGACGGATATCTTTTTTGGACATCAAACAGATTTATTGGCATCTAATAATATTTATTGTTTGGAATAGATATACACTGCGATGTATTAAATTTTCACAATGATCTTGCTTTGGTTTTTTAATAGGTGTAGAGCTTAGCTAATTTTAAAAACAATTAAAAACTGTTTGGGTGTTTTGTTGCGCTACCTGGCGGATGGCAGACAAACTGCTGATTTCTAATGTTCAAAAAATTTCCCAGGACGGCGTTGGCGTCTGTATCATCAATCTCCGTGTCTTTTTACCCTCAGATTTAAAAAAAAAAATATAGGAAGATTTACTATCGCTAACTGAATGGTTTAAGTACTGGGTCAGGCTAATAAATCTAAGACAAACAATTACACAAGCGTAGCGTGATATGATGGGTTCATTATTCGATAGGATTGAAATCAATAAACAATGAAGACGAAGAGGAAGAGAATACACCCGAGCTCAATTTTTTTTTTTTTTTTTTTTGAACGACGACGACGAGTCAGAACAGTAGGTGACTTTTCTGATCACTTCCTTCATATCAACTGAAGTAATCGTACAATTTATTCGCCTACTGACTACAACTACAACTGCAACACTTTATATTTACGATCCTTCGCCCACGCCCTGAGCGCGTGTGGGGCTTTTGGCTCTTAAGCAACATGCAAAACACTTCAGAAGAAGAAGAAGCCACTTGGGCGTAAGACGTGTCTTTTCGATCATCAGAGAGCCAGCCGAACCAATGCCACAGACCATGTCTTCGATCGACAGGGGGTTCTCACGCTGCCCAGTTACAAGCTGGACCGCAAGCTGGGAGACTCCAAGGCCCGCTTTCGTCAAGACCGCCGCCTGGCCAACACCGGCACCAACCCCTGCGGGGGTGCTGGACTCCCTGCGCCGCCGGTAATTCGGCCGGCTCGTATGCAAGTATGGCACGCGAAGAACCCTCTCCAGGCGCTTGAGACCGGCCTGCCAGAAGTAAACAGCCCATGGCAGCACCGCGAAGACCATCACCGCGAAGAGTGCTGCTAGGCCTAACACACCATATCATAATCACCATCACTTTCATCTGTACATTACATCATCACATAATCACCATCACTAGACACGGCACCGCGGGCCTCCTTGGTACGGGCTTTTGCCTTTCTGCGGTGCCGCGGTCTCCTGAGCAAATAAAACATTATTATTATTATTATTAGCTGAACGATCACGGGACACACTCGTCAGAGCAAGTCATAGAACATTCTTACTCTGCTGAACCGAGCAACCCAAATGACATTCCTATGGATTCTAGTGCTACAGACCTTCTTCCTTCATCACTTTCACAAGGCAGTGAAGCGTCATTGACACCCGGCCAAAGCACACCTCGTGGTACCGACGACGACATGGAAGAATCTGCAACAGCTCAAAGATCTGAGCACGACCGCTACACACTGGTAACATCGAGAAAGCGTCCCAAACCAAGCGAGTCACCGCCTAAGGCTCCACAAGTAGGACCAACTGTCATATTTGTACCAGCGAACCACACAGATTCCCTCACCAAACTTAGCATCATGAGAGTTTCCTCCGAGCTGGAAAACCACTGCCCAGAAAGCATCCAGATGATACGCCCAAACAACCGACTGAACTTGATCGCGGTAGACACCAGGAACCCACAGGCTACCCTACTGAAAAAAATTATATGAATTTTTTTCTGATATGTTTATTGGACACCTTTTCATATCAGAACTTATTATTTCATATCAGCTTCATAGGCCGCATATCAGTTACACTAGGGTAGGTGGCGCTAGGTACCGCACAGTTCATGTGCTACAAAAAATATATTTATTTACTCACGCCACCATGTAGATACATTACGCATACCACTAGCATGAGTTGAACAAATACATCGAGTGCATATACACATACACGGCACAACAAACATGAATAACAGCACACCCAATAACTACTTCGGAGCTCTGCGTTTCCGCCTTTTATACAAGTCGTTTCGTAAGTACGGAGTTTTTCGGCGACCACCTACGCAATAAATCATATTTTCAGCGTGTTGTATTTTTTTCAGTAATTTCATACCTCTGAGAGTATTTAGAACGACTCAGGGGACGAATCTCTTAATAAAAAGTAAACGCTCATGCCGTAATTATTTGAAAGCCAGGAAATCAAACCGCTCCACTCCGGTTCCAAGCCACGTGTTTCCTTTCCCGCGCGGCACGTCGTATACAGAAAAAAAAATTATATGAATTTATTTCTGATATGTTTATTGGGCTTATTCATATCAGTTGGCATATGTTGCATATCAGTTCTTATATGTCACATATCAGTTTTTGGATATTTCATATCAGTTTCATATGTCGCATATCAGTTTTTGGATATTTCATATCAGTTGTTATATAGATTCATATACTTTTTTTCAGTAGGGTACTCGATCGCTTCTAAAACTAACATCCCTGTGCGGAGTGACTGTGAAGTCATACGAGCCCGGACCCCGCGATGGAGCCGACGGCGTCATCAAGGGTGTTGGCGACGACGTTGATGATGCTCTCCTAAAAGCTGGGCTAACCTCGGAGATACCTGTGGTCCGCGCCAGAAGACTAGGCAAATCTCAAGTAGTCAGAATCCTTTTTAATGGCCCAAAAATGCCCAAGTACGTGCTGCTCTCACGGGTCAGGTACCAAGTTTGGGATTTTGAAGAGCGCCCCTTGCAATGCGCCAACTGTGGCCGTTTTGGCCACAAGACGGTGGTCTGTACGAAGAATCAGATGTGCAGTCGATGTGGAGGCAGCCACAGTCGAGCGAGCTGCGACGCTTCTCCCCTCTGTGTTAACTGCGGCAGTGAACATGATGCCCTTGTAGCTTCCTCTCCCAAACAAGTTGAACAAAGAGCACTTGCCAAGAACAAAAGGAGATTTCACAACAACGATCAGAGCGGCCACAAATACACGCCAGAAGTGGGGCCACCTCTAGAGCTTTTAAGGCCCCTACAACCACTTAAAGGAGCGGTGCAACGACATTCAATTGGAATGTTTTTCACTTTACACGAGCTTACTGGCACTAGTGGGACTCAAGGATACTCGCACGCAACGCCACTGGCCAAGCAACTCCTTTGTTGCGGTGTAATTTCAAGGACAAAATCGATCATTTTCAATCAATCTCTCCTTTGCAAAATTTGATGACGTAACGTGGGGATTCAAGTACACCCAAGTGACGATATTGGAATGCGGCTCATAGATTGGACCCGAGCATTGCATGGTCACTCGATTTGGGCTCGTGATAATCACTAGCTCGAGAAGCATTCGGGTAGTGACCCGTGTCCAATCGCTGCAACGACGACAGTGAGCCGAGCCATAACAATGTCTGGAACTCAGCGCGTGTCCTGTGCTTTGCCAACCCCAGCGCGTGGCTATGATCAACACTGGCGGCATATAATCGGCTCCAGATCACGTGGCCGCTTGTTCTGGCTGCGAGTTGAGGGAGTGAACGCTGCTCGTTTTTCTTTAATTTCTTTTTTATGACTTCTATTGCGTGGGGTGAAAAACGAACGCGCGTTTCGTACGTCATTAACGTCAGGGATCCGTTTTAAGGGGTATTTGCGCCAAGTACAAAAATTGTTGCATCGCCCCTTTAAACAAGCCAGCAAGGAAACTGCCATCCAGCACCCTGCTGCTCAAGCAATGACACCCAATCTTGAGTCCCGCAAGGAAAAGGGCCTCCACATTGTAGCTATAGAGACGCTCTAAAAAATGTGCAGGACAAGAAACATTTACCTACCTTCCCACGTAGCACCCCAACTGCAGCAATGCAATCAAATACGCAAGAACATACTAAGGTAAACAAAGACCGAACAACAAATGAGCCCTCTACTGATAACGCTAAACAAGAAACAGGGTCATTTTGTAGGACAGCAATTAATGTCATAATTGATTATGTTCGCCGCTTACTTAATGACAGCCAATCAGAGTGGGCGAAAGTTTTACTTAAACTGGTCGACTTCGCACTTCCGTACATCTACACCTTGCTAATGTAGACCCATTTGAAGTTATTATAAATGCAGCGACTATTTTCCAGTGGAATGCTAATGGACTTAAATCAAGGCTTGGAGATCTAAGACAGTTCACGTGGAAACACCAATTTCCTTTAATTACAATATCAGAGTCTGGAATTCCAGACAAAAATGCCATAAAGCTTTCAGGATGTACCTTCGTTACCTCACAAAGGTCAAATGGGGTGAGCAGAGTTTTAATAGGCTTAAGAAAAGATTTAAGTTACATAGAACATGAAGTAGCACCTCATGACACAAATGAATATACTTGCATAACAGTTAAAAGTAAATCGCGCAAGTTTACGTTGATATCGGCGTACATACAATCAAGAGCAACATTCGATACCCAACGGTTAGAAAGGCTTATCCAAGACACTCCTTCCTCTCATATACTTTGCGGAGACTTTAATGCACATCACGAGCTTTGGGGTGGCACCCGAAATGATAAACGGGGTAACACGATTAGCAAACTCACCTCAAAATTGAATCTGGTGCTACTCAATGACGGAAGCCCCACGTTCTATAGAGGAACAACGGTGAGCAGTGCTCTCGATCTGAGTTTTGTCTCTTCAAGCTTTCTACAAAACGTTTCATGGACTACAGATCTCGAAACTCGAGGTAGTGATCATTATCGTATTCTTCTCACAGTTCGTGATTTTGCCGGTTGTAAGACATCCAACGCCCTTTCATATACTGACTGGAACCTTTTTTCAGAACTAGCAGGAAAATGTATAACAGCAGCAACAACAACAAACGAGGAGTTTGCACCGTCTATTGCTCATTGCCTAAAACTGTCGACAAAACAGATACATGTACCTTTCCATTGTACTGACATTAATGCTGAATATGAAAGATTGCGAGCTATTCGAAGACGAGCTGAACGGAAAGCAAGAGGAACAAAAACTTTAGAGGATTCTCGTGCAGCTCGGAAAGCACAAAAAAAGGTTCACCGCTATTTAGACGCTCTTAGCCGTCGTCGATGGCGCGAATTCTGCAACTCTCTTGACACTGCGAAAGGTCTATCTCATGCATGGAGGGTCGTGAGAGGCCTGAAGACTCGAGCGCAACAACGCCACCCATTCAGAGCATTAAGTCTGTACTACGGATGCTCAGACATTGAAATCGCTGAAGCTTTTTGCAAGCAAATTACACAATTATATCACCCACAACTTAAAGATCAACCATTCCAAAATCCTGCGCCCCTAACACGTGATGCTTCCTTAGACCTTCCGCTCACATTAAATGAACTAAACTACGCTTTACAAGATATTAAAAAGCACACTTCACCTGGTCCAGACAAGGTCACTTATTCTGCGTTGGCCTGTTTAAACGAATCTGCAAGACTTAGACTCCTGGAATTTTATAATACATCCTTCCTCACGGGCACACTTCCCACAGAGTGGGAGCAAGCAAAAATTTTCCCTATCCTTAAAACCCGGTCGGTCTTGCCTCGACCTTGGATCATTCAAACCCATTGCACTCACTAGCTGCATATGTAAGGTCATGGAACGCATGATACTCGCAAGAATGTCATGGTTTCTCGAGAACAGGTCAACATATCCAAAGGAGATGGCTGGCTTCAGAGCAGGACGCTCAACTGTATAGACAACATCATTGAACTTATCAGCTCTATCGAACAAGGCCTGCATGAACGCAAGATAACGTCGGTCGTTTTTCTAGACATAGAGAAAGCATTTGACTCAATTGACCATCACTGTATCACAAACGCCATGAAAAATCAAGGTTTTGGAGGTAGAATATTCAACTGGGTTCAAAACTACTTAAGTTAACGTACGGTTTTTATGGAAACAATTGAGGGCCGAACAACCTTACATAAGGTAAAAAGAGGAGTACCACAAGGGGGAGCCCTGAGTCCGCTGCTTTTTAATCTCGCGCCTTCGACTTACCCCGTCAGGTTTCTAAAGACGTCCGCCTTTCAATATATGCTGACGATATTTGCTTATGGGCCACCAATGTGAATCGCTTTGTCACTCAAAGGAAACTCCACAAATCACTCATAAAAATCAGTAATTTTCTTAATCGTTGTGGTATGAGCCTGTCGGTCGAGGTGACGATAGCCATCGCCTTTACTCGAATGTCGATGAAGCGATTTCCTATAGTCTTTGGTGGACGAGTAATTCCATTTGTTCTAAAACACAAATTTCTCGGTTTTACAATAGACAAACACCTAGCTTGGAATCACCATACAAAATAACTAAAATCCAAGCTGGCCTCAGCCGGCAACGTGCTACGCTTCCTGACTGGCACCACGTGGAGAAAATCCTTTAAATCTATGCTAATGCTGCAAACGTCTCTAATTATTAGCCTTCTCAGATATAGCTTGCCAGTTTTGACTAATATATGTGTATCGGGCACAAAAATCATTGAGGTAGAGCTTTGCAAGTCCCTCAGGACCTCCCTAGGTGTACCCCCGGGCACATCAAGTATCGGCACTATTGCCGAGGCAAGGGCATTGCCTCTAGCGATTATGGCAAAACAAGAAGCATTACGTGTTCACTTGAGACACAAATTACAACACCGTCAACATCACTTGTCAGACATAACAAACCTGCGACCAATGTCAAGTTTTGGCAGAATATTATTTATATGTAACAGCAACGTTCCAAACTATGCTGAATTCCATGCAGTCCCAAGTTGCCCCCCGTGGACTCTAGCCGTACCCCACGTAAATTTTAATATTCCTGGATTTACAAAAAAGACAGCTCAAGCTCAACCAGTCGTACTGCAACACGTACTAAACCTTCTACATGACAAGTACCGTAACAGTACTCATGTTTACTCTGACGGGTCCACGCACTCGAAAAGCTCATCATATGCATTCGTCATACCCAGACTAGGTGTTGTGGAGGCACTGAAACACTGTCGAGTAGTCTCCTCTACCGCAGCAGAACTCTGTGCGCTGAACATGGCCCTATGCTACATTAGCAAATCTACAAGGAGATCGAGGTGGACGATATTCACCGACTGCATTACAAATGCTACAACGGTCACCTTTAAAATCATCAAATCCAGTGCTGGTTTTGAAAACACTTTACAACTATGCCGCAGCAACAAACAAGGGTCATACAGTTGACTTTCAATGGGTACCCGGACACACAGGAATTCCTGGGAACGAGTCGGCTGACGCTGAAGCAGAAAATGCGCATAATTTTGCTCCATCTGAAAACATTCCTTTCACTCGACAAGAGGCTGCAAGACATGTGGCATCATTCGGTAAAAACACTTTCCTGGGTGAATGGTCGTCCACCAAAAACTGCTACCCATACCTCCATCAAATCGACCCGGGACTAGAAAACTCTATTCCTAAAAAATTACATCGAAATGTGGAAACTTGTTTGCATAGATGTCGCTTGAATTCTGCTTTCACAAATATTCAGATGCACAAATTCGGGTTTATTTCAAGTCCGAACTGTTTACAATGCAACATCCCTGAAGACCTCCACCACGTCATTTGTGAGTGCGAGTTGTTTAAAGGGACCATGAAATGACTTTTTTACTTTTTCCAGATAACTTTTACATTAAACCGTAAATGTTCTCTGAATGCCGAACAGGCATCCGTTTCGTCTCGGTTTATTAACTTCTACACAAAAAATTAATGAAATATCGACTTTTTCTTGACCGCAAAACAAGCCGTGACGTACGCTAATTCCGGAACCGGAACTTCTCTCGGCAGTAGGAGATGGGAGCATTAGCGGCGACGAGTTGGGGTGCGCCGGTAGGTTTTACTGCGCCGATGTCACCGATGTATTTTCTGAATCGGCGCCTCTCATCGCCGCATCGCAGCTGAGCGAAATTCAACGAGATACGTTGCGCTACAGCGACAGCATGGGACTAGTCCCATACACCGGTATGCCTGTTGGGAAGTGCAGCGAGTCTTCCGGTGAAGACTCCAGAAGTCAACCCAACTGTCATTGTTGGCAAAAGGCGGCCAGTGTCAGTCGTTTGCAAAGCGACGTAGATGGAAACAAATTGCCGCGGCGTTTTTCGCGGTCTTGGAGATGCAGGAGCGAGCCGACGTTAAAAAAGATAAGTTTGAACTACGAGTGTCAGCAAGAGCCACGTAAATACCTGTTAACACTTGGAGCGGACGCGCGCGTTTGATGGAAGTGCTGTATTCGCGCTGTTGGTAAGCGCTTCGGGACCGATCTTTTACAATTGCAACTCGATACTGACGCGACACTCGGCAAAGAAAGGTTGGACCGGTATTGCACGTATACCTCCCACGAACTGTTACAGCTCGACAGTGACGTGCAGTCTGTCAGAATAAAAATGGCATACCAATAACAAAGTGTACATACCGTGCTACGAAGGTAATCCATACAGCGTTTATTTCAGCTCTATATCACACAAAACAAGGAGAGGATCGACGAGAGTCCCTTTTCGACGAGTGTTCGTCAACACTGCCTCGGAAAACAAGGGGAAGAGATTGACCTCACCTCTTAACCTAAAATTCAGGTCAGCGATCAAACTATAATACGGAAGGGTCCACAAGGGTAGCGCGGGCATATTCCATTCAGTACGCCAGCCGGTCGTAGGCAGACGGTCTTGCGACGAAGCAACGCTGCGCCGAGTCGGAGTGCCTGCTAGGCCTATATTCTGAGAGTTTCGTCGGAGCGGGATTCGCGGCTGTTGTCGCTCTTCTCGGGTGTTTGTGGATCCAGCGTTCTTGTTCGTCGTGGTCTGTTTTAGGTACATTTCTTTCTTGCTGCTTGAAGTCGGCACGCGCGAGATGAACACGTAGAAAAATAAACGTTCAGTCAGTCAGAGTTTTGAGAGGAAGGAAACCAAAGGAAATAACCGCTCAAAACTTGGCCCTGCCCTACTGCGCACGCGCAGTAGTTGCTTCGTTTACCACACGATAGATGGCGCTTGGCTCTCAGCATTATCAAATTTGGCAATTTTCGCCACACATCTCTAATTATGCTACAAAATGTGGATCTGAATATTATTTAACAAAACTTTCAGGAAACATTCGCCGGCTATTTATTGTTTACGATCGCGGTGCTGGTGAGGTAGGCTCTTACCCAATAGGCGATGTGGATTCGGCTGACGTGCACCGATTCTGCGTATGCATCGCAGTGAAAAGGCAGAGCTTTCGAAGGAAAGAAGTCGCAAAAGAGTCCAGTTTTCTTTTAAAAGTTCTATAGCAAATAATTTTTTTTGGCTCCCTAGTCTTGTGTTTTTGTGTTCCTTTTCCCACCTTTTACGACGTGCGGTGGATGAAATTCGATTTTAAAATCATTTCATGGTCCCTTTAAACACTTCGATTCAGGTAAAATATATTTTACTCGTAAGCAAAGGGATGTATGAACACGACGTTATGTATGTTAATGTAGATTTTCTTCTACTCTTAGGTGCAAATTAAATAACTGAAATTAATATTTTTGGTACCTAAAAACAAAAGTAAATTGCAGGGACGATCAAAGCAACTATATAGTTAATCGCTTCACGGCGTAAATAGTGTATATTGCCAGTATATACACTATTTACGCGGAAAATATATTCTCAATTTAGTGGTTCAAACCGGTTCGATTCGGTTCGAAACGGTATTTTTTGCTCCCCGGAACTGAACCGGAACCGAACCGAAAGCCGTGAACCCGAACCGGAACCAAACCGATAAAAATTTCGGTTCGACACCCTAGTGTGAACACATCGAAGTAGGCCACACACCCTCGCCTAGGCCAGGCGGCGCAGCCTGTACCGCGAGCCACGCGCTCCTTTGTTCGCATTTCATTTTTAACCGATAGTACATGAAATAAAAAAAAAAAAGTTCAGGGAGACTGCAGTTTAGACTCAAAAGTTACCTTTCAACGTCGAGAAAATCATGCTTGATGAAAACGACCAAACACCAAATATTAGTAGAAAATGGTTGCGCTTACCTGTACCAGCAGGCTAGGAGTCACAGGGCCTCTGAAGCCCGATTGTAGGAGTGCATCGTGAACGCCCCTCAACTTGCGATCGGCGTTCACTTTCTGCTTCGGTCCCTGGATCACGAGGCACTCGACGCTCATTGTTAGCTTCAAACTCTTGAAGGAATCGCGGAGACGACGCGGATGGGAAGGAAAGAATGCCCTCGCCTAATTTGCGGTAAGAAAAAAAAAAGGAGTGGGAACTGTTTTTTTTTAGTTTTCACCCTCCCTTTCCCAGTTCTGAGGGGAAGGAGGGTAACACACTGACAGGTCCGAGGGTGAGCGTGGCAGCGTGCGTCATCAACTTGACAAAAAAAAAAAAAAAAAAAAGATCCGCGTTTAATAACTGTTGTACTAAAAGTTCAGTGAACATGATCGCGATGATTTCTGGAGAATAAAACAATCTGGAAAAACATCGTGTTGGTCATGAATTTTCTAACAATCTTAGAAGCCGAATTAAAACACAAACAAACTAAACAAGACAGATGCTTACACAGCGGATAGCTGTATTTGGGAACCATATTTATACCTTCTGCATGTCAGAACTGTAATTCTTGTGCAAATGTATCCTCACCCCCCCCCCCCCCCCCCCTGCAATAATGCCTCTTGGCGCTGCGGGGTAACATGTAATAAATAAATAAATAAATAAAAGGACAGCCAAGTTTGGTGTGACACGTTGCGCCATTCAGCTCAAAATATTTGCAACACTGGGAAGGCCCTCTCGCGAGCCTGCTTTCTCGTAGGGCTGTTCGAGCTTGGAATGGACCTTTTTCCAGTAAGGAGTGCCCCATGACGGTTTCGCCGCCTACTACAAATGGAGGGCAACCGGACTCGCCTTCTCCCATAGGAACAGATTAGTGTTGCAAGAAAACAGTGCCCCCCAAAAATGGCGAAAGGGCGGTCAAGGTCAAGTGGAAAGGGTGTGCGCTAGGCACCCGGATAGCGCTCCGTAATCCGCCACAAGACCTTAAACTATGCAGACAAGGCTGAGGGCGCGCATACGCAGCTACGGCGTTTTCTTCGGTTATAGCGTAGCGGAGGGACAAAACGGCAACTGTAGTAGACAGGTTTGCTCCTCCATGTTGCGTACCGGACCGTCGCAACACCGGAAGCTTAGCAGGCAGGGAATTGGTGGCCTAGTGGGCTAGCGCACACTAGCTCGCGGAGCACGTGGAGCGAAAGCTCACGCTGCAGAACCCAGGATCCTGGGTTCTGCGTGATGCACGTTAAAGACCCCAGGCTAGGGATTGTACTGCACTGGCTAAATGTCTCATTTACAGCTGGGAGACTCGTTGCCCGTTGAGGCAGACCAAGTTCTAGGCTGTATGAACATACACACAACCCAATTTTTAAAGCTTAGCAGGCGTGAAGCTCCGCAGGTTTCCGTCGAGGCCGTGGAAAACACAACGCCGTCGGAGATGAATAAATGCCGTAAAACGTGTAAAATAAGCATTCTGTTCGAGAGGAATTTCTACATGCCCTATTTGACTCGATATGTGGAATTAATGCGCTCGAAGCCCGGCGTTGTCCTTGAACTCGATGCGAAGTCAGATCAGTCTTTTGAAACTCTCACTGCTCTCTGCTCCGCGAACACATCTTGATCGAAGTACGTTTTGTGGACGCTTGAGCGTAGTTACTGAAAACCTAAGTGAGCATTTTCTTCGCTTTGCCGATTGCAGAACGGTCTTTCGTTTGCGCCTTTAGCATGATCGCGTAGCTGCCCAAGTTGGTTGCTCTATTTCGACCCATGTCTACACGGTTCCAACTTCATTCCCGGTGCGATAAAACAGTCTACCCAAGAAAAAATTTAAAGAAAAAGTACTTACCCTACGAGGAAAGGTTATCCATGCGGCGTTTATATCTTGTCTTTGTAAAAGTGAACAGCATATTAAATCGACGAGAACGAGCATCAGCTTCCAACGAGCAACTGCGGATGACACCGGCCAAACTACAGCCAGCTTGCACGAAAAACTTATTTCTCAGACACCATAATCGTCTTCAACTCGGCGACGAGGAAACTGGAAAGAAACTGATCACCAAAATGATATCGGCTATCAAGTATCAAGCAAAAAGAAATCACTTAAAAAAAAAAATAAAGGGTGGGTGATGGTAAGATGGAGAGGGGAGGCTTTTTCAGTTCCGCTTTTGCAGAGGAGGGATTTTGTTATCTCGAAGCGCGCGCAAACAATGTAAAAAAAAAAAAAAAAAAGAAGGAATGACAATTTTTTTTGGCAACTCATCTTTGTTACGTCACGGCGCGGTGGTGGCGCGTCGGGCGCGGTTTCGGTCTGGGGCTGTGGGCGGAAGCCCCCATGTGAGACGTGTATTCTTGCGTCATTTTGAAAGGAACCTGACAAAAACCTGCCTTCCCGTCAAAATGCTGCGACTGGGGCTTGTTACGTTTCTCCGGGAGAATCGACGAATCCGGAGACCGACGTTTATTTGGCAGCGTTTATTGTTCGGCAGCCGGAACCAAAAGAGCACAAAGCTTGCCGGCGATGCCGCTTATATCGGCAGCAAGCACCAGAGGTACGCCCCCCTGACTCAGCAGTTCTGCTGCGGCCGCGACAGCGATAAGCGATAACATCGCATCGTAACAACTCCTCCCCCTTTTAGGGCGAAACCGCATAAAACAATTTTCCCGCCACTCTCCAGGTTTCAAGCACGTCCTTGGGAATGTTCGACAGACAAACGAACGGCGTAATCCTAGTGCTGCTTGCGCAGAACTTCACAGTCGTTGCTCGAAGAAACCTTCACAGCGTATACAGGTTCAGCTTGCGCTGATCCGAAGGGCGGGAAGTCCTGGAGACGCAGGGCCCAACACCGTCTGCGAAACTGGCCGGAAGCGTCGACGCGCGGCCCAACACCGTCACTGCAGTTTTTAGTGTCCTTGACTGGTCGGAAGCGTCGACTGTGCGGTCCGAGAGGAGCAGGAAGGAGCGGTGATGGCGATCCTTGCGACCATGAGCCAAAGTCGCCAGCGGCCCAGGAGTAGCAGCGGCTGTCACGTGCCGTCGGTGCCAGGACGTCGGGATGACAACAGAGGTCCGTCGTGCTTCTGAGGGGAATGAGAAGGGCCAACAACAACCAAGCACCACAGAAACTGCGGAGGCACCCGAAACGCCCTTTCCACTCACCGAGAGCACGAATTATTCAAAAGAAATAGGTTACAAAATATGCCCCAAACGCAGCCAGAATTTTTTGAAAATATCGTTCCCGATCTTTCGGGAATAGACAGCTAATGAATGAAATTGAATGGAACTATTTACAAATGTGCAGATGAGACAAAAGAAACAGAAAATCGCACTGTGCGCCGGTTAGAGCGCTCGGCTCAGACAATCTGCGTTCGCATGAAGCTTTCCTTTTTTATGTCGAACCAAGAAAGAATATTCCTGGAGGGTCAAGCTCCAGCGTAACAAGCGACCGTTTTTGGGGGACAGCTGCTGAAGCCATGTGAGCGGTCTATGATCTGTAATTAAAATAAACTCCGAACCATAGAGATAGCAGCGAAGCTTTTCTACAGCCCATACGAGACAAGCGCATTCTTTTTCGATGGTACTGTAGGCTTGCTCCCTTGACGTTAGCTTCCTGCTGGCAAACAAAACGGGGTGCTCTTCCCCTTCATTTTCTTGGCTTAGAACGACGCCGAGTCCTTTTTCGCTGGCGTCGCACTGCACTAAGAAGGGTCTTGTGTAGTCAGGGCTGACTAATACGGGCTGAGTCGCCAAGGCTAACTTAAGAGCCTCAAACGCCTCTATCTTGCGATCGTCCCATTTGATCTTAGTGGGCTCAGTTTTCTTGAGCGCATCCGTCAGGGGACTCGCCTTTTCAGAGAACTGGGGAATGTACTGGTGGTAGTAATTCACCAGTCCGATAAAGGACATCAAATCTTTTTTTGTTTGTGGCAAGGGAAACTCTTTAATGGCCTGAACCTTGAGTTCTTGTGGACGTCTCATTCCTTGACCGACTACGTGTCCGAGATACGATACTTCGCCTCGGCCAAACTTACACTTTTTCGCCTTGACTGTAAGTCCTGCGTCTTGCAGGCGCGAGAACACCTGTTCTAGGTGCTGAACGTGCTCTCTCCACGTGTCCGAAAATATAGCGACGTCGTCTAGGTACGGTAACGCAAAAGACTCGGTTCCGACCAGTACCAGATTCATCAGTCTCGAAAACGCATAGGGTGCGTTTTTCAGTCCAAAGCTCAGGACAAGCGGCTTAAAAACACCAAACGGGGTCATGAAGGCGGCAAGGTTACTGGCGTTCGCGGTAAGTGGCACTTGCCAGTAACCTCTAACGAGGTCGATGGTTGAGATGAACTTGGCTTTGCTTACTTTCTCAAGGCAAGTTTCGATATTAGGGATTGGGTAGACTTTTGTTACCGTTACCGCGTTTAACTTTCGGTAGTCCACACAGGGACGAGGTTCTTTTCCTGGAGTCTCTACCAGAATCATAGGAGACACGAAATCGCTCTCGCACCGCTCAATCAACCCTAGCTCTAGCATTTGATCTACGGACTCCTTTAATAGCTTTTCTTGGCGGGGGGAAAAGCGATAGGCCTTACACTGAATATTTGACCGAGTCCTCACTTCGATGTCATGTTCGACTAGACTCGTTCTTCCGGGAATAGTTGAAAACAATTTTTGGTATTTGCCAATTAATGCCGTAAGATCCGAAAACTGGTTTTGGGTGAGCGTCTTATCGACTGCGGCCTCTACGACTTCGGCGATTGTCAGGATCCCGTCGGTTTTTCCCAGCTCAGGAATTCGTGTAGGAACTTCCTCTGGTTGGTTTAGTGCAATGCTGACTACTTGCACCCTTTCCACGTACGGCTTCATAAGGTTGCAATGGTATATGCGGACCTCTTTTCTGCGACCTGGCAGTTTTACCACGTAATTTGTCTCTGATAGCCTCTGCTGGACCGTTGCTGGTCCTTCCCATTGCAATTCCAACTTATGAGCCTTAGAAGACCTCAAAAGTAGGACTTTGTCACCCACCTTAAACGTTCGGAGGCGGCTGTTTTTGTCATAGTAGGTTTTACCTCGCGACTGCGCTTTTCCCAGGTTAGCCTCAACTAGCTCACGCGTTTTGTGGAGACGGTTTAGTAAGGAAAGCACATACTCCACCACTGTTGGGTTCTCGGCTTCACCCTCCCAGCCCTCGCGCAGCAACCGCAAAGGTGAACGCAAATTGCGTCCATAGACCAGTTCCGCTGGCGTGAAACCAGTTGACTCGTGAGCAACGGTTCGCAACGCGAAAAGCATAGCGGGCAATGCCAAGTCCCACTCTTTTTTCTGTTCGTGACAAAGGGCCCTGAGAATGCGCTTCATTACCGAGTGCGCTCTCTCTACGCTGTTACTTTACGGGTGGCTTACAGAACTGTGAACAATCTTAATGCCACACCTCTCGAAAAAGCTGGTTGTTAGAGCACTGGTAAAAACACTACCCAGATCACATTGAATTTCACTAGGAAACCCGATCCGAGAAAAGATCGAGAGCAAGTTATCTACTACTTCGACCGATGTCTGCTCTTTCATTGGAACGGCTTCTGGGAACTTGCTGGCTGGGCATAATATCGTTAGAAGGTACCTAAAACCCGTCTTAGTTGTAGGTAGGGGTCCTACGACGTCTATCACAAGCCTTTTGAAAGGTTCCGTGATTATGGGCACTAGTGTCAGAGGCGCCTTTCGGCGCTCGTTTGGTCGTCCTGTTCTTTGGCAGGTGTCGCAAGAACGGACGAATTGCTCAGCCTCCTTAAAGCAGCCCGGCCAATAATATTCTGCCAAAAGCCTGCACTTGGTCTTTGTGATTCCTAGGTGTCCCGACCACCCTTCTCCGTGAGCAAGCTCGAGTAATGCAATTCTATACTTGGATGGAACGACAATCTGATCTACCTCGTTCCCCGATTTGTCCTTGAAACTACGGTAAAGAATGCCGTTGCTCATAAAGAAGGAGATGTTCGGCTTGATATCTTTTCCCACGCTATCACGACACTTTGAAAGACTCGGGTCGGATGACTGTTCGGCGATAAGCGTAAGCTTATCTACACCGGCTAGCGCACGAAAATTGCTGCTCTCCGGCGAAACCAGCGTGGTCATGTCAGCTCCTTCGTTCGGCTCTTTATCGGGCCCGCTGCTGGTTTTACCAGTCGACGCGCGCGCTTCCGTCTGAAGTGTTTCCGGCACTGCACTAGTTGTCATTGAGCGCGTGACGACTAGAACAGGATTCATGTCAAGCGGTATACCCGACTCGCTCAATTGCCTTGCAGTTCTGTTTGACAGTATGTACGGACAGTTTGGAAGCACTCCGTCAGAAACAGCTGCTTCCGTTTCCACTACTCCGAAAGGTCCGTTTAGTTTTACCTTAGCGACGGGCAGACTAACTGCCCGATTTTCCAAGGCCTGACGGATCCACACACAGTCGCCTGTAAAATGTTCTTGCTCCACTAGCGAAGAGTGTACCAGATCATACGTGGCGCCGGTATCTCGTAAACCTTTGCAGAATTTACCATTTACTTTCATGTCGTACAGATACGGCCTGAGTAAGTCCTCCGCTTCTCCCAGACACAAGTTAACGGGAGCAACTTTAGGGACGCGGCAACCAGAAGCGACATGACCAGGCTGTTTACACCTGTAGCACACTATTGGTTTACGCTCCTCGAACGCCTTCATTTTACGTTTGTTTTCGTCTGAATCAGACACTCCCTTTGTCGGTACTTCACTCTCTTTGCCCTTTTCGGCGCCTTTCTTCACGAACGTGCGAGGTCCGCATCGTTCGTAGAAACGGTTTGAGCTACGGTTTTCTTCAACAACTTTCTTCCCGTGCCTAGAGCAGTACTCATCCGCGTAATCTGCAGCTTTTTGCACCGTTTCTACTTCCGGTCTATCCTGAATCCACTCCTTTAGACCTGTCGGAATACAGGAGAGAAACTGCTCTAGTGCTATCTGCTCCAGCACCTTTTCACGATCCTCGTAAGAGTTGACACCACGGAGCCAACTTTCCAGAAAGCCTTTAAGCTTATAAGCGAACTCCGCGTAACTTTCGTCCGGTCCTTTCCTTGTCTCTCGAAATTTCTGTCGAAAAGCTTCAGGCGACAACCTGAACTTCCTAAGCAGGCATGACTTTACGGATGCGTAGTCATCGGCTGCTGTAGGATCTAGTCGGGCCAAAACGTCGGCCACCTCCACTGGCAGTAAACTCAAGAGCCTTTGAGGCCAGCTCGACTCTACAAGACCCATCTTAACGCAAACCCGTTCGAAATTTACTAAATAGAGACCCATGTCTCCGCCGACGCGAAAAGGTTGCAAAAGGGCTCGCATGTCAAACTTTTTCGAGCTGTTATCCACCACAATGGCCTCACCAGCGTCAAAGTTTCATAAGCGCCAACTACGGGGGGGCAGTGGGGCTCGTGCCCCCCCCGGACGGCTTCACGGGGGGGCAGAGCCCCCCCCGGCCCCGGCCCGGGATTTTTTTTAAAGAGCTTGGCTTGGGTCTGCGCCCATCGACAGTGGGCCGTCCTGACTGGCAGCTATTTCACAGGGGCCTGTTTATTCCCGCTTCTTATTTCCTTTCAGGCTTTTAAATGGTGGATCTCGGGACAGTGACAGGTCAGACATTCAGTAGAAAATTCCCCTCAGACGGAGTTAGATGCGCGGAATATGTTGTCTGAATGAACAGCTGAAGTGCCCGCTTCAGCTATGACAGGCTAAAAAAAGTCTTGAAAGCGTCGCGACATCTCTGTCGGTTTTTAGACAACAAAAATGCTTCTGAGAATAGGAAGCATCCCCGACACAGTGAGTCAGTGACTGATTCTGCAGACCTGCTCGCCAAGAAAAAAATTTTAATTTCTTGCGCGTCTACAAATGAATGCCCTTTCGGCCAAGAAAATATTGTACACATTTTTGATTGGTCAGTGAAGGGCTTTACTACCAGTCTTGTCACCGAACAGCGACTCGAATACTCGTCCAGAAAACAACTTTTGGCGGAAAAATTTGTAACCCCAGCTTCGCACAAGGTATAGTGGTATCAAATGGTCTTTGCTACCGTCTGAGAATTATTTTTGGCCCTCTTAAAATTGAAGTCAGTCGTATAATTAAAGCTTCTTGTGCCACCATTACCCCACTCTCCCCTGCTGCATGTGTTAACAAAATAAACAAAACATGACAATAAAATACACACCAGAAGCCAAATAACAGCATCGCAAAACACAACAAAAACAAAGGGACACTGCTTTGAAACAAAAGCCTGTGGGGAAGAGAGCGATTGGGCCTTCGGAGTCTCTACGAAGGCCAACTTTGGGGAAAGAATAATCATCATGCCCGATACGTGTTCCTTTTGTCATTTTTAAAACGTTTGTATGGACAGTGCGGCGCTAGGCGGCACAATCCGCTCCCCTTTCCGTTTTATTCTGAATAGGCTTCACGAAAATTCCCAGGGAAGGCATTCATACATATACGCCGCAAACAGTCAGTAGAATAGCAAGTGCTTGATCACTTCCTTTGAGGCAGGGTCACCGGAGCTTATTACCTGTGGAAACTATTTTATATTAACTCCCTGGGTTGAGGCTTATTTGACAAAGAGACGGAAGCAACTGAAGGATCGTGATTGGAGTCCCGGAATAACGAGCGGGCCCAAGCGAAGTTCAATTGAAACTTAAACCGTGAGCCGTAAAACTTAAACCGTAAAACACCACTGTGAAGTGTCAAATGCTGTGCTCGCGATCCAACTATTTGGACGCTGATCAAATTTAAATGTGAAGCATGCATATTTTTCTCGGGTCTTTTCCGTAGCATTATTTGACATATTATTTGGAAGAATTCTTATTTTAACTTGCGTGCTTCCGCGAAAGGCTGAAATTATCTGTCTCTTTTATGCACGTGTTCTCATTGCTACAATCTGTTCATTCTGTTTCTTTTTCTTACTTCCTGCTCTTGTGAGTGAGCACGTTAAGGAAATGTACAAAACAAAAACAGCAGTGTACGATGAAATGCGCGAGCAGATACGTCGTTAATGCTTGTATGTTTGCTCTATACTTTTTTTTTAATTGTAAGCGTTTTGTAACCGTTGCATTGAGAATTGCTCAACGTGTGCCTCGTGTGTCTGTTCATTATAAATGTACCACACGAAAAAAAAAATATTAAAATATTTTGGTTACAGCAGATTCATTTTCTCCTGTTCACCATTTTCAAAATTAACACTTTTGGTGCGCCTGCGTATCCACTCGGGGAGTTTGGTACTATATGGGCATCTCAAAATACACTTTACACACAAAATGGCCCGCAAAATTTAGATCCTTGGTGCAACAAGTGGGAATATTCCTGAAATACGTGTTTTACTGGTCACATTTATGCAACAAAATTTTAGACCCGAACTACCCCTGCAGAAAAAAAAAAAGATTCGCTTTTTTGTACTGGTAGTTTAGTCTTGCAATATGTTTGCATAAATGTGGCCAGTAAAACACGTATTCAGAGAAATTTCTACTGGATGCGTCAAACCGCTGAAGTTTCCGGGTCATTCTTTTGTGGAGCGTCTTATTTGGGGACACCAGGTAGTTAGCTGTCACAATGTCCGTGTCCGTTTGTTTATGTCCTTGTCCCTTTTTCTCCAGTCTCGGGTTTACCAAAATGCTCGGTAAGGCTCCGACTGCTGCAGGTGACCCTTATGGGGAGAACCCACGGAACAAATAAAACAAGGACCTTCTCCTCCTCTCCCCCCCCCCCCCTCCCCCGCGCAGCCTCCCCCCCCCCCCCTCCCCCCGCGCAGCCTCCCCCCCCCCCCCTCCCCCGCGCAGCCTCCCCCCCCCCCCCCTTTTTTTTTTTTGAGCCACATTCCGGGTCTGCCCCCCCCGGGAAAATGGAAACTCTACGCCGCTGACGTTGAAGCATTTCTAGCTCAAGTTTTTCTCGAGCAACGCGAAGCCCTTCTTGAGCCGCGTGAAGTTCCGCTTCCCTTTGTCTCTTCTGCACCTCGCTCCAACACTCGGAAATTTCGTCGGCGCCCGCGCCACAATCTTCAATGGCCTTGATAATCTCGGGCTTTCTCATGGCCTTGACCACTTTAACACCCAGCTCTTCCGCTAAGAGCATTAAATCGGGCTTCACAATCGCCGCGAGATTTATCGGATCCATGTTCAGAAATTTCCAAAAAAGTTTGGCTACTTTTGCCCAGCGCCCGTATCAACCGTTTGGCGACACCACAGAACTAACTGCCTTAAACACTTAAGCTGCTCGGTGAACGGAAAGGAAGCCTCAGGCACTCACCGACAGCACCCATGGAACCCGGCGTCGTCGATCCATCCCACCGCTGCCACCAGCTGTTACGTTTCTCCGGGAGAATCGACGAATCCGGAGACCGACGTTTATTTGGCAGCGTTTATTGTTCGGCAGCCGGAACCAAAAGAGCACAAAGGGGGGGGGGGGGGGGGGGGGGGGGGGGTGTCGTGATGTGGGGAAGGCAGGGTTAGCTTTGCCAAAAGTGCAAGCGTTGTTCCGCCCTGGGATAGGAGGAGGGGAAAAGATGGGACTTAGGTGAGTAGGGGGGGGAGGGGGGGGGGAAAGAGCACAAAGCTTGCCGGCGATGCCGCTTATATCGGCAGCAAGCACCAGAGGTACGCCCCCCTGACTCAGCAGTTCTGCTGCGGCCGCGACAGCGATAAGCGATAACATCGCATCGTAACAGGCTATACTAAGAGAGTCGAGAAAGGTTTGAAGGTCAGTTTTATGTGCTCGCGGTACGTCCGAAAACGTGGATATGTGCCGTAAAATTGAAAACCAGACGCCGTCGGACCACGATTGCTTGGGCGGGAAGGACTTTGGGTAGGATTCACGGATACTTGTGGTCATTAGGTTTGTTTGTTTTGTTCCAACATGAACGCCGGAAAACTGTCAAGTTGTACGAACCACTCTCGGACTACGTTCAGTGCGTCTTCAAGTTCGAACGGCCGTCTGATGGCAACTTACTATACTTTTTCTGCTCTTTGATAGCGCTTCCAGCCAATAAAAGGCTCACAGTGACGACTGTCAAAGATTTCAGTCGCGCTGATGTTGACCGTGTTCTTGAATATATAGGTTCGGCGTTTGCTGACTTCCAAATAAATTATTGCGATGTATCGGGTTGAGAACCAATCCGTGGATTGATAGAAACATCATTCATCTCAAACGTAGACTAAAACGAATGAGAAAAAGAAAATATAATTCCGAAAGGGTACGTGAGTTACAGATTGAGTTAACCAGCAGAGTTACACAAGCTAGAGAATGTTACTCTGAACATGATTTGTCGGTTTTTTCTGAAGGATGACCCTGAAAGATTTGGAGATACATGGCCAACAACAATAATCCTGTTAAAATAATTGTGATCAATGACAGTACTGCTTCAGATAAAAAAGAAATTGCTCAGCATTTCAACTTTTATTTTCAGTCAGTTTTTGGAGAAAAAGACGATTATGAATGTCGCGGTTCCTCGTCACCCATCAATGCTGATTTTATTTCCTATCGAGGTGTTTTGTCAATGCTGTCAACTTTAAAAACGAAGTTGGCGCGTAGGCCCCAATAAGATTCCAAATATTTTTCTTCGACTGTACGCAGAGTCACTGGCACGTTTTTTGACAATAAAATTTCAAACTTCGTTTATTACCAGCTTGCTTCCGAGTGACTGGCTCCACGTGTCGTCCCTGTATTCAGGATAAGAGACCCCATTTTCACTAACAAATGTATCGTTCCTTTGGCTCATATGTACAGGCGGGGACAAAAGTCCCCAGGACGCGCGAGCTGCGACTGAAACGCATTGCTCTGCCATCTGCCGACGGGTCGCCTGATTTCGAGATCACACAAAAGCGCATGCGCGTCCTACTCTGACTGCAAGCATGTGTGTTTTGCCGTTTTTCTGCGGCGTGGCGTCTAACTAGGAATCGGGCGCGTGGTACCGCCCCGGAGATAGCGCTTGCAGAGCCGTATATGCGCTTGCGGCTGACGAGCGTCTGCTACACATTTCGAAACTGCAGATACCGCCCGCGGCATTGCGCCGCATTTCGCTGTGTCAGCGCATCTTGCTTTATGACCAGCTGAGATTATCGCTCAGTTGAGCAGCCGTGATTCCTTGCTTCATATACTTGGTTTCAGCTTTGGTCCGAGCGTGGCCGTTATTATGAGCGGAAGGTCCAGTCAAAGAGCGCAAAAAGCGCAACGTCATGGCGTTCTCCGCTCTTGATAGGACGAGCCGGCGGAGGAGCAGCATGCACTGAAAGACGACAAAGACCTCTGGTCCTATCAACTCCGGAGAGCACGCCGTGACGGTGCGCCTTTTTCGCCGGGCCCTTCGGCTCATAACATCGGCCACGTTCGGACTGAAGGTGAAACAAAGTATAGGTGCCATGTCAGTAAGCGCTATCTCCGAGGCTGTACCACGCGCCCGATTCCAAGTGAGGCGCCGCGACGCAGAAAAGTGGGAATCACACATGCTTGCAGGCACAGTAGGACGCGCATGCGCTTTTGTGTGATCTCGATACCAGGCGATCCACCGGTAGATGGCAGAGCGATGCGTTTCAGTTGCAGATCGCGCGTTTTGGGGACTTTTGTCCCCGACTGTACATGTTTCAAACTCATGCAGCATATTATTTCAAACTTTATTTCTTCCTTTTTGGAGGAAAACAACAATTTGTCTCCCTTCCAACATGGGTTCAGAAAGGGGTTTTTCACCAAAACTCAGCTTTTAACCACGGTCCACGACCTCGCCACTAGTCTAGATAAATCTGGTCAGGTGTTGGTAATATTCTCGGATTCTTGGATACAGTAAAGCCTTTGAGAGGGTCCCTAATGGAAAATTAGCATTTGAACTAAAAATGTTGGTCTCCCGATTTCTGTTGTTAAATGGATTAAATCATATCCTACAAGGGCACAAACAGTTTGTTGATATTGGTGTGGAAGTTTCATATTGGTTGCGTGTATCCTCGGGTGTACCCCAGGGTAGCGTTCTGGGGCCCTCGTTTTTTCTAATATACATTAATAATATTGTTTGCGTCATCGATGAAAGTGTAAGCATTGGACTTTTTGCGGATGATTTCGTTCTCTTCAAATATATAACAAGCTCCTCCGGCCTTTCGAAAAATTGCAGATTGGTTTGCCGAATGGCAAATAAAATTAAATCCAGAAAAAACTTTTATTACCGGTTACCAATAAAAATATTCCTCTTGATTTTATTTACGATGTCTGCAGCTCCCCGTCCGCGAAGTTTCAGAGTATAAGTATCTTGGACTGACGATTTCTAAGACTCTCTCTCACGGGATACACACATCGATAACGACAAAATCAGCAGCAAACTTTCCAAGTTACAGTTTACTGGCTGCATTATTCCTGAGAATAGATGTTCCCCCAGTAGCTCTGTGGAAAGCCGTCCGCTTCACACGCGGCAGGGCCGAGTACAATCCCCAGTGAAAGCGAACATTTTTTTCTCTTTTTCAAACATTTTGCGATGTTTACATTTCTTTTTTTTTTTTTAGAATTATCAATGAAGGAACAAACAAAAAAATAACAAGCAAATGTTGTGGACGAAACGTCGCTGAAATAAATGGTATGGGATTTCCTTTTTGACACCTGCGAACTCAATGTAATCACTTTCCACAAAATGCAGAGCATATAAATCAGGTAGCGTCCGCTTTCCGAGGTGCCCGTAAATGTTATACAGGAATTGCAGCTAGCCATTGGCTCCGATAGCGTTGATCTTTCGAAACTTTGTCGCACAATGCCACCTTTTTTTCGGACGCAGGGCATGTGAGCTAGATTTTCACGCAACATCTTGGATGTATTCTTTTCGGAGCAATCACGGAAATTCACCACGGGCACTCACTACTCGTCTCCAAGTCCGCAATGTACAAAACAACTCATCTTGAACTACAGAACAGCGAGCGGAACAAACATAACTGCAAAAGAATCGCACGGCAAACTGTTCCCGCAAAGCCGCCACGCATGTCGTTTGCTACGCAGAGGGGAAAAAAAAAAAAAAGAAAGCACACGGTCGGGTGTAGCCACGTGACTTCCGCCACTCACTCTTTTCTCTCCACTTCTCCGACCTCCGTGCGCGGGTTTCGGTTTCGGTTTCGAGCAGTTGCGTCTTTTGGTTTTATTAAAAAATATACGCTACTCTGTTGCAAAATATTAATTGGGTAGTCCTCTGACACCATAATAAAGCGCCTGGCAAAGAATGAAAAAAAATTTTTTTGGGGGGTGTCAGTGTTTCTTTAATGACCCCCCCCCCCCCCCCCCCGGGCTGGCGGTCGCAATTACTGATCTATGGTCACACGTCCCTCTGCACTGGCGAATATTCCAGCACATCCGAGACACTCGTCATCTCATTTAATTGCCCGACCGATTGAGTCAAGGCAATCCGCTTTCCAAATTCGTTGCCATGCCGACAATTATCGTGTTCATTTAGGCTGTAATTCCGTCTTCTAGTCCAAGCATGCAGAATATTTAGGTTCCATTGACGTTTTTATCACTAATTTTATCAAACGAGCAAACGAAGCCGCTAGAAACAGCGAAGTTGTGGAGCAGTGCCAACAGCGCTACGCACACTGGGTAAGATGGCCGTCTCCGGATTGCGGGACCCACGCGGAACTACAGTAGCGGAACCACGCGGAACTGTGTCGACGTTTTTGACGTTTTCGACGTTATGGAAATCGCAGGAACTGTGTCGAAGACAGGCAGGTTGTGATGCCGGCTGCCTGGGTGCCTTCCGTGCTGAGTTTGGTTCTGCTTTCTGATGCCGAGTGCCAACCGGCGTTTAACGTGGTTCTGTATTTCTGCGTGTGAGCAACATAGCAGCAACATCGTGATGGCAGTGTTGCGGGTTGCGAACAGAAGATTGGAATTATCGCCGATGTGACCGTGTGTTCGCGTATCACTGGTGTAACAACAAAATGAGATGACGTAAACTGTCGGGCATTGATGCTGCTGGTCGGACCGTGATTAGAGGGGGTGTCGCAGGTTGACATTCCGCTTTACATTAAAAAGTTTAAGACCACTCGAGGGATTCGGTGGAATCGATCGGCGTGCGGAGAATCCTGTTGGAACGCTGGTCTGAGGCTCCCCGAGAGCGATTGCGCTCTGGGGAGCCCTTCATTTTGCTTTTTAAATAGACTACAATTCTTGGAGGCCCTCCAAGTGGCGTGCTGGGATGAGCGTAGGGTGACCATCTTCCTGCTAGCGAAATGCGGGACACCCCGGGGAGTGGGGGGTGGGAGGCTAACGGTATTACGCTTAGACTGTGGCAACTGCAAAAATTAACTTAGTGCGCAGTCGAGCTGGGGGAAGTTTACCATGATGCTTTTTACCTAAAGACTGGGGTAGGAAGCATATTTTTCCCTCCTTCCGCCCCAGTCTCGGTTTTTTTTTTTTTACCTGAGACTGCGGCACAAGGAGGGAAAACAGAATCATAGAAAAAATAAATATTTGAGGAAATTTATCAATAGACGCCACGAAATGTGGCTCTGCTAGCACATTTAAGATTCTGTCTTGTCTCAAAGCATATTATACAGCTGCAAATTGTATTGCGCCAATTAATCTCAAATAATTTTCACTCCCAGTGATATATTTTTAGTTTTAATGGCACATGTTAACAAATGTGCTTAAGGTGAAAACATAAAATCGACTGCAGCAGAACTCAATGCATCAGAGGAAAACAAACAGTAAATCTTTTATGGCTTCTTGTTTCCTGTTGATTCTTAGATTCTTATTTTTACCAACACGCTACAACAGGAATTTTGAGTCTCGTTGTGTTTGACCGATTTGAGTTGTAGTCGTTTTGTCTCGTAGATGTCTTCGCACAAAAAATAGACAGCAACGTTTTTGCATTGACACAGCACGGTATGGAAATAGTTACAAGAATTTTTTTTCAACTTTAGGCAAGCAATTTTTCCTCTAATATATTGCCACCAAGGGACGAGAGGCACAACGGCTCATGAGCGTCAGTTCTAATGCGAGAACGACGGACGCTTCCCGCAATGCTTGGATCGAAAATGCCGCATGAAATAGCATCGGTCCCATCGCGATTCATTTTAAGAACAAATCTGCAAGAATAGAACAAAAAAAAAAGAAACACCCTGATATGGGAGGCAGATATACCCCTATTTGGCAGACCCCGATATGGTTATATAAAAAATTGGGCAGATCTGGCTATATAGGGCTTATATAAACTGATGTGCTTGATATGGCCAGATCTGCCCAATTTTTTATATATCCATATTTGTCTTTTTTTATATAAGTCCAGATCTGCCATTTTCGTAAGGGACCTGCCGCAAGTCGCGGCTTTGACTGCATTCAAGTTGATCTAAAAGCAATTTCTCTGCCCGTGAAGCATCACTTCCAGCTGAGTGAATATCAGCTCTACACAGATTAATTCAAGGCGGCAATTGCAGCCGTGCGCGAACAGCACAGATAAAAAAACAAACACTACAATAGAAATGCAGGGAACGTAATTTGAAATGGTTTCTCGACGTTCTATGAACGTCGTTGGTAATCCGGATGTCGCAAACACACGTATCATAAACGTCGAGGGAGGACGCAACGGCCCACTGAGACGTGCATGTGACGTGTGGCAAACGTCATTGGGAACGTTTTCTCAACCTTCTGTGCACCTTTTGTCGCGGACATTTAAAGGTTTCATCGACGTCGAAGGAAAGTAACGTCCGGACCTTCGACGTTGTACTACGTCACGTTAGAGACGTCTTCGACGTTCTTTCGACGTTTTCTTCACGTTGATGTGCTGCTTGGGATAGAGGTTCCCAAAGATTCCGAAGCGTAATGGTGGCCTGGGGAAATAATAATATTTTTTATAGAACATGAATTGGGTGGTACCTAGCGCCATCTAGCCTAGCTACTTGCAATAACTCTGCGTGACCCTGCCATCTGGTGGCAAGCGATTTAACCTTCTTTCAAGCTGCGCAATAAACAACGGCTTCTGGTTTCGTGGATTCGTTTGCCATTCCTCCGTGATGTACGGTAGACGAAAGAATTGTGACTCGAGGAACAGCAAAGGTAAGACGTAAGGGACGCGAAGTAACTGGGTATCGGTTGTCTCCGTTTAGCATCGCAGTGCTGACGACGAGAAGACTGAGTAGCTGCTTTCGAAACGCAAGTTTCTGTACCTGCGGGGGGAATCTGGCTTCGGAAATAAACGCAGTTTGTGGAAAGCTCGTGTTACGCTTTTATTTGCTGCTCCTCTCGTCCCGTACAAGAGACGTAGCGTCCTCGTTAAGCCTCACTGAGCTCGGTTTGCTCGATTCAGGGCCGCCATAATGAGATGCAGGCGACGGAGGAACTACAGTCTAAGAAAAAATGGAGGAAAAAAGTAGCAACGGCGCGTCTTCCTCCCTTCTACTGACGCGCCCCCAAGCGGACACGAGAAAAGGGGAGGAACGGAACGTTTTTCTCCTTCTCCAGGCAGACGGGAGAAAGCTTTCGCCCTCCCGACTCATCTTCTTTTGATTTCGTTTTTCGAGCCGGTCGTGCACGTTGTTTAATAAATAGCTGTTGAGTTGATTGAGCTTCAGCGGCAGCGAAGGCCGCCTGTAATTCTTTCTTCTAATCTAAACGTGCAGAACATTTAGGCTGCATTGACGTTTTTATTACGACTTTTATCAAACTAGCAAACGGAGCCGCTAGAAACAGCGAAGTTCCGGAGCAGTGCCAGCAGCGCCACGTACACTGGGTAAGATGGCCGTCTCCGGATTGCGGGACTCAAGCGGCACGGAACTGCAGTAGCGAAACCACGCGGAACTGTGTCGACGTTTTCGACGTTATGGAAATCGCAGGAACTGCGTCCAAGACAGGCAGGTTTTGCTGCCGGCTGCCTGGGTGCCTTCCGTGCTGAGTTCGGTTCTGTTTTCCGATGCCAAGTGCAACCGGCGTTCAACGTGGTTCTGTATTTGTGCGTGTCAGCAACATCGTGATGGCAGTGTTGTGGGTTGTGAACAGAAGACTGGAATTATCGCCGATGTGACCGTGTGTTCGCGTGTCAGTGGTGTAACAACAAGATGAGATCGTAAACCGTCGGGCATTGATGCCCGACGGTTTACGCTGGTCGGGCCGTGATCAGAGGGGGCGGGGTGCCGCAGGTTGACATTCCGCTTTACATTAAAAAGTATAATACCACTTGAGGGATTAGCTGCAATCGATCGACGTCCGGATAGTCATGTTGGAACGCTGGTCTGAACAGTAAGCTCCTATCGTACAGTGGCCAATGTGACTGTCGGTTGTCTCGTCCCCGAGAGCAATTGCGCTCTGGGGAAAGGACAACAGTACGAAATCGTGACGGAAAGTACGTATATTTACTGTGTGGAATTTTAGCATTAAAAAACAATAGCAGGTAAAATCGAAAAAAAAAGCTACCCTTTATTTTGGTGTTTAAATATACTACGGTTCCTGGAGAAACTGCCCTCCAAGTGGCGCGCTGGGATGAGCTCTAGAAGTTTTCGAGCTTGCCACGGCGTAGCTCCGTACACTTAACACCTGCCGTAAGTCGCGGCTTTGACTGCATTCAAGTTGATCGAAAAGCGATTTCTCAGCCCGTGAAGCATCACTTCCAGCTGAGTGAATATCCGCTATTAATTCAAGACGGCAATTGCAGCTTTGCGCGAACAGCACAAATAGAAAAACAAACACTACAATAGAAATGCAGGCTTCGACGTGCCGTGCGGGGAAACAAACTCTTGGCTTCGAACCGCATTGTAGCGGCTTGATTTATTGCTTTCAAATAATTACGGCGTGATCGAGCGTTTGCTTTTCAATAAGAGATTCATCCCCTGAGCCATTCAAAATACTCTCAGAAGTATGACATTGCTGGAAAAAAATCAATATGCTGGTAATATTTTTTATTGCTTATTCAGTCACCGAAATATTCCGTGCGTTCAAAACGACCAGTATAAAAGACGGAAACGCAGATCGCGGGTGTAGTGTTCGGTGAAAGGGTAAAAGCACAGGCGAGCTGGTGAAGAACTTCCATCGTAAACCGGAGACACGGAAAAATAAAAAAACGGACAAAACAACAACAAGTCTCAACAACAGCAAGACTTGTTGTTTTGTCCGTTTTTTTTATTTTTCCGTGTCTCCGGTTTACGATGGAAGTGTTCGGTCTAGTGTGGTGTTCCGCTCTATCGATGTTTGTATGCGCCATGTATGTGTATGTGCTTAATGTATGTTCACCTGATGCTTGTACAGTAATGTGTGTATAGTAAAAAGGATATCGATGCGCAATAGTGGCCTGGGTAAATAAAGTTTTTTTTTTGTAAAACATGAATTGGGCGGTACCTAGCGCCACCTAGCCTAGCAACTTGCAATCATAGGTCGGCATTTTAAGCTGTCCTCACTCAAACTCACGATCACCATTTTTTCCGCAATCAGAACTCACGCCCACTCACGATCACGATTTATTCAAAATAGGGTCATCACCCGGACTCACCCTCACGGTTCAACAAGAAACCAAAACTCACTCGCCGTCATCATCATGGTCGTCACGCTCACAGATCATCACGGTCATCACGCTCACAGGTCATCACGGCTCATCAGATTCACAGGTCATCACACTCACAGGTTTTCACGGTCCTAACACTCATAGGTCATCACGGCACTCACACTCACACGTCCTCACGGTCCTCACACTCACAAGTCATCACCGTCCTCACGGCACTCACACTCACAGCTCTTCACGGCCCTCGCAGTCACAGGTCATCACGGTCCTCACACATCACTGTCCTCACACTCACAGGTTCTCACATTCACAGCTCCTCACGGTCCTCACACTCACACAGGATCTCACGCTCATCACACTCACAGGTCATCACGCTTACAAGTTGCTTTCTTCGTGTTTTTTTTTTTTTTTCTCGCAAGCCGTTGGTTTGTTTTCGCCGTGAGTCGTGCGGTGGGGAAACTACCCCAAAACAGTAAACTTCTGAACCGCTTATTACGAAAGAAACTAAATGCAAGCTGGCGAGAGTGGGTGTGTTGAACATTCCCCTGCTGACAAGGGCGGCGGAAAAACACAAACGCGCCTTCCGACAGGTTACACAGACAACGTCGCAGTGATTAGAGCATCGCCTCGCTGTGCATACCTCGCTCATTTTTACCTAAATAAACAATTACTACATATATCCCCCCGTTTCTTTTTTTTTCTCTTTTTTCTTGTGACACTTACACGCATTTCTACGGAAGTTTACGCAGCATATATACGTAGTAAACATATTTATCGACCTTTTTTTCAGTTACGGGAGGGCGTTAATATTAGGTAGGGTGGTTTCACGTGACGTACCTCTGGTTTGAAATGTCACCATGATCCTTGTTGGCAGTGCTGTCTGTCAGTCGTATGCTATTCTATGAGCAGAGGCCGCGGAGGTCGAGTTTTCCTTTTCACTCGAGTTGCTTCTGCTTTTGTTGATCGACCGTGCTTGCCAGAGTAGGCGGCGATTTTGAGGAATCATCGGCCGACGTTGTTTTTCAGTCCTCTCGGCCTGTATAAAATACTGTCAACATTTATTATCTTGATACATGCAGCCGTCTTTGAGTTAATTTCGTTTGGGTTGGTTTGGCATGGGTTTGCTTGGTTTGGTTTGGAGTGGTTTGGGGGTTTGGGGTCCTCCCCGTGTGTCTCTTTGTCGCGCTCTCGATCACGTAGGGCGCGTCACTTTTCATGTGGCAAGCCGCGTCATTCTTGGTGCGCAGTTCTATAAAGGGCAATCAGTTCATCGAACAAGGTTTCGTAGACAGATTGTTTCACCGACACTGCGATGTTTCATCGGCAGATCGTTTCTTCGACATTTGTTTCATCGATGTGTCATCCGAAGATCGTTTCTTCGACATTCGATGCTCGACAGAGCTTGCTACATTTCGTCGACACTATTTTTCTAATCGGACGTCTAGACGACATTTCTCTTTCTCTCTCTTTCATCGACGCAGCGTTGGCTTCTTGACGTCTCGCGTTCTTCTCGTGTTCGCAGCCCACTACGGTGTCCCCTACGGACAAAGCGCAGGTGGCGCAAGCGCAAATGCTCCTCACTCTTTGTACGGAGTGCGCTGTGCGCTTACGTTGCTGGAGTAGTGTGTGCGGTGTAGCGGCCTTTTGGATACGTTTGGCCGTTTGGGCGCGTGCTCGGTTTGTCTAGCGGATATTTGTTCACGTAAGGGGAGAGTGCCCTATGAAGCTGAGGCTGGGCGCTCGGCAGCGAGACCGCCGGACGTAAGTGTTGCTTTCTGTCGTGCTTTTGGCTGCGTGCACACTCAAAGCCCGCGAGATGCTGAATATTTCCAAACATTTTCTAAAAAGGGTGTTTCTCGACGCAGTGGTGGCCTAGTATACCGCTCATTTTTTTTTTTTTTTTTTTTTTTTTACAGAATCATGTGAGGTTTATTTTGTGCTCAGTAATAATGTACGCGAAATACCAAAACTGACGTTTTGCATTCTCGTCTAGCAAGTGTTCCGAAAAGGGTAGTGACGTAGAGGTTAACCTATCGGTTCCAGTAGTTTTTAAGAGTCGATGAACGAGGCATTGACATTGTTGTAGCTTGTAGAGTCGGAGCTGACGGAGGTCTATCGTCTGCGTCGTATTCGTTGCCATTTGGGCAGCTGACCGATTTTACTGCTCGAGCTCTCGCTGGTAGCGTAATCCTATTCGTATAGTATTCAACAGTGCTCATCCGTGTGTACACTAGTGAACATTTCAGGCCCGACATATCGGCAGTTTATTGTTATCAACCGGGAAAACGGAATATCTGTAAACTCCTCCCGACAAAGAAAAAAAACGAGAGCTCGCCGTTCGCTTTTACCGACAGACCGATATCACCAACCGTCTGGAGCGTGCGTGACGCAGGCCATAGTTGTACTTCACAGGAGGCAGCGGCAGTGCACGAGACGGCTCGTGATCGACACGCGCAAGCCTACAGTGGCGTTGACCCTTGTGCGGAAAGACTATAGTTCCCGCAATGCATTACGCCAGAGGAGGCGTAGCGAAACTGGCGTTGAAGCCGGTCTATTACCTCAAGCCCCGTTCACACATCTGCGTTCCGAGCAACAGAAACGACAGAAACAACATGAACGACATGGCATCGGGACGACTATGTGCGCATTACAGAGTGTGACAGATAATGCAATGAGCAGCTTTATCAAGCAATCTTGTGTCACGGTTGTCCCGGTGTCATGTCGTTCGTGTCGTTTCTATCTTTTCTGTAGCTCGAAACGCAGATGTGTGAACCGGCCTTTACGAGCGAGTATATACTCTGATGTTACGCTTCAACGACACGAAAAATCGGTCTTCCTGTCTTTTCGAGGTGTCGCCACGGGCAGGAATACTAGCGGGGTCTATTAAAGTGATTTGTTCAGCACACAAGCGTCAGTAGAGGCTATGACGTTGTCAACACTGTCTGAAAGCCTATTTTAATAGCAAAATGAAATGTCGAAGGCGCTTTCATGGTCCCTTTAAGTGTCCGTCCTTGCACGACATGAAGTGTCACAGCTTTGCGACCGCAGAACCTTACGCGGGCACAATGTCCGCCCATATCAAAATTGAACTGGGCGGTGTTTTTAAATACAATATTTAGCATTATTTCGCGCATTTAGTTTCCGGAAATTAGCAGTGCATTTGGGAAGCTGAAGTTGCGTGGTATTTAATATATGACAAACGGTTTCTCTAGTCATTTAGTCGCACATTCGCAAGAACTATTATAATTTATGTTACATAATCATCAAACCCTCGGCGTTTCTGCAACCATCGCTTCGAGACCGATTCTTTGTCGCTCGGTTAACAACTATTCATTCAACGCCGTAGCGCACTTCACAGACCCCCTGATCAATCTTGTCCTCTGCTACACCATTGTAAAATTTCATTACGGGCTTGAATCATCGCGATATGTGTCATAGGCCTTCAAGCGATAAGAAGTGTTTAGAAATTGAATTGTAAAAAGTTGGTTATCAAATATATTTATTGTTTTACAAGCAATTCTTACCTCACTCTGATTTCCTATGCAGTCAACCATAGTAACGTTAGAACCCAACATGAGTAAACAAGGGGCAAGGGGAGCACAGAGCGTCATGCACGAAGCCCGACAAGCCCGGGCAATTGGCGCCACGGAGTCGCGTCCAGCCGGCGCGCCGGCAACCCGGCCGTTGCCGTGGGGCAAGCGCCGCGCGCCGCCGTCCTCTAGTTCTCAGTGTAAGCAGCCACACGGCACACGGCGAATTCTATGCATCCCGATGAGCCAGTAAAATCAGTGGAGTGAGACACGTGACAGCGTCTCTCAGGCGTCCTAGGGTGCCTTCATGTGCGCTTTGCTTAGGGTGGAGACATCTGGCCATTTTGTTCCCACTTTTACATTTATTTTTTGTTCAGAAGCGCTTGAAAGAGCGTGTCCCTGCACGCGTCTGTGGCGCTGACTGTGCTATGGCGACATTTTGTTTTCGTCCATTTCTTTGTATCTTCCCCGTGAGCGCGTGCTGTCGGCATCGGGTACTACAAAGGGTGGCATCACTCTAAACAGAAGGTCATTGAGGCACACTAAGGCGTCCATTCTAAATGCCACCTGTCTCTATGCGACGCTCTAATTGACCCACTGAGTCGTAGTTTCCACAGCTTCCTAAGTGCAACCAGCAATGCAGTTTTGGCACTACACGTTGCGCCATCTAGCGGCTGTAATATAAAACTAATTGGGTAGGCCTGGGCGGCCCGAGTCGCGGGGACTGCGGGCGGGCGCATTTAGAAACCACATGTGAACGTGGCATTTCGGATCGGCGTGAGCCTTTTTGGAACCGTTTTTCGTAAAAGTGAGTTCCAAGTTCACGTCTCTATGACCTCACCGGGTTTCTGTGACTTCTCGCCTACTTCTAGAGTTTCCCCCCAAAATAAACGTCGCTACTGCTGCGTGAAAGACGGCCACAGTCGCGAAGGTGACTCAAGCGTCAAACTTTACCGCTTCCCTTCGAGATCTTGGGAAGCGACGCGGCGAAAATGCGGATTACTGCAGTGCGACGCATCAAGTAAGTGAATTTTACATTAATTGTTGAAGTGAACGGAAATACATGTGCAGGTTTGGAAAGTGGACTGACAAACTCCTTTTGGAAGCTACTCGGCAAAATAACATAATTATACAAGTTGTTTTACGAGTGGCTTAGACAGCCACATACACAAATAAGATAGGAAAAATCGGGCCGATTGCTGCTGCCGCCTATTCAAGCGAGATGCCCGCGGGCCCGTTGTTTAGGCGTGCATTTTGTTGCGACCGCGCGCGGCGTTCGGCACGCGCGGTCGCAACAAACCTTCCAAATTTGCGAGTTTTTAAATAGTGGATTTTTGTAGAACAAATTTTCGTTTGTTTCGGCTACCAAATTTAATGCTGAGTCTGGTAACAAATGTAACGGCGTGCAAAAAACAGGATGCAAAAGTTTTTTTTGTTTTTTTTTTAGAAAAAACTTGCGAAGCGTAAATATCCTCGCCGTACACTTTGTTGCCTGTCGCCTCTTTACACCAGGCTTGTGTACAGCATGCAGAGTTTGGTCTTAATTGCCCACATTTTATTCTAGTGTGTGGGGGCGTCGGGAGAAGAAGAGGACGGTTGAGCAAGGCGCGAGCGGGGGCCAGCCGGCGAGGAAGGTTGAAGAGCGTGCTGCACGAGACTGGGGCAGGGCAGGAACGATAGAGCCGTTGTGGCTGGTCTAGCCCATGGCGATCCTCGGAGCATTCCACCAGCGTGGTTCCGACCAGGACCGGCGGAAACGGCGAGCCCTGGCCATACCGGCCTAGGCCATTACGATCCAGGAGTGGTTCCGCAGCGAGACTCGGGCTGTGATAGCCCGGAACAGCTAGCCTACGCAGCGCTGGCGTGGGAAGGACGATCCGCAGGCGTGAACACGGACTCCGACTGCGAGCTATGAACGATGGGCGACAACTAGGGTTGGGGTGTCCGGCTCTCGAAGACGGGCAACTGGGGGAGTACAATAAACCCATTCGCTGCCTTCTCGTTGTGTTGTGTCACTTCCTGGGAGACGAGCGAAGCATAGACCGATCGGGCGGCGATTATTATAGAGCGATCCCGCAAGTTGTGAAGACGACTCAAACTGGTGGCCAAATGACAACTCTAGAATATGCTCTAAACACTTGGACCTATCAAAGCTCCGATGGTCTTAAAAAACCGCATAAAAGAACCAGGGACATGGCGCGCACGTGCACCCACGGCCCGACGGCAGACTGGCCGCCCCATTAACAGAGACACCTCCGCTTGTGGCGCTGAATGCAGCACTGTCGTGGCGCCGCCCATGGCCATTGCCGGCTGGCTATCATGCACTTGCGCCATCTTGCCCCGAACGACAGAGAAAACCATGATATCGCTCAATGTGAAAGATCTCACTCGAAGCTTTGATCGATCATGACACCGCCTTCGTTGCACTTTCTACGTGATGACTCATTTGCGAAAGGTACGGTGAGGTGTGCGGAAAGATAAAATTGTTTGTGCGACTGGGTGCTGATGAGGATCATGCGAGTCCCTTAATTTTATCACAGCCGTGCGAACGTTATAGTTTACGCAGTCATAAAATGTTATAGGCTCACCGGCTCGAACTTAGCAAGAGGAGCCGAAATCCACATAAGCCTTTCTATGCCACAGAGAGAGAAGCGCTAACCGTTTGGAGCGCTTCCTTAACTCTGACGTTACCGCGCTGCCTCGAGGCATCATCAGTCCGTTGGTGTCTTGCCGTCTGCCGTGAAGCAAAGAGCGAACGCCGAGGAGAGACGAAAGCGAACATCCCCCCTTTCCCACATACCTCCCTACCCTCCACAGCTGGTTGAGACATTGCGGAGGGCGCTGGCAAGGAGGAGCCTGCAAGAACAAACACCCCCCCTACTCCTCCTCCGCGCTCCACAGGACCCAGCGTGCTTACATGGCGGAGGAGCAGGCGAGCGACACCCAAAACAACCCTGAACCCCACGCAGCAGTAGCGAAGCGAGTCTCCTCGCCCACTAGGATGGCCCGGGAGCTCACGTGACCACCCCAGCTAAGACAATACCAGCGCTCACCGCGACTCATCATGGCCATGGTCCTCACACTCAGGTCATCACGCAGACTAATGCAATCACCGGACTCATATCCACCCTACGACTCACGTCTTGATTCAGGCTCATGCTCGTGAGCCTCGAAACTCACAATCACACTCTAGAGATCTCAAACTTCACGCTCATGAGTACTTCACCTACAGCTCAAGCTCACACTCATGAGCCTTTAGAACTCATACTCGCACTCACGCTCATCAGTTGTCAGAACTCACGCTCAAACTCATGAGATCCCAGGGATCAAACTCACACTCAAGAGCTTTCAGAACTCACGATCACACTCACAATCAAACTCACGCTCATGAGTTCGCAGGACTCACACTCACGATCAGACTCACGGTCATGAGTTCTCAGGACACACACTCACAATCACACTCATGAGTTCGCGTAACCCACGATCACACTCACACTCGTGTTCGCACTCATGAGTGAGAATGCCGAGGTATGGTTGCAATTACTCTGCTTGACCCTGCCATCTGGTGGCAAGCGACTTCACGCTACGCGATAAACAGCGGCTTCGAGTTCGTTCTTTCAATAGCGGCTTTTGGTTTCGCGGATTGGTTTGCCATTTCTCCGTGATGTGCGGTTGGCGAAAGAATTGTGACTCGAGGAACACCAAAGGTAAGACGCAAAGTGCGCGAAGTAACTGGTATCGGTTGTCTCCGTTTAACATCGCAGTGCTGTCGACGAGAACACCGAGTAACTGCTCTCGTAACGCAAGTTTCTGTACCTGTGGGGGGAATCAGGCTTCGGAAATAAACACAGTTCGCGGAAAGCTCGTGTTACGCTTTTATTTGCTGCTCCTCTCGCCCCGTACAAGAGACGTAGCGTCCTCGTTAAGCCTTACTGAGCTCGATTTGCTCGATTCAGGGCCGCCATAATGAGATGCAGGCGACGGAGGAACTTTGCTCCCGTGCTTAACGGACGAAAGTTTCTCTCTTTCTAAAGGAACATAGGTTACAAGGCCGTTCCGCCCCCCTAAAAGAGGAGTATCCATACCCTTTTTTCTAAGAGTGTATTTTCTCCCCTGCTCCAGGGACGAAAGTTTCTCCCTTTCTAAAGGAAAATAGGTTAGAAGACCGTTCCTCCCCTTAGGGGGGACTATCGATACCCTTTTTTCTAAGAGTGAACCTCTCATTACGAATCCTCCTTGGAGGAGCGCAAAAACTCTTTGCGTACGCACGCTATTTCCGAGAAATAGCGCACGCAAAAATAGCGCACGCAAAGCCCAAAACGTGGTTAGCGTTCGGCGCATCCGCAGTGGCGACGACGCTATTCTTTCCGTGCGCAAAGATTAAGCGTGCGCTATTCTAAAACTCTCTACTGACTAACCCGCCCGATATTGCAGCTACAACGACATATTCCAAAGCGAACGGCGCTCACTCAGCGGGGCACCGCCATCCCAAGCAGCACGTTGCGAATGGGCCATCGCTGGCAAGTGTACTATGGCCAACCAGATTTTCGATGGCCCAAGCTTGGCTGAAGTGCTCGGCAATAGCAGTGTTTTCGTCCTCGTCTGGTGACTTGCCATTCACTTTATGCCAGTCGCTGGCCATTCACTTTAGGCCAGTGACTGGCCATTCACTTTAGGCCAGTGACTGGCCATTCACCTTTCTCCAGTGGCTGGCCATTCACTTTAGGCCAGACCGGCCATTCACCTTTGGCCATGACTGGCCATTCATATTTGGCCAGTGACTGGCCATTCACTTTAGGCCAGTGACATGCCATTCACCTTTGGCAGTCACTTTCGGCCAGCCACTAGCCATTGACTTCCGGCCAGTCACTGGCCGAAAGTGGCTGTAGTTATACACTTAATACATAATTTATCACAGACCGCCAGAAAATTTGGGTGTTGCTCAGAAGACTGTCAAGAGTTTCGGGAGGTCAAGTTTGAGAACTCAACCCCAGAAACTTTTACATAGTAATGACACGCGAAGCTGCTGCAAGGCTGCTCAATATTTATTGGACCTTTTGAGTACTAAGTCTTACGACGCTGGTTGCGACCACCATTCCAGTCGTCGTGGGTTCAGGGATGGTATGTTGTCCCACCATTAAGATCCCCCGGTAGTGCAGCAGTAAAAAAAAAATAAAAAGAAGTAACTTTAGGTGAAGGGACAGTGCAACAATAGAGAGTTTTAGTAGATCTTTCCGATACCTCCGATAGCCCCGATAACGGTACTATGGATGCGCAAGGGAGGCGGTAGCGGAGTATCGGGTATCGTTATCGGAGTCATGGGAGCGATCTACTAAAACTCTCTACTGTTCGGTTACAATATTTTTTCACTTTACACAAGCTTACTGGCACTAATGGGAAAGAGAAGCCTTGAGTACACAGTAAAAGTTTTTACACACTTAAGGGTGTAAATCAGTTTGTCCCTGGGCTAACACCCTTTTGGCATTCAGGCAAGCACCCTTCATAAAGGGTGCTTGCTAACACCCTTGGTAAAGGGTGCTTGGCATGAAATGAGCACCTGCTGGGGTGGCCCAGTGGATGCTGGGCCACCCCAGCCAATCTGGCGCCGGGAGGGTGTCATGCGACGTTTTGGTTATGTGGAGTACAAGGTCACATGACGCTCTCTCGACGCTGGATTGGCTGGTAGCGTCCGCCGCGCTCGGACGAAGGGTGAAATGAAGTATAGACCCCAGTGACCATTTCATTGGAATGTGTCCAATACACATATCAGAACTTGTAAATTGTACAAAAATCATATGTGGTATTGCATATTCTAATATTATTATTACGTGATTTACAGCTTATCATGTTTACTGAACACATTTACACTTTTTTCACTTAGAGGGATTGCCACATCACCACATACGAGGCATGTGATAAAGAAATAATGAGTCACACTAAACACAACTCACTTCATGAAGTAATACAAAAGAGCTCCTTGCAAGCAACATCATAACCCCGTGGGCAGTAGGGAAGTGCTCTAAGTGAGCAAGCAATGGCTCCAAGCATCGCACTGCACGGCAGAACCATTGTGAACATTATGGTCTGCCAAAAAAGAAGCATGTAGAGCTTTCCTGAGTGGAGATCAAGCGACATGTTTTGTTTGTCTCAGAGGATTGCAGGCAACCCACGCTTCGCTTATCACTTGTCTCCTACGCGCATCTGGCTCAACACACAAATCGCGCATTGTACCAAACGGTCCAAGAAGACGGAAAGGAAGGACTCCCCTCATCCTCGGACCCTCGTTCGTGCAACCGGAAACAGTCATTCTCCCCCTAGAACAGGGGTGCACAACATACGGCCCGCGGGCCGCATGCGGCCCGCGGCTACTTTCTGTGTGGCCCGCGGCCCGCGGTCCAGCTGAGCGCAGAAACCGCTCGCCGTGTCATTCAATGCACTACAGCCGTTGACTTGGCAGAAAGCATTTGAACCCTTTGACCTACTTTTCTCAGAGTCCTCTTTTCCGGGGGGAAACTCCGCGTCCTAGGGGGGAAACTCCGCTCACAGACATACGTCCTCCCAGAACGGAGTTTTGGGAGCACGTATGTCTGCGATCAGACGTTCTCACTGATGACCCTCAACAAGGACCGTCTTCGATCTTCTATGACGGACATGACACTGCGAGATGTGCTGAAGACGGCAACCAGTGCGGTGACGCCAGATATTGAAAACCTGTCTGCAGCAAAAAGGTGTAACGTGTCACACTAGGTGCGGCCCGCGCAGTTTCCAATAAACAATGTTTGGCCCGCGTCATTTTTGAGTTGTGCAACCCTGCCCTAGAAGATTAGCCCGTCACTCAAAACTCGAACAAAAGTTGCTTTCCCCACCCCGTTCAGCCCTAAGCTGACAGTGTTGTGGAAGCTACGTGCTCCTTGGGCCAGCCCACGTGGGCCAGCCTACGTGGGCCAGCCACACGCTCGTCACGCCACGGGTACTTCGAACGGCTCGGTTGTAACGCGCTGACGCTATTGACACCACCACAACGCTGCCAGCGCCACCAAGGGCAAAGCTGATAACCACGCCTGCCTTGCTACTCCACGAACGCGGGGAATCTTTTCTTTCTGGTTTTGTTTGCACCGGATATCCCATGACGCATCGCGCTCTCCGTTCGCTTCTCTTCCAGCGCTTGCTCGAGTGCACCGTTTGGAACGGAAAATATAGCCAGTCGTTCAAAATACAAACGTGCGATTATCATTTACGGTTATTATCCCTCATACTTGATTCACTTCCGTACGAATTTGAATATTTCAATTTTTGTTTCCGTACCCCTTTAAAGAACAGAAATGTGATGATGATTTAATGAATGATGATGATGAAATAATTTTGACTAAAGAGAGTGACCACAAGGGTATACTGAAAGAATCACTAACAATGATGAAACCTAGAAATCTATTAGTGCCTTCCCTGTGTTTTGAAATTGAATGGAAGAAGTTTCTTGGCCTATATTTTTGTTAGAAACAGGTGTGATGCGTCCGTCTTTTTAAATCTTGATGTTGTGCATAATTTTTATTTCCTAGGTTGAAAGCTCAAGGCATTCCTTGTTGTTTGTTCAATCACATTTACCCTAATGTTAGTAGGTTGCTTTTTTATGTTTACTGTCCTTGGGTATGTCAGGGGTTGTGAACAGTAAAACGCTGTAAGGCACAGGAAGGAATTCCCTTTGTAAAGTGGTGGCAAGCAGAAGAGAAATTGTAAAGACTGACTTCATGTCTTCCCCTACGTTTTCTTTTCTGGGCCGCCTATTCATTTTTTGCCCATTAATACTCAGCTGTGTTTGATACTTCTCTGCATTTGTGTCATCCTTCAGAGAACCCGTCTTTAATAATTTATCTGTTTAGCCTGTTTACCTAGCTTGCACCCTCGTTTTTGTTTATTAATAAATGACTGTAGGATTCAACTGCAAGCACCGTGTTAATGCATACTAATAAATAGCAGCATACTTTTATTGACTAGTGCTGATGATTGGACTAGTTAGTAGCCAATTATTGAAAAGAAATCATGAAGAATATGGGAACAGAGGATATGAACACAACACAGCGCTGTGTTAATCTCCTCCTTCTTGTCCGTGCCATTCACATTCCATGTTTTTAATAACACATTTATTAATAATTTTCTGCTTGGTATCATCTGTATAGGGGTTCGCTGGAACGACCCATGTGCTATTGCATTCACTTTAGGGCAGCTCCCCCTTCCTCATGGTGCCATCATTCAGGAAGTGCAAGGCGGGTGTCACTCTCACTCTTGTGGTTCAGTTCCCCAGGTTCCCATAGGTTTCAAGCTGCTAGCCAAACTGAGTCAGGCCTTCCAGCCCTGCAGGAAATGTCAATTCCACGCTTTTAGACGTAGACCCCAACATTTTGCGTGTACGTGAAAGAAGCTCCAACAGAGAGGAAACAAAATGATTGGCCTTTTTTAATGCATCCTTTTCTTTTGGTGAGAACATACATAAACGTTACACGCTATTGTACATTCAGTGGTGCGGCTTAGTTTAGGAAGAGCACCTTTTTTCATATAACTTTTACATAAAGAAAAATCTCAATATAATCGGTCGGGCATAAATGGTTGCTATGAACTGCCCTATACAGTTACACATTACCTAATATCACCAAAAGAGTAGAGTAGCGTAATGCTGCGCTGCACCAAGTACGACTTTGTAACAAATTAATAGTTGGCATTTATTTGTTTATTACTATTGGCTATTATTCTTTGACAGAAAGAATAACCGGGCAAGTTGGTGCGGTGGTAGTCTTTGAACTCCATCAAATATTCAGGTTTGACATTAGTTAATTTTTGCCGCCTTTTTTCATGTTTTTGCTTTTTCTAGCTGCTCTGATTTTTGTAAGGGCTTTCGCCACTACTAAAAAACGTGACATCTAAACTCCTTTTATTTTTTGCATCACACAATCGTAAACTTAAAAAGTGTGCCGGTTCGGTAAACGCGAAGAGACCTAATCTCCGAGGGTGAAACCTCTAAAAACAACGGACAAGTAAAAGAAACAAACAACACAGGGCGTTGTTTGTCCTTTGTTTTTAGCGCTTTTACCCTCGGAAATATGACGAAGAGACCGCGCGTCTCTACGCACAGGCATTAGCATATGCAAAAAATCATGCTGCATGCTCGCTCTTGTAACGTTTTTCTCGCTCCCGCTTTATGAAACAAATCGGTGGCGAGCGGCTGTTAAGACAAGACGTCAGAACTAGCATGACCTGTGATTAACACTTTGGGACGGCGACTGAACACTCTAAAAAAAAGGGGGTGTACACGTTACACCCCTTGTCACATATACGACACCCCAAAACTTCAGTTGGATGTACAGCACACTGAAGTAATACCGACGCTACCAAATTTCACAAGCGGCTTGATAGACGAGTTAAACAAGTCATTAAAATAGTTAATGTAAGTGTGACTGACTGCAAAAAAAAGTTATCGGGGTTTTCTAGGCTCAACTGCAAAACCTGTGCGTTTTTTTTCCTGTAGACTTTGATACGTATTTTAGCTGTTTAATATGTTTTATTGCACCGTCATCAACCCTCCTGCAAAAGTTGGGGCCCTCTGCTCGACGTCAGCGCGCTGTACATCCAACTGAAGTTTTGGGGTGTCGTATATGTGACAAGGGGTGTAACGCCTACACCCCCTTTTCTTTAGAGTGAATGCTTGAACTGCCGTCGGACCGCACTTGAACGCTCCGCACAAGCGTCGTCGGACGAGCGCCGCACGACGGCGCCCAGAACATGCCCATGGTTCCGCTGCGCGGGAATCTTTCTCACACTGCGGAGTGAGCCACAGATTTTGAAGATACGCTCTTTTCAAATAACGAAATAACACAGGGCAGAAGCATAGTTAGAATCAAGCATAGCTTAGCAAGCGCACGGTACACGACAAAGTTTGAAACAGCAGCCCACTTCGCAGAAACAAAAGAAAGTTGCTAACCGGCGTTTGCACGAGTCGTGCATGGGCGGTTCTGAACTTACGGGCGTTGGCAAGAGGCAGCGTCTCTCAGCTCTCAGTCACCGACTGTTATTCTTGAACACGGTGTTCGTAAGGAAGATATTTAAAATATCCACTAAAACGGCTAAAACGTAAAAAAAAAGGAAATTTCCGAAGCCTCTGGAACTTCAACAATCATTCAACCGAGCCCAACGGAAGCTGATTGCGATAGCGATGGTCTTGCGCAGCCTTTAAGAGTCTCGTTTGATTTTTATTTATTGTTAATTTTGTTAGAACGATACTAAGCAAAATATTATTATATTAGTAACAATAAGAATGTCAATAAAAAAATAATGTAAAATATTACAAAAAGTGAGTAAATCTTAGGTTTCATTTAAACTTCACGTTGTTTCTTTTTTGTGTAAACCGAAACCGAAACTAACTTAAGCAACGTTTCCTTCGTCGTAATTGTTTGCGTGTGTGTGTGTGTGCATGCCCGTGCGTGTGTTGGTGCACGCGCGTGTGGATACGTCCCCGTGCATGCGCGTGTGCGTTTCTGGTTGTGCGTGCGTGTGCCTCTGCGCGCGGGGGTAGGATTGCGCGTGTGCATGCGTGTGTACGTGCGTGCGCGCGTGTATGTGTGCGACTGCGAGCGCGCAAGCGTCTGTTTGTGCGTTCTATTGCACTGCGCCCGCAAGAAGAACTATTGGATGTCCCTGGACACTGTTAAAACACTAACTTATTGATTATTATTATTATTATGATTATTATTGTTGTTGTTGTTATTGAAACATAGCCCTGAGACTTTAGACGCAGGGCCCTAAACTTTTCTATAGCTGGCTGTAGAATGCATGGTCGGCCATAAAAATCTATAAATTTTTATGGCCGACCATGCAAAGCTACAGGGGGTGATAGCCTCCCATTGAATTTCCCATAGACGACCATAAGCCATATTTTATGGGATGTCTCGGACTGGTTTATTATGGGATTCGCCTCTTTATGTGTGTGAGTTTTTGTGCATGTCACCATATTCTCAAATGAATATTTTACTCGGGTTGACATGGTCATGGGACAGGTTCTAGCAGCATGTCATGAATACTTGTCAAACATTTTCACAATATTTTGATTTCATGTTGCCAGATATAAACTCGAGACTAACTGATTTTCTTACTGTACACTTCCATCAATAAATATTTGTAAAAAATGCTAGTATAGAGCATTTCACCCTACTTTCTGATTTCTGAGCATGAAGTGATTTGTAAGAAAATTAAATATAAACTCATATATAAAATTTTGTTTGCAAACATAAAAATTGTATGCAAAAGAGGCACTTTATTATCAGCTATTTGCAGGAATTACAACTGACATTATAAGAAACTAGACTGCTAACAACTGTTGCTTTTCAAGCAGAAATCTTACCTGTACATTATGTACAGAGCCATGTATAAGCTTTTCAAAACCATTTTACATTATTTATTTAGCACCCTCCTCTACACCCTTCTCACATTCTTCACTAAATGTAGGGTGTAACACGAAACAGCAAATTTTCGGTAAAATATGAGGTCTTATTCCTAGTTTTTAGGGTGCTAAAAGGGTGTAGCCGAGGGTGTAAGTTGCTACAACACCCCTGTTACACCCTTAAAGGTGTAAAGACTTCTACTGTGTAGTACGGCCGAGCATCACTGGCGTCAATCACCACGATAGCGTCGATAGCGTCACAGCGTTGCCTACCACCCGCCAACAACCACGTTGTTAACGACAAAACCAGCGTCCTGCACATCTAGGTCGAGATGTTCATTTTCTTTTTCTTTTACGTGTGGTTCGATTTTGAACGTTTCCGTTGCGGTTTTAACCGAAGCTGTTAGCTTTCCTTGGATCAGGAAATCAGTATCCTAGCATTTAATTAAAACATTACTGAGACTAGCTTAAGTTTAATCAATATATGAGAGACGTCTTGTTTAGGCTCTTCCAAAACACAAAGCCTGAAATATCCAATCTTATCCGATTCAAGCACAAGCTGATCGGGGTGCGTGGCTAGCGTGGCGGTTTACTAAGCTGAGTGCATTGATACACCTATAGGTTTTTAAGGTAGAGAAGGGGGCTTATGGTCGGTATACAGGTACACTGGCTGGGTAACGGAGGGTGCGTCTTCCAGGAAAGGGGAGCATGTGCGCCCGATGCACCCGACTACAACTTTTTTTTTCTTCGAGTGCAGTTGGGAAGTATATATGTGGAGCGCTAACGGAAAAATCGCGGATGTGGTACTCGCGCTAAGAGTGCCGCGCAGCGACAGGGCGGTATTGTTAGCGCGAAGATGACGTCGGCGCTGCTTTCGTATTATATTTTCATAGAACAACGACGGGCAAAATATTTTCCCACTTCTAGTAATGTTCCAAATGAACATATCGCACGACAGTGCTAGTTAAGACAATAGCCTTTCAAGTCTAACGAAAAAAAAAAACTGAATAAAACGGTGATCGTTTGCTTGCGCTAACAGTGTTCGCGCGATGCACGCACTAATATCCTGCCAACCACTCGCTCATGATGCTTCTCTCGCTGCCCGTCGTTATGCCAAAGTTTCGTCAACGCGATGAAAGTTTAGATTATGGGTGTCCCTGTGGCGAAACTGAAAATCAGCACTTTTGGCCGAACACTTGTCGACCATGTTTATGTCCACTGCGGCCAAGCTGAGAATCAGCACTTCTGGCCAAACACTTGCCGGCCATGTTTATGTTTCCGGCGGCCAAGCTGAAAATCAGCACTGCTGGCCAAACACTTGCCGGCCGTGTTTATGTCTCCGGCGGCCAAGTGGAAAATCAGCACTGCTGGCCAAACACTTGCCGGCCGTGTTTATGCCTCCGGCGGCCAAGCTGAAAATCAGCACCTGTGGCCAAACACTTGCCGGGCGTGTTTATGTTCCCGGCGGCCAAGCTGAAAATAAGCACTGCTGGCCAAACACTTGCCGGCCGTGTTTATGTCCCCGGCGGCCAAGCTGAAAATCACCACTGCTGGCCAAACACTTGCCGGCCGTGTTTATGTCTCCGGCGGCCAAGCTGAAAATGAGCACTTTTGGCCAGGCGCTTGCCGGCAGTGTTTATGTCTCCGGCGGACAAGCTAAAAACAAGTTTGTGGCCGGACACTTGCCGGCCCTGTTTATGCCTCCGGTGGCCAAGCACTTAAAGTGGCCAAGCTGTCCAGACACTGGCCAACCGTCGGCCGATCGAAATTCACTTTCTGGTGCTGCTTGGGATGTTTCCCCGCATCCCTTCCGAGCCAGTCACGTGATTTCAAAATCCCTCTCCTAGGTACTGCGGCTAACTTTAGCCGCGATTAGCGCTTCGAGCAAACGGGCCCAGATAACCTATAGTTATATTGTCCTTGTAAGTAATTTTTCATTGTAGGGCTCAGCTCTTAGGCGCCTGTTTCCAGCTTGAGCGGCGTCGGCGTAACCGCGCGGTGCATTATGGGTAAATTTCCCCGCTAAATTTAGCGGAAAAAATTTCGCGCTAAATTTATCGGATTTTTTTTATAAATGGGAGGCGAGCAGGACAGGAGGACGGGCATGGCCTCCTCTTCGTATACCTGCCCTTCCTCCTCCTCAAGAGCTGCACTCTAATTCGGCGTTAAAGGGAGTTGTAAACGTCTTTCATTTTTTTTAATCAATTTCTTCATGCCCGGACTGCTTTGTGTGCGCTTGAAACCTGGGCTTAAAGGGCCTTCAGAACAAACTCATGAAAGAATCAGTGAAGCTGTTCGCAATCTCCACTCTGCGCGTGCCCAACAGAGTGCGCTGGTTCGCCGGCTTTCTAAAAGAGTTGAATCGGAGAGCCTTTTGCAACATTCCCAAGAAGAAAAGGTACACTGTAATATAATGCAATATACCATTCTTTCTTGGTACCTATAAATACTCCCAAGAGTGTATCCGTTCAGATGGGAGAAAACTTTGTCGACACGTGGTGACTTCTGTGTTCAAACCAGTGATTTATTCCATCGAAGTTTATTGCTAAGCCCTTATGGTCGTTCAAAAAATTACCAAATTATCTGTGGAAAAAAAAAATAAAGTAAAAGAGCACAGTCAATAAAACAAGTTTTCAAAATAATAAACATGTACAACAAATTATACAAACTAATAACACACAAAGGAATTACTCCGTAGAAGTTGAACTGTTGTTCAAGTTCATATCCTTGGCCTTTCGCTGTCAAATAATAGTCCAATTAAAATTGGCGCAAAAGTAACATTCGTTCTCTTTTGAAAGTAACCGTAACGGTATATCGATACGTTCTTAGGACGGTAACGAATCTCAGTAACCCGTCAAGTTTTGAAAATCTTAAGAATGACACTATTTCGTTACATTTTTTTTACGTAAGGGCACACCAGTGCTTGGGTCTCACTGGTGCCAGAAAGCCCAACACCCAATATCGGTGCACGGCCCCTTGAAGCTGACAGTGCGGCAGGAGCTACACGTTTGCAGGACCAGACAACCGCCTCCATTTCATCGCCTGACCACGCCTTCTGCGTGGATATGGTTGGGTGCGCGGGCATGCGGCGAAAGATCGACGTTTGAGTGGTCCAACGGGCTCGTATACCATCCACCACCCTGCCAGCTTTGGCCCTTTGCACCTGCCATCAAAGAAACAGTTTTAGCGTTAAATCTATTTGGGTAAGTAATTTTGACTGAATAAATTGCTCATTATTGATTTTAAAGGTATGGTTTCAAATAGAATCTTCCTGAGCACCATCGAAAACTACCGAAAGCACCCACACTACAATGGTAAGAGGCACGCTCACCATTTTACGGCGTTTTGAAGAAATGCTCAATTTGGACGCCTGTCTTGTTTTCGGCTTCTTGTCGGAGCGCATCTCCGTGCGCTCCGATAAGATTTTTGACATCTATGCCAGAGTCAAAAAGTTTTGACATCTATGCCAGAGTCAAAAAGTTTTGACATCTATGCCAGAGTCAAAAAGTTTTGACATCTATGCCAGGGTGACATCGGCTACGCTCGTACCTTAGGTACGAGCGTGGCCGATGTTATGAGCCGAAGGGCCAATCAAACAGCGAAAGAGGCACAAAGCCATGGCAAGTTCTCTGCAGTTCATAGGACTATAGGAGTAGCCGGTATACGCCATCTCTCTGTGCGTGCTCCTCCTCCGGCTAGTTCTAGCAAGCGCAGAGAGCATACCATTGCGTTGCGCTTTTTGCGCTGTTTTATTGGTCCTCCGGCTCACAACATCGTCCGCGCTCGTACCTAAGGTGCAACGAAGTATATATGAACACCAAATGTATAGCACTAAAAGTATGAATATCCTAAATGATCAGGACCGTCTTCGTGAATGTGCAAAAAAAAAAAGAATAATAAATTCATGCAAAAGGAAAACATACATACGAGTATTACACGTAGCAAGCACATTGAATGACGTCATCAGAATTCAGATACTCAAACTCATCAAAAAGAAAAAGGACGAAGAATATTACGAAATGAGATAAGAAATTACACAGCATTTCTAAATCTTCGAGTCATGTACATTCTGTTGCAGTCCTATGAGCAAAGCATTAATTAGTTTCCAGCTTGGTGTGTTAAATAGTTTCGAATATTGTTTAATTTTTACATCTTAAAATTATGTTGACCCCTCCACATTACTCGGTGTTTGTTATACTTTGTTCGTATACTTATGGTCATGAGTCGGCCGACTTGCAAGTAACGTAAGTGACCCTACAGAAAACCCAGAGACTCCAGGTGCATCACGTGATTAATGACTCTAAATGAATAAAAAAGATAAGGTTTCAAGTATTTTTTTTTTCGTGTACAAAAAAGAACACTGTTCGCTTCGTCTAAGGTAAATTCACATTTTTTTCTGTGTTTGCGCGATAAAAGGCGGAAACATTTTGAACCATGCGAAACACACACTGCTCGCAAGTGGAACCCCTGCAGGTGTATCACCAAATGAAATGAACACACGTCGGAGCTTGAGTATTTCGTTTAAACCCCCTCCACAACTATGATGCAAGTGAGGGTTTCGATCACTTGCGATGTATCTTCCGATGATTCTGTAAATTGCTATAAGCCGCAAACGCTCTACTGCAGATCTCGCACTCGAACGGCTTTTCTCCGGTGCGAGTCCTCTCATGATTCGCCAAGCTGCATTTATGACTAAACGCCTTGCTGCACGTGTTGCACTTGTACGGCTTCTCTCCGGTATGAGTTCTCTCATGATTCGCCAAGCTGGTTTTCTGAGTAAACGCCCTGCTGCACGTGCTGCACTTGAACGGCTTCTCTCCTGTATGAATTCTTTCGTGATCCGCCAAGTTGCATTTATGACTAAACGCCCTGCTGCACGTGTTGCACTTGTAAGGCTTCTCTCCGGTATGAGTTTTCTCATGATTCGCCAAGCTGGTTTTCTGAGTAAACGCCCTGCTGCACGTGTTGCACTTGAACGGCTTCTCTCCTGTATGAATTCTTTCGTGATCCGCCAAGTTGCATTTATGACTAAACGCCCAGCTGCACGTGTTGCACTTGTATGGCTTCTCTCCGGTATGAGTTTTCTCATGATTCGCCAAACTGCCTTTCTGAGTAAACGCTCTGCTGCACGTGTTGCACTTGAACGGCTTCTCTCCGGTGTGAGTTCTAACGTGAGCCTTCAAGGTAGCCTTATGCGTGAACGTTTTCTCGCAAACATCGCAACTGAAGGGCCTCTCGCCAGTGTGAGTCCTCTCGTGGATGGCGATAGCCGCTGCGGAAGAGCATGAGTAAGGACAGAAGCGGCACGGGTGCTTGTCCGGGTTTCGGTGCGTTTGCTGCTTTTGTGGGTTGGTGGGGGGAGAGGTGTCACCCCTGCGGCTGTCCTGGTCGAAGGTATCCACTTTGTCGCCAGAGTATGCTTCGATCAGGTCTGTTGGGATGACAGGACAGAGCAAGAAATGTCGGCGCTGTTTTTGTTGTTCTGAACATGAATTTTGAGTACCTAGATGAACATGGCCCTGAATACATGCATTACGCCGGTCCGGCCTAAAGTAGGCATTCATTCATTTGCGACGTCGCAAAGGTTCAATTCTAATGCTTGTAAAGGTCTACAGGCGATCGTTAAAGACTCGACTCTGGCAGCCCCATGGTGCCGCAGCTGTGGTGGCTTGCGCGTTCTCCTAACCAAGTGCGGAAGGGAAGTCAAGCCGCCGCGGCAGCTGCTGCACAGTGATGGCGGTAACGTGTTACAAGTGACGTCGTTACCGGTAGCGCCTTTCTTCTTTCAGTAACGTAGTGACGTATTCATTACCTTTTCTAAATCTACATATTTTCTAAATTTTGCCTATTTTTCCCCACGCAAAAATTTCCTCTTCAGAAAAACCCCAACCCCCGGCTTGTCAACCCGAGGTCGAAACACGCTGTCGCCAAAATAAAACAAAAGCCCTGTTACCGTCAATTTTTAAATAAAAAGTAACGCAAAAGTAACGTGCGTTATTTTCTGTCGGCGACAGCATCGCGTTCCTTTATTTCGCAAGTAACGTAGTCCTTTACTTTTTTACGCTAACGCAACCTGCTGCTGCATACCGCTGCCAGTACGCAGCGCTGGGTAATCGCGTGTTGACGTTCATAATGATCGCGACTGTGTTTTAAGTAACGCTGGAAGGGTCATTCACACACCCACAGATGATTGGGTTACACAAAATAGCATTCAATAGGGGCGTAGAATAATCGTTGTGTAGCTAAGAAAATTGAAAAATCGCTAAGGTACACAGCGATAATTTTACGAGCGATTTGAAACAGCGAAAAACGCGGTTCTATATCGACAATGATGTGCACATTTGCCAGTCTCAAGCTAAACTTCTAAAGCTTCAATCATTTGGAACAGCCAAACATATTTTGGGCTATTTCATGCGTCGAAAATAATTTATAGCATTTGTAAGAGCTACTCGATCAACCGGAATTGAAGGAAAAATACAATTTTGTAATATAAATAAGCAACTCAGCATGCATGGTACATTTCTCTGATATCAAATAATATGTATGTGGTATAATTTTTCGGTTTGGTGCAGGCCGCTAATTAAAACTTAATGAAGTCTCCACGTGGGGAAAACTTTGTGTACCACATCAGACTGCTTACGTTTTCGACCTTCTGGAAAACCGAGCCTACAAAAAGGTTTTCTATGCGTGTGGGACCGTTCATGAATCTGTGAGGGTGTGCTAAGAGGGTGCGAAGCTGGATGAGTGTTATCCGGTGTGCGTCTTCTAGTACCTGCTGTTGGTAGTTCTGAGGGCACCATAAGATTGGCGGCAGAAGTCGCACCGCCGTCCGTCCTCCCCTCCTGGTCCATCTTCAATGGTTGCCTCTGCAATTCGGCTCCTTGGAAGGAGAGCTCCGCCCCCTTGTCCTCGCAGTCCGTTCTCTGCCATTCGGAGTCAAATGCTGCGTGGGCAAGTTCGGTTAGGACTGAAGATCAAATTTTCTTTAGTTCCTTTTTTTTAATACTATACCAATACAGAAGCCCAATCAGAACGAACTTAAGGAACAAGCAAACATAAACACATCATGCTGATGAAGTAGAGAAATTCAGGGGTTTACATTGATATTGCAGTGTAATTCAAAAAGTAAAATAATCATATCACGATCAAACACGCGCATCACAACTTGATACTGAATACACCGAAAACGTCAATTGTAAAAATGCACGAGAGTAAAACATAAAAGCGATCCTTCTCTATTAACTTTAAACACGTGTTAAAGGATTACGTCGACACAGTTCCAAACAAATCGACAAAGACACAACTGGGTGCGATCAAGGAGCGTGGTTTAGTTACATCGCTCCTGCTCTGTAGTGCTGAAAAAAGGCAAGCATGCCACAAAACCAGTAACTGCACGGTATATCGCCACCACAGGTTTTGGGAATTACACGTTAACAAAACGGACACGGTGTGTCGGCGAATGAATGTAGGGAAGGGAATAAAAATGTCGCATGTAGTTGGCTGAGCTGCGGCCATTCCCTATTTGATCCGACTATACCTCGTTTCAGTTTCGGTCCGAGCGCGGCCGATGTTATGAGCCGAAGGGCCAATCAAACAGCGCAAACTGCGCAGCGTCATGGCGTGCTCTTTATGCCTGATAGGACTAGCCGGCGGAGGAGCACGCACAGAGACACGGCGAATATCGGCTGGTCCTATCAACTACAGAGAGCACGCAATGACGTTGCGCCTCTTTCGTTGTTCCATTCATCTGGGGGAAAATTTAGCCCACAGGTCTGGCACTGCCAAAGTTGAGCTGGCTGGTGGCTGGCCGTTCTTCCTAGGCAGCGAAGGGCCGATCACATTTGCGTTAAGAGCATTTCCGGTTAGCTCGGCCTGTAAAGTATAGAAGAACGAGTATTGATAAACAGGCGCCAACACAAAGTTACTTTACCTGCCATCAAATATCGTCACATTCGATGAGCAAAACTAAAACTGAAGGGTACCAGTGCTTGGAATCGGTCTAGTTGGCTATTCATTACTTGATCAAACTGCGCAGTAAATGATTACGAATTACGACGCAGAGACGAGAAAAAAGAAGGCAACAGACGGGAAAACGCGCATTTGCAGTACAGTTCAATAAGGTAAAGAACTGAAGGCCACTTTCGAAATTAAACGCGGCGTGGATAACAGCACGCTTTGTCAGTACGAGAGTGCCTGCGGGAAATTTCAATCTGAAGAACACGAAAAAATTAAGTCCTATGGGACTATACCATTTCCAAGTGTGTGTCTTTTAGCCAAATACTAATGACAATTTTTTATTTCAACGAGAGATGTTTCCTTATATATGCAACGTTTAAAAGCTAGGGGGAAGAAAAATATTAGCCGGTTGCGGCAGTGCTGCATCCACGCGACTAGTGCTATCATTTATAAAATAATATGCAGTGTAGATCAAACAGTCATTCTCGTGTTTTGCCAAAAACTAACATCAGCTGGGCTCACTTAGAAAACATGGGTTTTAGCTGAGATACTTGGTTCACGTTCACAAGTTCCTCAGAGACTCGCATTGCTAAAGAGCTCTTTAGATCACCCAGAAGTTGATTAAAAAATGTTATAATTTGGTAAATTGATCACCAGTATAAATTGATTACCAGTCATCAACGGTAAAAAGTTCACAGTCCCTTTTCCGAGACAAATATCTTTTTTGTTATTTCTTCTGACTCAGGACTAGCTTAGAGTGGCATTTCCCTCTCCTTCGTCCCCATTAATGGGAAGCGGAAGCATTTATTTCAAGAAATGAGATAGAGGTTAACTTCAGCGTAGTTTTATTCAGTAAATCTGAATATTGCGTTCGTTTTGTCCGAAAATGTAACCAAACGCGAGAAAACATGCAAAGCCTCCGACTAGTCGTTATGTCATAATAGGGAGTATTCACTGGACGCCACATTTGTGGGTGCTGTTTAGAGCGCTTGCTCAGAACGAGTTCACATCAATAGGCTGCTAAGACCGGCACTCTTGATGGTGCGGAATGCACGTTGCAAAAGAACTGTGGAAGCTCGCCGTCAGCACGCGCTCAGCAGTCGTGCACACAGCTATGGCCGCCAGTGAATATTCCCTATAGGGAGTATTCACTGGCGGTCATATCTGTGTGCGTTTTACCAGCTAGGCTGCAAGATAACGTCCTTTTCAAAACCAGTTTTTACGGTCGGTGTTTGGTCCATGGTGAGAGCGATAGCATCCTCGGGTACTGATTGAAGGTGACGTGCCAGCGTTTTACTCGGCGAGAGTTATCGACCAATGATATATCTTTAGTTGGTTTCCGAGCCCTTTTGGTGAGAACTACTCACTAACACAGGGATGGTGACAGGAGTCACGCGGTAATATTTGTCCCGAGTGTACTACATGCATAGGAGAATTCGAGCTCTGTACGGCAGCAGAGCTCGATATTTTCAGAGGGAGCCCTCGTTGTCGATTGCATCAAACGGGAAGTATGGCGGAGCCTTATAGTTTCAGCTGGCGTCCCGTATCACTTCGTCGCGGCACTAGGCTTTTAGCGGACGGCTGCCTTTATTCCGGTCCGTTAATCATTTCTGTCTGCGAATGACGCTTCGTAGCAGACGAATTCTATTGTTTATTTACGTTAGCAGACTAATCATCTGCTGACGTTTTCTTGACTCGCTTCGGAAAGTCTCGGTAACAATGCTCGTACACCAATCAAAAGGCAGCGTGCAAACACCGTCTGAGGCGCGTTTCTTTCTCGTGTCTTCTCACATTGGGCCTATGAAAACTGTTTGTGAACGTGTTCGAAGCACTCGTATATGTGCGCTTCTAACACGTCTGCGGATAGTTTTGGTGGGCCCAATATGAGTTTACTGAGATAAAGGAACCAATTTTGGCAGTTGACACACTTGCAACTGCTTACGACCGGAGGGGCTTGTGAACCACCATCTTCTGACTGCCGATGGCCGGCCGCTTCTCTGCCGGTGATATGTAGTCGCCAATGTTTTAAGCACCTGTGGTTTGTAAGCATGGCAGTAAGAAATGTGTAGATCTGCCGTTAATTCCGCAAACAAGAAACAGAACGCGCACATGGCACACATTGTTTGACAGTTTTAGAAATAAGACACCACCTCCAGATATTTTGACATAATAAAACAAAAGTAAGACACTATTCATTTTTTCCGCATTAAGACATACTTAGACAGATTATACAGTATAAATAAACAAGTAGATGAAAACCTCCGCTATAGGCTTTGAAAAAGACGAGGGCGGTTGGTCGGCAAAGTAAGGTAAGACAGACAATGGAAAGCTCGCGCGCAGCAGGGTGAACTGTAGCCATCTCCTTTGATCTGGCTCTGTCGCATTTGTGTAAAGACAAAATGTAGCACAAAGGCCTTGCACCGCCGAAGGGGGACTCGGCTGGTGACAGGCCACCTTTGCAAAGCAGCGAAGTGTCGTTCTCATCTGCGTCGAAATTCCTGCGTTGTTTGACCTGCAAGGCTTAGAAAGACAACGATTAATAAACAGTAAAGAACGGAAGGCTACAATACTTGTTTGTACCCTTCACTACTCATATTCAGCCATACTGAAACTGGGTGCAAAATTCGGAAACAGGTATGTGAAATGAGGCATAAAAGAGTACAATTAAGCTGATTTTGCACTGATCACCCCAAACAGGTCATGTTAAGAGACTTCCCAGCGTGTCGGTAAACGAGATTTACCGTCCATTTCAACCCCTGCTATGTTATGCTGTGATTGAAAGCCTGTTCACGTGAATTTGACACGTTTTATTCCGCAAACGGGATGAGTATAAAAACTTAGTTAGGGGCTGAGGCGTATCAAGATGGGACCAATGAGGTCTCCGATTAATGAAGGTGCACAGAGTACAGCTGCAGTGCATCATTGAACTTACGGGTCTCTGCTCGAAGCGTGGAGCGAAATCTTGCGCAGCAGAAGCTCAGAAACGGGCACACCAGTGCTTGGGCCCCACAGGTGCCAGAAAGCCCTCAATATCGTTGCAAGGCCCCTTGAAGCTGACAGAGCGGTGCGAGCTACACGTTTGCCGGACCAGACCTCCATTTCATCGCCTGGCGACGCCCTCTGCGTGGATATGGCTGGCAGAGTGGGCATGCGGCGAAAGATCGACGTTTGAGTGGTCCAACGGGCTCGTAGCTTCCACCACCTTGCCAGCTTTGGCCCTTTGCACTGCCATCAAAGAAACATTTTTAGCGTTCAATCTATTTGGGTAAGTAATTTTGACTGAATAAATTGCTAATTATTAATCTTAAAGGCATAATTTCAAATGCCTCATTGTAACGTGAGTGTATTAAATAGTTCACGATGATGCCGAGCAAAACTATAATGGAAACCATGCCTTTAAAACTATTATTTAATATTTTAACAACTCGGAATTCCCTAATTATCCAATTATATTTATTCATTTATTTATTTATTCATATACCCATAAAGGCCCTTGTTAGAGCATTACATAAGGGGGGCTGCATGGATAATTTTATACAATAGTTACACAAACATGGTACAATAAATATACACACATTAACACGAGTTCACATAAAAGCACACAAAAAAAAACAACAAAAAAAAGAAAAAAAAAAACAGGCACAATAAACACATTTGTTGTTTAATCAAATAATCTCGATAATTCTGTTTTGAATGCATCAGAGTTTGCAATTGTTACAATGGCATCAGGCAGGTTGTTCCAGTCGACAATCGTCTGGGGAAAGAAAGAGTGGTTGAATGCGTTCATACTACCAGATAAGCTGGCGATTGTTCTATAATTTCCGTGTTGGGTCGATGATCGGAGGGGAGAACGCAGTAGGGCGTCGCGAAGCGTAGGATGATAATAGTAAATTTTGTGAAGACCTGAAGGGCGTGCAATTTTACGGCGGTCTTGTAATGGTGGGAGGTTCAGTTGAGTTTTTAGAGCAGATACGCTGGTGGTGCGGTCATAGTCGTACAAGATAAATCTTGCTGCCCGGTTCTGAACTGATTCCAGATTGTTAATAAGGTAGATCTGATGAGGGCTCCAAACTGATGCCGCATATTCTTGTTTTGACCTTACGTATGCGTTATATGCCATTTTCTTTATATGAGATGGAGGGGCTTTCAGGTTGCGTCTAATGTAACCCAGAGTTCGGGATGCTTTAGCTGTGATGTTTTCAATGTGGTCAGACCAGGTAAGATTAGCTGTCATTGTTACACCGAGGTATTTATAGGAATCTACAGCCTCAATCGGATCGTTTCCTATTGAGTATAAAAATACTGATAATGAATGTTTACGAGTAAAGCGAGTTAATTTACATTTTGATTTATTCAGTGACGTAAGCCAGTTACTACACCATGTGCTAACTTTGTTTAAATCGCTTTGTAGCACATAGTGGTCATTCTGATTAACAATTGTATGGTAAAGTACACAGTCGTCGGAAAACAGCCGAATGGTGGAAACGACAGATACAGGGAGATCATTAATAAATATTAAAAAAAAGCAAAGGTCCAATCACTGAGCCCTAGGGAACTCCTGATGTCACTGGTTTCGTATTAGATTCATGATTGTTAACGGATGTAAAATGGAAGCGTGAAGAAAGGAATTCTCGAATCCAAGACAGAATTAGTGGGTCAATATTAAGGCATGAGATAGGGCGATGAGACGATTGTGAGGAACTCTATCAAATGCTTTTGCAAAATCCAGAAATACGGCATCAGTCTGGATACGCGCTTGAAGGTTAATATGAAGATCATGGGTGAATTCCAGAAGTTGTGTCTCACAGGAGTACCCTTTCCTAAATCCATGTTGATGATTATAAAATATATTGTTACATTTCAGATGCGACGCAATGTGCGAGAATAAAACATGTTCTAGGAGTTTTGATGCTATGCAGGTTAATGATATCGGGCGATAGTTCGAAACCAAGGAGCGAATGCCAGCTTTAAAACGGGGGGAACAACTCTGCCTAATTTCCAATCTGCCGGAAGACGTGATTGGGACAATGATTGCGCAAATAGTAAGTGGAGGTACGCGCTTGAAATAAATTTTGTGTTAGCAAATATTTTTGAGTAGATATTATCTGGCCCACAAGAAGAAGTGGGTTTAAGTCTTTCGATCAGCTTTGAAATTCCAGCGGTGGAAACCTCAATAGGTGTCATGGGCTCTAAATCCAAACTACTTAACAGGGGAAAGTTGTTTTCGGTTTCAACAGTAAAAACAGACGAAAAATACTCATTCAGTGTACTCGAAACGTCAGTTTCAGAGACAGGACTTCCATTTTCATCCATCAGGTGGACAGACCGATCATTGTTTTGGGGGGATATGATTTTCCAGAACTTTTTGGGGTTATCTCGTAATATTGATGAAAGGTCCTCATAGAAAAAAAAATTTTTTGATGAGCGAAGAGCACTTTTATATGTTTTCAAACAAACATTATAGGCATCCCATGCAGAATCTGTGTTTTTCCGTTTTGCGTTAGCAAAGAGGCGTTTTTTCCTATTGCTCAGTGCTTTAAATGACTTATTGTACCATGGGTTACCACTATCAACACATATTCGTACAAGCGGCACAAACGCACCAACAAGGTTATTCAATTTACTTTTAAATAATTGCCAGTTCTGTTCGATAGACCTAGAGAAAAAGTTACTAGCATAGGTCTCAAAGAAGGAGTCCAAATTTTCGTTAATAGCTACATAATTTGCTCTCTTGTAGCAACGTATTGTCTTCGAGTTTGGGTTTTTAGTATAGCAGGAAAGGACAATTCAATGTGCAACAAGTTGTGGTCACTGAGACCTTTGACATAATTAACAGATTTTACAAGGTCAGGACAGGTTTTCAGTACTAGGTCAAGGATGTTTCCACCTCGAGTAGGCTGATCAATAACTTGGGTGAAGTTATAGTTTAGGCACATATCAAGAAATTGTCCGGCCTCGTTTGGGCCCGTCGTAAGCACCCGTCCCCAATCAATGTTCGGAAAATTAAAGTATCCAAATAGAAAAATATTGGCCTTCGGATAACGTTTCTAGGCAAAATTTGTCCAGTGCAGTAAACGAAACTCGAGCAACTTTCAATGTATCCGAGTCAAAAGCAGTCCGACTGTAAGTAAGGTAGCAGTAGCACAAGGCTACCAAACTGCAACCTGTCTTTCGATTTAAAACGCGGTCCATTTCACTTTTTGAGGAGGGGGGGGGGGGGGGGGGGGGTGGAGCCGCGAGCCGCACTTTAACACGCGAAGAGCCGCAGCTTGGCCACCCCTGTTCCAAAGCTTCAATCATTTGGAAGACCCTAAAATATTTTGGGTTATTTCATGCGTCGAAAATTATTTATAGCATTTGTGAAATCTACTCGATCAACCGGAACTGAAGGAAAAAATACAATTTTGTAATATAAATAAACAACTCAGCATGGTACATTTCTCTGATATCAAATACTATGTATGCGGTATATTTTCTCGGTTTGGAGCAGACCGCTAATTAAAACTTAATGAAGTTTCCACGTGGGAAAAACTTTGTGTACCACATCAGACTCCTTACGTTTTCCACCTTCTAAAAAACCGAGCCTACAAAAAGGTTTTCTATCCGTGTGGGACCGTTCATGAATCTGTGAGGGTGTGCTAAGAGGGTACGAGGCTGTATGACTGTTTTCCCGTGTGCTTCTTCTCCTACCTGTATTTGTTAGTTCCGTGGGCACCATAAGATTGGCGGCAGAAGTCGCACCGCCGTCCGTCCTCCCCTCCTGGTCCATCTTCAATGGTTCTCTCTGCAATTCGGCTCCTTGGAAGGAGAGCTCCGCCCCCTTGTCCTCGCAGTCCGTTCTCTGCCATTCGGAGTCGAATGCTGCGTGGGCAAGTTCGGTTAGGACTGAAGATCAAATTTTGTTTTGTTCATTTTTTTATACTATACCAATACAGAAGCTCAATCACAACGAAACTTAAGGAACAAGCAAACATAAACACATCATGCTGATGAAGTAATGAAAGTCAGGGGTTTACATTGATATTGCGGTGTAATTCAAAAAGTAAAATAATAATATCACGATCAAACACCCGCACCATAACTTGATACTGAATACACCGAAAACATCGACTGTAAAAATGCACGTGAATGAAACATAAAAGCGATCCTTCTCTATTAATACGTGCTTCGAAGGTTTTACTTCACCTTTAAACATACGGTAAAAGATTACTTCGATACAGATCTACATAAATCATGAAAGACACAACTGGGTGCGATCACAGAGCGTGGTTTAGTTACATCGCTCCTGCTCTGTAGTGCTGAAAAAAGGCAGGCATGCCACAAAACCAACAACTGCACAGTATATAGCCGCCACAGGTTTTGAGAATTACACGTGAACAAAATGGACATGGTGTGTCGGCGAACAAAGTTAGGGAGGGAATGGAAATGTTGCATGTAGTTGGCTGAGCTGAGGCCACTCCCTATTTTATCCGACTATTCGGTCCCATTTATCTGGGGAAAAATGTAGCCCAAGGTTCTGGCACTGCCGTAGGTTGGTCTGGCTGGTGGCTGGCACTCTTTCCCAGGCAGCGTAGGATCGCTCACGCTTGCTTTAAGAGGATTTCCGGATAGTTCGGCCTGCAAAGTTTAGAAGGATGAGGGTTAATGAACAGTCGCCAACACAAAGTTACTTTACCTGCCCTCAAATATCACATTGGATGAGTGCAACTAAAACTGAAGGATACCAGTGCCTGGAATTGGTCCAGTTGGCTATTCATTACTTGATTAAACTGCGCAGTAAATGATTACGAATTACGACGCAGAGACGAGAAAAAAGAAGGCAACAAATGAGAAAATGCGCATTTGCGGTTCAGTTTAATCAGGTAAAAAACTAAAGGCCACTTTCGAGATTAAACAGGGCATGGATAATAACACCATTTATCAGTAGGAGGGTACCTGCGAGACATTTCAATCTGAAGGACGCGAAAAAAATAAGTCCTATGTGATTATTCCATTTCCAAGTGTGAATGTTTTGGCCAAATAACAGTGACCATTTCTATTTCCACGAGATATGTTTCATTATATATGCAGCGTGAAACCGCTAACGAGGAGGAAAATGTTTTCTGGTTCCGTCTGCGCCGCATCCACGCAACTAAAGCCACCATTTATAAAATGATATGCAGTGTAGATTAATCAGTCAGCCTTGCATGTTGCCAAAAACTAACATAAGCGGGGCCCACTTAGGCAGAACGAGTTTTAGCTGAGATACTTGGTTCACGTTCACGAGTTCCCCATGGAACCGCATTGGTAAAAAGCATTTTAGATCATCCAGAAGTAATTATAAAACGCTATAATTTGGTTAGGGGACCTTCATCATAAATTCATCACCATTCAACACCAGTACAAAGTTTACAGTCCTTATTGCAACGCAAATGTTTGTTTTCTCCTTTTTGTTTCTTCCAACTCAAGACAAGTTTGAGTGGCTTTCTCCTCTTGATCTTAAGAGAAGGTGAAACGCTTCTTCCGAAAACCAAGATAGAGCTTGATTTCTGCGTTGTTTGATCCCGTAATTCTGAAGATTCGGTTTGTTTTCCCCGAAGATGTAACTAAATGCGAGAACACACGAAAGACCTTTGACCAGTCGTTACGTCATAAAAGGATCTTTCGGCCGCCATGCGCGTGTCACTCGTGAGCAATCGCAGGCTTGCCACTCCCCCGCACTGGCAGCAATCATGACGTCTTTTTTTTCCCCTTTTTGAAAATAGCAAGCGTCGCGTGCATAACTTCGATAGGCACTGAAGATGCGCGAGAGCGGAGATTCCGGAAGCTCCTTTTATGATGGCACGCTCCGGGAAGGAGGGGCTTCAGCGGTACTTTCAGAATTATTTTCTGCTGCCTTCGTGCATGAAATTGAAAAATAATTTAAACATTGGGCTTCCTGGAGGGCAAATTAAGACAATTTAAGTGTTTCCTCAATTACGAAACCGCTTCAGCTTCCCTTTGAAGACGTCTTATCTTCGAGACCGCCATAGCTTTACACATTTCAAATCCCTCGTTAGTTCGTTCGTAGTTTTGTTTATGCATTTTTAACAACTTCTACCCACCTCCTCTGTAAAGTCTTCCCGGACCCTGAGGGCATGGTTCAGGGTGGAAGATGGCTCTGATTACTGATTTTGTTCAGCCCTGTTCCCCCAACTTTTCAAAACCAGCTTTAGGGGTCGGTTTTGGTACCTGGTGAGAGCGATAGCATTCTCGGTTACTGATTGGACATGACACCTCAGCGTTTTGCTCTGCGAGAGTTATCGACAAGGGCGAAGTCATGCAACTAGATAATCTCTAGTCTGTTCGCGAGTCCTTTTGGTGACAGCTTCTCACTAACACACGGATGATGACAGGGTTCTCGAGGTATTTAAAGTATTTGTCCCGAGTGCTGCATACATAGGAGAACTTGACCTAAATAGGGCAGGAGAGCTGGAAATGTGCAGAGGGAGCGCATGTTGTCGATCCCATCGAGCGGGAAGTATAGCAGACCATTTCAGTTTCAGCTTGCGTCCCGTATCACTTCCTCGCGGCACTCGGCTTTTAGCAGACGGCTGCCTTTATTCCGGTCCGTTAACAGTATACGTGAAAGTATTTTCTTGTTCTATTTTTGTCTGCGAATGCCGCTTCGTAGCAGACGAATTCTATTGTTCACTTACGTTAGCAGACTAATCATCTTCCGACGTTTTCTTGACTCGCTCCGTAAAGTCCCGGTAAGACTGCTCGTACAGCAAGCAGAAAGCAGTCTGCACATACCATCTCAGGAGCGTTTCTTTCTCGTGTCATCTCACATTGGGCCTACCAAAACTGTCTGCTGACGTGTTCAAAGCACCCATACGTGTGTGCTTTGAACAGATCTGCAGATATTTTTCTTAAGACCCAATATGAGAGTACTGTCATAAAGGAACGAATTTTGGCAGTGGACACACTTGTCACTGCTTACGACCGGAGGAGCTTGTGAACCATCTTGTGACTGCTGATGACCGGCCGCTGCGCTGCAGGTCATAAGTAGTCGCCAGTGTTTTAAGCATCTGCGGTTGTAAGCATGACAATAAGAAATTAGTATACCTGCCTTTACTTGAGCAAACAATAAAGCAAACACGCAGAGAGTGCACGTTGTTTCACCGTTTTAGAAATAAGACACCACTTTCAGAAATTCTACATAATAAACCAAAAGTAAGACACACTATTTAGTTTGTCCGCATTAAGGCATACTTTGAGGGATTATGCAGTTTCAATCAATAAATGTATGAAAGGCTTTGAAAGGGGTGGGAGGGGCCCCGGTGGGGGGGGGGGGGGGGGGGTGAGGGCGGTAAATAGGCAAAGTGAGGTAAGGCAGACAATGGAAAGTTTACACGCAGCAGGCTCAACTGTAGCCATTTCATTAGATCTGACTCTGTCGCATACGTGTAAAGAAAAAATGTAGCACAAAGACGTTGCACCACCGAAGGGGGACTCGGCTGGTGACAGGCCACCTTTCCAAAGCTGCGAAGTGTCGTTCACATCTGCGTCCAAGTTCCTGCCGAATTCGATCTGCAAGGTTTAGAAAGACGACGGTTAATAAACATGAAGGAACGGAAAGCGACAATACTTGTTTATACCTTTAACTACATATATTCAGCAAACTGAAACTGGGTGCGAAATTAAAAAATCAGAACAAAAACAAAGCAAGCATCGCAAATGAGGAATGAAAGAATACAATTAAGATTTACATTTGAATGAGATGAGTATGCACATATCACCCCAACCAGGTAATATTCAGAGCCAATTTAGAGAATCAGTACACGAGATGTATCGTCCACTTCAACCCCTGCTATACTATGCTGTGATTGAAATTCTGTTCTCGTGAATTTGACACGCCGTATTCCGAAAACACAATGAGTATTAAAACTTGGTTTGGGGCTCAGGCGTATGAAGATGCGACCCATTAGGTCTCAGATTAATGAGGGTGAACGCAGTACAGCTGCATTTGCATCTTCGGGTGTCAGTCGTCCCAGCTCTTCTTCTTAGAAGTTGTTTAGATTTCGATGTCTGTTTTGTGAATCTTCTTTCTTTCGTCATTCTGTACTTACTGCCTTGGTCGATTGTTAAAGAGACACATCATGTATAAGATTAATAAATTGTAGTGTTTTCTAGCTGAGGAACAACCTTAGGTGTCTACTTCTGCCGGTTCATAGCTCCAGTCCTGAACAACAAGACAGCAAGACTGAAGAGGCAGCGGTGGCTCCAGAGTAGAATCCCTTAATGTTGCTAGACGGCCCTCACAGAGTGGTGGCAACACTTGCGTCTGCTAACGGAGACGCTACCTTATCTTCCGAGACTACAACCTATTGTCCCGACACTACAACCTGTTGTACCGACCACCCCTTGCTGAAGGATATGAATATCGACCGTATGCATCAAGTTCCCGTTTCTCAAGAACGGTTCGACAATCTAGTGGAGTCGTTTGTGGTTGAGGCGCTACAGTCATATACTAACAGCTGTTATAGACCGACACGCGGAGCGGCTCTGTTTACCAACACGGCCGGAAGGCCGCGCATGCGCGGTAGCTATGTGGGCAAAAGCAGCCCGGCTCTCCGTGTTTTCGCCATTGCGCTCTATGGCGTGCGCTCGTTGTTGACGTTGTAGCGACGCTTGTATCTTTATTTGTGCGTCGTATTTCCTCACAACGTATGTCGTATGCTATGCCCGACTATTTGAGCTCGTTGCCCGAGCCTGAACGGCAGCGGTATCGAAACAAACTGTGCGTGGACGGCGTTGACTACGAGGATCCGTACGCCGTATAAACAAGACCTGCTGGACTTCCGACGCAAAGTTGCTGCCACCGACGTCGATGGCTCGCGTCGTCGTTTATTTAGTTTTTTCGCCAAGCCAGTTCACGCCCGACACGGTGCAGGCGTACATGTCTCTCGAGGTCTACGATTACTTCGAGTTGGTTTCCGCACTGCCGGCGGGATCAGCAGCCTGTGGGTCCGCGGAAGTGTGTGTATTCATTAATTGATTAAATATACACAGCGTCTTCAAGTCAAGGTATGACATTTCCCCTGTCCTCATGACCACAAGGCATGACAAGCAGTAACGCTTTGTCCGTTCTGCAGTCCCCTGTCCTCATGACCACAAGGCATGACAAGCAGTAACGCTTTGTCCGTTCTGCAGTCTTGGCGGTAACAGGTTACAAGTAACGGCGTTGTTGGTAACGCGTTACTTTTTTCAGTAACGTAGTAACCCAGTCGTTACGTTTTCGACACAGTAACGGGTAATCTACTTGTGTTACTATTTCAAGTAACGTAGTTACGTTACTCGTTACTACTTCCTAAGTCTTAAAGAAATTACACTTCAATTTTTTGCGTGTTTTAGGCGTCAAGCCATGATTTTCTGTGCGTTTTTTCTCGTAAGTATTTAGGTGAAACCGTAAAAAGAGATAAAGTAATTCTGTTCAGTTTCTGCATGAACATAATGTTACTTGATATATTACCTGTATCGTCAAAACCCTAAGATATGTTAAATCATGATTTAAAAAAGTAACGCAGAATCAGAAGTAACGTGCGTTACTTTTTATCGGTAGCGGTAACGCGTTCGTTTTATTTTTAGGTAACGTAGCTCAGTAACGCGTACCCTTTATTTGCAAGTAACGAGTAACGTATTTCGTTACTTTTTTTCGGTAACGCCTACAACACTGCCGTTCTGTCGCCGTTCCCCTTCTGCTGGGTAGCACGGGCGTATCCCAGGCAGCACAAAACGTCGTGGAAACGTCGAGAAAAAGTCCTGGACGTCCGTGACGTCCCGCATGACTTCAATCACGTTTTTTCGATGTTGAGGTGACGTCCATATACAACGTTCCATTAGAGTCCAATCAGTGACGTTGTGACGACGTTGTATTTCAACTCGGACGTCGTCAACGTTCCCACGACGTCGATGCACGACGTTCTCACAACGTCCAACGCTCACGTTTCTTTGACGTTGAACTGAAGTTCATAAATGACGTCCCACTATCGTCCTGTCCGTGACGTGCTGGCGACGTCACGTTTTAACTTTAACGTCGTCATCGTCGCCACGACGTCAAGACAAGACGTTTTAGCAACGTCGAATACTCACGTGTCTTCAAAGTTAAAATAAAGTCCAGGGTGACGTTACATTATTGCCCCGTCAATGACGCTTCAGCGACGTCGCGTTCACACCTAAATGTCGTAAACGTCATACAAGACGTGCTGGCAACGTCGACCACTCACGTTTTGTTCGACGTTTTTAGATTTTCCAGCTCAATCTCCAGCCGCAGAATCACTGTGGTCAAGGTGACAGTGCTCAAGAGCCGCAAACAAAACTTATTATTTGAGAGGTTGAGAAGTTTAATTATTTATACATTAATTTGCGTATTTCAAAATGCTATTAATTGCACATCGATGATGCTAAAGAGGGCATTTACAAAACTCAATGTACACGGAAGAAAAAAAATAATATGAAAGCACGTTGGGAATAGCATTCCTTTTAGATATGCTTGTTATAATTTTGGTCTTGTTTAGAATATTGTTACGGGTTTAATATGCGAAGCCCATCGCGTCTAGAACGGATCGAATTGTGCCATCCTTGCATTTCGCACGCGCGTTGTCGTCTTCCATGGGTCCTGGGCCCTGGCACGCGCCTCAGGGGCGCCGCTACACTATCCCCTCTACAGGTGACCTCAGGCCTGCATCCTTTCCTAGGAGCATCCATACTGCTCCGCGACCACCCGAGATTGTTTTAAGGTTCGTCAATTTCTCTTTGTATTTTGTAACCCATGCTCACCCGCGCACAACCAAAAAATTCGCATCAACATCACAGTTCATCCATAACACCAACTTCCAGCGCCTTAGCGCTTTCGGTAGATCGGGGTGCAAAGTCTTGTCACGTGACTGTAAGTACAGATCTGGCTTTCGTTGCCACTGGTGACGTACCCAAACGAAAATCGCATGCCAGCACACACTATATCAGAGCACAGCTTCACTGCACACTTGCGCACTTTTGGAGTTGACTCAAAAAAAAAAAAAATGCCCGGCAATGACGAAATCCGGTAGATACTGTCAACGGTTTGTGGAAATTGACATTCATGATGCCAACCCCTGAATGGCCCAGATGACGGTCCAAAAAGCGTTCAAGCCCAGTCCGCACTTACGTGCCGAAAAAAAAAAAAAGAAAGAAAAAAGAAACAAAACAAACAAACAAGCCGGCACGGCGCGAGAGAGAGGGGGAAAGGTAGGCAGAGGAGATGCCAGTGGCATCTCCATAGAGCCCCATGCGATGCGTCGGGAAACTCGGCAAGAAGAGGGCGAGAGAGAAAAGTGGGGGAAGATAGCGACGACGAACAATCCACCTTTTTCCGCAGAAGTGGCGCTACCTGTTGGGAGACGTCCGAACTAGCGAAAACTGGGTTCGAGGCGTTCTTCGTATGAAAACACGCCCGCCATTAGGCTTGAATTGTACACGTTGCGAGGTCCACTGTTCTTGCACGCCACTTTTCCGCCTAGTATTCGTAGCTCGGCTACCTTTCGGCAACTGTTGAGGATGGCCGAGGACGGCAGCATCCCGTTCCCGTTCCCACCCGACGGCTGGACTGAGAACGCTCCGCCGTTCGCCAACCTCTCGCAAGATGAAGTGTGGCGGTACCTTCACCGCAAGACGGACTCGCTCCGACAAGCTCACCGGGGATGGGCCTTCAAAGAAGAAGGCTACGTCCGGAACGTCCGATGGAACACATCGGACGATTCCCGGATCGGTCTCGTCCGGGGCGTCTGCCTGCCGTCAATGAAGAAGGCGCCGTACACAGTCTCGGCGTGGTTCGCCAGAGGCACCGGGAGCGTCATCGGCGGCACTTGCAGCTGTGTTGCTGGGTGAGCGATATTTTGCTTATACATGCGTTAAAAGTCATGCGCAAACCTATTATAAGCAAGGCTAATTGCGTTCCGCTCACGCTATCCCCAACGCGTAAGCAGCGAGATCGGTCACTCCTTGAAACCTGGAAAGCGATACCCGGTTCGCCCAGGTTCATTTCATCGAATACACGCGAGTTACATTGGCCAAGACAAACCCCATCGTGCTATGCTCCGTTTCACCTTATGTTGTATCGCAGCGACGGCTAGAAGCGCGAGCTCATAGCGTTGGCAGTTGCCCTCGGTGCACGGGAGCTTGTGCCGCCGAGATGTGCCATAGAGCAAGGAGCTCGCGCGTATAGCCTTTCCTGCGGTACAACACAAGGTGAAAAAGAGTATAGCAGCAAACTCATGTGGTTTATCGCTCATGCTCGCAGTGCTTGCTCCTTGGCTTAGGTAGTGTAAAAGATGCATGTCTCCATCATGCACCGACAGCCTGTGTACAACGAAGGCAACCAAGAGCTGCTACGCGTGCAGCTATAATCCCGCTAATTTGGTCTTGGTTGACTGCCTCGATTTTCCAGGAAAAGCCAGTCCTGCCAACATATTGCAGCACTGCTGCTCTATGCCGAAGAGAGCTGCAACGCCTGCTCGACGAGCTGCACCGACATACCCTGCACCTGGATTGTGCCTGCTGAAGGTGTGTACACTACGGCCCTTAAAGAGGCTCCATAGGAATCTTTTGCTCAGAAATATGTTATTACTTCGTACCTAATATATTGGAGAATAAGACCAACGTCCAAGCTGTCTTAATTATTTAGCCAAGCTCACCTCCATTGCTAGAATAAATGTGGAACCAAACAGCCAATGCTTTTTGTGTTCGTTTTCATGAAAGTGAAACTCTACATTTTCTACATAAAGCAGCTTGGATGATAAGCTATTAACATGATTACAAGATGGAAAACCTAGATGTGGCTTATTTTAGAACTGAACTGACAAAATTTCTCTTTGCAGCCAAGAAGCCTGCTCCCCTGGTGCCACTTGCAGACATCACGTTCCACAAGTACCTGATCAACAGGCCGGTGAAGCAGAAGAAACGACGCTCTTTTGACCCTTGTGAGAATGTTGGTGTTGCTTCGGCTGAGGAGATTCAGCAACTGCGAGATGCCCTCAGTGTGTCTACACCGGGCCTCCAGTGGCTTCTGTACAGTGGTGTACAGCAACTTGGACCAGCGGCACCAGTGCTCCCCATCCAAGATGATGAAGATTTGTGGAGTGAGAATGCCCGGGACGTTGTTGCAAAACACATGGAGTCCCTTCCAACATTGACGGAGGAAGAGAGGGAACAAGTGACCCGGTCCACCATCGGTCAAGCCAATAATTCAAGGTGGCACAAAGAGCGGCAGGGCAGGATTACGGCATCAGTCTTCTCTGCTGTCATCAAGTGTGTCAAGCCCGAGTACCTGGTCAAGGGTATTTTGTACCCGAGCCCAGATGCCTCAAGTGAGGCCATGCGCTATGGGAGGACGCACGAGGGTACCGCAGTCTCAGCCTATGCATCACTCATGGCAGCATTCGACACTCCCGTCGAGATCCGCGAGACTGGGCTGCACATTCACCCAGAGTGCAGCTTCATTGCAGCATCGCCCGACCGCATCGTGAGGAAGGACAACGAAGAGGGCCTTTTGGAGGTGAAGTGTCCGGCTTCGAAGATTGGGCTAACACCAATGGAGGCATGCAAGGACAAGAAGTTCTGCTGCGAAGTTGTGGATGGCGTGGTACGACTGAAGAAGACTCACGCCTACTTCTACCAGGTGCAAGGGCAGATGGCAGTGACCGGACACCAGTGGTGCGATTTTGTTTTTTGGACTAACAACACGACTGTTGCCAATTCGACGCACGTCGAGACCATCGCCTTCGACAAGAAGTTCGTTGATGGAGCACTGCTGCCAGGGCTTATCTACTTCGCCAAGCATGCCCTCTTCCCAGAAGTGGTAACGGGCCGTGTGAGGCGTCGAAGAGCCCTGATAGCTCGCGGCCAGTACGTCTCCTTCAAGAAGTTCTGCAAAGGGTTTTATGTGGTGGAGGACGGTCCCGGACTGAAAAAGAAGCTGCGTAGGCTGGAGTGAAGGAGCGCCTGCATGAAGCCCGAGGCTTCTCCAAGTCACAACGGCTCTTTTCAGAGCCAAATAAATATGCTTGTCAGGGGCAGTGCTTTTGTAGCCACTCCCGTGTCTTTGAGAATGGTGTTTACTGCAGAAAAACAGGACACAGGGTGTGGTGGTTTACATTTTTACAGTTTATTACAATAAATAGAAAACCATTTGCCTATAAACAAGCAGAGCTAATTCCTTCTTAGACTGTTCAGAGTAAAAAACAACAAAAAAAAAGATTTTCTAGCTCCAACTTGTATTAACACATGATTTGTTGAGGTAGCGTGTCAAAGTCATTAACATTACAATCGACTTTGCAGGGAAAAAGACCCGAAGTAGCCAAAACTTCGTTGGCTTATTCAAACTTTAATCTCGCTATTGATGCACAACAGAGAATTCACACTAGCTACTCATGTACTTCCCAAGCAATATATTCAAACACCAAAGATTGGTGCATGAGAGTTTTTCAAATAAGGAAACTCTGGACATAACCCAGCTGAACACAAAGACTCCGAGGCAGTAATCACCCAAACTGCATACTAAACTAAAGCCAAAGAGCAAGTTCTAGATAACGCTGTACAAAGTTACTAGAATCATAAATGTGAACTGTGATGCACAGCAGATAATTGACGTTATCTATTCATGTACTTCCCACATAGCAGATTTAAGTAAAAATTGATGCACAATATGACCGAACTCAACACACTAACTATGAGGCAGCAATAGCCCGAACTGCATAAGGAAGATAGTGAGTTTTAGATCGACACTGTAAAAAGCAGCTATAGTCATAATAATTGTTGCACTCCTAAAACACACTGGCAAGATGTATAATCATACAAAAAATGCACAGCCCATTAGACATTGAGACTAAAGACCACACACATGAAATAATGAAATGAGGACATCTAATACTTTGATATATCTAATCTAAACTCGTATGCCAATTGCGGATCACAGCCAAATGTGATTAAGGACAATCATGGCAGGCACTAGGGGGGAACGGTGACCAAGTGTGCTACTCTGTTTCATAGTAACTTGGCGAACTGTGGAGCTTACAGCTTCCGCGACCCAATAAGAGCGTCGGAGCGAGGCACATAAAACCACATAGCGGAAGCGTGTGTGTCACTGCACCAAGGAACTGGCTGTTGTCTGCAGGCCGAGAGTTGTGCCACTAAAGCGGTACCAGTAATTTATTTTGGTTCCGTTTTCGACCATAGTTGCCCTGCAAGCGGCTGATTACACGGCTGCAATCACCAACGGCCACGGCACTACAAGAAGAAAAAAAAATTGAACTGAATACAAATGTCGCATTTCTTTTTCGGTTTAAATATCATTAAAATTTGTCAATATTTTTTTTCATTAATTTTTTCATAGACCGACACGCGGCTCTGACGTCATGCAACTGCGGTGGCGCTGTCGGCGGCACAGCGCATGCGCAGACGCTTCACTCCTCCCAAATTCGGTTTCTGCGCATGCGCAGTGCCCACACCTGGTGTGGGCAAAGGCGGGCTTGTTTGTAAACAGCGTGTCGGTCTATATTTATTCTTAATAAAGATGGAATCACTCAAGTTCAGTTAGCACAAAAAAGAAAGAAATGAAACATTGAACAACTCTTTGGCGACATCTCGGTGCCCCCAAAAACGACGCCTCGGAGGCCTCAACAACCTCAGCATGTGCTTCAGTTGTTGCTCCACAGTCATGGCCGTCCATAAGCTCCACAGTGTCAACTCCAACGCTTTGCGCAGTTCATCGCACAACCACCATGTTACCTTTACGGACATGTAGAACTGCCTCCGAAAAGCTATTCGGTGCATCACGGTGATGTTGTTAGAGCCTTTTTTTAATTTGCAAGCAGGGTGCATAAGATGCGTCGGACAATAACAGAAGGTTTTGTAGGGTTATTTAGCTAGCCAACGGGGCATCTGGCTCGCCCTTGTAGGAAACGGAGAACTCAATGAGGCTACTGGTGAGACCTGTTTTGCTTCTTTTACTGCAATATATTGTTTGTATCGGGTTTGGACATTGATTCTTTTTCTCTACACTTCCATTGCCCTGCTCCATTTTACAATCTATTATGGCTACCACAGAGCCAAGTGTATTACTCGATAATCGCATATTGGATTTGTGTCTGTTTGAATGTATAAAGAAGACAACAAGCAGTTTGTCTTTGAAAGTGCTTTCTTTTTTTTTATAACAATGCCGTAACGTGAAAAATAAACATGTTTGAAAACACAGGTTGCAATACTTTCTTTAAAGTGAAATTGAGCATGGAACAGTGTATAAACTCTTTGCCATTATCCAGGATATATCACAGACATTATTTCACACTTCACTTAATTCAGCACACTGCCATTTCGTTTGTGTTTTGTCGCACATGGAAGCATGACAGATTCTATAGTAGAGGCATGTTGAGATCAACAATGATATAAGAAAACAAACAAAAAACACAGGGACACAGACGAAGGAAACAGGACAAGACGCACTTTCAACTGAAGTTTATTGGAAATTCAACTTAAGTTGAGAGTGCACCTTGTCCTGTTTCCCTTCGGCCGCGTCCCTGTGTTTTTTTCGTCGCTTTTTCTGTTTGCAATGAACGAACTGGCCCAAATCTCCACTTTATTACGATATAAGAAAAATGGCAAACCCGGTGGCCAGTTTCAGGCGGGTGCCAAGTTGTGGCTAGAGTGCAGGCCTCTTGGTTTCAAATAAAGAAAACCCGGGAGCGCCCAGGGCCGAGTCCTCGCCCACCAGCGTCAAAATACGTGAGTATGATGACGCCAGTGAGCGCACCCGGGCGCCTCCGCCCCCTGTTTGCCTGCGGGTAAAGGAAGTAATTCAATAGCTTGGTCCACACTATGAGTAGACTACGCAAATTACCTCGCCTGTTTCGCCAGCTCCGTAGCCCGCGCCCGCGCCTTAGACACCCGCATGGCCAAGTAGCGTTTCCAACCTTCCGGCTCCTTCTTTGGAGGCCCGAGGAAGTTGAGCCGGGAGGTTAGCTCGTTCCAGAGACGAACTTTGTCGTCTCTGGACAGCGCCGGGCTCAGCTCAGTTGCGCCGCGTACCAGAGAGGCCACATCCTCCCGTTTCATGAGCAGTCATGAGCGCCAGTAATTTGAACTAGGCGCTCATCCGCGTCCCGCATGTTTTTCTAACCTTTTATGCGAGTTTATTGCATCTAATATTTTCTAGAACCGCTACAAAATCAGTTGTTCATTTCAATAGAACACGTGTATTTTTTTAGTTTGACAAGTTTCTTTAAAAAAGAGCCGATGTGAAGGTCACCGCCGCAAGGGATTGGCTGCCATCGCTTGACTAAAAGCAGAAAATGCTTTTCCGGTTGCCGGAGAAACGGACGCTTGCGTAGGGACTAGGTACCACCGGGAAAGCGTGGGTACGGCAGGGGGACAGCGTAGCTACTTCCGCTCTTCGGCGGTTGGCTCTTGACGCCTCTCAAGTGAGTGACAGACGCCAATCTTGCCATGTCGTCACGGCGTCATAGAGGGCGGTTTCGCGGTGTGCGCCGTTGCTTGGTTACGCGTCACCTGCCACTACGTCACTTCTGTTTCTAGTTTCTCGAAAGTCCAACATAGGTCCCCAGGAAACCATCCGAAAGCCGACAAGTGGAGTCTGACTGGAGTTTGACTGTCGGTCAGAGTAACTTGTTGGCCTTATGCTTGACGTACAGTGAGGCACAGTCAGCGGTCCACTAGAAAACATTGACTGCCAAACAGGGTTACATTGATGGATTTTTCCTTCGGGCAGGGGACGGGACAACACATCTTTCAACTTTCAACAGACAAATAATTTATTGCCGGACGCTTCGCCTTCGGAACTCTACCATGGGAGAGGGAAATTTAAAGGGGGGGGGGGGGGGGGGGAGAAGGAGAAGGAGGGGGGCAAGACAAGGCCCCGGGAGGAAACAGGGGGAAAGTAAACCGCAGAGACAGCTGGAAGGAAGGGAAGGGAGGATGGCGTCCTGATTCCCCCTCAGGAGCAAGAACCACTTGCCCGGCCTGCCAAGGTCGTCAAATCCAGTCTCAGAAATGGCACCTCTCTCTCCGACAGCGACAGCGAGGCCGACGAAATGTTCTTCGGAAGTTTGGAGCCTCTTTTATGGCGTACGCCTCCACGATCTCCCGCCCGTAGCGGTTTTTGTTGGCCCCCAGAACACGCGCGGACGGGAACTCATGGGCACAGGGAGCGCAAACCTTGAGGTGATGGGCCATAAGGTGTTGTGAGTCTTCGTCGTTTCTTGCGTTTTAACCGCTTTGTTTTTCGGCTATTTCCGTGTTCCGAGATTTTTCGTACGATGCGATTTGCAAATAGCATGTAGATTGTTTATATCGTCAATAGAAAAACGAAATATGCTATACATTTCTTTCATGGAGTTGTGTCATAATGTTGCGAAATAATCTACCAGAAGTCGGAATGGCGTTGCGTCCAAAGAGCCTAGATTTCACCCCCGCGACTCTCTCGAAAGAGTGTCTGATCTCCCTGTGCAAAAAGAAACGAAATTAACCAGTTCGCGGTGCAATCAGCAGCCATGGGCGTACCAACCGCCCCCCTTCCCCACTTCTCAGAGTGTGTGTGTGGGGGGGGGGGGGGGGGGGGCAAAGCATGTGTTTTGTCCCCCCCCTCCCCCCCTCCCTGAAACAGCCGCCACTGAGCAGGGCAAACACTGGCCGGCCGCGCCCAAGGAATACCAAAAGCACCGCCCCCCGACCCGCGGTGGCATATTGTTAACGCGCAGGCGATACACACCCCAGCAACGACGTTCACACCGGATTGGATGGTTCGTGGAGGTATGCGCTGCCGCCGCCAATATAGGCAGCGGTTGCAACGCTCGTTTCCAAAGCGGTAGCGTATACCTTAGTGGTACGATGTGTGCTTCATACATAGCGGACCCGGGTTCGATTCACGGTGTGGGCTTACTTCTATTTTTTTAGAGCGCAGCTCTTAGGGGCCCGTTTCCGGCTTGAGCGGCGTCGGCGTTGCCGTCGGCGTAACCGCGCGGTGCACTTATGGGTAAATTTCCCCGCTAAATCTAGCGTAAAAATTTCCCCGCTAAATCTAGCGGAAAATATTCCCCGCTAAATCGAGCGGAAAAATTTCCCCGCTAAACCCAGCGGAAAAATTTCCCCCTAAATCTAGCGGAAAAATTTGCCCGCTAGATTTAACGAAAAAATTTCCCCGCTAGCGGAAAAAATTCCCCGATAAATCTAGCGGGAAAAACTCCCCGCTAAATGTAGCGGAAAAATTTCCCCGCTAAATCTAGCGGAAAAATTTCTCCGCTAAATCTAGCAGAAAAATCTAGCGGGAAAATATTCCCCGCTAAATCTAGCGGAAAATTTCCCCCCTAAATCTAGCGAAAAAATTTCCCCGCTAAATCTAGCGGAAAAATTTCCGCAACATTTAGCGGAACCTAGCAGAAAAATCTAGCGGGAAAATATTCCCCGCTAAATCTAGAAATTTTTCCGCTAGATCTAGCGGGAAAATTTCCCCGCTAAATCTAGCGGAAAATATTCCCCGCTAAATCTAGCGGAAAAAATTCCCCGCTCAATTTAGCGGAAAAATTTTCCCGCTAAATTTAGCGGAAAAATTTCTCCGCTAAATCTAGCAGAAAAACCTAGCGGGAAAATATTCCCCGCTAAATCTAGAAATTTTTCCGCTAGATCTAGCAGAAAAATTTTCCCCGCTATTTAGCGGAAAAAATTCCCCGCTAAATCTAGCGGAAAATTTTCCCGCTAAATCTAGCGGAAAATTTTCTCCGCTAAATCTAGCGGAAAAATTTCTCCGGTAAATTTAGCGGAAAAATTCCTCCGCTAAATCCAGCGGAAAAATTTCCCCGCTAAATCTAGCGGAAAAAATTCCGCGCTAAATCTAGCGGAAAAAGTTCCCCGCTAGATTTAGCGGAAAAAAATTCCCCGCTGTCTAGCGGAAAAATTTTCCCGTTAAACCTAGCGGAAAAATTTCCCCGCTAAATCTAGCGGAAAACTTTTTCGGGGGGTCACGTGACCCCCCAAGGTCACATGACCCCCCCCCCTCCCCCGCCCCGAGAACAGGTAACCCTCAGTACCCTTCCCTCCTCCTCCTGAAGAGCTGCGCTCCAATTCGGTGTCACAGGGACTGTAAACGGCTTTCATTTTAGAGCGCAGCTCTTAGGGGCCCGTTCCCGGCTTGAGCGGCGTCGCCGTCGGCGTCGGCGTAACCGCAACCCTCGTAACCCTCGTGAGGGTTACGAGGGTTACGAGGGTTAATCTCATGAGGGTAACCCTCACGAGGATCACGAGGGCCACGAGGGTTACTTACCCTCGTAACCCTCACGAGGGTTACGAGGGTTAGTTACCCTCAAAAGGGTTACCTTCACGAGGGTTACCCTCACGAGGGTTACTTACCCTTGTAACCCTCCCGAGGGTTACGAGGGTTAGTAACCCTCGTGAGGGTAACCCTCGTGAAGGTAACCCTTTTGAGGGTTACGAGGGTTAGTAACCCTCGTGAGGGTAACCTTCACGAGGGTTACCCTCACGAGGGTCACGAGGGTTATGAGAGTTACCCTCACGAGGGTCACGAGGGTTATGAGAGTTACCCTTACGAGGGTCACGAGAGTTACCCTCACGAGGGTCACGAGAGTTGCCCTCACAAGGGTTACTAGGGTTACCCTCACGAGGGTCACGATGGTTACCCAGGTCGTGACCCCCCCTGGGGTCACGTGACCTGGGGATACCCCCCGAGGTCACGTGACCCCCCGTTGACGTCATAGGCACTGATGACGTCGTCAGTGACGTCACTGATGACGTCACCGGCATCCGCATCGTCATCGTCATCATCACTGATGACGTCATTAGTGACGTCACTGATGACGTCACCGGCATTCGCATCGTCATCATCATCACTGATGGCGTCATCAGTGACGCTACTGATGACGTCATCGGTATCGTCACGTGGCCCCAGGTCACGTGACCCCCCGACGTCACGTGACGCCCCAAGGTCACGTGACTCCGACAAGGTCACGTGACCCACAAGGTCACGTGACCCCCCGCCCCCCGAGGTCACTTGACCCACCCCCCAGTACCCTTCCCTCCTCCTCCTCAAGAGCTGCGCTCTAATTCGGCGTTACAGGGAGTTGTAAACGGCTTTCATTTTTTTCTCTCGAACATTTTGTTTTGTCGAGGCATTTTGGGATATTTACAACATTTCTTTTTTGCGATTAACACTGAAAAACACGAATGTTTACAACGAAACTTCGCTGACCTAAATGGTATGGGACTGTACACACCAACTCATCTCTGTGACGCAACGAGGTATAGGGCATTAGAGTGATAAATTGGCAGCTGAAAGTGACCCCCAATTGACCGCCGCCATGTTGTACAATTTTGACCACTAGACACGTGACCAGGCCAAATCTATGACGTAACCAGACCAAATCTCTGGCGTCAACGATAAGATGGCAGCGCCCAGTGCGTGTCGGAAGCGTTGTGGGCGCTGATCGGAGTGTGTGGATTTCGTGTGCGGAATTCGGTTTTTGAGGGTTTTGTATGCTCCCCGCGTAGGAATAACGTGAAGTAGGAGGGAATGAGGCTTTTCTTTTTTATTTAATTCAGAGTAAGCCAGATTCGGTCCCGTGCTTCTCGTACGGGCTCGGATCACTACCTCGGACATCGCTCGGTCGTTCGAGTTTATTTATTTATTTGTACATACTGCAATATCCGCAATCGTTAACCACGGGAGCTCCTCCATAATCGCTGAGTCGAAGGATACGTCGAACCCATCCGGAACGCGGAGTCTAAAGGTATGTAGGACGTAACCAGAACGCGGAGTTCTAACGGTACGGCGGACGTGCCCGGGCAATTTTCTTAGCTCGACCGTCAAGATTCGCACTTGAAGCAGCGAGTGAAGTGTTGAAATCTCCGAACTGCTCGGTGCTGAGCTAACTACGGACCACTTCACTATGTGATCCGTAGTGACGTGAAAAAGACCGACGGCGGTCACTCCGGGGGGACGGCGGCTTCCGGCCGCCTGCCGGGTGCCTTCTGTGAAGGGGCGACAGTCGTGTAAGCAGTACTGTACTAGCTTCTCTTATAGTTATGTTGTTCTCGAGCAGCTTCCCGATCACTAAACCCCGCAAACGCGTGCCGAAATTTCAAAAGGTGTCTGCCAACCTGGAAAGCCTTGAACTCCCAGGGAATTTCGGATCATCTGGGAAAGTCAGGGAATCATTCAAAAAGTGGGCTAAATAAGGGAAGACGACTAGTGAAAGCGGCATGGCGGTTGCTCGTCGGCACGGCCATGCTGAATGACATTGCCGAAATGTCATCCTTCGACTCAAAAACTCAAGAAATTTGATCAAAATAGTCAGGGAAAAACTTGAAAAAGTCGGGGAATTTGAAATCAGTAGTTTGTTAGACACAATGTTTGATTTTCTTGGCACTCCACGCGTTTTTACACACGACAGGCACACGCCCGTGTATCACACGGCAGCCAGGCCAAGCGGCTGCCAGCCACTTGTGCAAGGTCGATAAGACGCAAGCGTGGAACGCTTTCGGACTGCTGTAAATACACCAGCGGGAGCGTCCGGCCGCAGTCCGACTGCCCACGCTAGGACACCCGACACAAACTCCGCGTCCTGGGTACGTCTGACGTATCTTTAGATTTTGCATCCTAGGTACGTCAGACCTATCTTTAGACACAGCGCCTGATAATTGTAGTGAATAGGGTCACGTTCAGTGCGCAAGTCACTTTATTACACTCGGAGAGCGGAATTCCATTCCCGTTGCACAGGTAGTTCCCGAGCTAGGCATGCACTTGAAGACTATGTTTCACTATTCCATAAAGCAAGCTTTGCGGGACCCCTCTGCCCTTGTGCACCCATTCGCAGGTCGTGTCGCCTTTCCTCACGTAACTCCCGCAGGTTCAGTGAGTTGCCGAGCCACTGCAGCCCTGGCGTCGCTCGGTACATACAAGAGGCGGCTCACGTCGGTCGTCCAGCAGCGTACTGGAGGGACGCAAAGCTAGCAGCCTCCTTGGTGCACGCAAGACGAGGCTGAGCAGAGCTCCAAGCTCTTCTGACGCACATGTGCACTCCAATGAGACCGGTGTTGCACCCCGATTCCTAGAGATGTGGTCGCACTGGCAGTCTTGTCGGTCCCTGGGGGCCGTCGAGGAGTGCCAGAAAGCAAAATTCCATCCTTCTTGCGCAGGTAGTTCCCCAGCTAGTCACTTCCTTGACGACGTCGCACCCTTTCTGGAAGCAAGCTTCGGGATGCTCTTGTGCACCCATTTGCAGGTCGTGTCGCCTTTGCTCACGTAACTCCCGCAGGTCCAGCGAGTTGCCGAGCCGCTGTAGCCCCGGCGTCGCTGGTCGTGCATCCTGGTCCTGGTCGTGCATCAACCACCGCTGCCCATTTCCGCTGAGTGCTTGGGTGTGGTAGCTTGACGTGCTTTCGCAGAAAGCTGTATGCCTTTGCCGAGTAAAAATGGAGCGTGAGGGCAAACTTGCGCACATCCTCTGTACATGCATTTTTGTTGCGCCTCACTCTTTTTAAGACGAGGTTGCGCATTGTGTTGGTGAATGCATCGTCAAGTATGTCAACTGCTGGCTTAGGAAGTCGTTTCCTCAGTTCACGGAGCAGCGTGTTCAGCTTCCTAATCCTGGCCGTCTTCCGATTGATCTTCTTCTTTGCCTGTTTCAACAGTTTCCTCGCCTTCTGCAGCTTTTGCCTACTCGTGGCCAGGACCCTGTGCAGTCGTGGTGACACAGCTGCGTACGAGTGGTCACCGAAGGAAGTGTTGCGTCGCTTGAACACAGCTTCAGGGGGAGCCTCTGACGTCGTAGCCTGAGAGGGGGAAGTAACCAGCTTTACATTGCTTCCAGAACCAGCATGGGCCTCTCCTGGGGTTGGCTGATCAGTCGTCGATCCAGGCTGCCTCTCTGGAGGGTGAGACCTGTCAGCAGAACAACGAGCGGTGACATTCAAGACTGCCTGTATTCCACAAGACTGTGTGCCAGGGCATGCATTCTTGGCAGGTTATACTGTGCAGTGTGATATGTGACCACACCTTTTATGCGTTGGCCAGAACTGGCACTGACCCACAAAAAGGGGGTGCTGGGAGTTCTGGCTTATGAATAGGGTTCCATGTTTTAGGTGTTTTTTAATTTGTGAGTATTACCTGGCTCAGTGAGCAAAAGAAGAGCAGTGATCAAAGGGTGCAGCCAAAAGCTGTAACCAAAAGTTGTGTCCAAATGCCGTGACCAATGCGACGCAATCTAAGGAAAAAGAAAATAAGAGAAAAACAAACAGCTGTGCTCACGTTATCATTTTCGTCATGTGACTTAATTATTAATCACGTGATCGAACAAAAAATAAACCTAGAAATAAATTATCCCCTGCCCGGTTTCGAACCTAGGCTCTCATGATCGCAAAACTAGTGTGCTATTCATTGGGTCAACCTTGCTCATTGACGTCAATATAACTCGGCCAAAGGTAATGCTCACGCATTCTCACATCATGAAAGAAAGCTGAGGTGCTCTCGTAGTTTTATTTTTTTAAAAATGGGGGTGATTTTTTGGTGCTTATTTGTTCTCTCGAATTTTGAGCTTATCAGTGTCTTTTTTTGATATCGACTAAAACTCGGAGTGTCACGGTACTTATGTGGTAAAAGCAAATGCATATCTGTGGCGTTTCTAGGAGACACAACATGATATGCACTACTCATTGCTAAATGGAGCACATAAAAACAATTTCCAAAGAAAAAGAGCAGCCTCGCAGACAGTTCAGTGCGGTCGGTGTTGTGGTTCAACAAAAGTACAGACGTTTATCAAGGTTCCCTGCCGTGGAAAGTGCAATTTCTCTTCAAAGCAAGCTCAATTCGGGTTCTTTCGGTTTTTGCAGATTTCAAGAAAAATCGTTTGGAGGTCATATTTTTATGTATATCAGTATATACTGAAAACGCGTAACCCACTTATGATTGAATGATTGTAAAAAGCATACAGCATGCCATGGAATTATTACAATGGTGGTGGTTGAAAGCGTTGCAAAGAACCTGAATGTTTTACTCGAACCTATCAACTTGATCCCAAAGATGCCACTTTTCTAGTGATTCGTTGACCACCACTTTCAGATACAAGAGACACACCTTTGCAAGTTGTGCAACTAGTCGCCCGAAGTACCTGAAAACTGGAGCTTGTTACTTCCCCCTCTCAGGCTACGACGTCAGAGACTCCCCCTGAAGCTGTGTTCAAGCGACGCAACACTTCCTTCGGTGACCACTCGTACGCAGCTGTGTCACCACGACTGCACAGGGTCCTGGCCACGAGTAGGCAAAAGCTGCAGAAGGCGAGGAAACTGTTGAAACAGGCAAAGAAGAAGATCAATCGGAAGACGGCCAGGATTAGGAAGCTGAACACGCTGCTCCGTAAACTGAGGAAACGACTTCCTAAGCCAGCAGTTGACATACTTGACAATGCATTCACCAACACAATGCGCAACCTCGTCTTAAAAAGAGTCAGGCGCAACAAAAACGCATGTGCAGAGGATGTGCGCAAGTTTGCCCTCACGCTCCATTTTTACTCGGCAAAGGCATACAGCTTTCTGCGAAAGCACGTCAAGCTACCACACCCAAGCACTCAGCGGAAATGGGCAGCGGTTGTTGATGCACGACCAGGACCAGGATGCACGACCAACGACGCCGGGGCTACAGCGGCTCGGCAACTCGCTGGACCTGCGGGAGTTACGTGAGCAAAGGCGACACGACCTGCAAATGGGTGCACAAGAGCATCCCGAAGCTTGCTTCCAGAGAGGGTGCGACGTCGTCAAGGAAGTGACTAGCTGGGGAACTACCTGCGCAAGAAGGATGAAATTTTGCTTTCCGGCACTCCTCGACGGCCCCCAGGGACCCACAAGACTGCCAGTGCGACCACATCTCTAGGAATGGGGGTGCGACACCGGTCTCATTGGAGTGCACATGTGCGTCAGAAGAGCTTGGAGCTCTGCTCAGCCTCGTCTTGCGTGCACCAAGGAGGCTGCTAGCTTTGCGTCCCTCCAGTACGCTGCTGGACGACCGACGTGAGCCGCCTCTTGTATGTACCGAGCGACGCCAGGGCTGCAGTGGCTCGGCAACTCAATGAACCTGCGGGAGTTACGTGAGGAAAGGCGACACGACCTGCGAATGGGTGCACAAGGGCGGAGGGGTCCCGCAAAGCTTGCTTTATGAAAGAGTGAAACATAGTCTTCAAGTGCATGCCTAGCTCGGGAACTACCTGCGCAACGGGAATGGAATTCCGCTCTCCGAGTGTAATAAAGTGACTTGCGCACTGAACGTGACCCTATTCACTACTATTATCAGGCGCTGTGTCTAAAGATAGGTCTGACGTACCTAGGATGCAAAATCTAAAGGTACGTCAGACGTACCCAGGACGCGGAGTCTGTGTCGGGTGTCCTAGCGTGGGCAGTCGGACTGCGGCCGGACGCTCCCGCTGGTGTATTTACAGCAGTCCGAAAGCGTTCCACGCTTGCGTCTTATCGACCTTGCACAAGTGGCTGGCAGCCGCTTGGCCTGGCTGCCGTGTGATACACGGGCGTGTGCCTGTCGTGTGTAAAAACGCGTGGAGTGCCAAGAAAATCAAACATTGTGTCTAACAAACTACTGATTTCAAATTCCCCGACTTTTTCAAGTTTTTCCCTGACTATTTTGATCAAATTCCTTGAGTTTTTGAGTCGAAGGATGACATTTCGGCAATGTCATTCAGCATGGCCGTGCCGACGAGCAACCGCCATGCCGCTTTCACTAGTCGTCTTCCCTTATTTAGCCCACTTTTTGAATGATTCCCTGACTTTCCCAGATGATCCGAAATTCCCTGGGAGTTCAAGGCTTTCCAGGTTGGCAGACACCTTTTGAAATTTCGGCACGCGTTTGCGGGGTTTAGTGATCGGGAAGCTGCTTGAGAACAACATAACTACAAGAGAAGCTGGTACAGTACTGCTTACACGACTGTCGCCCCTTCACAGAAGGCACCCGGCAGGCGGCCGGGAGCCGCCGTCCCCCCGGAGTGACCGCCGTCGGTCTTTTTCACGTCACTACGGATCACATAGTGAAGTGGTCCGTAGTTAGCTCAGCACCGAGCAGTTCGGAGATTTCAACACTTCACTCGCTGCTTCAAATGCGAATCTTGACGATCGAGCTAAGAAAATTGCCCGGGCACGTCCGCCGTACCGTTAGAACTCCGCGTTCTGGTTACGTCCTACATACCTTTAGACTCCGCGTTCCGGATGGGTTCGACGTATCCTTCGACTCAGCGATTATGGAGGAGCTCCCGTGGTTAACGATTGCGGATATTTTAATTAAACTCGAACGACCGAGCGATGTCCGAGGTAGTGATCCGAGCCCGTACGAGAAGCACGGGACCGAACCTGGCTTACTCTGAATTAAGTAAAAAAGAAAAGCCTCATTCCCTCCTACTTCACGTTATTCCTACGCGGGAGAGCACACAAAACCCTCAAAAACCGAATTCCGCACACGAAATCCACACACTCCGATCAACGCCCACAACGCTTCCGACACGCACTGGGCGCTGCCATCTTTTCGTTGACGCCAGAGATTTGCTCTGGTTACGTCATAGATTTGGCCTGGTCACGTGTCTAGTGGTCAAAATTGTACAACATGGCGGCGGCCAATCGGGGGTCACTTTTGCCTGATGAACGGTATACTAGTTTATCACTCTAAGGCCCTCTACCTCGTTGCTGTGACGTCACGGCGTTGTGGTGGCGTGTCGGTCGCACTTCCGGTCTGGGGCTGTGGGCAGAAGTCCCTATGCCAGATGTGTATTCCTGCGTTGTTTTGATAGGAACCAGACAAAAACCTGCCTTCTCGTCAAAACGCCGCGACTGGGCCCGTACCAAAAGTGTCAAGAAAGGTTTAAAGGTCAGTTTTCACGTGCTCGGTTCGTCAGAGAATCTGGATATGTGCCGCAAAAAGGGAAAAGCAGACGCCGTCGGACGACGATTGCTTGGGCGGGAAGCACTATGGCTTGGATTCACGGATACTTGTGGTGATCAGATTTATTTGTTTTGTTCCTACATGAACGCCAGAAAACCGTCAAGTTGTGCGGACCACCTGCGGACTACGTTCAGTGCGTCTTCAAGTTCAAACGGCCGCCTGATCGTTCGAACTGTCGTCTGCTCTTTCAAGCGTTTCAGCTTGTCGTCTGCTCTCTTAGACGACGCCGGCCTGTAGACCAAACGTCGGCCCGGTACTTGCGATAAGAAGTAAGTGCAGGCCTCAAAAGACCTAAATTTGAAGGTTAGTAAGCAGGCTCAATGTAAACAGTAGATACAAGGAGATGTTGATCATTGTTACCAGTGACCAACACCGACTTTTTAGGATGTGGTTCTCGACTGACAACGACGAAATCGCGACCATACGCGCTGGTTCACTCTGGCATATTTACTAACAACGTGCTGTTGGGTGCGTAAATAGGTGAAAGGAGGGGGGGGGGGGGGGGGGGCCACGGCCGCAGTTTGCCCAGGGCGCTTGCTGCTCTAAGGCCGGCCCTGCTCAAACCGTAGCAGGACTTGCTTCGCGAATTCACGTAAATGCCGTAGTATCAAGCGAAAAAAAAAACCTTCTTGGGACTGCGGTGACGACAAAAAAAACCAAAAAACAAACGAAGGGTAGGAGGATCAAAAGATTCACACACACACACACACACACACACACACACACACACACACACACACACACACACACACACACACACACACACACACACACACACACACACACACACACACACACACACACACACACACACACACACACACACACACACACACACACACACACACACACACACACACACACACACACACACACACACACACACACACACACACACACACACACACACACACACACACACACACACACACACACACACACACACACACACACACACACACACACACACACACACACACACACACACACACACACACACACACACACACACACACACACACACACACACACACACACACACACACACACACACACACACACACACACACACACACACACACACACACACACACACACACACACACACACACACACACACACACACACACACACACACACACACACACACACACACACACACACACACACACACACACACACACACACACACACACACACACACACACACACACACACACACACACACACACACACACACACACACACACACACACACACACACACACACACACACACACACACACACACACACACACACACACACACACACACACACACACACACACACACACACACACACACACACACACACACACACACACACACACACACACACACACACACACACACACACACACACACACACACACACACACACACACACACACACACACACACACACACACACACACACACACACACACACACACACACACACACACACACACACACACACACACACACACACACACACACACACACACACACACACACACACACACACACACACACACACACACACACACACACACACACACACACACACACACACACACACACACACACACACACACACACACACACGAGAGCAGCACCAGCAGTGTGAGACGAGAGGCTTAACATTGTCTACCCATCTCTTGCTCGTGAGCGCGCCCCTCCCTGCGGGGAGGAATGAATTTTTTTGTCGGTTCCTTTCCCTTCTGAAATGTCTCAGCGTACCTTTGCAGACAGTCAGCAGCTCACACGCAACGTAAATTTACCAGAATCAGAGCCCGTACGATGGAAGATGCCGCATCGGAAATTCAGAGCCGGTTCATTCGAAAAGTGTGGGGAGCTGCGGGACTGCGCGTGGTCCCGCGGTTATGGGGATAATCAGAAATATAAATTTGGTACTTTCAACCTTCGTAACGCGTTGTATATTACGTTTATATTATATATATAATTAATTGTACAAGATTGCACTTTTAAAACGCGTATTAATGTCGGATAAACGCGCACAAACATTACCGCGCCGCTCAAGAAGAAATTTTTTTTTTTTCACGTCGATACGCGTCGACAACAGGAATACTCTCACGCAGTTGCGCCATGGCCTTCCTTCCTTTGACATTGTGACGTGCCCACTCGGAGCGCTACGGACTCATTTCTAGGAGGTGTTGGTAGGAGAAGGCATGACGCCAGCCACGTAGCCTCCACAAGCCATGCTCCTTTGACGCTTCGCCTCTTTCTCATTTTCATCCTTACTCTCCTCACTTATCAAGCCAACGTGATCACATCACGTGACCGTAGCTAGCCTTCGTCTAGCTATGGGATATCAGAATACACCACAGTCTAGCCTTCGATGGGATAAAACCTACCGGACGGAGTGCGCGCAAGCCTGGAAGGAATCCTTCTACAATCAACCATCCATCTTACACGTGACATGTCACACGCACCAATGGCCAGAGGGATCTACGGTCACGTTGGCCACAACATCGTTTAAACTTTTTATGACTAGGCTTCGCCAATATTGCAACGTGCCCCCTTCTAGTACTTCTAACCTCCTTGCCCTCCCTCAGAATTTACGGCGGTCCGTGGTGGCCGCCATATTAAAACTTTATATCAGTGTTGCTGCATCTGTAGGTGATCTTGAAAGCTGACGTTGGAGCCGACAGAGAAAATCTGGCCACGGCGCAAGCGCAACGCCGGTGTACGCTGGAAGCTATACTCCCTTTCACCTTATGTTGTACCGCAGCGAAGGCTAGGAGCGGAAGCTCGTAGCCTTGGTGGCCTTGGCTGCTGCCCTTAATGCACGAGAGCTTGTGCTGCTAAGATGTGCCCTAAAGCAAAGAGCTCGCGCTTGTAGCCTTTCCTGCGGTAAATCATAAGTTTGTTTGACCGGAGAAAATCTGGCTACAACGCATGGCGCCGCTAGTGTTTCGGTTTGAAGGGACGTGAGGACGTGAGGAGCTCCGCAGTTTGCGAGCACATGTTGCGAAGACGTGACCGGAGAAGTGCCTCTGTGATGTTCCCGGAAGACAGAAAGTATCATTCGTAATCGTCGTGTGTGCTTTGAAAGCGAAGGGAGTCACAGGGTCCACGAGTATGCAACCACAAGCAAGGTTCACGACAGCGCTGCGTTGACTTCGGCGATCTCGTTCATGTTTGGGCCAACCCGGCGAGGCGAGAAAAAGCCGAAACGTTCGTGGTGTGTGGTCCGTTGCTTGGAGGTAGAAACCCACACTAACACGGAGCTCAAATTGGTTGTGGGGTTGAGGTTCAATGGGTTCAGTCCCGTCGTCGTCAGCTTATCCGGTCCAGCTGGTCCGGGAGGACGCAGCGAGCGTTTTTAAAAGTAAACCCCCCTTCGTTCCGTTTCAAGATGTGGAAAATTCCCGACGCATACCGTGAGTAAAAATCTGCGGGCGTTTTCAACAAAATTACGTCGTTTTAATTGAACAATGGACTTCGGATTGTTGTCCTAAATCTGCCGTTTTTATGTTTCGTGTTGTTGGACTGCATTTGCACAGCGACGTGTTTGCACAGCGACGCACACCGCTCGAGAAGATGATTCGGTCCTGCAAACGACCTGTTATACAGAATTTCAGGGAAACTGAAGTCACCACCGATATTTTCCTGTAAATCTCGAGTGAGTTTGTTGCGCTCACCATGCGGTATAAATAAATTAGGGCAAGATTTCCTACCTGCCCACAGATGCATGAACTGAAACCATTTTTTACTCAGTGAACATAGTGATTTTTCTTTACTTTGGGAAGAGGCATTGGTGCATTTATTATGGTACAATCACTTGAGAGTTGAGAAATTGGGGAGAGCGAGCAAGCTTTCCCAACTTTGTCTCTGGCACTGCCCCTAGTTTCAACTTTCAATTTTAGTAGGCATACCTACTAGCAGGTACAAACTCTCTAAAGCAGGTAAAAGACCGGGGGGTCAGGACGGTACGGACTCCGTGTTTTGCGCTTTTCGCAAGGTGACTGGGTAAATGCTTTTGTGAGGTATGCGGAATGTTCAAACGATTTGGTTATGCCCGTCGTTTGCATCTCCAGCAAAACGAATAAGATGATCTACAAAGGCACAATCACAAGCCAAGATTTACGATAACAGTGCGTTTGCTTCGGTGGTCCGTGTAGTTGTACTATACTTTGCTATCTGCAACACCGTGTCATGACGAAGAGCTGGAACAGTCACGGCTTGTGCTGGGCTACCGGTTGACAGAAACCGCATCGCCCGCATCGGCACCGAGTGCACTTGGGCTGTTGATACTCAAGCTTTTCATCCGCGGATTGTCGCCAGCTGATCCCGCTGCTCGACGATGAGGAAGCGGCGAGAGTGACCACCCGTAATGGAGAGGTTCCGGGTTCGATACCCAAACCAGGCGGATTTTTTCGGTCGCTCACCGGTCTCCTAGCTGTGTTTGGAGATTTGTGTTTGCCCTTTGTCTTTCTTGTTCCCCTTCTCCAGGGATTGCTTTCATCCTCCTTGTCCAGCTTGCTTGCAACTTTGCTTTTAATTGCATTATAATAATAACCTTAAATTGCAAGTTTCACCCTTGTTGGTGTTAGACTGGTGGCGGTTAATAAAACCCCTTTTCTCTACTGACGTCTCACCCCCCCCCCCCCTTCCCGCGGAATCCCGGACAAAAGCTCACCGGACAAAAGCTCACCGGACAGAAGCTCACCGGACAAAAGCTCACCGGACAAAAGCTCACCCATTTTTTCAGAGACCCGGACAAAAGCTCACCCATATTTTCACAGACCCGGACAAAAGCTCACCACGAGAAAATTTCATGTTGGTCTTAACACGAGTGCGGACAACTTAGGTGCATGCGTGCGACACAAAAAGGCAACGATAAATTAAATCTGACAGGCGCATGGTTTGTTGATTTTAATAGAAACAAGTTTATTTATCGATTGGTTAGAAGCGAATGCAGTGCCCCACTAGCTCCAGCAGTCTTGGTAGATCTCGATGTACATCAAGCCCTCGCAAATATTTCTAAGACGATTCTGCAGGTGCAGAGTAATTTTTCGCACCCGCTTTACGGTGGGCTCACCTCTCCGGGCTTTTGTCAATGCCGTGGCAACGAGCGCCTGATTTTGCTGTAGGCATTCAATCAGCCTCAAGACGCTTGGATGGGCGTGGCCGAAGGGCTTCTGGAACCCGGTACTCTATCTTTCGCAGGTGTTGCTCATCCGGTCTTTATCTTGAAGAGTGGTGTCGTACATATTCCACCGTACCGGGGGAAACTCCGGTCGCCGTCGACGCAGAGGCAGGCGAAGGGAAGAATTCGCTCTGGGTGCCGCCGCAGATGGAACAGAAGCATAACGGAAGCGGCCGTTGAAATACGTGCAATCAAAATAGTCCAGTGGGTAGCGATGTCACCGGTAGACTTTTCCCTGGTGGTCAGTTCTTGTGGAACAGGCTGTAATGGTAGGAACCCGAGCCAATCTAAAATACCGCACAATTTTTTAAATTGGTCATCTGCCTTGTACTTTTCCAAGAGGCCGAACTCCCGTTCTTTCAAATTATTTTTAAAAAATTCTCAACTCAATGGTGGATGAGGTACAAGTTCTTTTAAAAATGGTCCAATGTCCATTGCGTCCGCACTTTATTTCAGCCCGTGTTTCGCCCGGATAGTAAAAAAAAAGAAATCGAGGTGAGCTTTTGTCCGGTTTTGTCAAAAAACGGGTGAGCTTTTGTCCGGGTCTGTCAAAAAACGGGTGAGCTTTTGTCCGGTGAGCTTCTGTCCGGTGAGCTTTTGTCCGGTGAGCTTTTGTCCGGTTACCTTCCCGCGATGCTGCGCGGACTGCGCAAACCAGAGCCTGGCTGGAAACTGTCGGATTCAGAACGTTTCTATCCGAGCGCCTGCAATTCGAAATGTCGCTTCCTGTGAATTTCCAATTAATTAAGATGATAAGCAGAGGCCCCAAGCGTCAAAGCGCACCTGCACCCTCGTGACAACGCTGAGTAGAAAAAAAGAAAAGCAACGAGCCTGTTTCCATTTGACAATGGGCTTTTGAGAGTAGCGACCTTCTGTCACGAATTTTTGCACTTTTCGTTGCTTTATTTTGGTTGTGTCTCTGTTCAGCGCGTGTTTTTTTTTTTTTTTCTCACTAAAACCCCCATGTGGAACTCTTTGGAATCCATCCCTGTCGATTTTCGCTTCCACTTACCGGATTATCTTTGGAGGTGCCCGCCTCTCTGCCGCTAGGACAAGGCCGCCGGGCAGCTCATTGCCTCCTTCCTGAAAGGGAGAAATTGTAGACATGCGTTTGTGTCAAGGCCAGTCGTCGGGAGTTTTTATTTTTATGTTCTGCTTGGGTAGCTTGGTCCGGGTAGAAAATTATTTCCCCCGACCTCGAGCTCGGAGACCCTGGTAAGTGGAGGGAGAAGGGCGGACCCCCAGAAGGGCCGGTCAGGTTGGCTGGTCGTTCCTCCCGTCGTCTGTTCCCGTGACTCGTACGGGCTTCGGTTTTTCCCTTTTCGGGGGAGTGAGTGTGCGTGCGGGGCTGCGTTGCGTCCACCGCCGAGCAACCAGTCCACCACGCCGGGAAAGTCAAGCCTTCGTCGTCCGTCGGACCGAAGACGTCGGTGAGTCTTCGGACTTCTTTTGAACCACGGTTGAACTTTCCCCTGGACTTTGGGTTCACCAGTGGAGCTTTTCCTTCCTTGGAACTTCCGTTTTCTATGCGTAGGCGAACGTTGTTCCCGGCTGCATTTGTGCCGCGAGCGGCGAGTTGTTTCGCGTTGTGTTCTTCGTGGCCCCACCGCCCGAAGTTTCGTCAGTGTGTTGCGTTTATAACGGATGTTGCGTTTGGTCGAGTTTTTCGTGCGCAGCCGTGCGCGGCTTTTTATCGCTTGTAATTAAATGTCTTGTTCTTTTTTTTTTTTTATCTCTGCCTGTCGTCGCGTTTCTCAACTTTACACCGGGCGTGGACCTATGGCTTGTCACCGGTCGGAACCTAGCATTTTTATTATTTTTTTGATAAGAGCGATTCGGCCGACCTGGAGGGGATTAAACGTCGCCATTCCCGGACAGAATAAAGAATATCGAAAATACGGAGATTCAAGCACGACAGAAATATGAAACCCTTCCGCACGCCTCAGGGTGATTGGTCTTTGAGGGTCATTACTTTCCTACGAGCACCCTTTCTAGGCGAGCTGCCTTCGAGCTACCATTAGCAGTTCCCAGTGGTAAGGACTACGGATTACCAACTTGAAAAACCGTTGATTGCCGTTTCCGAGAATTCATTCATTGAAGCGAAAAGAGGAGCTAGCGTTATTGTGAACAATCTCAACGTTATTGGCTGTCACTCCAATCTCTTCAGGTCTCCGCGTAAAGACATTTAAATAAGTTTTGGTTTAGACGAAGGTGATAATGGCCACACTGAATGGCGACGAGCAATTGAATTTTATTTTCGTAATTTGTGATTAGAGAGTGTTTCTGTATGGTGTCTGAGCCATTCATGTCTCGCTTGCCCGTTTCGACCTTATCGGATACATCACATGCAGCGCCGCGAAAATTTTAAGGTCTTTTTTTTATATTGCCCTTAACTTATTTAGTGCTCGTTGCTCTGATTATATGTTATAACAACTAAGTCAGGCTATAACTGTACTGAGGACATAATTTGATAAAAATATTCTAACTTATTTCGTAGGCCTTATTGTATCACGCATTCTGGTGAAGAGCTTTTTGGCAGATGTTTCGTCACATAATAGCCGACGCACAAATTTTTTCCTTTCCTTTACTTTACTTTATCCCGCAGATTTTGTGTTCTTTGGTGACAACATTTGGTGTTGGTCGAGAAAACGGGTTTAATCTGAGATTATGTTGAAGAAAATGTGGCATGCGATTTCTCAATCACCGCGGAACATTCGCGTGACCCGAATATTAAAAAAACCATCCCCGTACAAAAAAAAGACACGAGAAGTGGGGATTTAGAGCAAAAACCAGCTTCGGTGTCAGTTCATCGGAGGCCGTGTTTTGTGCCAAAATAAAACTGTAGATGACGATTTTCTTCCCGCAAGGGTTCTCCTGCCGCAATACACATGCTCTCCTGCCGCAATACACGCAGTAGTTGAGGGTAGTACTGCCGGCTGACTCAACTGCTATTTAAGTAACAGAAAAAAGATATGGCAGTTGATCATTTACCGAAGTAGAACAAAAGAGAGCTCTAGGCTGATTTTGGAGTAGCCATAACTATTCTAAGAATGCGAACCACTTCACAACGGCAGCCACGAGCGAGAGTTCGATGTTCCGTACAGCCCGCAGCCCAAAGATGCAGAATGGCAACCTCCCGTTTTGTCGTCTGCTAGCGGAGTCGGGCGCGTGCCCTCTCTCTCGTTTTACCCCGCCGAACCTGCTGAATTTCCCGGATGTATAGAGAGGGCGCTGCTGTCGAACAAAATGGTGCCGCCCAGAGAGTGCTAAATGGAATGGTCTATTGACACCACCACAACGCTGACAACGCCCCCAAGGGCAAAAGCTCATAACCACGCCTGCCTTTCTACTCCACGAACGCGGGAAATCTTTTCTTTCTGTTTTTGTTTGCGCCGGATATCCCATGACGCATCGCGCTCTCCATTCGCTTCTCTTTGAGCGCTTGCTTGAGTGCACCGTTTGGAACGAAAAATATACACCAACTCATGTTTGGATGGATAGATGGATGAATACGGCTGAGCCCTTTGAATCGGGCGGTAGCTTACGCCACCTAGCCATTTTGTTTTACCATTTAAGCTTAGAATATTTAAATGTGAAATCTATATTCACTCCGCAGTACAAAGAAAGTGAGGCTATAAAACCCCCTTGCCATCACCGAATAAGAAAATACCTAGTTTTCTCTCGATTTCTGCCACCATTCACTTAATCTTTGCTTGGTAATCTCTACGGTCTTGAAATCCACTCTCTCTTCGCTGTCTCTAAAACCCAATGACTTTATTAAATCTATGTTGTCTTCGGTAGGCATAGGGTGAAGCCCTATACAGTAGAGTATCAAGTGCTCAGCCGTCTCGTCCTCCTCTCCACAAGCAGTGCACACTGTATCCATTTCCTGGTACCTCACTCTGTATGTTCTAATTCGCAGAACACCCGTCCTCGCCTCAAACAGCAATGAGCTTCCCCTAGAATTGTCATAAATGCTTTCTTTGACAATAACTCTTTTGTTTAATCTATAGCTTTCCAGAGCCGTCTTTGTCTGCATTCCCTCTAGCCACCGATCTCTTTCTGTGGCCTTAACTTTCTTCTTAACTGAGACTTGCTCTTCCGTATCTTCGCTATAGCTCAAAAACTTTCCTCTTAATTTCCTAGTGCGCTGTCTCCACTTTGTGTCTACACTCCTCATGTATAAATAGCTGAAAACCTTTCGTGCCCATTGCTCCCCATACATTTGCCTCAACCTATTCTCAAATTCTATCTTGCTCACCGCTTCCCTGCTCTCAAATGACGCCCATCCCATGTCTCCTTGTACTCCCTGGTTTGGCGTTTTGCAATGTGCCCCCAAAGCCAGTCTACCTACTCCGCGCTGCTTTATTTCTAGTCTCGCATGCACTTCGGATTTCATGCATAGCACTGCGTTTCCAAAAGTCAAGCCAGGCACCATGACCCCTTTCCAAATCTCTCTCACCACCTCGTACCTGTTGTAATTCCAAAGTGCTCTATTTTTCATTACAGCTGCATTTCTGTTGCCCTTACCTATTATATACTTTTCATGCTCTCTGAGATATTCTGCACCATCACATATCCATACTCCTAGATACTTGTATTTACTAGCTCTTTCGACTGTAATATTCTGTATCTTCAGCCTCTCAACTTCATCCTCGTTAAAAATCATGACTGCTGATTTTTCGCTACTGAATTCTAAACCTAATTCCTCTCCTTCCCTACCACAGATGCTCATTAATTCCTGCAACTCTGTCCTGTTGTTAGCCATTAGTACGATATCATCCGCATACATCAATCCCGGTAAGGATTGCTGAATTTTTTGGCCTAGCTTACTGTAAGAAAGGTTGAATCCAAGCCCACTCTTCTCTAGTCTATCCTCCCATCCTCTCAGATACAACATAAACAGCAAAGGCGACAACGGGCACCCCTGTCTAAGGCCTCGTCTTATCTCTATTTTCCTGTCGCCTTTCCTTCCCATGTTATAATCACCTTGTAATCTTTGTAAATGTTCCTTAATAGTGCTGTTAGTCCTTCATCTAGGTTTAAGTTCTCCATTATGTCCCACAGGTTTCTTTGGTTCACATTGTCATAGGCACCCTTGATATCCAGAAATGCCAGCCAGAGCTGTCTGTTTTCTTTTTGCGCTATTTCTATAGACTGTGTTAGAGAAAGTAAATTGTCCTCCAACCTTCTTTGTTTCCGAAAACCGTTATGTAACTCGCCCAGTATGCCCTCGCAATCTACCCATTCCTCCAGTCTGTTCTTTATAATCTGCATTACCAACCTGTAAATAACCGGTGTCACGGTTATAGGACGATAATTCCTAATATCAAACTTATCTCCCTTTCCCTTATATATCATACTCATCCTACTAAGTCTCCATTCATCTGGAATATTTCCTTTTGTTATCATGGTACTCCCTACCTCCCTTAGTTTTGCCTTAGATTTAGGACCCAAATTCTGGACCAGCTTGATAGGGATACCATCTGTGCCTGTCGACGTGCCAATAGGGACTCTTCGTTCCGCCTTTCCCATTCTCTTTGTCCAAAATCCGCGATGTCACAAACTGGACTGCTACTTCCTTCGGTTCTCCTATCTTCCACATGTACCCGTTCCCGAAATTTCTCCTCCATCACTGCTCTTATATATTGTATCGCATCATCTGCCTCTAATTGATCTCCCTGATGCGAGAGTATGAACCTCTGTCTAGCTTGCGTTGTTTCACCGAGTGAGTTCAAGTGCTCCCAAAACTTCTTGGCAGCGTTTCGATCTTTCTTACTTACATTACTCATCCATTTCTCACCCTTTCTCTGAATTTTCGCATCGATCAAACTAGATGCCTCTTGGCGACATGTTATAAAATTGTCCCATTTTCTTTTTACTTCCGTTTCGGACTCCCCACTACGCTTGGAATACCTGTGTTCTCTAGAGGCTTCCTGACGCTTTTGTATCGCTTGCTTCACTTCTTTGTACCACCAGCTCTCATAGGTCCAATCTGTATACCGTTGCCCTGAAACTGCTGCCTCTATTCTTTCAACAACTATTTCCAACTCTTTGTCGCTGCAGAAAGTTTGCTTTGAATTATGTTGTCTAGTTTCAGCATTTACTTCTCTGGCAAAATTCAGCTTAATACGTTTGTGGTCACTACCAAGACTTTTGGAACCTTCTTCATCTATTTTCATTACTTGTAACTTACCATATATTTTGTGTGACATGAGTACGTAATCTATAGTTGAATGCAGATTGCCAGTTTCCCAAGTTATGTGCCCGTCACACTTCTGAATGGTATTACATAAAACTAAGTCATGTTTTTCTACCAGTTCTAGTAATATGCTTCCAGTTGAGTCCGTATACCCATCCGGACCCTCAATATGGGCATTCATGTCTCCCATAATAATTATTTCGGAGCCTTCCCCTAGTTCACTAATGTCTCTTGATATGCAATCAATCATTTTTCTGTTTTCCTCTTTAGCACCTGTCCCTGTCCATAAGTAAACAACACCAAGGACTGTTGATTCCCCAGCGACCTTTCCTTTCAGCCACAAATGTTAGGCGCACTCCTTTCTGATCCTTTGAAAGTTCATATTCTTCTTAATAAATGCTCTAATTCCACCTCCCTTCCTCGTTCCCTCCATTCTGTTGCATTCTTCCGACACATAGTCAGGGTTGCAAGGTGGCTGCTCCATGTCTCTGAGACATGGAGCAGCCACCTTGCTCCATGTTTACCACCTTGCTCCATGTTAGGGGCGCTCCGGTTTTTTACAAGCAAACCGGAGCGCCCCTAGCGGACGCCAACGGCGCCGCGCATGCGCGCTGGGGGTGTGGGCAAGAAGCTCGCCGTCGCCCATAAACAAACCATTTAAATGCGATGTTGTCGGCGTCGGTGTGAGTCCCCGCGTTCTTTTTGGCGTTGAAATTGTTGACTCTACGTCCTCCTAACGATGTCTGACTACTTGAGCCGCTGAGCGGCGTCAGCGAAATTACTGAGGCTCGTTACACCGCAAAACTTCGCGTGAATCATCTGACAGGCAGCGATTCATTCCGCGTGGACGCCGCAGAATGTACGCTAAAGCCTGATTCACATGATGAGATTTCGCTCGCAATTTTCAGTAGCGGCGTCGCTCGGACTGCAAAAGCGTGAACCGTAGCTGAAATGTCGACGTCGATACTGAAAATCGCAAGCAGAATCTAACCAAGTGAATCAGGCATAACAAGTCGGTGATGGCCACTTCTAACAATGATCAACATCTCCTTGTATCTACTGTTTCCGTCCAGGCTGCTTGCCAACCTTCAAACTTAAGACTTTTGAGGCCTGCACTTACTTCTTATCGCAAGTACCGGGCCCACGTTTGATCTACGGGCCGGTGTCCTCTAAAAGGGCAGACGACAAACAGAAACGTTTGAAAGAGCAGATGACAGTTGGAACGATCAGGCGGCCGTTTGAACGACGCACTGAACCTAGTCCGCAGGAGGTCCGTACAACTTGACGATTTTCCGACGCTCATTTTGAAAAAAAAAAAAAGAAATAATTAAATCTGATAGCCAAAATTATCCGTAAATTCAACCCAAAATGCTTCCCGCCCAATCAATCGTGGTCCGACGGCGTCTGGCTTTCCCTTTTCACGGCACATATCCACATTCTCGGACGAACCGAGCGCATGAAAACTGACCTTCAAACCTTTCTCGACCCCTTTGGTACAGCCCCAGTCGCAACATTTTGACGAAAAGGCAGGCTTTTGTCTGGTTCCTTTCAAAACAACGCAGGAATACACGTCTCACATGGACACTTTCGCCCACAGCCCCGGACCGGAAGTGCGTCCGACGCGCCACCACCGCGGCGTGACGTAACAGAGATGAGTTCGTGCATAGCCAGTCGTTCAAAATACAAACGTGCGATTATCATCTACGGTTATTATCTGTCATGCTTGACTCATTTCCGAACGAAATCTGAATATCTCAATTTTTGTTTCCGTGTCCCTTTAATGCGTCAAGCCACAGAACAAAAGTGAACTTCGCTTTTTGATTGTGTGCAGTAGTTCGTTTCGGGATTTGCGTGTTACTAGAATGCATTTACTTTTTCTTGGTAGTCTTTTTTTGGAACACACGTTTAAGACAGAGTGATCATCTTCAAATTTGTTTCAGATGCCTTTCCTACAACCGACTTTTTTTCAGTTTTGTGATTGTGCTTGTATTTGTGTGCGATTTTCTAGCTTTGCCTCTTTTGGATCTCACCACTAAATGAATGTGAACCCACAAATGTCTATGCTTTGCACAAGTGTTACTGTGTATTTGGTCATGTGTTTCTTCCTGCTTGTCATTCTTTCCTGGTATAGTATAAATTAAGAAAACAGCATCTAAATAATATTAACAGATTCTTTCAAAAGTTTCGCGCAATAGACCGATCTCACCGAGCGTTTGGCGCATGCGTGACGCCGCCAAAACTTTAGTTCTCAGGAGGCAGACGGCCGTGCACGCGAGGGCTCGTGCCTTCTCGTGCTTTAAATAGGCAGTGCTCCAGCTAGGCTATCGCACGTGCAAAAAGACTAAAGCTCCCTCGATGCTCTGTGCCGCGGCAGCGGTGGCGTAGTCAAACTGGCTGGTAAGATCGGTCTATTCTTGGCTGTTCGCCAATGTTTGAGCATGTGCTCTGAGCGTGTATTGGTTGCGAGTGCTCTAGTTACGAGGGGTGCGTCAGCGTTTGACGTGAGCTCGAATACAGTAACGCGCTCCGAGCGCAAGAAATGACGACCACCAATGTTGCCTGATGGGCATTTAAAAAGAACCATTGTACATTTCCAACAGAGATTGCCCAGCCGGCTTTCAGAGGCGAATGGGACGCCGCCGGTTGCAAGGGACAGGGTGAGGGTTCTCCCCTTCTCAGGAGCCGGGTCGGACTGGCAACAGTGGGAGAAACACCAAGGGGGGATGACCACTGATCTCTATGACAATTGCTGGATCGCGCTTCCCCGCTTGTTCGCTGCAGCGCAAGTGAAGCCACCGGGCTTCACTCGCTTGGGATACGATTTGCCGTTTTTGCTAGCCTTTGCTGCGGTTTTCCAGCGTGCTGACGACACGTTTTCTACTCGTTCGTTGTCATTCGCCGAAGAAGTTTTTTGAAGACTCCGTGTATTGTTGAGACTTGCCGTTGTGAACACGTGGAAAATTTTACGAAAGTGCAGTGTCGCAGGAAAAAGGCACAACGCGTCGAAAGGAAGGGCTGGCGGCGTGTTCAAAGCTTCCTTGTCACGCCGAAGTGCCGTGTCTCTGTGCCTTCGCACGCTTGGATACCGACCAAGAACCGACGCCGTGTGTATGTGTTCTGCGAGTGCAATGTGCGTGAAGCTGTTCGTGCCTCTGGATCAGCGTCTTTTCCTCTCGCGGTTTAGGAACGAGCTTAATCCAGTGTCCACTAGCGACGGAAGATGGGGAGAAGGTACGTCTTTTTTTCGTCCTTAGACGATTTACACAATACCGTGCACAACAGCTCCTCATCACTGATCAGTGCTGGCTTGTTATCAACCTACTTAATTGCACTTGACGTTTGAGCGCGGCTCGCCTAATTGTAATTGGTCAACAGATTGCACACGACCATATCGGCCGCGCTTCAAAGATTTTCATTCTCGCCGTCTTGTACTTTTGATTTCGAAAACCCCCCTGGCTCCACAACGTTGCCCTATTCGTGCTCCCACGGAATCTATTAGAGTAGATTTGGGACATAGCCATGGTTAATATAGTACATAAGAACACGTACAGATCTCCCCCTTTTATTGATAGCAACTCACCGGAACAGCTGGACGATCCAGAACTCCGTGGCCGATTTATATAAATGATCTAAAGGCATCTACGCGCGACACACGTTCAGAACTTTGGCGCGGCGTCAATTCTTGACCGGTATCCAAGCGTGCGAAGGCACAAAGATGCATCACTCGGCGTGCCAAGGAAGCTTTGATCACGCCGCGACACCGGCGACACGTTTTCGACGAGTTGTACCTTTTGATACGGCTTCACGCACATTGTACTCGCTAAACACATTCACACGGCGTCGGTTCTTGGTCGGTATCCAAGCGCGCGAAGGCACAGAGACACGGCACTTCGGCGTGCCAAGGATGCTTTGAACACGCCGCCAGCCCTTCCTTTCGACGCGTTGTGCCTTTTTCCTGCGACACTGCACTTTCGTAAACTTTTCCACGTGTTCACAACGGCAAGTCTCAACAATACACAGAGTCTTCAAAAAACTTCTTCGGCGAATGACGACGAACGAGTAGAAAACGTGTCGTCAGCACGCTGGAAAACCGCAGCAAAGGCTAGCAAAAACGGCAAATCGTATCCCAAGCGAGTGAGGCTCGGTGACTTCACTTGCGGGAGCGGCAAGCGCGATCCAGCAATTGTCATTGAGATCAGTGGGGATGACGAACACCGGCGCCACTCACGCCCTCAATTCAACTGCGGTCACAGAACTGACAACACCAGGTATGAGAAGCCGTCGAGCCACGCTCTTTTTTAGAACGCTTTTACATAAACTCAAGATCTCACAGGGATTTAAAACCATTTTGTATGCTAGGTTCTCTAGATTGCGGTGAATCAAAGGTCTGACGCGGTACGTGAAATGCTTAATGAAGTGTCCACCGTGGGCCTTATGCTGCAAATAAAAGGAAGACATTCAACCAATCTCGGGCAGTGTTTATTCTGGTACAACTGAAAACAGCGCACAAATAACGACGAGAGAGGCGTAGACGGGGCAAGCGCTGGGCATCAATTAATTGTTTAATAGGCCTCGTACGCTGCCCAGAGGGCGCTGCGAAAGTGGACTAGTTATACTATGGCGCCTGAAACGCGTTTCCGGCTAATGTGTTTACCGCGTTTGAAGAAGTGGTCCTTCGGTTTTCGCTTGGTGACGTCATGAAAGTGCCTTGCTGTCACCGGTCAGGATCTTGGCGGTGTTCCAGCAGCGGTGATGGATGTAGCAGACGCCCGTTCTCCTGCAGACGGCTGTCAGGTGTGACAGTCCACGGAAGCTTCGGCAGCCAGAAGTCGGGACGCCATGACGACAGCGGCACTCCCGTTCGGTTGTGCTACTCGCTGCTTCTCGTTAGCATCTCTGGGACCGACCGCCAGGATCGCGACATTTGACAGCATGACGCTCCGACTTCTGTGACGTCATTTGTTGCCACTTCGTGACCACGTTTGATGTAAGGGCAAAATAGGACGCTAAAACCACACCAGTCGAAGACTCTTGGTCCTGTCTCGTCTTCCCCGTGTCCTCGTTTTCTAGGCGCTTCACAAGTTGTGACTATGTGACTGGGGCAACTAGCCCACCTAACCATATTACTGCAAAGACCCGTTCCAGGCACCATATAGTCATATTTCGTTTCAGCTTAAAGGGACGGTCAAACGAAATTTTGATTTCAGAAAACAACGCGAAAGCGCTAGGCGGGGGGCTACAAACCCGAAAGCATCATTTGAAAAGTGGTACCTCCAACGGGTATTCGTTTTTTTTTTTTTTTTTTTTTTTTTTTTGTGAAAGAAAAGCGCGCTTGAACAAGGCCAAAAAAGCCGGTGACGTCGCTTTTCTTGTTTCCTCCTCTTCTCGCTTTGTCTCCACGAGGACGCGAAAAGAGAAGGAAGCAAGGCCGTTTCCCTTCCTCAAGAATTCTACAGAAAACGCGACGTCACGATTCTCACTCGATCACGTCCTTATTTTACAAAAATACGGCCATCCGTTCGAGATACTGCTTTATGAGTGGTGTTTTGGGATTTGTGGCGCCTTGTTGAACACTCCTGCTACCCAATCTTGTGAAATCCAAATTTCGTTTCAGCATCCCTTTACGTCTTGACACAGCCGATGCTACAAGCGCGAGCTTCGGGCTTTGACTGTCCCTGCCAAGCGCGCCCGCTCGTGCAGTACAAGCACTGTACAGGGCCAGATGCCCGCGCTTGTACCATCAGCTGCGCCGGAACTTAGGCTGAAGCGAAGTATAAAACTTGTTTTGGGTAGTACAAACTTGAGCGTCGCAGGCTGTCACAGTAAAAGCGTGCCTGCTCTTGGTGCTGAACGCGATCACGAGGAAAATATAATGAAACTACAAGAATTCGAACGCCGTCGAAGCACAATTTAAAGCTAAGACGCAGAGAGCGTGAGCCTAGCGTGAGCCACGAGACGGCGTTTCACGCGTTCCTAAGTAAAAAGAAAAAAAAAATAGGAACGAACGCGTGGGGCGCCAGATATTCTGACGTGACTACCGCCAAAGATAAGAGACACATACCCTAGACATGGTGGCATGGGTCTGGCCATAGCCTCCTCGTTACTGACAAAGCCTGGCAGGTCGCCACGAGAAGCGGCTGCCGGTGGAGCGGTAGACAACGGTTGAGAGGAGAGCCAGGTGACTGGCGACCCGTTGCGGCGAGATGCCGAAACGCAGCTTGTCGTCACTGACGCGAGGCTCTGCGGCGAGACGCAAGGACCTGGAAGTGTGTTTAAGGTCCTCGCCGCTGCAAAAACTGTGGGCTGACGTCTAGGTTCTCCGAGAAATGACTCTTTGATGCTCTGTGCTACCATATCCTCGCGCTCCGAATCTGCGACCGGGCACTATAGACCATTCCATTTTGTTCGACAGCAGCGCCCTCTCCATACGTCCGGGAAATTCAGCGGGTTCTGCGGGGTAAAACGAGGAGAGGGCACGCGCCGGACTCCGCTAGCAGACGACAAACCGGGAGGTCGCCATTCTCCACCTTTGGGCTGTACTGGCGGGCTGTACGGAACATCGAACTCTCGCTCGTGGCTGCCGTTGTGAAGTGGTTCGCGTTCTTAGAATAGTTATGGCTACTCCAAAATCAGCCTAGATCTCTTTGTTGTTCGATTTCGGTAAATGACCAACAAGCATATCTTTTTTCCGTTACTTAAATAACAGTTGAGTCAGCCGGCAGTACTACCCTCAACTACTGCGTGTATTGCGGCAGGAGAGCACGTTTTTATTTATTATTTCAGACTTCCACTGACGGTCGCTAAAGGCCTACATCAGTACAAACTTTGTATAGTAAAAAAAGTACAGCAACCGAATTTTCTTTTCGCCGGAGAGACCGGCCAATCTGACACAGTTTTCCCTATTTTTTTTTTATTTGCACGCAGGTAACAGTACAATTGGACGCTGTTAGTCTTTTTCTCTAGCACAGTATTACACGATAACTGGCATACCAAAATCTGCGCATCTGCGCTTGAAATTTCCAAAATGACACAATTTTAAACAGAGTTCGCACGCCAGCTGGATGCTAGGTACAGACACCGTGGGTACAGGCCACTCGGCGGAGCAGACGGCAACGCGGTGAGATCGGAAGGGCATTTTTTTCTCTCTATTACACTCTCCGCTATGAACCTAATGGAACGGTCTATATATGGTTCCGTCGTCGGACCGCCAGGCTTTGTGAGTATAGAGGAAGTTATGGTCTGGCACCTTCGATTGTCTTGTAGAGAGTATTCACTGACGGCCATAGCTGTGTGCGCGAATGCTGAGCGCGTGCTGATGGCGAGCTTCCACAGTTCTTTTGCAACGTGCATTCCGCACCATCAAGAGTGCCTGTCTTAGCAGCCTATTGATGTGAGCTCGTTTTGAGCATGCGCTCTAAACAGTACCCACAAATATGGCGTCCAGTGAATACTCCCTATAATACGCTTTCAGGCAGTTGTGGATGTTCGCCGCTACACCCGACCTCCCGTTTTTGTTCTGTCTTATTGCGATCGCTTCATTTCATCATTGCCACAGCAGGGCAGGTTAATTATTGCTCCTTTAGCAGCTATTGTGTCCTTCTTCCCAGCATAGGCCTTTGTGAAGGCTCGTCAACGCCCGCTTCAGTAACTCGACATCTCGGTAAGAAAACAGAAGGTCGGCAGTGGCGGCTCAATCATCTGCATCAACATCGACATCACTCTTGGCGCAAGTTAAAAGCAACTGGCATTCTCCTTTACCCTTCAGCGGGCATGTGAATGTACTAGCAATGCAGTCGTCTAATCCCTTTTGCTTCTTCATGCAGCTCGTGGCGCTTCCTTGTGCGGGCCTGTCTGCGTCACTCGAGGGCCGTGCCGGCGATAACGTTCGCGCTCCAGTGAGCCTTGTGCTATTATCGGACTTTGGCTTCGCCTGAACAGCAAGAGGCTTCCTGGCTGTGTTGTGTCCATTACCGAAAATAAGTAACGAAATATCGTTACTCGTTAGCTTGAAAAAAAGCTAACGTGTTACAGAGCTCCATTACTATTTTGCGAATACAACGATATACCGGTGTCCTTACTTGCCATTACTAAGAAATGTTACTTTTACGTTAGTTTTAGTTATTTTGTGTTTCACTGTTAATATATCACAGCTGTTAGTTTATGACTGTAGCGCCTCAACCACAAACGACTCCCCACGATTGTCGAACCGTTCTTGAGAAACGGGAACTTGATGCATACGGTCGATCTTCATATCATTCAGCAAGGGCTGGTCGGGACAATAGGTTGTAGTGTCGGGACAATAGGTTGTAGTGTCGGAAGATAAGGTGGCGTCTTCGTTAGCAGATGCAAGTGTTGCCACCACTCTGTGAGGGCCGCCTAGCAACATTAAGGGATTCTACTCTGGAGCCACCGCTGCCTCTTCAGCCTTGTTGTCTTGTTGTTCAGGACTGGAGTTATCAACCGGCAGAAGTAGACACCTAAGGTTGTTCCTCAGCTAGAAAACACTACAATTTATTAATCTTATACATGATGTGTCTCTTTAACAATCGACCAAGGCAGTACAGAATGACGAAAGAAAGAAGATTCACACAACAGACATCGAAATCTAAACAATTTCTAAGAAGAAGCGCTGGGACGACTGACACCCGAAGATGCAAATGCAGCTGTACTGCATTCACCCTCATTAATCTGAGACCTAATGGGTCGCATCTTCATACGCCTGAGCCCCAAACCAAGTTTTAATACTCATTGTGTTTTCGGAATACGGCGTGTCAAATTCACGAGAACAGAATTTCAATCACAGCATAGTATACCAGGGGTTAAAGTGGACGATACATCTCGTGTACTGATTCTCTAAATTGGCTCTGAATATTACCTGGTTGGGGTGATATGTGCATACTCATCTCATTCAAATGTAAATCTTAATTGTATTTTTTCATTCCTCATTTGCGATGCTTGCTTTGTTTTTGTTTTGTTTTTTTAATTTCGCACCCAGTTTCAGTTTGCTGAATATATGTAGTTAAAGGTATAAACTAGTATTGTCGCTTTCCGTTCCTTCATGTTTATTAACAGTCGTCTTTCTAAACCTTGCAGATAGAATTCGGCAGGAACTTGGACGCAGATGTGAACGACACTTCGCAGCTTTGGAAAGGTGGCCTGTCACCAGCCGAGTCCCCCTTCGGTGGTGCAACGTCTTTGTGCTACATTTTTTCTTTACACGTATGCGACAGAGTCAGATCAAATGAAATGGCTACAGTTGAGCCTGCTGCGTGTAAACTTTCCATTGTCTGCCTTACCTCACTATGCCTATTTACCGCCCTCACCCGCCCCCCCCCCCCCCCCCCGGGGCCCCTCCCACCCCTTTCAAAGCCTTTCATACATTTATTGATTGAAACTGCTTAATCCCTCAGAGTATGCCTTAATGCGGACAAACTAAATAGTGTGTCTTACTTTTGGTTTATTATGTAGAATTTCTGAAAGTGGTGTCTTATTTCTAAAACGGTGAAACAACGTGCACTATCTGCGTGTTTGCTTTATTGTTTGCTCAAGTAAAGGCAGGTATACTAATTTCTTATTGTCATGCTTACAACCGCAGATGCTTAAAACACTGGCGACTACTTACGACCTGCAGCGCAGCGGCCGGTCATCAGCAGTCACAAGATGGTTCACAAGCCCCTCCGGTCGTAAGCAGTGACAAGTGTGTCAACTGCCAAAATTCGTTCCTTTATGACAGTACTCTCATATTGGGTCTTAAGGAAAATATCTGCAGATCTGTTCAAAGCACACACGTATGGGTGCTTTGAACACGTCAGCAGACAGTTTTGGTAGGCCCAATGTGAGATGACACGAGAAAGAAACGCGCCTGAGATGGTATTTGCAGACTGCTTTTTGCTTGCTGTACGAGCAGTCTTACCGGGACTTTACGGAGCGAGTCAAGAAAACGTCGGAAGATGATTAGTCTGCTAACGTAAGTGAACAATAGAATTCGTCTGCTACGAAGCGGCATTCGCAGACAAAAATAGAACAAGAAAATACATTCACATATTCTGTTAACGGACCGGAATAAAGGCAGCCGTCTGCTAAAAGCCGAGTGCCGCGAGGAAGTGATACGGGACGCAAGCTGAAACTGAAATGGTCTGCTATACTTCCCGTTCGATGGGATCGACAACAAGCGCTCCCTCTGCAAATTTCCAGCTCTGCTGCCCTATTTAGGTCAAGTTCTCCTATGTATGCAGTACTCGGGACAAATACTTCAAATACCTCGAGAACCCTGTCATCATCCGTTAGTTAGTGAGAAGCTCTCACCAAAAGGACTCGCGAACAGACTAGAGATTATCTAGTAGCATGACTTCGCACTTGTCGATAACTCTCGCAGAGCAAAACGCTGAGGCTCCATGTCCAATCAATCAGTAACCGAGAATGCTATCGCTCTCACCAGGTACCAAACCCGACCCCTAAGGTTGGTTTTGAAAAGCTGGCGGAACAGGGCTGAACAGAGTCAGTAATAAGAGCCATATTCCAGCCTGAACCATGCCCTCAGGGTACGGGAAGACTTTAGAGAGGAGGTGTGTAGAAGTTGTTAAAAATGCATAAACAAAACTACGAATGAACTAACGAGGGATTCGAAATGTGTAAAGCTATGGCGGTCTTGAAGATAAGACGTCTTCAAAGGGAAGCTGAAGCGGTTTTGTAATTGAGAAAACACACTTATATTGTCTTAATTCGGCTTCCAGGAAGCCCGATGTTGAAATTATCTTTCAATTTCATGCATAGAAGCAGCAGCCCAGGCGAAAATTTTCAACTGGTTTATGAAACAATTCCCAGTTGCAACTGGTCCCAGTTGGAGTTGTCCAACTGGTCCCAGTTCGAGTTGATCCCAGCTGGAATTGGTCCCAGTTACAACTGGTCCCAGTTGGAGTTGGTCCCAGTTACCGCTGGTACCAACTCCAGCTACAATGAAACAAAATAGAAGGTTGACAAGACTTTATTGTCAAAAACTTGGAGAATGAAACTAAATAATAGGTTCGGTGACGTACACGCTCCGGGTTTAGCCACTTGCTTGCGACGGTTGAATCGCTTTTTCGGAGGTAGTATTCGTGAGATGAAAAGGAAGATCGGCCGCTGGTGTCTATTAGTGAAGACGTCCTCAGCTTCTCTCCCCATCGCGTGAAGAAAGGTGCTCACCCGTGATACCGCGTTGCGCAGGTGAAGTCCTGATGGGATACGGTAAAATGTGGTAGCGCTCCCATCTTGCAATTTTTGTCACAACAGCCGAACATTTTCGAGGTAGACCTCTCGCCATTTTCGCCATTGTGCTCTCCGCGACGTTTTCTTTCGTCCGGTCTTTCCTGCGTGCCCTCCGATCGCTAAACTGCATCTTTTCGTCCTCGAAGCTCACAGCCGCCACCATAGTGTGTGTACAGTTAGGTCCAAAGAAGTGCAGCTGTAGTTTTGACATTTTCATAACGACGCCAACTTGGGCGATGGCGACCCTTCTCTACCGCGTCCGCCCGACTCCGGCGTCAGCATAGGCAGCGCCATCTGTCGACAGCGCGTACCACTATTCCGCACCCGCATGCCACGGCGGCCGGCTAGCTCTGATTGGCCAAAAGATAAATTTATTTATTAAAAGAAAAAAAAATATTGTAGGTGTTTAAATAAATGTTTTAATATATTTTAATGATGCACTAAATATTCATTTAGTTGAACGCATTTTGTCACTAATTATCTTTTCCAATTAAAAAAATTATTTAGTTCAGTAAAATTTTTATATTATTTTCATAAATATAAAAATGTACCCAGTAATTAAACATTTCCCTATTTGTATAAATCTAAAAATTTAAGTGTTTTTAGTTTTCTTCATTAGCCAAGGTCAATACACCCCCAACTTGTCAAAATTGTTGCCCCGTGTGAACTGGGAACGGGAAAGGCATTTGAAGTCCGACTGGGAATCGCTCCAACCAGTTGCTTTCCTAACTGGTCCCAGTTCCCTCCATTCCGAACTGGGAGTCAAACCAGTTGACTCCCAACTGGGAATGGTTCAAACCAGTTGGCCCCTCAGCTGGTCCCGAGTGGGACTCCTATTGGTCCCAGTTGATTCCCAGTTGGGACCAGTTAGTCCCAGTTGAAACCGGTTGAGGTGCCAACTGGTCCCAGTTAGAAATTTTCGCCTGGGAGATAAACCCTTTTCAAAGTACCGCTGAAGCCCCTCCTTCCCGGAGCGTGCCATCATAAACGGAGTTTCCGGAATCTCCGCTTTCGCGGATCTTCAGTGCCTATCGAAGTTATGCACGCGAGTCTTGCTATTTTTAAAAAGGAAAAAAAAAAGGCGCCATGATTGCTGCCAGTGCGGGGGAGTGGCAAGCCTGCAATTGCTCACGAGCGACACGCGCACGGCGGCCGAAAGATCCTTTTAGGACGTAAAGACTGGTGGGACGTTTTTCGCGTGTTATCGGGTTTAGTTACATCTTCGGGAAAACAAACAAAATCTTCAGAATTACGGGATCAAACAACGCAGAAATCAACCTCTATCTCATTTTTCGGAAGAAGCGTTTCACCTTCTCTTAAGATCAAGAGGAGAAAGCCACTCGAGCTTGTCTTGAGTTGGAAGAAATAAAAAGGAGAAAACAAACATTTGCGTTGCAATAAGAACTGTAAACTTTTGTGCTCGCGTTAAATGGTGATCATTTATAATGAAGATCTCTTAACCAAATTATAGCGTTTTATATTCAACTTCTGGATGATCTAAAAGGCTTTTTCCCAATGGGGTTCTATGGGGAACTCGTGAAACGTGAACCAAGTATCTCGGGTAAAACTCGTTCTCCCTAAGTGGGCCCCGCTTATGTTAGTTGTTCACAAAATGCGAGCCTGAATGATTGATCTACAATGCATATAATTTTATAAATGGTGGCATTAGTCGCGTGTATACGGCACACACGGAACCGGCAAACATTTTCCTCCTTGTTAGCGGTTTGACGCTGCATATATAATGAAACATCTCTCGTGGAAATAGAAATGGTCAGTGTCATTTGGCCAAAACATTCACACTTGGAAATGGTGTAGTCACATGAGACTTATTTTTTTCGCGTCCTTCAGATTGAAATTTCTCGCAGATACCCTCCTACTGACAAATGGTGTTATTATCCATGCCCTGTTTAATCTCGAAACTGGCCTTCAGTTTTTTACTTGACTAAACTGAACTGCAAATGCGCGTTTTCCCATTTGTTGCCTTCTTTTTTCTCGTCTCTGCATCGTAATTCATAATCATTTACTTTGCAGTTTAATCAAGTAATGAACAACCAACTGGACCAATTCCAGGCACTGGTATCCTTCAGTTTTAGTTGCACTCATCCAATGTGATGATATTTGAGGGCAGGTAAAGTAGCTTTGTGTTGGCGACTGTTTATTAACCCTCATCCTTCTAAACTTTGCAGGCCGAACTATCCGGGAATCCTCTTAAAGCAAGCGTGAGCGATCCTTCGCTGCCTGGGAAAGAGTGCCAGCCACCAGCCAGACCAACCTATGGCAGTGCCAGAACCTTGGGCTACGTTTTTCCCCAGATAAATGGGACCTACTAGTCGGATCAAATAGGGAATGGCCACAGCTCAGCCAACTACATGCAACATTTCCATTCCCGTCCCTACCTTCGTTCGCCGACACACCATGTCCATTTTGTTCACGTGTAATTCTCAAAACCTGTGGCGGCGATATACCGTGCAGTTGTTGGTTTTGTGGCATGCCTGCCTTTTTTCAGCACTACAGAGCAGGAGCGATGTAACTAAACCACGCTCTTTGATCGTACCCAGTTGTGTCTTTCATGATTTATGTAGATCTGTATCGAAGGATCTGTATCGAAGTAATCTTTTACCGTATGTTTAAAGGTGAAGTAAAACCTTCGAAGCACGTATTAATAGAGAAGGATCACTTTTATGTTTGATTCACGTGCATTTTTACAGTCGACGTTTTTGGTGTATTCAGTATCAAGTTATGGTGCGGGTGTTTGATCGTGATATTATTATTTTACTTTTTGAATTACACCGCAATATCAATGTAAACCCCTGAATTTCTCTACTTCATCAGCATGATGTGTTTATGTTTGCTTGTTCCTTAAGTTTCGTTGTGATTGAGCTTCTGTATTGGTATAGTATAAAAAAATGAACAAAACAAAATTTGATCTTCACTCCTAACAGAACTTGCCCACGCAGCATCCGACTCCGAATGGCAGAGAACGGACTGCGAGGACAAGGGGGCGGAGCTCTCCTTCCAAAGAACCGAATTGCAGAGGCAACCATTGAAGATGGACCAGGAGGAGAGGACGGACGGCGGTGCGACCTCTGCCGCCAATCTTATGGTGCCCACGGAACTAACAACACCAGGTATGAGAAGAAGCACACGGGAAAACAGTCATACAGCCTCGTACCCTCTTAGCACATCCTCACAGATTCATGAACGGTCCCACACGGATAGAAAACCTTTTTGTAGGCTCGGTTTTTTAGAAGGTGGAAAACGTAAGGAGTCTGATGTGGTACACAAAGTTTTCTCCACGTGGAAACTTCATTAAGTTTTAATTAGCGGCCTGCACCAAACCGAAAAACTACACCGCATACATAGTATTTGATATCAGAGAAATGTACCATGCCGAGTTGTTTATTTATATTACAAAAATGTATTTTTTCCTTCAGTGCCGGTTGATCGAGTAGCTTTCTCAAATGCTATAAATAATTTTCGACGCATGAAATAGCCCAAAATATGTTTGGCTGTTCCAAATGATTGAAGCTTTAGAGCTGCGGCTCTTCGCCTGTTAAAGTGCGGCTCGCGGCTCCATCCCCCCCCCCCCCCCCCCCCCATAAAAAGTGAAATGGACCGCGTTTTAAATCGAAAGACAGGTTGCAGTTTGGTAGCCTTGTGCTACTGCTACCTTACGTACAGTCGGACTGCTTTTGACTTAGCTCGAGTTTCGTTTACTGCACTGGACAAAAGTTTGCCTGCCCCCCCCCCCCCCCCCTCCCCCCCTGCGGCTCTTGGAAGTTTGGGGGTTTTCGTTTGCGGCTCTTAGGCCGGGTCAGCCTGGCCACCCCTGCTTTAGAAGTTTAGCTCTAGGATGGCAAATGTCCACATCATTGTCGATATAGAACCGCGTTTTTTGCTGTTTCAAATCACTCGTAAAATAATTACTGTGTACCTTAGCGATTTTTCAAGTTTCTAAGGTGCACAACGAATATTCCACGACATGGATGGGCAGTATTTCAAATACAAGTATTTGAAACACGTATTTTGCATACTTTGTGTATTTTGCATTTGTATTTAATTACAAATTGGGTAATGTATTTGAAGTGTGTATTTAAATATTAAAACGTGGGTATTTCAAATACAATTGTCGCTGACGCAAATTTTGAGGAATGTATTTGAAACAGTATTTGGAGGAGACCAAATACATTTGACTGTATTTGTATCTTGTAGTTAAATGCTTTTTTGGAAATGTAATTAGAATTGTAATTAAATAAATTTTTGACGAAGTATTTTGTATTTGTATTTCGATACATATTTGCATGTATTTTGCCCATCCCTGTTCCACGAGATTATTGAATGCTATTTTGTGTAACCTAATAATCTGTGGGTGTGTGAATGACCCTTCCAGCGTCACTTAAAACACAGTCGCGATCATTATGAATGTCAACACGCTATCACCCGGCGCTTCGTACTGGCAGCGGTAAGCAGCCGCAGTGTTGTAGCCGTTACCGTAAAAAAGTAAAGAACTACGTTACTTGCGAAATAAAGGAACGCGATACTGTCGCCGACAGAACGTAACGCACGTTACTTTTGCGTTACTTTTTATTTATAAATTGACGGTAACAGCGCTTTTGTTTTCTTTTGGCGACAGCGTGTTTCGACTTTAACATGACAGGCGCTGGTTGGGGTTTTTCTAAAGCGGAAATTTTTTCGTGGGGAAAAGATTGGAAAAATTTAGAAAATTTGTAGATTTAGAAAACTAATGAATACATCACTACGTTACTGAAAGAAAAAAGGCGCTACCGGTAACGACGTTACTTGTAACACGTTACCGCCAACACTGTGCAGCAGCAGCCGCGGCGGCTTGACTTTCGTTCCGCACTTGGTTAGGAGAACGCGCAAGCCACCACAGCTCCCGCAGCATGGGGCTGCCAGAGTAGAATCTTAAACGATTGCCTATAGACCTTTACAAGCATTACGATTGAACCTTTTTAACATCTCAAATGAATGAATACCTACTCTAGGCTGCACCGGCATGATGTAGGTATTCTGGACCATGTTCATCTAGGTACTCAAAATTCCCATGTTCAGAACAACAAAAACAGCGCCGACATTTCTTGCTTTGTCCTGTCATCCCAACAGACCTGATCGAAGCATACTCTGGCGACAAAGTGAATACCTTCGACCAGGACAGCCGCAGGGGTGACACCTCTCCCCCCACCAACCCACAAAAGCAGCAAACGCACCGAAACCCGGACAAGCATCGGTGCCGCTTCTGTCCTTACTCATGTCCTTCTGCAGCGGGTATCGTCATCCACGAGAGGACTCACACTGGAGAGAGGCCCTTCAGTTGCGATGTTTGCGAGAAAACGTTCTCGCATAAGGGTACCTTGAAGGCTCACGTTCGAACTCACACCGGAGAGAAGCCGTTCAAGTGCAACACGTGCAGCAGGGCCTTTGCTCAGAAACCGTACTTGGCGGTTCATGAGAAGATTCACACCGGAGAGAAGCCGTTCAAGTGCAACACGTGCTGCAGGGCGTTCACTCAGAAAACCCATTTGACGAGTCATGAGAGGACTCACACGGGAGAGAAGCCGTTCAAGTGCAACACGTGTAGCAGGGCGTTTACTCAGAAACGCGACTTGGCGGTTCATGAGAAGATTCACACCGGAGAGAAGCCATTCAAGTGCAACACGTGCTGCAGGGCGTTCACTCAGAAAACCTATTTGGCGAGTCATGAGAGGACTCACACGGGAGAGAAGCCGTTCAAGTGCAACACTTGTAGCAGGGCGTTTACTCAGAAATGCGATTTGACGATGCATGTGAGGACTCACACCGGAGAGAAGCCGTACAGGTGCAACACGTGCAGCAGGGCGTTCACTCAGAAAACCCATTTGGCGAATCATGAAAGGACTCACACCGGAGAGAAGCCGTTCAAGTGCGAGACCTGCGGCAGAGCGTTTGCGGCTGATACCAATTTATACAATCATCGGAAGATACATCGCAAGTGATCAAAACCCTCACATGCATCATAGTTGTGAAAGGGGTTTAAACGAAATACTCGAGCACCGACGTGTGTTCATTTGGCTTGTCCATAGACCTGCAGGGGTTCTACTTGCGAGCAGTGTGTGTTTTGCATGGTTCAAAATGTTTCAGCCTGTTATTTATCGCGTAAACACAGATAAAAAAAAAGTGAGAGCCGTTTACAACTAACTGTAACACCGATTTAAAGCGCAGCTCTTGAGGAGGAGGAGGGAAGGGTACTGAGGGGAGGGTAGACCCCTCCTCCTCCTCCTCCTTCTCCTCTTCCTCCCCTCATTTAGCGGGGAAATTTTTCCGCTAGATTTAGTGGGGAAATGTTTTCCGCTAGATTTACCGGGGAAATTTTTCCGCTAGATTTAGCGGGAAAATTTTCTGCTAGATTTAGCGGGGAAATTTTTTTCGCTAGATTTAGCGGGGAAATTTTTTCCGCTAGATTTAGCGGGGAAATTTTTCCGCTAGATTTAGCGGGGAAATTTTTTTCCGCTAGATGTAGCGGGGAAAATTTTCCGCTAGATTTAGCGGAGAAATTTTTCCGCTAAGCGGGGAAATTTTTTCCGCTAGATTTAGCGGGGAAATTTACCCATAATGCACCGTGCGGTTACGGCGACGCCGACGGCGACGGCGACGCCGCTCAAGCCGGAAACGGGAGCCTAAGAGCTGCGCTCTAAAAATGTGAATTCGCCTTAGACGAAGCGACCAGAACTCTTTTAAGAGAGCGCAGCTCTTAGGCGCCCGTTTCCGGCTTGAGCGGCGTCGCCGTCGCCGTCGGCGTATCCGCGCGGTGCATTATGGGTAAATTTCCCCGCTGAATCTGGCGGGAAAATTTCCCCCGCTAAATCAAGCGGAAAAATTTCACCGCTAAATTTAACGGAAAATTTTCCCCGCTAAATCTAGCGGAAAAATTTCCCCGCTAAATCTAGCGGAACAATTTCCCCGCTAAATTCAGCGGAAAAATTTCCCGCTAGGTCTAGCGGAAAATTTGCCCCGCTAGATCTAGCGGAAACAATTTCCCCGCTAAATCTAGCGGAAAAATTTCCCCGCTAAATCTAGCGGAAAAAATTGCCCCGCTAAATCTAGCGGAAAAAATTTCCCCGCTAAATCTAGCGGAAAAAATTTCACCGCTAAATCTAGCAGAAAAAAAAATGAAAGCCGCTTACAACTCCCTATAACGCCGAATTAGAGCGCAGCTCTTGAGGAGGAGGAGGGAAGGGCACTGGGGGGGGGGGGGTTAAACTAACCAGGGGGGGGTCACGTTACCTTGGGGGTCACGTGACCCCCAATGCCGATGATGTCATCACTGACGTCACTGATGACGTCATCAGTGACGATGACGATGCGGGTACCGATGACGTCATTAGTGACGTCACTGATGACTTCACCAGTGATGATGACGATGACGATGCGAATGTCGGTGACGTCATCAGTGACGTCGCTGATGACGTCATCAGTGATGATGACGATGACGATGCGGATGCCGGTGACGACATCAGTGACGTCACTGATGACGTCACCAGTGATGATGACGATGACAATGCGGATGTCGGTGACGTCATCAGTGATGATGACGATGACGATGTGGATGCCGGTGACGTCATCAGTGATGATGACGATGACGATGTGGATGCCGGTGACGTCATCAGTGATGATGACGATGACGATGTGGATGCCGGTGACGTCATCAGTGATGATGACGATGCGGATGCCGGTGACGTCATCAGTGATCATGACGATGACGATGTGGATGCCGGTGACGTCATCAGTGATGATGACGATGTGGATGCCGGTGACGTCATCAGTGATAATGACGATGACGATGCGGATGCCGGTGACGTCATCAGTGATGACGATGACGATGTGGATGCCGGTGACGTCATCAGTGATGATGACGATGACGATGTGGATGCCGGTGACATCATCAGTGATGATGACGATGACGATGTGGATGCCGGTGACGTCATCAGTGACGATGACGTCATCGGGGGGTCACGCGACATCGGCGGGGGTCACGTGACCTCGAGGAGGGGGCCACGTGACCTCAGGGGAGTCACGTGACCTTGGTGGGGGGCTCGCGCGGTGCATTATGGGACATTTCCCATGATGCACCGCGCGGTTACGCCGACGGCGACGCCGACGGCGACGCCGCTCAAGCCGGAAACGGGCCCCTAAGAGCTGCGCTCTAAAAAATTTCCCCGCTAAATCTAGCAGAAACAATTTCCCCGCTAAATCTAGCGGAAAAAATTTCCCCGCTGAATCTCGCGGGGAAATTTTGGTCACGTGACCGGGGGGGGTCACGTGACCTGGGGAGTCACGTGACACCCCGAGGTCACGTGACCTCGGGGGGGGGGTCACCTGACCCCCTCTTCGAGAACACGTGGCCCTCAGTGCCCTTCCCTCCTCCTCCTCAAGAGCTGCCGTCCAATTCGGCATTACAGGGAGTTGTAAACGGCTTTCACTTTTTTGTACACGAAAAAAAGAAAATATTTGAAGCCTTATCTTTTTTTATTCATTTAGAGTCATTAATCACGTGATGCACCTGAAGTTTCTGTGTTGTCTGTAAGGTCACTTATGTACAGTGCTAATCACACTTGTTTATAACGCGCACGCGAGCGGCTTTCTCCGGGGAGCGCTGGGCTGGTCGCATTCGCGGAAACTAAGCTAGTCACGTGGCGCAACATGGAACGGCCCGCTCGAGGGGTGTCCTGCCCACTCTATCAGCTTGATAAGCGATAAAAATAAAGTGCTTTATGATATATTTTTGTTTTTTGATGACGACATCGTTGATACGCCATCATGCTTTAGTCTGTTTATTGTTCGAGTAATGATGTTTGTAAAAAGCGTGCGAGCAGCCTTCCGCGTTCGCCGCCAGCTGATAGAGTGGGCAGAACACCCCTCGAGCGGGCCGTTCCATGTTGCGCCACGTGACTAGCTTAGTTTCCGCGAATGCCACCAGGCTAGCGCTCCCCGGAGAAAGCTGCACGCCCGCGCGTTATAGACAAGTGTGATTAGCACTGTACCTTACAAGTCGGCCTACTCATGACCATAAATATACGAACTTATAAAATAACTAAGCTCTTTCAATAGCAGCAATGTTAAGAAAGTCATTTCTTTGTGTGCTATTAGTTTGTAAGATTTGTATGGGACAGCGGGGCTTGGGTTGCCGGCTGGACGCCGCAACGCGGCATGTACGGGGGGGGGGGGGGGGGGGGGGGGGGAAAGGGGGGGGGGGGCTAAATGGGTTAAAGTTTTGTAATTAGTAGCCGCATACTGCCGCCGCGAAGCGGCGTGAACGCAGGCGGTGTGGTGGGGTTAACGCGCTTCGAGTGTACACGCGCCGTCCGAATCCGAAATTTTAAGTTCCCTCGCGTTGCCGAGCAGCCAATCCGTCGTGAACGTCGTTGCTAGGGGGTCACTCGTCTGCGCCACAAAAAATTTGTGATGGAATGAATCTGGCGAACTTCAAATTCAGCAAAGATCGGCACGTGCAGTCGTGCGGTCACCATCGTAGAGTTTAGTACAACCAGCGGTTACGGCGAGGTGCAGAGTAGGCAACGCGGTAACTGTGCGTTTCTGAGTTTTTGCGAGCGTGGTTCTCTTCAATGTTGTCTGCCTCAAGAACAGAAGATCGACCAGTAATTTACGCACTGCGCAAGTGACAAATGATACGGTGCAATCTGGAAAACGTGATTTTAATTTGACCTTTTCATTGATGCAACGAGGTAGTTGAAACATTGACTGACAACTGACGCTCAGTGTGCACAGCCCACTGCTGTCAAACGGGCAGAGTCACGAGAGCTGGCCAGGACATGTATAAAATGCAGCTGGCATCCTCGCCATAACAGTCCTGTTTTCGGCTCACAAGTAGTTTGTACCAAAACAAAATAATATTGCGTTTCAGTTCGCGTTATTTCGCGATTTTCATGTATCTGCATAAAACCAAACACGGAACTATCATGCTCGACGTTGCACATCCGACCATTCCCAACTCTTCCCCTCTTCCTAAACGTCAGTGTGTGTCCTAACACCAGCAACCGGAATTTTAAAGGTTGAAAACGAGACGCTACGAATATAGAACGCACACTTTCATGCAAAGCTGACGTCAAATTACTCAAATCGAAAAACATGCATATTTACAATATTGTTATCTCTTCTGGTGAAGTTTCAGCAACTGTTGCATTCGTTTTCGCGCACGAAACGATAACTCCCATAGGAAGTAAGAACGCGGTGATTGCTTTTATTTTAACAATGTAAACATACTTGCAGGCGTGCGCTGATGAAGCCTCAAAACCAAAACTCTCGTAGCGCGATTCGTGACTGCGCCGGCTATACCCAACCATGACGAAAATAATCCCTGGAGAAGGGGAACAAGAGGGACAAAGGACAAACATATGTTTGTCCTTTGTCCCTCTTGTTCCCCTTCTCCAGGGATTATTTTCGTCATTCTTGTCCAGCTCGCTTGCACCTTTGCATTTAATTGCATTATAATCAATACCCAACCACCTTTGTCACGCCACTTTCCGCAAGCAGACACTAAATTCCCAGTAAATACCAAAACCGACACCGGTACGATTATCTTGCAGAATATCACCTTATTTAGTAATAACTGTGTCAATGGGCACTACATGTTGTATTTAGGTTAAAAAAATCTTTTTTTTTTCGTCAGAAAAAACTAAATATGAACGTTAAGTCTGGTAACAGTGTATTTTGCCGAATCTTTGCCGAATCTTTAGAAAAGTTCGTCAAAAGTTCGGCTCCGGCGAATCCTAAGATTCGGCAAACGTTCGGCCCATCACTAGTAAAAATGTGCGACCCGGGGGGTGGGGGGGTCTGGTTTCCCCCCCACTCAAAAACAAGTTGGTACGACACTGTCAGCAGCCATTAGAGTTCCAGCTTTTTTCCCGAGAGCACCGAATTTCGTTTTATTCCAACGATCACCCTGATATCCAAATAGACGTGTGCGATCTCTAAATTGCACGGAAGCAGAACCATATGTTGTACCTCTGAAATGCCAGAAAATGAATTACCAGAAGTTTAGATAGCGTTGCGTCTTATATAGGTACTGATCAAAGCGCACTTGAAATGTGACAAAGCAATAAAAAAAATACGAACAATAATTTTCATAATTACTTGTTCCCATTAATCACTTCGCAAAACTGGATTGCCACTGAGGCCCCAGCATATTTTACCGAGCGTCGCATTTGTCGTTGTTTCGTTTTGTTCGCCCGGACGAGACGCCACCACCGCAAATCACTCAAATAAGTAAACGCTGTGGCATCAAGTAACAGCGTCAAGGGGCGCGGGTGCTTTCTGGGTCATGTGATTATCATTTTTACGAGATCATAGGTAAAAATTTTTTCGAAATGAGTCAATTCTATGTCAAGCGAAACTGAGGTAAAATGTGATGTTTGAGTATCAGTAAAGCTATGAGCCATGTACCGCGCGGTCACCTCCGCTGTGTTTTTTCTCGCATATGACCGATTCCAGTTTAAAAACATGAGATCGATGCACTGACGAATATAGTCAAAATTTCAGCAAAAAATTAGCTGAGTTTCGGTTTCTGGCTTGTTTCGGGCGGGCTCCCTCTTTGCGCTGGGGATAACGCTACTCTCAAAGATAATTCGAGGCAGTCCACTCACTTGTGGCTGGGGTAAGCATCGTTTTGTGGCATTCCGAGGAGTCTGGACCTTATTTGTGTTTTGTCGGTTTGTCTTTAGGGAGAAAGAAAAGGGGAAGGGGGTTACAAATCTGCACCGGAGTTGTCGTCGAATTCGCCATTATTAGAGAATATGATAGGTGTGCATCGACGAACGAGGATGCACAGGTTGCGGAACAATTAATATTGTTTTTATACAGCCATGCCTCAGCGGGGCTTTCAGGTAGCGCGTCCCGACCTAGGTTCATTCTAACTTCGTTAGTTCGACGCGGCGCGTCCGCCGGGGAGACGGGGGTGGCGCCCCTGTAACCTCTTCCGCTGTATCTGTTCTTAAAGGGGGGGAGGGGGGGGGGGGGGTGCAACGATTTCCGAACTTCGGTCAAATATTTCTGGAAGTTGCCCTCTGACACTTCTGAAGTAAAGAACAGAAAACCGATTTCGCCTGCGTGTTCTAGTTGTTGCGTAAAAAAAAAGATAAAGATTGGCCTTTCGGGCATCCCTCAACTCACTCCCAGCCTTCAGGGTCACACCTGGTCCCCCTCCTAGTGACGTCATTCGGAGTGCCGTGTAGCTTCCCGTGTGCTATGTCGGAGGACGCTTCCTCTCCCTCTCTCTGCTGACATCAGCGGGCGTTATGCTGCAGCTCAGAGCCGAGCGAGGTCACGTAATCTTTTCGCTGTAGTTCCTTCGGCTGCCACTTGGGGCTGCAGGTGGGGGAAAAAGCTCGACTTTTGCTTTTTCAATTTTTTTTTTTTCCAATTCAATTTTTCAATTTTTCAAACAATTTTTCCGCGTGAAAAAAAAAAATTTACAGCAATATTTATTGCGTGAGACTGATTTTAGTTTGCGGCTATTTCGCCCGTTTTAAATCGCGCGCCACGAAGTTGGGATTCCGTGACGTTGATCCCAATCGGCTCTCATTGGCTAAGAGTTTGATTGACAGCTTAGATCTTGGTTGTTAAACCTTTGTTATTTGTTGCAATTTCCTTTTGAGCGGCATATTTTTACGTTTAAAGAACAACCCATATGATGAGAGTTATTATTCTTTACAAAAGGTTTACGAGACGGGCACTTCCGTTTGGATTCATACCATAACAAACAAAAGCTTCGCCATTCTTTCATGGCCGCCGAAGTCTCTGCTCACGGATGTCTCGCCTACCTCGACTAATCGTTTCGGCGAAGTGATCAGTGTTTCGTGCCAGGGTTGCCATGTGTTTGAACTCCAACCCGCCAAACGTCTACGAGATATAGCCCAAAAATAGCCAAATGTCGATCCAGAAAAATAGCCCCAAAAAAACTTAGCATTTGAAGCGTTTATTTTGAGCAGAAAAGACACATAATACATTTTTATTCATCAAATGCCCTAGAAATGCCGTCCCTTGCACGTTCGGCGAACTTCCTGAAACGCTCGTACAAGCGCGTGACAACATACCTTCCCCTGTATTGGGACGCTTACTATAGACCTTTCCAGCGGCAGTCTCGAACGAAGCGATTTACAGCGCGCGTCCCTGGTTTTGAGAGGGTAGGTCAGTGTTGCCCGACTGCGCTGAGCTGTGGAGTTTCTCGTCAGTGCGCTGTGGCAGCCTGCGTAGGCGCACTTCCGGACGCTGGTGGAGGCTAAATTGCCGTGTTCTATTTTTCTTTTGTGTTCTATGGCGAATAGAATTTCTCGGCGTTTTCTTAAGAATGCATTGTACTATTTTTGGGAACAAAAACAAAGCAATGGAAGCTGTTTTGGTGAGTCCGTGAGCGACAGAACAAATGCAACTGGAACGGTCGTTCTATTTTATGTTGATCTCTTTACGGCACCATACACTCAGCCGTGTCAATCTACAAAGGTTTTAACCGTCGAAAATATTTGACCACACACGATATTCCAACTGCATGCATATTCCCCACCCACAACATAAAAATCAACGAGTCTCATCAATCGAACGACATATATTGTACGTACCCCACGGTGCCGCGTTTTCCGAACAGGACTTGAGAAAGGTCTCAAATAACACAGCATATCCAATAAAGTGTCGACGATAGTAACTTCATGACGATCGGACGGAATCCGGCGTGTTTTGGGCACATGTAGAAAGGAGCTGCTTTTTGCACAGCTTCAAAGCAAATAAACGAAAGTTTCTCTTCCGTCCCCACACCCCGGACCCGACCCTATCAGCTATTTTTCGCGAAGACCCGGAACACAAGCCGGGAAGGCTTTTTGGAGATTATCTCAACGGAAATAATTCTCGAAGAACGTCGAACTGCCCGCGTCGCAAGCTGCATGACGTTCGCTCTCTTCGTTCGTTTCTTGCGAAGGCCGAGCAGGTTACGAGCCCTGGTAGTCCCTGGTCCTCACAGTGGAAGACAACACACAAAGGGTAAGCATCCTAAGCAGGCAAATAAAGTAAAAATTTCCCAGAATAGCCGGCGAACTCCGAAGGCACAATGCAGCTGCGGAGTCACGCTGACCGGGTTTCCACAGCTCAGGCAGGTGGCAGAAATTTCTGACTGATAGGGGTCGCTCGGTTCGCAAAATGGCGGCGGCCAGAGAGTTTTTTCTGGAAAGGTCTATACACGTTTGCAAGTCCGGTCTCAGCAGGTCTCAGGGCGCCGCCATCTTTCTCAGTGGGGTGCGCTCTTGGGCGCGGCGCACCATAACCAAGCGCACCATAGCCAAGCAAGATGGCCGCGCCCTGAAGCCGTACTGGTGACCAGAATGACGTCACGGGAGAACTATGCAGAATTCCGACAACCTAAAGAATGCGCAGAACAGGTGCTGTAAGGCCGCAAGGAATCGCGCCATCACTTGTTGAGATGAAAGAATAACAGCACATGCTTGCATTCGGACAAAATTCAGAGGTAAACAATTGCACAAGGCGTGCAAAAAGAAGACGAATTTGTTCGCTGTCTGAAACTTATCAGGGTTAAGGGACTGAAGCGCCTAATGTTCACATAACTTACTCTAAAAATACATTCGAAACTATAAACGCAAGTGCTTTCAGGCATTTGGGATCCAGCACCGGTCAGAAATTGCCCAACGCACAGGTTAGAAATAGCCCAATACTAGCCAAATAGCCAACCACCATTTTTTCACGCCAACTGCAAATAAAACTAGCCCAATTTGGCTATTTATAGCCCAACCTGGCAACCATTTTTCGTGCTGACCCAGGTGCTTGAGTGAGACTTCTTGAAGTGAAGTAGTGTGTGTTTAGCAGCTGTCGCAGATGTTAGTGATAGGAAGCGACGCGGGGTTTTGGCTTTCATAGCGCGGTTCTTTCGTTTTCCTCTTTGCTGGCTTAGCGTGCTTTTTTGTTTGTTTGCTTGCGCGTGCAAATACCGACTTTTCGGAGATGTCAGATGAGTGATCCCGACAGGGGGATCGGTGGCCGAGTGGGCTGAAGCGCACACCCAGCTCGACGCGCGTGGAGCGAAAGCTCGCGCTGCAGGACCCAGGGATCCTGGGTTCGAGCCCCACCCCTGCCCGTTTCGATCTGGATGAGCATCGTACCGGCGTGCGGTCGTGTATCACTACTGCGTGAGCACGTTAAAGACCCCAGGTTAGCAGTCGTACTGCACTGGCAAAATTGCTCATCTACAGTGTAAACCAGTGTCGCCTCATCCTGGCAGACCAACCTTACACTGTATAAACACTAAACGTCCAATTTGACTTTTGATCCCGACAGCGAGCCTTCCAGCAGCCATTTCGCCCCGAAAGGAATGCTATTGGCTGGAGGCAATCGGGCGTTCCCGTAGCGACAAACGTGTCCAGTTACGTTCTCGTCATATCGCTCCGGAGGCCATCGAGATTCGCACCGGGCGCACCTAACGTCCACAACTAGACACACAAAATAAAAAAAGCACCATGTTCACTACGTAAAAAGTGGTCTCAGTTCATGCGTGTGTAGACAGGTACGAAATCTTGCCCAAATTTATTCACACCGCACGACGAGCGCAACACGTCGCTGTGCAAACGCAGTCCAACAACACGAAGCATAAAAACGGCAGATTTAGGAGAACAGTTCGGAGTCCAACGTGCAGTTCCTCGAGTGGCCGCTGCGGGAGAAATGGTGGCGTTGTGTTCGTCATTAGCTCGGTGCTCGGAGGCGGATTGGGACCACTTTTCAAAGCTGTCTCTATGGGAGTTTCCCAACTGAGTGTTTTAGTAACGTTGCTCAGGCCCCACGTGAACTCGCATGGCGCAGGGAATAGACCGATCTCACGAGAAGTTGCGCGACGCCACCGCTGCCGCGGTGCATTCGGTACCTGTAGTTCTCCCCAGTTTTCCCGCCGCGTCGGCGCGCATTGTACGCCCGGGGTTTGGAAATTTTCGGGTTAGCACGAGACTTTTAGCCAGGTGTTGACTCATGGTTTTCAATCGGTGGCTTCACATGTTGTATGCCACGGAGCTATAATAACAGCACCAGGCAAAAAAGGCCTCGGATATTATGTCTTCCCGCAAGAAAGAAACATGGCAAAGAAAGGTCAACAGAGCCGGACAGAGCGGCAGGAAAAATAGCGTTTTACGAATTGTTTCGCGATTTGCTTCACAATTTATATCCAATTATTGCACGTCAGCTAAAATATGTAAGATTGTAGGGCACGAGACATAGAGCGTGCCGAAGTGTTCCGTAAGCTGGAATCTCTCTAACCATTTGCTCCGTAGCGGCCTATTCGTTGGTCTATCTCAAATAGGACCTCCGCACTGCTTTGCGGAGGCCGTTTTTAATACACTTCTTACTCGGTGTATTTTGGTGGTTATAACTGTTATTGCGATGACATGTTTCGAGGACAACTGTGCTTCAAAAGATCAGGACAATCACTACAAAAGAGCAGAGATTCCCGATATGCACCACGTGATATAAAACAACTTTTTTCGGAAGCAGCCTTTATTTTTTTTCCATACCAACGCAAAAAAAAATTACATAATACAATTTAGAAGTGCAACACGTACTTACCGCCAAAAATGTAACAAACGAACCTCATCCATTTTGTGGCGGTCTATTAGGCTGGTGTTACTGATCCATTCTGCACTAGCACCAATCGCTCCGTCGGGCGACTGTTAGCGTTCGGATCTTGCGCAAACAAAATAAAACTGCATAGAAACTGTGCACGAAAAATCATCTTCACACCAATCTTTCAGGTATCTGGCATGGTTGCTTTTTTTTATAGATGCCAATTATTACTGCGCGTCAGGCATGGCCTTTCTGTAGATCAGTTCTTTGTGTGCAGGCTTCTCCCGCGGTTCATATGTACTCTGTCGCACAGGCTGTCAACCCGAATGAAACAACTTTTAGAAAACTATCGCTGACCGAGAAAGTCTTTTTAGCTCCTCTTACTTGATGGCTGATTAAACGTTAGGCACAAGACTGAGCACCGCCAAGCTCAGTTTTTCATCCCATCTGATGCTGTTCCGTGATGCTACACCGAGCCGATGATCCCTCGAATTTTCTTGTTCTTTGCTATTGCACTAGATGTTCACTTGTTTGCAAGGTAATTGAGACGTCTGAGGAGTCGGAATGCGCAAACAAAATAAAACTGAATAGAAACTGTGCACGAAAAATCATCTCCAGCCCAAGCTTTCAGGTATCTGGCGTGGTTGCTTTTTTTTTTTTTCATAGATGCCAATTATTACTGCGCGTCAGGCATGGCCTTTCTGTAGATCAGTTTTTTGTGTGCAGGCTTCTCCCGCGGTTCATGTGTACCCTGTCGCACAGGCTCGAGTAGTGGCGCCGTTGTTTTTTTGTTTTGTTTTTTCCGCGGCCGCAGTGAAATTACCCCGTGAATGGCAGTGGGCTCACGCGTTCACGAAGACGAAGAAGCCAACGACGACGAAGCAGACGACAAAGCGATTCTAAAGCGATAAGACAACTGAAACTGCTTTTCTGCAATTGCTGAGGAAAGTAAGGCATCACAAACAACACAATCCTATGAAGTCAAAACATGCCAGAGAATCAATGATACCGGGGCGTGCCAAATGATAATCTATGGTGATGTACGTACGCGCAGCCGTATGTAGCCGGAAAGGGATGACTACAAGTAGCATGGCGGCGGCACCACTTCCGGAATGCGCGCGCCTGCGCAGTTCGCTTGGTGACATCGGTCTATTGTGGGGGCATTCTGATGTACCGCCCGTGTGACAGCACGGATGAGTGCTCAGCCTGAGTTGATTGTACCTTCGTGTGTGCACAAAACGACCACGCTCGGCTGTGACGATTAGAGATCCAAAGGTAAGTCTGTATTTTTTACTTGGAGCATTGTGAATTGCCCATGCTTGGTCCGTATCACTTCATTGCAACTTTTCATCGACCCACGACTCATCGACAACATTTCCCCGCTGCTCGTTAAATCAACTACTACTACGACGCCCGATTGGGCGTCGAAGGCATAGTCGTGCGCCCGTCATGCAACGTCATCATCATCATTTATTAAACCTTGAAGGCCATTGCTGGCATTACACAAGGTGGTAGTAACTGCTGAAGAAACATTATATAAATGAACAAACAAAAAAGTGGGTTACATGCTGGAAAACTTTGTTATATAAAGCAGCAAAAACAGGAAAAAACACACTTAAAACATTTTTAGGGAAAAACAGCTGATGAAACAGAAAAATACCCAAATAAAACATTTTATTTGGGTATTTTTCTCCTTGAGCGAAGCCGAAGGCAACTTCGGCTTCGCTCAAGGAGTTTTAATTTAATCTCAGGCTCGAGTAGGCACCCCACCTAGTCGGAATCGCCGATCGTTAAAGGGACACTGACACCCCCCAAAAAAATTTTTTTTATTTTTTGCCAGGCGCTTTATTATGGTGTCGGAGGACTGCCCGATTAATATTTTGCAACAGAGTAGCGTATTTTTTTAATAAAGCCAAAAGACGCAACTGCTCGAAACCGAAACCGAAACCCGACAGAGGTCGGAGAAGTGGAGAGAAGAGAGCGAGTGGCGGAAGTCACGTGGCTACACCCGACCGTGCGTTTTTTTTTTTCTCCTTTCCGTAGCAGACGACACGACATGCGGCGTGCGGGAACTGCTCGCCGTGCGATTACTTGCAGTTATGTTTGTTCCGCTCGTTGTTCTGTACTCCAAGATGAGTTGTTTTGTACATTGAGGAGTTGGAGATGAGTTATAGTGAGTGCCCTTGGTGAATTTCCATGATCGGCTCCGAAAAGAATACGCCCAAGATGTTGCGTGAAGAGCTGGCTTACATGTCCTGCATCCGAAAAAAAGTGGCATTGTGCGACAGAGTTTCCGAAAGATCAACGGGATCGGGACCAATGGCTGGCTGCAATTCCTGCAAAACAGTTACGGGCACCTTGGAAAGCGGACGCTACCCGATCTATATGCTCCTTGCATTTTGTGGAAAGTGATTACATGGAGTTCGGAGGTGTCAAAACGGGAATCCCATGCCATTTATTTCAGCGAAGTATCGCCCACAACATTTGTTTGTTATTTTTTTGTTTGTTTCTTCAGTGATGATTGTAAAAAAAAAAAAGAAAAAGATATGTAAACATCGGAAAATGTTTGAAAAAAAAAAAAAAAAAAAGTTCCACGGGGGATTGAACGCGGTCCTACCGCGTGTGAACCGGACGTCTTTCCCACTGAGCTACTGCAGCATTTCTTCAATGGTGGATCTCTTTCCTTAGTAATAATTCAGCCGGTAACTGTAAGTTGGAAAGCTTGCTGTCGATTTTTCTCTACAAAAGGCACTCCCGGGTCGAAGTCGGGAAGCACCACGCATTGGGGACATTTGCACCTAGTGAAGAAATCGTACGCGTGCATATTCAACTCGAAGTAGACACGTCGTGCTTGACGTTTGCGCGAGCGATGTCTTCAGCCACGAGAAGGGAGCGACGGCTCGGCGACGTCTTCGTGCAAATCGGCTTGGTGGCCGGCCGTGTCGTACGGGATGAATACCAATTCTTTTGATCAGTCCCAAATTTCTCTTTTAACGGTCGACAGAATTCGGCGGTACCGCAAACGGCAGTTCTGAAATAGAGGTCCCACGCCCGTCGTCCGCTGCCATCGCCGTCTCCGCGAGTCCCACGATACGCGAAACGACGAACGCACAGAATGCTTCCGGTTGTCTGTGGAACTTATTTACAGCTTTTTAGAAGCCACAAAAAATGGGGTTCATATTTTTTTTCTATTTTTAATATTGAGTGTGTGCCTTCAGTGACCCACGACTTTGATTAAATTTAGTGGTCGCATCGATACCTTAGAAAACGGCCCGTGACCGCGAAAAAGAGAGTGAGCGAGACTCGAACCGGCCAGTTCTTGATCGGCGGTTTTCGGGTGGAAAGAAACCGAATTTCGAGCCGCAAATTCTGTTCTGGGTAGTTGAGCTCTCATATGTCACGTACAACTAAAAACCTCGGCGAGCATAAATACCCTGTCAGTGTCCCTTTAAGTAAACTAGACTTTGCAATCGGGAGAATGCGCCACCGCTGCGTTGATGAGGCTCATGAAGCCCTCTTCACAAGTCTGCGACATAAATGCCACAAAAAAGTCAATTTCTAAGGCTCTGTCGAGAAAAAGACGCTGCCGATGAAACGATCTGTCGATAAAACGTTGCTTGTCGATGAAACGATCTGTCAGTACCGACAAGACGGATGGCAGTTTTGAAAAGCGCGGATCTTTACTAGGTTCAGCATAGAGCTCACACAAACTCACCGTCTTGATCGCCAACTACCATCGACTTCTGATCGTTTCGTTGTCCCCGCTTCAAGGAACTTGTAAGAGCAACTCGCCGACGACAGCACCGACCTGAGCCGCAAGCGTAGCCCAACCCAGAGTTCGAACATCGAATATTCGTAATTCCCGGTGGGGCGCACCAGGCGCGCGTCTTTTTTTTTTTTTTTTCAGAAGGTTTTTTTGTCACAATGTTTTCCTTTATACCTTTTACGAGTTTGTTTAGTCCTTTTTTATTATTTGGGTCAACTAATAGCTCGTGGGGAAGAGGCCACAATGCTCTGTTCACGTTCGCAGATTACGTATTTGGTCCCCGACAGATAATCCACAAAAATACGCGAAAACACAAATAATAAAAAGAGAAGCACTCAAGTTATTTTCTTCTCGCGATTTGTTGCTTTTCTTGTCATTACTCTGTGTGTCAGTGGAGGTTCTTGAATTCCAGCTTCGTGCTCTTCCAATTTTTCTTGAAGGTTAATGTTGGCAGTAATATAATACATTACACCCCTTTTTCTTTGGAACAATTAGGTACTCCCAAAAGTGTATTCGTTCCGAAAAGGGGGGGGGGGGGGGGGGGGGGGTATGCAGACACGTGGTGACTTGTTTGTTCAAGCCAGTGTATTATTCGATTGAAGTGTATTGCTTAGCCTTTATGGTCGTGCAAAAAATTACTGAATTATTTGCGAAAGAAAGAGAAAATGAGAGAGCACAGTCTATAAAACCAGATTTCAAAATAATAAACAATATGCAACAAATCTTACAAACTAACAACACACAAAGAAATTACTCCGTAGAAGCTGAACTGTTCTCGAAGTTCATATCCTCAGCCTTTCGCAATCAAGTAATAATGCTATTCAAATTGGCGCAAGTGACGTTCGTTCTCTTTTGAAAGTAACCGTAACGGTATATCGTGACGTTTCTAGGACGATAACGAATCTCATTAACCCGTTAATTTTTGACAATCTTAAAAATAAAGCTATTTCGTTACTTTTTTTTTTTTTTTTTTGTAACGGGCACACCAGTGCTTGGGCCCCACAGGTGCCAGAAAACCCAATACTCAATATCGTTGCAAGGCCCCTTGAAGCTGACAGTGCGGTGCGAGCTACACGTTTGCCGGACCAGACAACCGCCTCCATTTCATCGCCTGACCACGCCCTCTGCGTGGATATGGCAGGCAGAGTGGGCATGCGGCGAAAGATCGACGTTTGAGTGGTCCAACGGGATCGTATGCCATCCACCACCCTGCCAGCTTTGGCCCTTTGCATCTGCCATCAAAGAAACATTTTTTAGCGTTCAATCTATTTGGGTAAGTAATTTTGACTGGTTTTAAATGCCTCATACCTTTGTAACGTGGGTGTATTAAGTAGTTCACGACGATGCCGAGGAAAACTATAATGAAATCCATGCCTTTAAAAGTATTATTTAATATTTTAAGAACTCGAATTCGTTAATTATTCACTTATATTGAACTCTAACAATTTCACTTTGACACAGACCACTACGGCAGCAGGCTTCTTTATTGTGCAACGAGTCGTTTTTGCAGTAACGAGTTTGCCCGTTTTCCCGGAAACACCCTCTTTATGTCAAAAGAAATATTTTATACATTTTGGAATAGAACTCCACCTGCAGCGATTCTGGCGCATCAGGCAATAGTGACAACCACTGTACAGTCAGCGTAGATTAAGACATATTTAGATGAATTATGCCGATAAATACATGATTGTACACAGTGGAGTTAATTATGCCTTTAGTAAAACAAATATATATGAACCGTCTACTACAAAAAGAAGTTCAAAGAAATAAGGGCCTGACGAATCCCAGTGAAACTAGATGAATACCAAATAAATAGCACTAAAAGTACGAATATCCTAAATCAACAAAACCGCTTTGATGAAAGGTGAAACTAAATGTTTATGAACACTAAATGAATAGCACTAAAAGTGTGAATATCCTCAATGATCAGGACCGTCTTCGTGAATATGCAAAAAAAAATAATAAAATCATGCAAAAGAAAAACATAGAAACAAGTATTTCATGTAGCAAGCACATTGAAGGATGTCATGGGAATTCGGCAACTGCAACCGGTCAAAATGAAAAAGGACGAAGAATATTAAGAAATGAGATAGGAAATAGCACTGCATTTCTAAATCTTCGAGTCATGTATATTCTGTTGCTGTCCTATGAGTAAAGCAATATTTTCCAGCTTGGTGTGTTAAATAGTTTGGAATATAATTTTATTTTTTCATCTTAAAATTCTGTTGACCCCTCCGCATTACTAAGTTTTTCTTATAGTTTCTTAACTTTTGCAATATCCAAAATTGCTGCTATTGAAAGTCGTTAGTTATTTTATTAATTTGTGTATTTATGGTCATGAGTAGGCCGACTTGTAAGGAACACAAGTGGCCCTACAGACAACCCAGAGACGCCAGGTGCAGCACGAGATTAATGACTCTAAATGAATATAAGAATACTAGGCTTCAAGTAATTATTTTTTCGTGTACAAAAAAGAACCAGGGTCGCTTCGTCTAAGGTAAATTCACGATTTAATCTGTGTTTACGCGATACATAATAGGCCGAAATATTTTCCAACCATTCGAAACCTGCACTGCTCGCAAGTAGAGCTCCTGTAGGTCTATTGCCGAACGAAATGAACACACGTCGGTGCTCGCGTATTTTGTTTAAACCCCATTCACAACTATGATGCACGTTGCTGTTTCGATCACTTGCGATGTAACTTCCGATGAGTGTGTAAATTGCTATAAGTCGCAAACGCTCTACCGCAGGTCTCGCACTTGAACGGCTTCTCTCCTTTGTGAAGTTTAACGTGAGATATCAAGTGAGCCTTCTGCACGAACATTTTCTTGCACGCACCGCAACTGAAGGGCCTCTCTCCTGTGTGAGTCCTTTCATGAACCGCCAAACTGCCTTTCTGAGTAAACGCTCTGCTGCACGTGTTGCACTTGAACGGCTTCTCCCCGGTGTGAATTCTATCGTGAGCTGTCAAGTGAGACTTCTGCACGAACGTTTTCTTGCAGGCACCGCAACTGAAGGGCCTCTCTCCAGTGTGTGTCCTCTCGTGGACGGCGACATCCGATGCGGAAGAGCATGAGTAAGGACAGAAGCAACACGGGTGCTTGTCCGGTCGTCGGTGCGTTTGCTGCTTGTGTGGGCGCGACCAGTTAGTCGGGGGAGAGGTGTCACCCCTGCGGCTGTCACGGTCGATGGTATCCACTTTGTCGCCAGAGTATGCTTCGATCAAGTCTGTTGGGATGACACAACAGAGCATGAAACGTCGGCGCTGTTTTTATTGGTCTGAACATCAATTTTGAATACCTAGATGAACATGGTCCAGAATACGTACATTATGCCGGTGCGGCCTAAAGTAGGTATTCATTCATTTGAGACGTTAAAAAGGTTCAATCGTAATGCTTGTAAAGGTCTACAGGCAATCGTTTAAGACTCCACTCTGGCAGCCCCATGCTGCCGCAGCTGTGGTGGCTTGCGCGTTCTCCTAACCAAGTGCGGAAGGGAAGTCAAGCCGCCGCGGCTGCTGCTGCACAGTGTTGGCGGTTACGTGTTACAAGTAACGTCGTTATTGGTAACGCCTTTCTTCTTTCAGTAACGTAGTGACGTATTCATTACTTTTCTAAATCTAGAAATTTTCTAAATTTGGCCTGTCTTTTCCCCACGCGAAAATTTCCGCTTTAGAAAAACTCCAACCACCGCCTGTCATGTTAAAGTCGAAACACGCTGTCGCCAAAAGAAAACAAAAGCGCTGTTACCGTCAATTTATAAATAAAAAGTAACGCAAAAGTAACGTGCGTTACTTTCTGTCGGCGACAGTATCGCGCTCCTTTATTTCGCAAATAACGTAGTTCTTTATTTTTTTTACGGTAACGGCTACAACACTGCGGCTGGATACCGCTGCGAGTACGGAGCGCTGGGTGATAGCGTGTTGACATTAATAATGATCGCGACTGTGTATTAAGTAACGCTGGAAGGGTCATTCACCACCCACAAATTATTAGGTTACACAAAATAGTATTCAATAAGCTCGTGGAATAATCGTTGTGTGCCTTAGAAACTTGAAACATCGCCAAGGTACGCAGCGATTATTTTATGTGCGATTTGAAACAGCAAAAAACGCGGTTCTATACCGACAATGATGTGGACATTTGCCAGTCTAAAGCTAAACTTCCATTTCACTTTTTGAGGAAGTGTTCGTGGTAACGGGGGGGGGGAGCTGCGAGCCACACTCTAACACACGAAGAGCCGCATCTTGGCCACCCCTGTTCTAAAGCTTCAATCATTTGGAACAGCCAAACATCTTTAGGGCTATTTCATGCGTCGAAAATTATTTATAGCATTTGTGAAAGCTACTCGATCAACCGGAACTGAAGGAAAAAATACAATTTTGTGATATAAACAACTCAGCATGGTACACTTCTCTGATATCAAATACTATGTATGCGGTATAATTTTTCGGCTTGGTGCAGGCCGCTAATTAAAACTTAATGAAGTTTCTACGTGGGGAAAACTTTGTGTACCACATCAGATTGCTTACGTTTTCCATCTTCTGGAAAACCGAGCCTACAAAAAGGTTTTCTTTGCGTGGGGGACCGTTCATGAATCTGTGAGGGTGTGCTAAGAGTGTGCGAAGCTGGATGAGTGTTATCCCGTGTGCGTCTTCTAGTACCTGCTGTTGGTAGTTCTGAGGGCACCATAAGATTGGCGGCAGAAGTCGCACCGCCGTCCGTCCTCCCCTCCTGGTCCATCTTCAATGGTTGCCTCTGCAATTCGGCTCCTTGGAAGGAGAGCTCCGCCCCCTTGTCCTCGCAGTCCGTTCTCTGCCATTCGAAGTCGAATGCTGCGTGGGCAAGTTCGGTTAGGACTGAAGATCAAATTTTGTTTTGTTAATTTTTTTATACTATACCAATACAGAAGCTCAATCACAACGAAACTTAAGGAACAAGCAAACATAAACACACCATGCTGATGAAGTAGAGAAATTCAGGGGTTTGAGTTGATATTGCGGTGGAATTCAAAAAGTAAAATAATCATATCACGATCAACCACGCACATCACAACTGGATACTGAGCATCCCGAAAAAGTCGATTGTAAAAAATGCACGCGAATCAAACATAAAAGCGATCCTTCTCTATTAAGCACGAGATTCAAAGGTTTTACTTCACCTTTAAGGGGGGATACGGCCACGAAATTCCATTTTTTTCCGAAAAAATGCATTTTCAAAAAATATTATATTTGGGTTCACTATGTTCTGAAGCATAGTTTCAGAAAGTTTTATTTATAAATGCGCAGTATTTATTTCGCAAAAAATATTTTCGGCAAGCTCGCGGCCGCGCGCGGCGACCCGCCGAGCAAGCAGACGGCGAAGTTCGGCATTTTCAAATTAGGCCTACTCCGCGCTCGTTCGACGCAGCCGAGATATCTTACCCTCGTTGGAAGCGCCGTTTCTTCTAGTTTCTGCCCATAGAAGCTTGCTACGTTTGAGGCTATCTGTGTCCCGGGAGAACCCCGTACATACAAGCAGAAAAAACGTGGGAACTATGATACCAGCAATCCCATTGGTTGTGACCCGAAACAGGGCTCACGATTGGCCGCCTGCGCGCGCTATCGGCAGCTTCTTTCGCTTCTGATCGTATCGCTTCTGATCGTATCGCTAGTTTGCCGCTGTTTAGATTCGGTTTCCCTCTTTGTTCCCGGTAGTTTTTCTGCCGAGAAATGCCTGCTTCCAAAGTTAGCACTCCCAGTAGCTTTGGTCGGCGTTCTCAACGGCGGAAACAAAGGGCCGGCGGAGACGGGGACCCGTCTCCGCCGGCACCATCGTCGCCGTCTCCGCCACCGTCGTCACGATCTCCAAGCTCAACTGGTGCTTGGCGGACATCGGAGCCTACAGCTTCATCTCCGAATCGGATGTGCTGACCACGTTCGAGAGGAAGCTCAGCCTGCGCGATTTCGACGCGGGGATTACGGACGACCCGGAGCTGACAGACGCTCCCGTTGAAAAGCCCCTGAACGGCTCCTCAATGTGTCCGCCATGCAGACTCTTGTCGCGATTTTACTCTGCCTCAAGTGCCACGGAAAACTACTGAGCTTGCAAGAAGTTGACATCAACCTTTAGTTTGTTGTTAGCTGCTCGACTTGCGGAGACATCGTCGCGACACCGCACTCACCATCAATCGGCAAGTTTCGAGAGAACGAACTCGCGGTACGTCTAGGCGTCGTTGGAAGAGACTTTGGCATCAGTTTCACAAAGCTCACGAATCTCTTCGGGGGCCTCAACGCACTGCCCTCCTCATGCTCATGTAGTTGAAGGTGCCACCAATGACTCGGGTAAATTTCGAGTTTCTGGCATCGTCCGAAAATAAAAAAAAAACAAGTTGAAACTTCAAACGCATTTTTCTCAGTTTCACTTTTTGGCAGGAATTCTTGTTTTAGGAAAGCTATCATTTGACATTCTGAATACAGAGGGACATCATTCAAGATTTTCTGGGACTGAAATTTTCTGGGGAACAAGATAGACTACTTCACAGTTCAAAAAATCTACTCCTTCATAAAAAAAAAAATTTTTTTTTTGAAACAAAAATTTTACATTTTCTTTTTAAATTTTGGGATGTTCTTATTTTTGTTATAATTGAATATTTTGCAATTTATTTTTTATCTAGGTTGCACTGTGGGTATTGTTCTTCACATTAAAGCAAAAAGTTTGCCACCAGCTAATTTTATTTTTCTACGATAGACTTCCTAATGAAGTGTCTTTTTTCTGAAGTGCGAGAACCGTAGCATGCTGTAAAGTTGACCAATAATGCTAAAACTTTGCAGATTATCCTTCCTCATAGTGCTGAAATAACCCTCAAAATTTGAACCAAATTGGGTGAAGGGTTCAAAAGTTGACCCTCCCAGGCCATATCCCCCCTTAAACACATGTTAAAAAGGATTACGTCGATACAGTTTCACAGAAATCGACAAAGACAAAACTGGGTACGATCAAGGAGCGTGGTTTAGTCACATCGCTCTTGCTACGTAGTGCTGAAAAAAGGCAGGCATGCCACAAAACCAACAACTGCACGGTATATCACCGCCGCAGGCTTTGGGAATTACACGTTAGCAAAACGGACACGGTGTGTCGGCGAATGAAGGTGGGGAAGGGAATAAAAATGTCGCATGTAGTTGGCTGAGCTGTGGCCATTCCCTATTTGATCGGACTATAGTCGGTTACAAGTCAAGAAGGTAGGAGAAGCTCCTCCCACAAGTGTGATGCGCCCGTTTCAAATCTCTCCGCAGTCGAAAGAAGAGTTCACTGGAAACGCTCCTTGTTCCGCTTCAATGAATTCCCACTTGTCTCCGATCCCACTTTTTAAGAAAGCGACCTTTGTATTCATCGGAGAGGGAACCGAGGCCCTGAAAGCAGCCTTTGTATCCATCTGGGGGAAGCTAATCCCCCAAAGTCGTATTTGTTTCCGCCGGTGGGGGAGAACTCTAATCTCTATTTCATGGCTTCCACAATGCTAAGTCAAAGTCGAAAGATAAAGCAAATATGTACAGGAAGGCAAGACCCTCCTCGCGCGTTGTCCGCGACGTCACGGAAACGGTGGGACGCTATTGGATGCAAAGGTGGCGGAGGGATATCTGATTCCCTTTGAGGGGCATCTGCCGCTACCTTCTTAACCTGTAACTGACTATAGTTGGTTCCATTCATCTGGGGGAAAATGTAGCCCGCAGGTCTGGCACTGCCAAAGTGTAGCTGGCTGGCGGCTGGCCGTCCTTCCTAGGCAGCGAAGGGTCGATCACATTCGCCTTAAGAGCATTTCCGGTTAGCTCGGCCTGCAAAGTATAGAAGAATGAGTATTAATAAACAGGCGCCAACACAAATTACTTTACCTGCCATCAGATATCGTCACATTCGATGAGCAAATCTAAAACTGAAGGGTACCAGTGCTGGGAACCGGTCTAGTTGGCTATTCATTACTTGATCAAACTGCGGAGTAAATGATTACGAACTACGACGCAGAAACGAGAAGAAAAAAAAGGCAACAAAAAGGGAAAACGCGCATCTGCAGTTCAGTTTGATCAAGTCAAGAACTGAAGGCCACTTTCGGAATTAAACGCGGCGTGGATAACAGCACGCTTTGTCAGTACGAGTACCTGAGCGAAATTTCAATCTGAAGGACACGAAAAAATTAAGTCCCATGAGACTATACCATTTCCAAGTGTGTATGTTTTAGCCAAATACCAACGACAAATTTCAAATTTCAGCGAGAAATGTTTCATTATATATGTAACGTCTAAGAGCTAGGGGGAAGGAAAATGTTAGCCGGTTGCGTCAGTGCTGCACCCACGCGACTAGTGCTATCATTAATAAAATGAAATGCAGTGTAGATTAATCAATCAGACTCGCGTTTTGCCAAAAACTAACATAAGCGGGGCTCACTTAGGAAAAATGGGTTTTAATTCGATACTTGGTTCACGTTCACGAGTTTCTCAGAGACTCGCATTGCTAAAGAGCCCTTTAGATCACCCAGAAGTTGATTACGAAATGTTATAATTTGGTTAATTGATCACCTAGTATACATTGATTACCATTCATCACCAGTATAGGGTTTACAGTCCCTATTGCAAGACAAGTATCTTTTTTCTCATTTCTTCTCACTCAAGACGAGCTTAGAGAGGCATTCCCCTCTGCTTCGTCCCCATTAAAAAGAATCTGAAAGACTTGTAGAAAAATATGAGATAGAGGTTGAATTCCAGCTAGTTTTATTCAGCAAATCTGAATATTGCGTTCGTTTTCTCCGAAAATGTAACCAAACGCGGGAAAACACGCAAAGCCTCCGTCTAGTCGTAAAGTCATTATAGGATCTTTCGGCCGCATTTTCAACACCTATCGATCTCCTCTGTAACGCCCTCCCGGACCGTGTTGAGGGAATGGTTCAGGCTGGAACATGGCAATTATTACAGATTTTGTTCAGGCTTGTTTTACCATCTAGGCTACAAGATAACATCCTTCTTTTCCAAACCAGTTTTTGCGGTCGGTGTTTGGTCCATGGTGAGAGCGATAGAATTCTCGGGTGCTGATTGAACGTGATGTCCCAACGTTTTTCTGGGCGAGAGTTATCGACCAATGATATATCTTAAGTTGGTTTACAAGTTCTTTTGGTGGGAACTACTCATTAACACACGGATGGTGACAGGAGTCCCGCAGTAATATTTGTTCCGAGTGTACATAGGAGAATTTGAGCTCTGTACGGCAGCAAAGCTTGAGATTTGCAGAGGGAGCACCCGTTGTCGATCGCATCAAACGGGAAGTATAGCAGACGATTATAGTTTCAGCTTGCGTCCCGGATCACTTCGTCACGTTACTCGCCATTTGCCAGAGGGCTGCCTTTATTCCGGTCCGTTAACGGAATAAAGTATTTTCTTGTTTTCTTTTTGTCTGCGAATGACGCTTCGTAGCAGACAAATTCTATTGTTCACTTACGTTACCAGACTAATCATCTCCTGACATTTTCTGACTCGCTCCGTCAAGTCCAGGTAACACTGCTCGAACACCAAACAAAAGACAGTGTGCGGTCTGAGACGAGTTTTTTTTTTTTTTTTTTTTTTTCGTGTCTTCTCATATTGGGCCTACCAAAACTGTTTGTAGACATGTTCGAAGCACTCATATATGTGCGCTTCTAACACGTCTGCGGATAGTTTTGGTAGGCCCAATATGAGAGTACTGAGATAAAGGAACCAATTTTGACAGTTGACACACTTGCAACCGCTTACGACCGGAGGGGCTTGTGAACCACCATCTTCTGACTGCCGATGGCCGGCCGCTTCTCTGTCGGTTCTGTGTGGTCCCCAATGTTTTAAGCACCTGTGGTTTGTAAGCATGGCAATAAGAAATGTGTAGATCTGCCATTACTTCAGCAAACAATAAACAGAACGCACACATGGCACACATTGTTTCAGTTTTAGAAATAAGACAGCACCTCCAGACATTTTGACATAATACAACAAAAGGAAGACACTATTCAGTGTGTCCGCATTAAGACATACGTAGAGAGATTATACAGTATAAATAAATAAGTGGATGAAAGCCTCCGCTAGGCTTTGAAAAGAGGGGTGAGGGCGGTTGGTCGGCAAAGTAAGGTAAGACGGACAATGGAAAGTTCTCGCGCAGCAGGCTCAACTGTAGCCATCTATCTCATTTGATCTGGCTCTGTCGCATTTGTGTAAAGACAAAATGTAGCTCAAAGGTCTTGCACCGCCGAAAAGGGACTCGGCTGGTGAACGGCCACCTTTGCAAAGCAGCGAAGTGTCGTTCTCATGTGTGTCGAAATCCTTGCCTAGTTTGATCTGCAAGGTTTAGAAAGACGACGATTAATAAACAGTAAAGAACGGAAGGCGACAATACTTGTTTGTAACCTTCACTACTCATATTCAGCAATACTGAAACTGGGTGCGAAATTTGGAAACAGGTATGTCAAATAAAACATAAAGGAGCACAATTAAGCTTTACATTTGAATGAGATGATTATGCACTCATCAGCCCAAACCGGTTATGTTAAGAGACCGCCCAGCGAATCGGTAAACAATATTTACCGTCCATTTCAACCCCTGCTATATTATGCTGTGATTGAAATCCTGTTCACGTGAATTTGACACGCCTTATTTTGAAAACGGGATCAGTATTTAAACTTGGTTAGGGGCTGAGGCGAATAAGGATGAGATCAATGAGATCTCAGATTAATGAAGGTGCACAGAGTACAGCTGCATGTGCGTCTGCGGGTGTCAGCCATCCCAGTTTTCTCTTTTTCTTGGAAGTAGTTGAGATTTCTATGTCTGCAGTGTCAATCTTCTTTCCCTCGTCATTCTGCACTGCCTTGGCCAACTGTTAAAGAGACACATCACGTATGAGATTAATATATTGTAGTGTTTTCTAGCTGAGGAACAACCTGAGGCGTCTACTTCTGCCGGTTCATAGCTCCAGTCCTGAGCAACATGACAGCAAGGCAGAAGAGGCAGCGGTGCACACTAAACTTTTTTACACCCCTTAGGGGTGTAAAGCACTTGTCCCAGGACGAGCACCCTTTGAGGGTGCAAACGAGCAGCCCTGTACCAAAGCACCCTATAGACCTTTTCCACAGGGGCGCCGCCATCTTGAATTGTCGTCACTTCCAGTATGGGCGACGACAAAATAGTAAAACGTTTCAACCTGTAACCAGTAAAAAAATAGAGCGGAGCCAAAACGAGAATGTGTGACGGTTAGGCTTATATCCTAAATGTGTTCTATTGGCGTGGCGACGGCAAAGTAATGTTTTCGCCCATACTGGAAGTGACGACAATTCAAGATGGCGGCGCCCTTGTGGAAAAGGTCTATAGGGGTGTGAAGTGTATAGGGTGCTAGGTGCAATGCACCCCAATCCAAGGGTGCTGATGCTGATTTTAATGGGTGCTCGAGGATGATTCATTCTAATCGAAATAGACTTTTGTAAAACAAAACTTATCTTATTTACACAGATGATCTCGTTACAGATGAGCACTTAGCCAAGCCGACACTTTGTACAGGCAGGCTGGCACTAAAAGTGGACTATTATCTAAAATTAGTTGATTAACTTTTTCAATTACTGGTTCGACAGCTGTTTCGAACTTAAAGACAATCACCTCCTTAAACCAGTCAATTTTTTATAAATCCTGAAATGAGCACACAGGCCAAAAAAAATAAGAGAAAATATAATTTCACCAAAGGCAGCGGTAATGTAGCGGTCCAGAAAGTACTGTATCTCACAACCCGTTTTGTGCCCCATTTTCACGATATGTGCTGATGTCATCAAACCAGTCACTAAATAGCTAATCCATGGAATTTATGCAATAAGTCCACTTTTAGCTGTCATCTTGCCTCTATAAAGTGTCTGCCAGGACCACTATAACTCAACTGTAAAAAGATAATTTGCATAAAACTGAAGTTTTATTTTATAAGAATCTGTTCCAATGAGAATGAATCACCCTGTATCTCAGCACCTGTCAAACTGGGTTCAGTATACCAGGTATGGCAACCAGAAAACCACGAAGTATGCAGACCAGATAAGTGATGAAATAAGGAGATGCAAAAGTACAGTGCCAGCATAGGACCTCGTTACAGAAACTGGATTCATTATTTGATATGTGTGCAATGCATCGGCACACATGCTACTTGAAGCAGCTGTGCCTAGATGCACTGTCCGATAATGAAGGCAAGATGTGCATGGCAGAAAAGGTAATATTTCAATGTGAAGCTTAACTTATGTGCAAACGGAAGTTACAGGAAAATCTTGCGTGATTTAAATTTTAGTTCCCACAAAATTTGGAAGGAAAATAAAAAAATATCCCAGAATTTGTTCCATGGCTAAAGCTTCTGAATTTATTAATTGCTCGATGGTCTTAATACTCGTATACTAGAAAAGATCAGTGGGTGATATTCTCAAACATCATATTAAAGAAGGAGTCTGCCACCAATCTCAATGTGTCATTAAAAGTGTCCAATTGTCAAACTGCCAACACAGAAGTGTGATATGCATCACATGCATGATCAGCACTTGCTCATGCAAACTATGCAATGTGAGAAAGTGTATGGTACAAACATAAACAGCAAGGAGCTTAGCTTGTTCAATCCCGATACTTGGTCCTTGCATCCCGCTCTGGCTCGTCGGTCATTTGCCTTGCATATGAGGTGGTTACGAGTTGTCATACTTGGTATGCCGTAGTACCTTTACACATTCGCCCAAGGCATGGCGAGTGGCATCAGCTGCATACAAACTGCATGTGATTAAGCTGCAAGTAAATAAAAGTTGTTATAAAATGAGAAACAAAAAACTGAAAGGAAAACTATATTAATAACTATTTATTGAGCTATTATGCGACCACAAAAAAATAATGAGGTATGTCCTCCACACACATATCAAAATACAATACTTGAGGCATTCCGTCAAATATCACAGCATATATAGGCCTAGATGCTAGTAAAAATCGAGAAACAATTGGGGGCTTTGAGTCAATAAAAGCCAAATTAAATGAATACTCATTTATTGAACTATTATGTGAGCACAACAAAATAACCAGCTATGTCCTCCATACAAATAAACAAATATATTTTCTTTAAATATCACAGCATAGGCTTAAGATGCTAGTAAAAATAAGAAAAAAAACAAAAATCAATACAGATTACCTCAGTACATCACAATGGTTCTTGATAAAAATGACTATAACAGAAGAACAATCTATACTCCGTTTCAAACATAGCGTGCAATGTAGTCAAAGCTAGCGCGCCGGTTTGCACAGCCGACCGCGACTACGTTCGCTCCACAAAATAGTGCGGCCCCTGAAAAAAACAAAAAGTAGAAAAGTGTACATCTTTGGAGCTAATAACTAATAGTGGCGTTATGATTTCGAGGGAACACCGATTCTTTTTCAATAAAAAGGAAAAGATAATGTAAACTACTCTAAATTATTTTCCGTTTTCGTTCGTGCGGCACTCGCACTCGCTTCGGGTTTTCGGGTTGTGCGGCTGCCCCTGCCTCGCCGGTTTCGTGAAGATGGCGTCTTACGCGGGAAGCTTTCTCTTCCTGCTCGGATATTTTCGAAGATTCGTCGTGTAAAGATCTCGCAAAAGTGCAAGCAGGTGATCGCCAACGTGTACGCGAGTTCAAGAACGTGTTTCCCGGAGACGTCGGTCCGTGAGGTCCTGGAGACAGTCAGTAACGACACCGGAGTGTCTGGCAAGGTGGCGTCCCGGAAGCGAAGACCTCGCAACGTGAAAGTTCCGAGCACGCGGACAGTGTTGTGAACTGCCACCTGTTATTTCTGGTGTTAAAATCGGCCTTATGGCTTCAAAGTGAAAGAAGCCTCTAGAAGGAACTGTGTCGGTGATGAATCGTGCCTACGGCTCCGTCTGCTTGCGGGACCTTACAGCAGGCGGTGCCCGTGATTGCATTCCGAAGTGTCTGGGTTCTTTTGCCTGCGGGACTGTAACCATGGTCGGCTCCGTCTGCCTGAGGCAGCTTAACCTTGGTCGGCTAAGTAAACGACGCACATGCCCGTGCCTGTATTCCGAGGCCCCTACTTTCCTCGAAAAGGAAACAACACTCGATCCTGATCTCGAGTGCCGTGTGTTGTGTACGCGTCTATTGTGAATCACTCCCGGTTCATGGGGGCGCCGGCACCAGAGCACCGAGATACTGCCGTCTGGATGACTTCTTCCATACACCGGCGAGTATTCTGACTCTGAAGGAAACTTCCATGAAGTCACATCACGTGAGGGAATGCCAAGCCGTCTGAACAATGGCAGTGCGGTCCCCTAATCACAATATTCGTTATATAAAGGACCGTCCACCACACTCTCAAGGTACTCTCTGATTTTCACGCTACCATGTAAATAAACGGCTTTAAATAGAGACGCCCTGGATCTCGACCGTTCTTCCGTTTTGACGAGGCCGGCGCAAATTCGAGCGGAACACCAGCCCCTGGTCTACCTTCTTATAAATAAAAATCTACAAGAAAAGAGGAATTGAAATATGCACTTCAACAATACGCACAATCTTGCACAAAAAATCGGTCGAGGAAAAAAAAAAAAAAATCCTTTGCGCCCTAAGTGGATTCGAACCACCGCCACCGAGATGTCGGCATGGCCGGCATCGCCAGAGCAGCGCCTTGTACCGCTCGTCCACGAAATCTCGCGGAGTAACACAATTTTGTGTGTTTTTTCATGCGCACTACTTCAGTAGCTTTCCCAGCGTTGCACGCGATGTTTGAAACGGAGTATAGATGCCTTCCGTTTCGAGTGTATACTTTCTGTTCCCATTGCACATGCGACTTTCATTCAGGACCCTAAAGTTGCATAAAAATCAAGCTACACTTCTTTTAGTTTAGGACTTAAAACATTAAAACAAGCTACCATATTTTCCAGACATAGTACACAATCCATTGTACAATGCGCAAGGGTAAATTTCGGCTAAAAAGAAAAAGTATTTTCTTAGATAGTCTGCACTCGGTGTATAATCCTCGGGGAAAACTTCAGGCTGGAGAACTCCACAAAAGGGATATCTGCGGATGAATGTCAGGGGGCTTTCTGTGATCCGCTCGTCAGCCAATCGCAGAGCTCCTCAAGATTAAGCTTGACCCGAGTTGGTTGCTTGCAGGCTCCCAAGCAAACATGTCAGATGCGAGGTATCGAAAGCCTGGGAAACAGACTGACAGTAGGAGGTTGTCTTGATTACTTTATCCCAGCGTAAAATATCTAAAACACGGCAATCTGGCCTAACCAGTTTTGTAATAATGAACAATCTTGAAACAAAAATTGTAGAGTCCACACCTGTAGATAGACTGTACGAATGTAAAATATCAACTTTTAGACATGCATAGTTTGTGCACTATAGTCTGGAAAGTATGGTACATTTATTTTAGTTTAGAGTTAGAAAGTTAAAAGTTAAATGGGTGCTGGTACTGAAATTTGACTTCACAAAACAAGGCACCAGAAGCACACAGTGGGATGCTACAGACCCCAAAACACCACTCATGCAGCAGTATCTCAACTGGATGGGCATATTTTCGAAAAAGAGAATAGAGATGTCGCAAGCTTTGTTCAATCATGCTCATATTTTCCAAAAAGTACTGCCATCCATTAGAGATACCGTCATATGAGTTATGTTCTAAGGTTTGCAGCATCCCACCTAGTGCTCCTGCCTGGTTTCGTGCCATCCAAATCTCGGTTCAGCATCCCTTTGGTATTAGAACGGTTGTTTGTCGGCCTCATTGATTTTACGCTCTTGCAACCTTGTTCAGGAATTTCATCACAACTGGCCTCGGAGTAGTGCTACTGAGCCCGACAAACAACCGTTCTAGAAGAGCAACTGTGTTTGCTGCCTTTTTCAAGTACTTATATTAAAAAGCCAGTAAGCCACCACGATGGCAGTGATGTCGTCCTCTGCATTCTTCACGGACAAAAACCGCTGCTTATCGACAGCGAGGTACAAAAAGTCAGCCCCCTCGGCGTCATTGCCAGAGTACACGACGCACGGCATTGCCGAGATGTCTTGCTCCTGTGTTAGCAAACAAAATCAATGCAATGTAAGGCAGGCACCATGCGTGATAGTCTTCTCTAAATCATCACAGTTAATATATTACTATCTACCAGCGAGCTAGTCCACTGTTATTTGCTATAGTCACTTGATCTATGTTAAATATGTAATACCCCCACCCCCTGCAGGCCTGATTACACTTGTGCAGAACGCAACTTAGACAAGTGGCAGTAAATCATGCTTTCCCAGCACTGAAAAATATGCAAAATCGTCAGTGCAACAGGGACACCTGCATTATCTCTGCGATTAGTAAAATTTCGGCAATGCTAGCCAGAAGTCTGGTTCCACATAGAGACGTAAACGTTGCTTTGGCTTGCTCATTGCAAAAAAGCCAGAATCAGTCAACAGGAGCCCACATTCTCCTTGTATGATCTCCTGATCTGCAATTACTTCACCTCCCATGTACATTTTGGCCAAAATATTTTGCTTTAGATGGTTAGAAATCTTGTGGAAACTACTTTTGGCCATGATATTTCCAACCATCAGTGTGTCAGGAAAGACAGCCACTGGATCTTTTGTACCTTTCTAGAAGAGTGTGCCGTGCAGTGATTAGAAAGCTTGTTTGTCGAAGTTGTAGTCAAACATGTGAAGCAGTGCCATCAGCATCATATTGGCTCCCCTGAGACCATGCGACTTCTAAACATCACCTCCAACTGCATAACTTTGCTAAACTCTGATCTAGATGAAGGCTAAACTAGGTACAAGCATGGAACATGGCTCTATCTGTTGTGCAAGAAAGGTGCTAGTTTGTAATGTACTGCATGCTTGGCTGCCATTTAAAAAAAAAGAAAATGGAAAACTTTAATAAGATGGATACATTCACAATTGCATATGGGCGATTCCACGTCAGTTCATGCAATGGTGGTCCGGGTCATAATTTTGATATTTTTGTTAAAAATATATATGAAAGCCATGTTCTTGGGAGGAACATTCCGCTATATATGAACGCCGTAACGTTTTTTTTCGCTGAGATATAAAATAGAGAAGCTCGAGGCGTGGAAATTGAGAATATTTCACTATGCTACTTTGCACAGTCGTCATTTTCTCATCGAAGCTTTCACGTTACCATAACTTTTTTAATAAATTTCACAAGAGATATACAACACATACCCAAAAAAGTAAAAATATCAATAACATATTTCTATGCAAACAAAAAAGTCAAACATGGCATAAAAACACGTTTTAGAGACATATTCACAATTTTTTTTGCAAATAAACTATCCTCTATAATACTTCACGAAACATATCAAAATGCGCGCCTTTGAATTATCCTTACAAATGTATAAAGATAATATCAGCCCATCCTTAATTGTCTTCTTGTTATTAACGCGGAAATGCGGCTGATTTCACAAAATGTGTCAAGATTAAGCGTCGATATTTAAAAAAACTCCATCTTTTATTTTTTTAAAACCCCCCTTGGCAGTTTGCAGTGACATGAACTAACCTGTGATGGCAAAACATTGAGTAACATATGACCTCCGAACGGGAAAAGCTGCGACAAACCTTCACTCGGAACGAGCCGACGTCTCGTTATAGCGGCTTTGCCGCATAACGTCCCCTTGATGGAAGCGTCAAAAGCTGGAAAGCGGGACTCTGTCGTAGAGAGCGGAAAGTCGTGCTGTTCCGAGCATTGCTTTATCGTTGTGTGACTATACCCCCCCCCCCCCCCCCCCCCCCCCTTCCCCCGCCCTGCCCTCTTCTTCCCGCCCCTTAACATGAGCAAGAAACGCCTGCGAACGTCACTGCTTGCGGTAGTTAGTAATCGTAAGCACATCACATTGCCTTGAAACCCAAAGCTGTGAAGAGTCAGTTACGGCAAAATAAGGCGAGAGTAGTTGTAAGGAAAAATATGCATGTCAGTTGGTCAGGAAACATTTCAATCTAAACCCAGAGACGAGGAAAAACAAAAATAACGGACAGTGCGAAACAAACTCTCAAACGCAGCTGAACTTATTCACAACAAGAACGACAATAAATGCATGTCCACGCGGAAAGAAATAAAATAGGGAAGATCAAGACATGCGACCGCAAAGACTTGACCGAACCTAACCAGACAAACTAAATCACTCCAAGGTTAAGGACAGCAACCCCCTTCCCCAACACACACACACACACACACAAACACGCACACACACACGCACGCGCACGCACACACACACACACACACACACACACACACACACTACACTACACTCCGCAACACCGAAAACCCCAAAAACATTACAATATAAAAAACTTTTAGAAAAGAAAGAAAAAAGAAAAAAAGACGGCTGACTATCGCTATGCTTACAGGAGACTCGGTGTCTTTGGTGCTCAATAAGTGGTACTACAAACAAACAACACCAGCTTAACCATGCGCGACGCACCGATTATATCTACACTGGAAGACAGAAGTTGATAACCACAAGGACATTTTCTTTCCGAACTCTGACCGGATATTGGGAGCCGGTAGAGAGGAATTCAGAACCCCTCAAATAGGCGTTTGCGAGGAGGTTTGAAGTTCTGTCATTTACGAAGCGAGTAAGAGTCTAGTGTCAAATCGAACAGCCATGGCCCAACGATTCAGCACCGTGCGATTGTTCTGTGTGGACTATCTACGGAGACACAAGAAGAAAGTGTATAGCAATAAGCACCTCGTATCAATAGGGAGACTCAACAAAGTGCGGTTGGAAAAGCTACTGGCTCCACGGACAGTGAACGAATCTGACCTTTTATGCCAACATTGCTACAAATACCTCCAGAATGAGATTGCTTCTCCTCACAACGTGAGTACATCAGACTCTTCTTTCCGGGACTCTGATGAAGTTCTGGCTGAAGTGAGTCAAGAATTGTGTGCTGCTAGTCCGTCGGTAACTCCATTGAAACCACGTAAAACCATTAAAAAAAAAAGGCGCGAAGCGTATTTGAAGAAAAAACAAGCTCAAGTGAGTTCTTCCATTAGAAGAAAGCTGTCAGGCGTTTATGGCATGAAAACCGGCGAAGACAGTTGTGAGCACTGCGCGGAGTGGTTTGACGCATTCCGCGAAGCGCTGAAGGCATGCAGTTCCCACCAGGAACGCAAGCTATTGTACACGCTTCTGCCACCAAGCATCTCGAAAAAAGAAATATTGCGTCTGGTGCCAGAAGCGACTGCCTACATGATTGATCAAACGTAAAAACTGAAGCGTAAAGGTGGTGTATGGGCAACGCCTGATCCCTACATGGGGAAAAAGGTGAATGCCGAAGACGTGAGAGTTGCACTTGAGTACTACACACGCGACGACCTCGCATGCTCTATTCAAAGCCCCAACAAAAAGGACGTCGTCAAAGCCATGATCAACGACAACAAGACCAAAGTCGTAAAAAGGTTTATGACCCGCTCTGTTAAGGAAACTTACCAGCTGTTTGGGAAGGACCATCCCCATCGAGAAGTAGGCATCTCTAAGTTCTATTCCCTACGACCAAAATGGGTAAAAAAGAGTCCCGAGCATGAGGTGTGCGCTTGCATATGTTGCGTCAATTTTCAGTTGCTTTTAACGGCAATAACAAATGCCTCACAGGAGACATTTACTGAAGACGACTTCAAGCGCATCTACCTTTGCAGCCCTCCACAAAACGATTGCTTCCTGCGCCGTTGCGAAAAGTGCCCAAAAATGCAGAGCATCTCGCTGCAGTCGCTCCATCTCGATGAAGACGAAGAGATCTGTTACGCGTTATGGGACGCCGGCGAACTCGTCAAAAAGGTTATGGACACTTCTGCTTTCCTAAAGGAACTGGAGTCATGGAGCGAAAAGTATATGAGGCATTCTTACATCCGTGACCTTCAACGAAGCCTGATACGTGACACAAGAACCGCCTTACCACCCAAGGCAGTGATGTTCCACTTCGATTTTGCGGAAAATTGGACAGTCATCTTCCCAACCGAAGTGCAGAGTTTTCATTGGAAAAAAACTCAAGTGTCTCTCCTCACATGTGTGGTTACGTCCAAGCAAGGCACGGAAAGCTTTGCCGTTGTCAGCGATGACACGATACACGACACAGCTCACGCTCTTCTAGCCACAAAAGCCATAGAAGAGTATGTTGATGAACATTACCCGCTCTTTTCTGAAATAATTTTTGTATCAGACGGAGCGGCGGCGCATTTCAAGAATCGCTTCCAATTGCACGAATTATCTCGGAAGCCGTACTCTTTGGCAAGATGGATCCTTTCAGCCACTGGACATGGAAAAAGCGCTTGTGATGGAGTAGGTGGTGTTCTTAAACACCACGCAACGCTCACCAACTTGAGATCTTCGCTCAACTCAACGATTGTCACCGCTAAAGACTTTGTGGAAGTGCTGCGTGAAAAAGTAAGAGATGTCTGAATGTTCCACCTGTCTGCGGAACGGGTTCGAGAATTTCGTGTGGTGAAGCAAGTAGAGTGGGCCACCGTAAAACCTGTGAGAGGAATCCAGGCATCTCATCTGTGGAAGTCATCATATGCCGAGAGGCCGGATGTATACATGGCCACTTGCGCAACTGAGAGTTTTAAGCTTAGGTATGCATAGTTAGCGAATTTGCAGAGTGGGGCCATTTTGTTTTTGTGAATTGTAAACTAAGTAATGGTATTCCAGCCTAAAGTACATTTTCGTGTCAGTTATACTAACCCCTTCTGAAAAAAAGAATTTGAAAAATATAAAATGCATGCCATAACTAACGCTGAAAATATTTGGCGCTGTGCGGCGAAGCCGCTATGACGAAGACGTCGGCTCGCTCCGAGTGAAGCTGTGTCGTAGCTTTTCCCGTTTGGAGGTCATATGTTACTCAATGTTTTGCCATCACAAGTTAGTTCAAGTCACTGCAAAGTGCCAAGGAAAGTTTAAAAAAAATAAAAGATGGAGTTTTTGAAATATTGACGCCCAATCTTGCCACATTTCGAGAAATCAGCTGCATTTCCGCATTAATAACAAGAAGACAATTAAGGGTAGACATATTATCTCTATACATTCGTAAAGACTATAGGCGCGCATTTTGATATGTTTTGTGAAGTATTATGACAAATGGTTTATTTGCAAAGAAAATTGTGAATATGTCTCTGAAACGCGTTTTTATGCCATGTTTGATAGTTTTGTTTGCATAGAAATAATTTATTGATATTTTTACTTTTTTGTGTGTGTGTTGTATATCTTTTGTAAAATGCATTAAAAAAGTTATGGTGACGTGAAAGCTTTGATGAGAAAATGACGACTGCGCAAAGTAGCATAGTGAAATCTTCTCGATTTCCACACCACGAGCTTCTCTATTTTATATCTCAGCGAAAAAATTTGTTACGGCATTCATATATAGCTTAATGTTCCTCCCTAGAACATGGCTTTCATATATATTTTTAACAAAAATATCAAAATTATGACCCGGACCATCATTGCATGAACTGACGTGGAATCACCCATATGTGCCCCAATGTTGCCTAAACATTTGCTTAGAAAGATTGTGCGCAAGGGAGTTCATAAAAGCACTAGGTTACATTTTGCAACCTATGCTAGAAAGGATAGTTGAGAGCTTACCTCCTCTCCAACAAACAGATGTGACAGTGCCATGGTTTCCTTGACATTGTAAACCACGATCATCGTAGCCGCTACTGCCAAGACGTCTGAAAAATAGTAGCACCGTTCCAGTATAAGGTTAGTAGAAATTCTCCACAGTTTTTATGCCCTTGGCGCCGTGGAGGGCTCGCCTTCCACGGCGCTTGCCTACATGATTTGCAAGGTCCATCGAAGTTGGAGCTTCGGGCACTAAAAGGAGTGTGGAGCTGGATGCAGTGCTGTACAAGCATACTTCTTGTAAGCGTCTAAAGCGCACTAGCGAAGACTCTTGGCTCTAGCCGATATCAGGGGCAGCAGAAGACGACCAAGACCATGCTAATGTTCCGAGCATGCCTACTTACAGCGCCCGGCGAGTCAAAGGCACAGATTGGCGAGCATTTGTTGCATTAGTCCCATAACCACGTGTTGCACAAAATTAAGGAGCTTGGTTCTAAGCAAAGTTTCCTGCGATCACACAGGTGTAATCGCAGCCACTGCACAGCTGTGACAACTGCTCAAGTGCGCCTTTACTGCTGAGAGCTACTGTGGTGCACCCCCTGTTCCACCGCTTCATGGCGGGTGTGTTGATGATTTGATGTTTTCGTTGCTTTCAGATGTTCCTTGTTTATCTGCAATATTAAATAAAAAGTACCTTAATAAATAACTGGAGCAGCTCCCTGATTATAATATTCATTTTGCTTTAAAAAAGACATAGCGGGTCTGACCCATCGTAGTTGCTTCATGAGGCATCGCCAATGCGTCGCAAGTCACGTGCATTTGGCATTATGTGACGCCACTGCAGCACAAGCTGGTTCTGCCTTGTTCAATTAAAACATAATGCACTAGTAACATAATTCTCTCCTTATTGCCTAGGTTGCCCAAACCACCAATACAGGGATTCTAAGGATTCTTTTTATCTGAAGAAGCTGAAATGGAAGGTCATAAATAGCGACAAAAAAAAAATGCTCCTTCATTATCTTTTGCCCAGTACAAACTGACATGTCTAGCTAATTGCTTCAGGGAGCCCAACGACGTCACAACGCACAAAATGAAAGCAACTGCATGCCAACTCCATCGGTAGTGGATTATTCTTTCCGTCTTGTTTTTCTGTATTATTGTTCTGTCGTGTGTGCATTCAATTTTGTTATCCTCTGCCTGCATTCCTCCAGGGCAATTTCTCGGCCACTAATACATATTATAGATTTTTGGATCCAATTAATTTGAAGGATATGAACTCCAGCTTTCCCAGTGGCACAGAGGCATTGCCAGCGCCTGTCCTACTCAAAAGATAACGAAAGCCCATCCCCTCTCCGATTCCCCCCCTCCCCCTCCCCAAAGTCTTCCATTTTGCTGGGGCCTCTTCTCCCCCATCCCCCTCATACAGCATTTTGTCATGGGTGCCGCCGAATCAAGATTTTGGTTACGTGCCTGGCTTGCTCCCATTTTTTTGTTTGTTCATTACTGTAGGATTTAACTGTAAGCACAGTGTTAATGCAGAGTAAAAAATAGCAGCATACTCTTGTTGGCTAGTGCTGATGATTGGGCCAGTTGGTAGACAATTATTAAAAATAAATTGTGAAGAATATGGGAACAGAGCATACGGACATGGCACAGCACTGTGTTCATCTCCTCCTCCTTGTCTGTGCGACTCCCATTCTTTGTTTCTAATAATAATTTATTTTTAATGATTTTCTGTTTGGTATCATCTGTATGGGGGTTCACTGTAACGACCCACCTGCCATTGCATTCACTTTGGGGGCTGCTCCCTCTTCCTTATGGTGCCATCGTAGAGGAAGTGCAGGGTGGGCGTCACTCTCACCCTTGTGGTGCAGTTCTCCAGGTTCCCATAGGTTGCAAGCTGCCAGCCAAACTGAGTCAGGCCTGCGGGAAATGTCAATTCCACTCTTTTAGACGTAGACGCCCACATTTTGAGTGTACCTGAAAAAAAGCTTTAATAGAGAGGAAACAAAATAATTAGCCCTTTTTGAATGCATCTTTTTCTTTCGCTCGGAACATACATATAAGTCACAAGCTATTGTACATTCAGTGGTGCGGCTTAATTTACGATGAGCATTTTTTATATAACTTCAAGCATTTAGAGAAAACATACAATATAATGGGTCGGACATAGATTGTTCCTGTGAACTATCCTATACATTTACACATTACCTGATATCATGAAAGCAACAGAGCAGGGAAGACTGTACTGCATGAATTACACATGATTTATAACCAATTAGAAGTTGGTATTTATTTCATTTATTACTATTGGCTATCATTTTTTTACAGAAAGAATAACTGGGCGAGTCGGTACGTTGGTAGTCTTTCAACACCATCGAATATTCAGGACCTTTTCGCATTTTTTCATACTTTTGCTTTTTGTAGCGGCTTTCGCTGCCCCGTAAAAACGCGACGTCCAAACTCACTTTGGGTCCATATCAGAAGAGCGAATGACATTTTAGCGAACGGCGACATTTGAGCGAATGGTCGTTTTAGCGAATAACGGGGGCGCGCGTTAACCCATCCGCCGCGCTGCGCTTTACGCCGCTTCGCGGCGACAGTCTACGGCAACTCATTACAAAAATATGAACTCACTTGGCCCACCCGAAAACGCCGCTTCGCGGCGTCCGACTATTCGCTAAAGTGTCGTTCGATGAAACGTGGGCGTTCGCTAAAACGTCATTCGATCAAGTGAGTGCCTCCCCTGCGGCACAGGCATAGGCAAGAAATCATGCTGCTCGCTCTTGTAACGTTTTTTCTCGCTCCCGCTTTACGAAACGAATCGGTGGCGAGCGGCTGTTGAGACCACACGGCAGAACTAGCATGACCTGTGATTGCTTGAACTGCCGTCAGACTGCACTTGAACGCTCCGCAAAATGCGTCATCGGACGAACGTCGTAGAACGGCGCCCAGAACAGCCTCTCGGCTCCGTCGCACACGAATCTTTCTCACCCTGCGGAGCAAGCCATAGGTTTTGAACAACGTACGCTCTTTTTAATTAACGAAATAACACCGGCCAGAAGCATCGTTAGAATCAAGCATAGCTTAGCAAGCACATGGTACACGACAAAGTTTCAAAACAGCGACGCAGTTCGCAAAAACAGAAGTGCTCACCGGCGTTTGCAGCAGTGTTGATGGACTGTCCGCAACTTGCGTTGGTAAGACGCAGCGTCTCCCAGCTCTCAGTCATCCCTTGCTACGCTTGAACACGTTATTCGTAAGGAAGATATCTAAAATATCGGCCAAAACGTAAAAAGGAAGCGATCCGCGAAGCCTGCATAACTTCCAACGGCTGCCAACGGTAGCTGAGTGCAATAGCGATGGGCCTTGCGCAGTCTTCAAAAGGCTCTTCTTTCTTTCTTTTTTTAAAACAAAACTAAGCAAATAAGTATTGTATTACTATTAATAGTGTCACTATAATGTTGGAGAAAGTTAACAAAAATTTAGCCTATCTTAGGTTTTATCTAAGTTTTAGGTTTTCTTTTTATACACGAAACCGAAACTATAGCTCAAGCACGTTTCGTTCGTCGTATTCATTTCCGTGCGTGCGTGCGTGTGTGCGTGCATGCTCCCGTGCTCGTGTGCGCGTGTGGATACGTCCGCGTGGTTGTTTGTGCGTGCGTCTGCGTCTGCGTGTGTTTGCGCGTGTACATGCTTGCGTACGCGCGTGCGCGCGTGTATGTGTGTGTGCGCGCGCGCAAGCATATCTGTTTATGCATTCTATTGAACTACGCTAGCAAGAAGGCCAATAGACCGATCTCACCAAGCGTTCCACGCATGCGTGACGCCGCCATAGCTGTAGTTTGTAGGAGGCAGACGCCAATTCACGAGATAGCTCATGCCGCCTCGTGCTCTGCTCGCGCAGACCTCTAGCAGGGTTGTCGCGTGTGCAGAGAGACTACAGCTCCCACGATGCATGTCGGCAGCGGTGGCGTACTCAAACTAGCTGTGGGATCGGTCTATTGAATGTCCCTGGGCACTGCAAAAAACAATAAATGATTTTATTTTTATTGTTATTATTGAACTATGCCAGCGTGAAATCCAGTGATTCTTCCTTAAAGGACACATGCAAAGGAAAAAAAAAATTTTTTTTAGACAGCTTAGATGGAAAAAGGATGTCATAAAACGATTTTACAACCAAGAAACAAAATTTTTAGAGCTATATTTACGGCGCTATACGAATTTGTAGTTGGCGCTCGCGGGAGCCGCCGCTAGTCACGTGGTAGGCCCGTGCGCCGCCGCGCTGCGTCGCCGCCGCACGCTGAGCGTTGTGCGAACGCCGCTTCAACGCGTTTCTCCAAGCCGCCGTCGCCGCCGCCGCACAAGTTCGTCTGCTTCGGGGCGCCGCCGCCGTCGTCTGACCGGCGCACAGGTCTATCACGTCTGCTTGCGCTTTTTCAGGAGTTTCCTTTGGGCTCTAAAAGTTAGTTATTCGTCTTGATTTTTTGTTATACTTCAAACAAAGATGAATAAGTTACTTTTAGAGGCCATAGGAAGCTTCCGAAAGAGCGCAAGCACCACGTGATAATTAAAGACCAGTCACGTGATAAATACAGACCACTTTTCCGCGGTGCCCGCGGGCGCCAACTACAAATTCGTTTTGCGCCGTAAATATAGCTCAAAAAATTTTTTTCCTTCGTTGTAAAATCGTTTTATGGCGTCCTTTTTCCATCTAAGCCGTTTAAAACAAATGTTTTTTTCCTTTGCATGTGTCCTTTAACTCTGCAGTAAATACTAGTTGATTGATTGATTGATTGAGCTTTATTTTTGCTGGTCGTAATTTGAAATAGATGCCGATCGGATTTTCGGAGTATACAGATTTTGGTTGATTAGCTATAAAAAAAAATAAAATGAATAAAAAAATATACTGTGGTTCATCAATTAATTTAATGTACGCTGAGCCTAGTTATATAAACTGAAGACGACATACAGATATCTATCGCTTCCTTTTTTTTCTAAATTATGCTGTTAAAAATAAAGAACACCCTTGACCCAATAACTGAGCACCGTTCCAACACCCTTCCAGCTCTCAGCACCCCTCACAATGAATCGGAAGGGTGCTCGCGCAAAAGCACCCTCGCGCTCGTCGTGAGGGGTGCTAACCCTGCAAGAAATAGGGTGCTAGACGGCTAAGTGAAGGGTGCAAACCCCCTGCAGCACCCCTAAAGGGTGCTGTAGCACCCTTAAAGGGTGTAAAAAAGTTAAGTGTGTGGCTCCAGAGTAGAATGCCTGAATGTTGCTGGACGGCCCTCACAGAGTGGTGACATCTCTGGCGTCTGCTAACAGAGCCACCATCCTGTTTTCAATCTTTCATGAGGTCGTCACGCTGTTATTTTCATTGAACATTACCACTCGTGAAAAGACACCGGGTAACCTAAAGAACACGCAGCGTTACTTTCGCATTTTAGTAGGAGGTTTGTTGGTCAACAAACACTCTTGCACAAAAATAGATAAGATGTTGAAAGGTCCGCTGATATTTGCAAAGAGGGGGAAGAATGTGGCGTAAGCAGGGGGGGGGGGGGGGAGTGCGGTTTTTGAGGGTCCTAGTCCCTCTAACATTTTTACGAGCCCCCACTGCAACAATCATGCTACGAGGCGCGGGGAGCGAACAGACACGTCGCAACTGTGGCCCAGTAAATGCGGGATTAGCACCGAAGCCTGACTTTTTTTTTGTGTGTTCCGAAGCTCAAGGAGACTCGCCGTATTTAAAGAAAGGGTTTGTCCCAGCTTCTCCCCAACGTAGGAACTCCCACCCACCACACGAGGTGTAGACACTGCAGCCTCCCCCAAAGGGGCCAACAAAATGCAGCGCCCGCTCTGAAGCCCATCTGGTGCTCCAGTAGTTTGTGCTGTACTTGAAGGATAGCGTGCTAAAGGGCAACGCAAAGATGACCACTTTGCGTTGCCTTTCCTCCCAAAACTCAGAATATGCAGGTCTTTCACGATTCGAATACCGTTCGAGAAGCTTAATAATTCCCCCAACGAAAGTTGAAAAAAAAAAGAAAAAAGAAAACTGATCTGGGAGGTATTTTAAGAACTTGGCATTTAAAGTACAATTTCAAGTAGGATTAGAAAATTTGTACTTGGCTTCAAGTACATTCTCTAATCATGAAGTTGTACTTTACAGCAGTATTTTTTCTGGTAATTTCTGAAGAATGTAAAATTCTCGACTTTAAAGTACATTCCCCAAATTTGGAAACAAAAAATGGCGTATCGTCATGTGAAAACACGCTATCGCCTTTCGAGACGTCATCTGATAATCACTCTGAGTGAGCTAACGGCAGGCACAAGACCGATAAAAATAAGTGCCTTGTGATAAATAGTCTGTAAGCGAGAGTAAAACAACTACTTCGTGGCGACTTGACTTTACCCAACATTTGTCGCTATCCCCCTCCCCCCCCCCCCCCCCCAAAAAAAAAAAAAAACTGATGCTTTTTCGATTATCTTTGGAGCAGTGCATACTAGATAAAATATAGTAAGAAAAATACGGTATGAAAAGGCGTCATAAAAGATTGTGTTAAAAAGTATTTGTACGTTAAAAGTATGTTTATTCATAGTACTCTATCTCAAGCATATCGCACCTTACGATACTTGAAGTACATAACCTCTGATTGACTTTGTAATTTACTTCAAATACTTTTTCAATGTACTTTACGCAACACTGTAAACAAGCAAACACTGTCTGCAAAAGCAAGCTCGGGCAGCGCTAAACCTCAGAGTAAAAACGATACATCCGCAGTACATCATTGACCTTACAGGTCTCTGCTCGAAGCAAAATCTTGCGCTGCAGAATCTCCTGGGAAAAAACACATGTTGCAGGCACAGTAGGACGCGCATGCGCTTTTTTGTGATCTCGAAACCAGGCGACCCGCCGGCATATGGCAGAGCAATGCGTCTCAGTCGCAGCTCGCGCGTCCTGGGGACTTTTGTCCCCGACTGTACATGAAAAGAAAAAAAAAAAAAAAAAAAAAAAGTTCAGGGGGATTGCAGTTCAGACTCAGAAATTTCCTTTCAACGTCGAGAAAATCATGCTTGATGAAAACGACCAAACACCAAATAATAATCAAAAAATGGTTGCGCTTACCTGTACCAGCAGGGCAGGTGTCACAAGGCCTCTGAAGTCCGATTGTAGGAGTGCATTGTGAACGTCCCTCAACTTGCAGTCACCGTTCACTTTCTTCTTCGGTCCCTGGATCACGAGGCACTCGACGCTCATTGTTAGCTTCAAACTCTTGAAGGAATCGCGGAGACGACGCGGATGGGGAGGAAAGAATGCCCTCGCCTTATTTGCGGTAAGAAAAAAAAAAAAAGGAGTGGGAACTGTTTTTTTTACAAAACTTGAAAGTATAAAACAGAGAGGACGAGGGCGGGGACAGGACATCTTTCATTTAGCAACAACATAGAATGGCACAACGATAAAACCGCCCCCCGTTGTGCGATTCTATGTTGTTGCTAAATGAAAGATGTCCTGTTCCCGTCCTCGTCCTCTCTGTTTTATACTTTCAAGTTTTGTATATATTAACCAACACGCTCGTTTTCAACTGTTTTTTTTTTAGTTTTCACCCTCCCTTTCCCAGTTCTGAGGGGAAGGAGGGTAACACACTGACACGTCCGAGGGTGAGCGTGGCAGCGTGCGTCATCAACTTGACAAAAAAAAAGAAAAAAGAAAGATCCGCGTTGAATAACTGCAGTACTAAAAGTTCAGTACAATCTTAGAAGCCGAATTTAAACACAAACAAACTAAACAAGACAGATGCTTACACAGCGGATAGGTGTATTTGGGAACCATATTTATACCCTCAGGACAGTCAAGTCTGGTGTGACACGTTGCGCCATTCAGCTCAAAATATTTGCAACACTGGGAAGGCCCTCTCGCGAGCCTGCTTTCTCGTAGGGCTGTTCGAGCTTGGAATTGTAGTAGGCCGTTTCCGCAGCCCGCTAAGCACCCGGATAGCGCTCCGTAATCCGCCACAAGACCTTGAACTATGCAGACAAGGCTGGGGGCGCGCATGCGCAGCTGCGGCGTTTTCTTCGGTTATAGCTAGGGTGTGTACTTTCCGGTGTTTATTTGTGAGAAAAATCGGCGGATGTTTTTCGGTGTTTATTTATTTTCGAAACACCGGTGTATTTCGGTGAAACGTCTCACGACGAGGCTAAAATCGGTGATTATCGGTGGAAAAAAATGCGATTGATCACAGACAGAGAGTTCTAATTTTATTCACATATTTCATACATTTTTCGAGAAAGCATATATTTCTCACACTTCGAGAGGCTTGCATCGGTCATGGCAGCACGTTCCTTGCGGTTCACAACCCGCAATTTTGAAAACACACGCTCCACATTTTCGCTGGACACAGGAAATCCCAAAATGTCCAGTCAGGCTTGGGACAGTAATGGCCAGTCAGGTAAATGAAGTTTCCAAAATAACACTGGATCAACGGTGCTAGTCACAGCATACTGGCGGTAACAAAGAAACTCTGATTCTAGGTCACTCAGCTAGCTCTCGTCTCGGAGGACCAGCCGATAGATACTTTCATAAGGCACAAATCCCTCTGGCAGCTCCAGCCTCCACGCTTATGCACGAATTAACAATGGGCACGCGGAACCAGAACGACGATTCATCCATGAAATCTGTAGCGTAGTCATTCTGAGCTTTCCGCTTACTTCCCATCCTGGTGGCCTTCTATTCCGCGTGACGACGAAGGGAAGCAAGTCTCAGGTTGAGAAAACCCGCAGACGCGGGACGGACCCGCCTTCTCAAACACGTCTACAAATTTTCTTATAGAACGGGTTTTTTATATACAGCCGAAAAACTCCCCCGCCAACAAAGCCCTCTTTCCGTTTCCCCAAAAACCCATGGAAACTAAACAGATAACAAGGAACGCATCTCAGTTCTGAAAGGTCGGTAGCCCTTTACGACACGGATGTTGGTAGTGTCTTCCAGGAACCACGGCAACCTCTGAATACATGGCTTGCACCGACATTACTTGGCCAGACACAATGGGGAAAAGGCACGTGAGAGCGTACCCTACGCTGCGTTAATTTTTCCACAAAAGGGGGCCATGGGCGACACAATGGGGGAAAGGCGTGTGAGAGCTTAGCTTTCACTGCGTTAACTAGACGCTTTCCCCCCCCCCCCCCCCCCCCCCCCCCCCCCAGAAAGGAGGGCGGACTGACGCCACGTGCAAGCTATGTATAGTCACTGGAAGAATGCTGGATCCACGAGATAACACGTTTGACGAACCTCTACGGGGAAAGGGTTTCGCTAGGTCGGAAACGTGCAACGACCGGTGTGTTTCGGTCTTAACCGGGGCGAAAATATCCAACCACCGGTGTTTTTCGGTTTTAACCGATTTTGTATTTTTGTCACCGACGGATGTTTATCGGTGTTTTTCGGTTAAAACCGGAAAATACACACCTTAGTCATATTCTAACCTGACGACGCGGAAACCTCGTCCACCCACGGCGGCGACCCGCGGTGGCGAAAGCGCGCTCCTGGGCTTACTACCGGGAAGAGCCACTAGAAGCTTATTTTTGGTCGACATACAAAATATAAGCGGCGGCAACTGTTTTACTTACTTATAAAAGTAGTTTTTGTTCACTATTTTAGATAAGAAAAGAAACAAAAGCAGTTTAGAAAGTACGGAAACAAGAAATGACTGGTCGACAAACCCGCCACCAAGCGGTGAAAAAGGCGGCGCATGCTAGAAAGGTGTAGTAGGGCTGTTCGAGCTTGGAATGGACCTTTTTCCAGTAAGGAGTGCCCCATGACGGTTTCGCCGCCTACTACAAATGGAGGGCAACCGGACTCGCCTTCTCCCATAGGAACAGATTAGTGTTGCAAGAAAACAGTGCCCCCCAAAAATGGCGAAAGGGCGGTCAAGGTCAAGTGGAAAGGGTGTGCGCTAGGCACCCGGATAGCGCTCCGTAATCCGCCACAAGACCTTGAACTATGCAGACAAGGCTGAGGGCGCGCATACGCAGCTACGGCGTTTTCTTCGGTTATAGCGTAGCGGAGGGACAAAACGGCAACTGTAGTAGACAGGTTTGCTCCTCCATGTTGCGTACCGGACTGTCGCAACACCGGAAGCTTAGCAGGCAGGGAATAGACCGATCTCACCAGCTAGTTTGAGTACGCCACCGCTGCCGATATGCATCGTGGGAGCTGTAGTCTTTCTGCACGCGCGACAACCCTGCTGGAGGTCTGCACGGGCAGACCACGAGGCAGCATGAGCTGTCACGTGAACTGGCGTCTGCCTCCGACGAACTACAGTTATGGCGGCGTCACGCATGTGTGGAACGCTTGGTGAGATCGGTCTATTGGTGGCCTAGTGGGCTAGCGCACACTAGCTCGCGGAGCACGTGGAGCGAAAGCTCGCGCTGCAGAACCCAGGATCCTGGGTTCTGCGTGATGCACGTTAAAGGCCCCAGGCTAGGGATTGTACTGCACTGGCTAATGTCTCATTTACAGCTGGGAGACTCGTTGCCCGTTGAGGCAGACCAAGTTCTAGGCCGTATGAACATACACACAACCCAATTTTTAAGCTTAGCGCGCTCGAAGCCCGGCGTTGTCCTTGAATTCGATGCGAAGTCAGATCAGTCTTTTGGCCCTCTCAGTGCTGTGTGCTCCGCGAACGCATCTTGATCGAACAACGTTTTGTGGACGCTTGAGCGTAGTTACTGAAAACCTAAGTGAGCATTTTCTTCGCTTTGCCGATTGCAGAACGGTCTTTCGTTTGCGCCTTTAGCATGATCGCGTAGCTGCCCAAGCTGGTTGCTCTATTTCGACCCATGTCTACACGGTTCCAACTTCATTCCAGGTGCGATAAAACAGTCTACCCAAGAAATAATTTAAAGAAAAAGTACTTACCCTACGAGGAAAGGTTATCCATGCGGCGTTTATATCTTGTCTTTGTAAAAGTGAACAGCATATTAAATCGACGAGAACGAGCATCAGCTTGCGTCGAGCAACTGCGGATGACACCAGCCAAACTACAGCCAACTTGCACGGAAAATATTTCTCAGACACCATGAATCGTCTTCAACACGGCGACGGACTGAAAACAAACTGATCACCAAAATGATATCGGCTATTCATGTTTGACAAGTGCACTTGAAAAAAAAAATAAAAAAAGTGGGTTATTGTAAGAGGGAGGGGGATGCTTTTTTTTAGATCCGCTTTTGCAGAGGTGGGAAGTTCGACGAATTCTTCGCTTTTGTTATCTCAAAGCGCGCGCAAACAATGTAAAAAAAAAAAAAAAAATATTGGCGACGTGAGCGATCAAAAGCGTCGCTGTGGTCGGCTGCCACGATTGGCCGAATGCTGACAATGACGTCAGCAAAGGATTTTTCATCGACGGAAATAAGAGGAATTTAAGAACTTCAATTTTCACGGTAGTGGCAGTGTTGCTTTGAGAGCACTATGATTTCAGGCTTCCACCATGCCCATTCCAAACAGCATCGAACTTGTTGTTCACAAGGTAATGACGTCACGAAAGGTAACCGAACGAAACGGAAAGGAACACACGAGACCTATGGATCAAAAAACGAGTGGCATTAAACGAAACGAAAATCTAATGGCGACTACGAAGAACCTGTTATGGGTTAGAAAGCACAAGGCCAGAGATAAGGAATATAAATTTATCTGGGTGAAGAATGGGCAGATCTTTGTCAGACAAAAAGAAGGCGCTGCGGTGATCCGGATTGAAAGTGAAGCAGATCTGAACAAATTGAGGTAAATTAAAGAAGATGTCAGTGACATAGGTTCTTTTAACAAATTTGTTCACTGGGACGAGTACGCCAGACGTTTGATGAAAGAAGAAAAAAACCAAAGAAGTACTAAACATAATTCACATTAACGTAAGGAGCATTAAAAGAAACTGGGATCAACTTAATGTGTACCTGGAAAGCAGATTTAACAGTCTTGATATTTTAGTTATAACTAAAACTCATCTAAAAACATCAGATGAAAGTGTTTATCAGTTGCCGGGTTTCCACTCGGTATCAGTATGCAGAGAAAATGGAAAAGGAGGAGGGATACTTGTCTATATAAAAAAGGATTGGATAGCAGAGCAAGTTGAAGTATCATTAGACCACGCTGAGACTATAGTTATGTTTGTGAGCAAAAATGAGTTTTCGTTTCTTGTTGTGGCCATATAGAGACCACTCAGTGCGGATGTGAATTTGTTTTACAACGAGTTTGAAAATTTACTAAAAAGATATAACAAAAATGACCAAGTAATAATCACAGGTGATCTGAACATTGATGTAATGAACCGCAGCAAGTACAAAGTTGGAGACTTTCTTGATCTATTGTCCAGTTATGGTTTACAGAATGTGATTCGTGACTACATCAGAGAAGAGTACTTAGGAAACAAAGTAACAAGAACCTGTATAGATCATGCTATTATCAGAATTAGTAATCTGACAACGATATCTGGGGTTATAAAACAGAAAGTCGCTGATCATTATTTCATAACCATAAAAGTGTTGAGTACCGATACCATATACAATAGTGATGGAGATGGTTTTAGATATGTCTTAGATTCAAAAAGTATAGACCGCCTTATTCGTGAATATGACTGGGACTCATTACTCGAACATGACCACGTTGCAATTTACGAACTGATGGTGGATAGATTTGGACGCATATACAGAGATTCCAAAAGGAAAATAAAATTAAGGCAACGGAAACCAGCAAATAACTGGATAAATAAAGAAATACTAGAATTGTGTTACGCAAAAGATAGATTGTGGAGTCGTTGCAAACAAAACCCTGACGATACCCAATTACGCAGGGATTTTAGGGAAATCAGAAATAAAGTAAGTTCAAAAATACGGCTAGCGAAGAGGAAATACCACAATAACCAGTTCCGTACACGGGGCTTCGCCCTGCCCTTCCTGAAGGAATAACGGATTTGACCTAGCTCTGGTTTTTGCTGGCGAAGATGAAATGACGGAAGAGAAGATGTATAGTTTTGATGTTTGTATGTACCCCACACCTGCAGGGGCCTGTTCAAGGCCTGCAGTATGTCTAAATAAAAGGGGAAAAAAAGGGGGGGGGGGGGGGTTTAGAGTCACAAAGAGGTGATTTGAAGATTGATAGAAATTATCAAGGGAAACTTGAATGATACACGACTAACTAGCACAGCTGTGGACAGGCGGAAAATACGAAAATTGGGACTCCCTCTCGCGTGGCTCCGGCCCAAAGTCTCAAGCCTGTCTCCCAGCTGGTCACGGTGCTAGGGCAACGCCGACAAGGTTTGACCTGAGGAAAATTGGCGACTTTCTCCCCAGGGGGAAGAGGTGGGGGTGTTGTTTTTAGTTTTTTTACGGATCCCCCGATGGTCATCCTGGCGATATCCCACACTGCCGGGTGATAGTGAGGGTGAGAAAATTGGTCTTAGAAGGTATCACTTGTTCGTATTTTTAGACTTAAGCTAGGTGGCGCTAGCTACCACCCGTTACAGAGGGTATAGCCATTAACATCCGTCCAACATCCATCCATCCAGAAAACGTCTGGCAGCTGACCAGTCAGAAAATTTCTATAAAGCTCTGTTTTCTGTTTTTAATTGTTCTGTTACTTAACATAAGTTTTCAGTTCCTCACTAACATAAATTTATGTCAATTCACAAGTTCTGTTAAACCAATCACACAAAAATTCCGGTACAAAAAAAAATGCAAAATAACAATTTCCGTTATATCAAGTACTGGAAAATATGAGGGACGATATTTTGTGCAATATTACAAGTTTCGTTGCAGCAGTAGATTATATGCGAAATGTAGAGCGCCATTTAGTAGCGCTACGTCCGCCATCTTGCTCGCAGCGAGAAAACGAAACCAGTCACCCGACCGGCAAAGGCCCGGCGTAAACAAGCGAACGCGCTTCGTGCGAGAGATGCGATGCCACTGCGTTGCTGCGCTTCACTGGGAATGCAGCGATTAACCTTCGCTTCGTGTTTGACGGGAACGCAAACGTGAACAGGGTTCACAGTTTTTTCTTACTTTTATTTGTTGCTGAGACGCAGCTTTTGCAAAAACAATCGGTGTCAACGCGACGGAACATGCGGACGTTATCGCGCGGCGTGAAGCCATTTACAACTATTGAACTGGGCCCTAATCATTTCACCAAGTTTGTTCCGGAAGTTTTGCTTTGTTTTTCTTTTATGCAAATTCTACCGTCGGCCTGCGTTTTTTTATTTTTGATGCGCGAGCAGTTTGTTTGTTGGGTGCGGACGAGACCAAAACTGCTAAGCGAGGCGAAAAGAGTACATTTTTTTTTTAAAGCTCCGCCGCCCACCATATTTGAAGATGCGTATAGTTAACAGTGAACAACAAAAGCTGAAAGCACCAGAGAGACCTCATTTTATCTTCATGTATTAAAAAAAAAAATAATAATAATGTGGAAAGCCACAAAGCCATTTTATTGCTTTGCAGCAATTTCATAACTCTTGATTTGGCGTTGGTAGGCTTATAAAACACCTCTTAAACTAAACAGGAGAGTTCGTTGATAAAATATTCTTCATATTCAAAGCCCGTTCGAGTAGAATAGAAAACAAAACAGACACGGACGACGTGTCTGTTTGCTCAACACTCAAAGAGACGGGATTTTGCTGCGTTTTTTGTCGAACGCCACGTTCGATTACATCGAACGTGGAGTTCGACTTCGGTTCATGGCAGTGGCTAAAACTTCGATGCCGGCGGCGGTGAAAACTTACGTTGCGGACGTTGAGTGGAGCAATACGGGCGGTGCGAACTTCATTTCACAATCTCCATTTTTTTTTTTCTTTTTTGCTACAGTTGAGGTAACCATTTTGCTTAGTGCCGAAGCTTGGGGGTAGTTTTGAGAAAGTCAAAGCAGTTATTCTGCCAGGGTTGAACAAACCTTCATTAACAGCGCAACATCCGACAACTGTGCTTGAGGTCAATGCTATCTGAAACAAATTTGAGTTCTTTCTAATGCCCGAAAAGTATTGCCCACGGCACAGTTTCCTTTAGAACAACACAGAACTTTCCACCCAAAAATACTTTCGCCAAAAAAAAAAAAAAAAAAAATTGTCCTTGAGTTGCATGTATTGTCGTGGAGCAGTCTACCGCTAAACAGTACGACTCCATGCGTGTTCGCGTCGATAAAAGATTCGAAAGTGTCCTCAGAGATGAAAGGCATGACGGCCTAGTCCCTTGTGCGCGTTGCGTGATCGGAAGACAGAAAACAATAACGTTTCCGAACCGAATTTCGTGGCGATTTCTCAGCATTTCCATGCTCTGGAAATGCTGAGAAATCGAAACTGGAGACACTTGACGTTACAAAAAAGGCGGCGAGCACAGTGCTGCCAGACTGCCAAGCAGTTTCGCATATCGTCTATTACTGTGAAAGCCCAAGAGCACCGTTACGTAATTTTACATTTCCTCTCGTTTCTCTCTTTTACAGTTATTAGATGCCATATTCGAAGATGAAACCGAGCGTAGGCAAACTATGATTTCACTGCTGATATATTGCCACGCGACATCTGTGCTACTAAATATCGGATCTAGTGAAGTACGTATAGTAGCAAACGTAATTAGGCGTATTTTAATATAGTTGGAGCTATGTACGTTTTACTACATAGGCGCCCATGTACACATATGTCGCGTAGAAATATACCGGGCGATTTGTTTCAAATTCAGACATATTTATTACAAAAGAAAAAAAAAATCCGTATGCGGTTTGTGCAGGTGAGTTATATTGCCAGGGGGACATTATGTGGGTGGCTAATCTTTGCGATAAGTCGGCTAATTAATTGAAACTCGTTAATTAACTTTTTAGTTGGTGAAAATAGACGTATGGTTCCAATTAGAAAGTTAGAGAAAGTCATCGAGAAACACTAAATTAACTCTTTTTAGAACGACTTGAAGCTCTCGGGGCGTGCCAAAGTTACCACTCGTGAAGCAGGCGCAAAGCTAGCAGTTGTGGAACGCGATAATGATCTAATTATGTACAGGGGGAACAGCGCACCCGCAAAACAGTCACTCGAGTCTACACCCACACAAAAGAGAGAGACGCGCAGCGCTGGCTGACAACTCTCTGGTATATTTACACTTTCTATTTTCTTCTATTTGTATTACAGCCTGAGGCCGGGGAAAACAACTAGTCTTTTTTCTTTGCTTTCGATATGAAGCTAAATAGTAAGCTACCTAAATTGAAATTAATGTAAGGCTAGGTGGTCTAATTCTTTTTGTGACGGCATAAAGCAGGGCCGGCCCTATCAAGCGCCCTAGGCGAACTCCTGCCGTAACACCCCCGGCGTCCCCTCCCCTTCGCCTTTTTATACGCCCCTCTCTACGACGTCACGTTGTCAGTAAACATGTGAATAATGGCCTAACACGAGCGCTTATTTTGTTTTTGTTTTTCTGACGAGAACCGCCGTGTTAAATTAAATTAGTAAGCTAAAAAAATTTTTTCACATGGGGGCGCAGCGGCGCCACCCTTTTGATGGCTCTCTGGGCGACCTCCCGGGCAGTCTAAAAAATACGATGTCCTCTTTTCTTTGGGGCTAATTTGAAAGAGTAACTCCCTTCTGCGGTTGTAGTATTGACCAGCGGCGTAGACTTTCCATCTTCACGGGGGGAGGGCAGGCTGAAAAGTTCTCCGGGGGGGCTTTTCTGCTCAATTTTTTTTTTCCACCGGCAATTAGCAGTGGTATAGTTTAGAGGGTACATTTTACAGCGTATGTATATCGCCATGTGTCGCTGCGTGTCAATGTTAATCACCGTGCAAGCGTAGCCGTGCGCGCGGCTACGCTTTCCTCACGCATGCGGCTCTTCGCGGACGACTGCACCCGCCTCATTAGGCGCGTTGTGACTGCACGGCTCCGGTTCGGGTAACTCCGTCGCAGTCGCTACTAAACGGACGTTGAAAACAGCTCTGGATGGAGTAGGCGCCCTTTATATGAGCTTCCGGTTGCTTTATTTATCTTTTTTTCTGGTGGGACATTGCAAAATGGCAGGCTGTTGGGGAAGCAGACCAAGCTGACGTAAAAGTGATCGATGCCGCGTTACCTTCTCGCCAGAAATGGAAATTTAAGCTAACGAAAGCACTCTGGGATTCCATTTCCCATGTATTTTGTCAATAAAGGCAACGCGGGCATTATTTTGTTTACATGCCACCACTAGAAGCTCGTTACATGGCACGTAAACAGCGTCACGGTAAGGACCATGGTCCGGGAGGGCTCGTATACCATCCACCGCCCTGCCAGCTTTGGCCCTTTGCACCTGCCATCAAAGAAACATTTTTTAGCGTTCAATCTATTTGGGTAAGTAATTTTGACTGAATAAATCGCTAATTATTGATCTTAAAGGCATAATTTCAAATGCCTCATACCATTGTAACGTGGGTGTATTAAATAGTTCACGAGGATGCCGAGCAAGACTATAATGGAAACCATGCCTTTAAAACTATTATTTAACATTTTAACAACTCGGAATTAATTAATTATCCAATTATATTGAACTCTAATAATTTCACTTTGACACAGACCACTACGGCATCAAGCTTCTTTTTTGTGCGATGCGTCGTTTTTGCAGTAACGAGTTTGCGCGTTTTCCCGGAAACATCCTTTTTATGTCAAAAGAAATATTTTGGAAATTTTGGAATAGAACTCCACCTGCAGCGATTCTGGCGCATCAGGCAATAGTGACAACCACTGTACAGTCAGCGTAGATTAAGACATATTTAGATGAATTATGCCGATACAGTGTTTAAATACATGATTATACACAGTGGAGTTAATTATGCCTTTAGTAAAACAAATATATATGATCCGTCTACTACAAAAAGAAGCTCAAATAAATAAGGGCCTGACAAATCCCAGTGAAACTACATGAATACCAAATAAATAGCACCAAAAGTACGAATATCCCAAATCATCAAAACCGTTTTCATGAACGTGAAAAAACAAACACAGAATAATAAAATCATGCAAAAGAAAGACATACATACAAGTATTTCATGTAGCAAGCACATTGAATGATGTCATGGGAATTCAGCAACTGACACCGGTCAAAATGAAAAAGGACGAAGATAATTAAGAAATGAGATAGGAAATAACACTGTATGTGTTAATGTTAATGCAACAGAGTATACATGTGTTAATAACACATGTATACTCTGTTGCTGTCCTATGACTAAAGCATTAGTTTCCAGCTTGGTGTGTTAAATAGTTTGGAATATTATTTTATTTTTAGATCTTAAAACTTTCTTAACTTTTGCAATATCCAAGATTGCTGCTATTGAAAGACATTAGTTATTTTATTAATTAGAATATTTATGGTCATCAGTAGGCCAACTGGTGAGGAACATAAGTGGCCCTACAGAGAACCCAGAGACTCCAGGTGCAGCACGAGATTAATGACTCTAAATGAATAAATGACTCTAAATGAATAAAAAATACTAAACTTCAGGTAATTATGTTTTTCGTGTACAAAAAAGAATCAGGCTCGCTTCGTCTAAGGTAAATTCACAATTTCATCTGTGCTTACAGGATACATAATAGGCTGAAATATTTTCGAACCATTCGAAACCTGCACTGCTCGCGAGTAGAACTCCTGCAGGTCTATCGCCAAACGAAATGAACATACGTCGGTGCCCGAGTATTTCGTTTAGGTACCCTCCACAACTATGATGCACGTTGCTGCTTCGATCACTTGTGATGTATCTTCCGATGAGAGTATAAACTGCTATAAGCCGCAAACGCTCTACTGCAGGTCTCGCACCTGTACGGCTTCTCTCCCGTGTGAGTTCTTTCATGAACCGCCAAACTGCATTTCTGATTAAACGCCCTGCTGCACGTGTTGCACTTGAACGGCTTCTCTCCGGTGTGAATTCTATCGTGAGCTGTCAAGTGTGACTTCCGCACGAACGTTTTCTTGCAGGCATCGCAACTGAAGGGCCTCTCGCCAGTGTGTGTCCTCTCGTGGACAGCGACATCCGCTGCGGAAGAGCATGAGTAAGGACAGAAGCGGCACGGGTGCTTGTCCGGCCGTCGGTGCGTTTGCTGCTTGAGTGGGCCTGAATTGTTGGTCTGGGTAGAGGTGTCAATCCTGCAGCGGTCACGGTCGAAGGTATCCACTTTGTCGCCAGAGTTTGCTTCGATCAATTCTGTTGGGATCAGGGGGGTAAAGGTGGGTGAGGAGGAGTGGCGAATCCCGTGCGCCGACATTTTGGGTCTCGAGTGAAAGACGCGAAAGAGAGCGACACAACACGAGAGAAAGAAACCAATGTTGCCAGCTGAAGGACCACAGTCGCCAATGGTAATCGCGAAGACTGAAAACACTCAGCAATATAAACAGTGATAATTTAACGTTGTAAACTGAATTCTGAGCTATTTTAACGCTTATAAAAAGCAGTGTACTCATTACGCTGCATTAAGTTCCCTTCTGTTAAAATCTCCAAAATCTGGTTTTTGCTCGGTTTCGTATTCCTGGGGCGCGCCTACTCGCGCTCCGCCCACGAGGACGTTTATCTGGTTTAGTTCAGTTTTGACGGGAGGCCGTACATCTGCGCGCTATGCAAAAAGAAAGCTTCGAAAAGAACGCGAATATCTTTCCACCGGTAAGTTCGCGGATTGTTGAAGTTCATGAAGCTGCTCTGATGACATAATTATATTTGTGAAATCGGAGGCAGTTGGTAACAATGTGTGACCCCGAGGGTGTGCCTGCATGCTCCGCCGCTTGCGGCAGCCAGAATGCATGGGAAAATGGCGGACCTCTTCCTCTAGAGTTAGTATGTACGATCTCTATGGTTGGGATGACACGACAGAGCAAGAAAGGTCGGCGCTGCTTTTAATGTTCTGAACATGAATTGTGAGTGCCTAGATGAACATGGTCCAGGATACCTACATTATCCCGTGCGACCTAAAGTAGGTACTCATTCATTTGAGACGTTGAAAAGGTTCATTCGCGATGCTTGTGAAGGTCTACAGGCGATCGTTAAAGACTTGACTCTGGCAGCCCCATGCTGCGGCAGCTGTGGTGGCTTGCGCGTTCTCCTAACCAAGTGCGGAAGGGAAGTGAAGCCGCCGCGGCCGTTGCTGCACAGTGTTGGCGGTAACGTGTTACAAGTAATGCCGTTACCGGTAGCGCCTTTCTTTTTTCAGTAATGTAGTGCCGTAGTCATTACTTCTCTAAATCTAGATATTTTCTAAATTTTGCCTGTCTTTTCCCCACGCAAAAATTTCCGCTTTCTAAAAACCCCAACCCCCGCTTGTCATCCCAAGGTCGAAACACGCTGTCGCCAAAATAAAACAAAAGCCCTGTTACCGTCAATTTATAAATAAAAACTAACGCAAAAGTAACGTGCGTTACTTTCTGTCGGCGACAGTATCGCTTTACTTTATTTCGCAAATAACGTAGTTCTTTACTTTTTTTTCGGTAACGGCTACAACACTGCGGCTGCATACCGCTGCGAGTACGGAGCGCTGGGTGCTAGCGTGTTGACATTAATAATGATCGCGACTGTGTATTAAGTGACGCTGGAAGGGTCATTCACACACCCACAGATTATGAGGTTACACAAAATAGCATTCAATAAGCTCGTGGAATAATCGTTGTGCACCTTAGAAACTTGAAAAATCGCTAAGGAACACAGAGATTATTTTACGAGTGATTTGAAACAGCAAAAAGCGCGGTTCTATATCGACAATGATGCGGACATTTGCCAGTCTAAAGCTAAACTTCTAAAGCAGGGGTGGCCAGGCTGACCCGGCCTGAGAGCCGCAAACGAAAACCCCCAAACTTCCAAGAGCCGCAGGGGGGGGGGGGGGGGGGGGGGGGGGAGGGGGGCAGGCAAACTTTAGTCCAGTGCAGTAAACGAAACTCGAGCAACTTTCAAGCAATCCAAGTCAAAAGCAGTCAGTAGCACAAGGCTACCAAACTGCAACCTGTCTTTCGATTTAAAACGCGGTCCATTTCACTTTTTATGGGGGGGGGGGGGGGGGGGGGGGGGGGTGGAGCCGCGAGCCGCACTTCAACACGCGAAGAGCCGCAGCTTGGCCACCCCTGTTCTAAAGCTTCAATCATTTGGAACTGCCAAACATCTTACGTGCTATTTCATGCGTCGAAAATTATAGCATTTGTGAAAGCTACTCGATCAACCGGAACTGAAAGGAAAAAATTGATTTTTATAATATAAATAAACAACTCAGCATGGTACATTTCTCTGATATCAAATACTATGTATGCGGAATAATTTTTCGGTTTGGTGCAGGCTGCTAGTTAAAACTTAATGAAGTTTCCACCTGGGAAAAACTTTGTGTACCACATCAGACTCCTTACGTTTTCCACCTTCTAAAAAACCGAGCCTACAAAAAGGTTTTCTATCCGTGTGGGACCGTTCATGAATCTGTGAGGGTGTGCTAAGAGGGTACGAGGCTGGATGAGTGTTGTCCCGTGTGCGTCTTCGCATACCTGGTGTTGTTAGTTCTCTGGGCACCATAAGATTGGGGGCAGAAGTCGCACCGCCGTCCGTCCTCTCCTCCTGGTCCATCTTCAATGGTTGCCTCTGCAAATCGGCTCCTTCGAAGGAGAGCTCCGCCCCCTTGTCCTCGCAGTCCGTTCTCTGCCATTCGGAGTCGAATGCTGCATGGGCAAGTTCGGTTAGGACTGAAGATCAAATTTTCTTTAGTATCATTTTTTTTATACTACACCAATACAGAAGCCCAATTTAAGGAAACTTAAGGAACAAGCAAACATAAACACATCATGCTGATGAAGTAGAGAAATTCAGGGGTTTGCATTGATATTGCGACGTAATTCAAAAAGTAAAATAATCATATCACGATCAAACACGCGCATCACAACTGGATACTGAGAATCCCGAAAAAGTCGATTGTAAAAAATGCACGCGAATCAAACATTAAAGCGATCCTTCTCTATTAAGCACGAGATTCAAAGGTTTTTACTTCACCTTTAAACACATGTTAAAAAGGATTACGTCGATGAGTTTCACAAAAATCGACAAATACAAAACTGGGTACGATCAAGGAGCGTGGTTTAGTCACATCGCTCTTGCTACGTAGTGCTGAAAAAAGGCAGGCATGCCACAAAACCAACAACTGCACGGTATATCACCGCCGCAGGCTTTGGGAATTACACGTTAACAAAACGGACACGGTGTGTCGGCGAATGAAGGTGGGGAAGGGAATAAAAATGTCGCATGTAGTTGGCTGAGCTGTGGCCATTCCCTATTTGATCGGACTAGTTGGTTCCATTCATCTGGGGGAAAATGTAGCCCGCAGGTCTGGCACTGCCAAAGTGTAGCTGGCTGGCGGCTGGCCGTCCTTCCTAGGCAGCGAAGGGTCGATCACATTCGCGTTAAGAGCATTTCCGGTTAGCTCGGCCTGCAAAGTATAGAAGAATAAGTATTAATAAACAGGCGCCAACACAAATTACTTTACCTGCCATCAGATATCGTCACATTCGATGAGCAAATCTAAAACTGAAGGGTACCAGTGCTGGGAACCGGTCTAGTTGGCTATTCATTACTTGATCAAACTGCGGAGTAAATGATTACGAACTACGACTCAGAAACGAGAAGAAAAAAAAGGCAACAAAAAGGGAAAACGCGCATCTGCAGTTCAGTTTGATCAAGCCAAGAACTGAAGGCCACTTTCGGAATTAAACGCGGCGTGGATAATAGCACGCTTTGTCAGTACGAGTACCTGCGCGAAATTTCAATCTGAAGGACACGAAAAAATTAAGTCCCATGAGACTATACCATTTCCAAGTGTGTATGTTTTAGCCAAATACCAACGACAAATTTCAAATTTCAGCGAGAAATGTTTCATTATATATGCAACGTCTAAGAGCTAGGGGGAAGGAAAATGTTAGCCGGTTCCATCAGTGCTGCATCCACGCGACTAATGCTATCATTAATAAAATGAAATGCAGTGTAGGTTAATCAATCAGACTCGCGTTTCGCCAAAAACTAACATAAGCGGGGCTCACTTAGGAAAAATGGGTTTTAGCTGAGATACTTTGTTCACGAGTTTCTCAGAGACTCGCATTGCTAAAGAGCCCTTTAGATCACCCAGAAGTTGATTACGAAATGTTATAATTTGGTTAATTGATCACTAGTATAAATTGATTACCATTCATCACCTGTATAGAGTTTACAGTCCCTATTGCAAGACAAGTATCTTTTTTCTCATTTCTTCTCACTCAAGACGAGCTTAGAGAGGCATTCCCCTCTGCTTCGTCCCCATTAAAGAGAATCTGAAAAACTTATAGAAAAATATGAGAGAGGTTAATTCCAGCGTAGTTTTATTCAGTAAATCTGAATATTGCGTTCGTTTTCTCCGAAAATGTAACCAAACGCGAGAAAACACGCAAAGCCTCCGACTAGTCGTAAAGTCATAATAGGATCTTTCGGCCGCATTTTCAACACCTTCTATCGATCTCCTCTGTAACGCCCTCCCGAACCGTGTTGAGGAAATTGTTCAGGCTGGAAGATGGCGATTAATACAGATTTTGTTCAGGCTTGTTTTACCATCTAGGCTACAAGATAACGCCTTTCTTTTCAAAACCAGTTTTTGCGGTCGGTGTTTGGTCCATGGTGAGAGCGATAGAATTCTCGGGTGCTGATTGAACGTGATGTCCCAACGTTTTTCTGGGCAAGAGTTATTGACCAATGATATATCTTAAGTTGGTTTCCAAGTTTTTTTGGTGAGAACTACTCATTAACACACGGATGATGACAGGAGTCTCGCAGTAATATTTGTTCCGAGTGTACATAGGAGAATTTGAGCTCTGTACGGCAGCAGAGCTTCAGATTTGCAGAGGGAGCGCCCGTTGTCGATCGCATCAAACGGGAAGTGTAGCGGACCATTATAGTTTCAGCTTGAGTCCCGTATCACTTCGTCACGGTACTCGCCATTTACCAGAGGGCTGCCTTTATTCCAATCCGTTAACGGAATAAAGTATTTTCTTGTTTTCTTTTTGTCTGCGAATGACGCTTCGTAGCAGACGAATTTTACTGTTCACTTACGTTACCAGACTAATCATCTCCTGACATTTTCTGACTCGCTCCGTCAAGTCCAGGTAACACTGCTCGAACACCAAACAAAAGACAGTGTGCGTTCTGAGACGAGTTTTTTTTTTTTTTTTTTTTTCGTGTCTTCTCATATTGGGTTTACCAAAACTGTTTGTAGACATGTTCGAAGCACTCATATATGTGCGCTTCTAACACGTCTGCGGATAGTTTTGGTAGGCCCAATATGAGAGTACTGAGATAAAGGAACCAATTTTGGCAGTTGACACACTTGCAACCGCTTACGACCGGAGGGGCTTGTGAACCACCATCTTCTGCACTCTAAAAAAAAAAGGTGTCAAAGGAGAGTAATTGCCCTAAGTTACCCTACTTTAACCCTCTCTTCATCCAAGTTACTCTTTCGCGACCGCTTCTTTCGATGATACTCTCCCTTAACCCTCACTCGAACTCTAGAGTAACTGTAGCTAGAGTTAGTTTCTCCTCGCGATATCACGGGCTGTCAACAGATGGCGCCGCTATGGGGTCGGCGCATTTTCGACGCTGTTCGGCGCAGATTTTTGTTGTTGTTGTGTTTTTCTTTTTCCGGGGACGGTTTTTTTTCCCTAGCCGCTTCTTCTTTTTTTTTTTTTTTTTTTTTGGGGGGGGGGGGGGGAGATGGGCAAGGATATTTTAATACGTGAGTTGATACAGCCTACCTTTACTTAATTTTGTCAACGCGCAATTCAAATGTTTTTTCTGCTAATTAGAAAAAAAAAAGAAACTGCAGAATTTACAGGTTGTTTTTTGCTGCTCCTTCGTGCATATGCGTCGCCAGCGATACGAGCTTATAGGGACCACCAAATGAAGCCGCCGATGTCCGCGTCTATGCATCGCCCTCCCGTCGCGGCCATACGCATGGGACTTTCGCTTTAGATTATTATGTTGACTTATGATCTTGATAGAAAAGCTTCGTACCCTAACTACGGGTTTATGGACTGCGCTTCGTGTCAGGAGAAGAACATTTTTTGCCTCCAACATGGTGACAAGGCACTGATAGTAGACGACAATGTTTGTTTTGACCTACAGTTTAGCCGGAAGTGACGTCAGCTGCAACAAACGTATACTTAGAAGCGCCAGAAAAAACAAACAACCGAACTGAAAGAAGTAGTAGTGCAAACTCAGAGCGGCTACCGGCAGCTCAATTTTATTTGGAAAACACGAACGTATTTGCACACCAGCGGCGTAGCCAGGGGACGGGATGTTGTGTGTTGAAGGGTCGGAACACCGCCGAAGTTTCATGGTTGTCCCCCTTTACCCCTTCCACTTTTCCAATGTCAGTATTTTTGTGTGTGTGTGTTTCGTTTCGACAATCCACTACGGCGAGGAGCGGTGCATGCCCACAACATACCGAAGCAAAACGAAAAAGACGACGCTGTCCGTGGACTGCGTGAAAAACACATCTCAGGCTCCGGCTCTTCGAACAGCCCTCTCCAAACTCGGCCACGTTTGTAACCGAAGCCTTTCTTCAGGCTCGCAGGTGCGAATGGCTTAGCTCCCGACGTCATAAAAGCCGCGAAATCCTGACCTCGAAAGACGCTGGCCTCGCTTCGGGGAAGGCAGGCGGCTTAACTAAAGTTCCCCTACCCTTTGAGTGTCAAGGACTCGACGACAATTTCAGGGCAGCACAACAAAATTCCAAAATAGCAATGATTTGACTTTACGAACCCTACAATGCGGAGAAAACCGGACGACAAAATAACAAACAGCTTAGCGTTTTTTTTTTTTTTTTGTTTTTTTGCTCCGTTTTTTTTTTTTTTTTTTTTTTTTAGGGTTCACTCGCCTGCGTTTATTTAGCTTCAATATGGCACAAAAATGCAAAAAACACACACACACAAACATCCCCATCGTTAAAAAAAAAACAAAAAAGAAAAGAAGCAACAGAGAAAAGCGACAGCATATGCACTGTTGAAGCATATTTGTAATGCTCATAATCACTTGGTTTCAAAGCGTATCTAGTTGACTTCTTTAATCGCCGAAGTGGGTAATGTTTACATGCTTGCGTTGAGCACGTGAGTCGTGGAACTTTTTCAAAAATGAGTTCAAAAGCCAAGCCGTTCTTGACGTTCTTTTTTTTTTTTTTCTTTAAGAATGATTATTGACCTACAACTTCAAGCGTGTCATCACCGCCTCCAACAGCTAGAGTCGGCACATTCTCGTCAGGCAGCATCGTCCGCCCTAGGCGAGTGCGATGTTGTGGCCAACGACGTCGGTCTCTATGTCGCAAGCCTCGACTTCGATCAAATCGGCGGCCTGTGCGGAGCATTCGTTTTGTTAAATACACTTCCTGGGGAAGTACTGGTTTTGACACAGATGTGGAGGGACCGCACCGCGTAGCGCGTCTCGGCGGTACAGGCAACTAGCATTTGCCTAGAGGCTTTGTATCCTAATGTAACCCGCCTGCTTAGCTTAACCCGCCTGCTTAGCGCAATAGCTTCCACCATGCTAATTATAAACACCGTCGAACTTGTTGTCCGTAAGGTAATGACGTCACGAGAGGAAACCATAGGAGGGCGCCACCAAAACATCTCGCCTCTAATAGGGGCTGCGCTTTTGAACATTCACCGAAATATGCAAATCGGCACCGAAAGGGTACTCTCACTTCTTTCTATCGACCGACGGCGGCTTCCACTAAATGTTTAGACCCCACTAAATGATAGAAACTAGTATTTTTTTCTTGAACTTAAACGGAAATAGCCTAAAACATGACTATATAACGATATTTTCTGAAAAAATGTGATCCGCGCAGGGGAAGTACTGGTTTTGACACAGATCTGGAGGCACCGCACCGCGTAGCGCGTCTCGGCGGTACGGGCAACTTGCATTTGCCCAGAGGCTTTGTATCGTGATGTAACCCGCCTGCTGCCAATCCTGGCCACCATGCTCGTTAGCAGTGCTGAATCGGAACGTTTGTTTTCTAGACTCCGAATACTGGGACGTTGAAGCACCTGAGGGCTTCAACGTCCCAGGGGCGTTTGCTACTCCGTTCCAAGCTGAGGCCAGATGCTCCGCCTTCAACGCGAGCTCGCTGGCTTCGGTAGTGCTTTGGTTGCGCGTGCCTGCGCGATCACACTTGTTTTTGCAAGGGCAGAAAGATGGCGACGTGTGCGATCAAAAGCGTCGCTGTGGTCGGCCTTCTACGATTGGCCGAATGATGACTATGAAGTCAGCAAAGGTTTTCTCATCGACAGAAATAAGAGTAATGAAAGAACTTCAATTTTGACGGTGTTGGTAGTGTTGGTTTCAGAGCGCAATAGCTTCCACCATGCTAATTATAAACACCGTCGAACTTGTTGTCCGTAAGGTAATGACGTCACGAGAGGAAACCGTATACGAGGGCGTCACCAAAATATCTCGCCGCTAATAGGGGCTGCGCTTTTGAACATTCACCGAAATATGCAAATCAGCACCGAAAGGGTACTCTCAGGCCTGGTTCACACTTGCGCATCGGCGGGCAAATCTGCAAGAATTCGGCCGCCGGGCGTAGCGTCCCCTGTGCATTGCCGCGGCCAATTCCGTTCGGCGACAGCGCATTAGCTGTAAGTGTGAACCAGGCCTCACTTCTTCCAATCGACCGACGGCGGCTTCTACTAAATGTTTAGACCCCACAAAATGATAGAAACTGGTATTTTTCTCACACTTTCTCGTAAAACAACAACGAAGAACGTAAATAGCCTAAAACATGACTATACAACAATATTTTCTGAAAAAATGTGATCCGCGCAGGAGCAATGAGCGTGACGCTTCACTATTCACTTCACTCATAACCCCTCTGCGCATTGCAGTTTTTGTGTTTAATCGTATTCTAAACTTCGCTATACTCTGGCACTTTTCCATAGTTTTCAGTCATTGGATACTAGAGTGTTCCGCATTGAAGTGCACGCACCGTAATTTTTTGTGAGCCTGTTTAGACTTTTTTGCTCGAAGTCAATTATAATATTTTCTGACTGCGTTCTTTCGTCGTTTAACGTTAAATTCTCCTTTTTTTAAATACTGGACGAACGAGATGGTGGAAAAGAAGGTTGGACTTTTGTCGTCTAAGAAACAGGAAAATAGCAAACAAAATTGTGTTTGGGCAGTTTCTTTTCCCGGTCTCTTCTTTTCTTTGTGTCTTTCAAACAGCTTAAGCAAAGAAAAACACCCATGAGAAAAATTCCCTGGCTACGCCACTGATACACACTTTATTATACCTCAAGCCAAATGAATCTGAATTTCTTATTTGATGAAACGAGCGACGACGCACTGATGCAACTGTCATCGTCCTTTACACTGATTTTGAACACCTCGAAATTTTTCCCCTCTGTTTTCTGTTCCTACTTGCCCGGAATCTGTGTTTTATCCAGCAAAGGGTCGTACGAACATTTATCACAGTGGACTGCCAAGTTCCTTAAAGAAGACCGCTTTACAGAAAGTTCATGCCCTATGTGCGATCGGGTGGTGCACGAAAGCACCCGATATCAAATGCCCCACGACTGGCACCCGCCCTTTTGCCCTGCCTTCAAAGGGCTAGTTTTATCAGAAGCCCATGACGCGAATTCCCAGATCATGTGGCCTGGTCCTCACTGTGACGGCGGAGCATTCTGCTTTTAATTAAGAGACAGCTAGTGTGCACGCGAGCGCGTGGAAGGTAATCATGCCGTCATTTGTAGACCCTCAAGATATTAGGTTATGCATGAAACAACGGCGGTTCAAGCGTGTACAAGGATTCTGCACGTGGGGCTATAATACTACACCCGTACGATCGCCCACATGTCGTTGATATTTTAGACTACCGATGTGGCGCATTCCTCATGTTTGTGTGCATGTCTCTTTGAGCGCATGCTCTCCTGTTTTGTTTATTTTGAGGCATTAGCTAGTTAGCTTCACTGGTGCTCTGAGGGAACGCCAAGTGGCCGACAATCTTCTTGCAATTTATATCACCCCTTTTCTTTTCGTTGGGAGACATTTGATTTATCATTATCTTTTTTTTTATTTTGACATGAGGCTTCAAGCTGAGTTCAGTGCTCGTGTCTGTCAATTCCTTTTTGTCCCCTTGTTCTAGAGTTATCATGTGTAAGCAATCTCTACTATATTGTTTTTTTGGTTACCCGGATAGCAAATACCAGCTGAGACAGACCGACGAATTCGAGAGAGGGAAGAGCGTAGTGGAGGGGCGCGCCGATGGCCTCGAAACGGGTTGCTTACGAAGGTCCCTCGTAGGGAGCAAGAGCTCTATCTCTCCCTCGAAAAGGGCAAGAGAAGGTGCTGAGAAAATAATTTCCCTCCCGTTTTCCCCACCCACCATCACTAATCCCTCCAAATCTCTTGTGAGCCTAGGGGACTCGGCGTCCGCGTCCTTGAAGGAGGAGGGCTCCCTTGATACCTAAGCTGACAGTGTCGGAAGACCGTCGAGCCCACCATGCCAGTTATCGCGTGCGCCACTCTCTGCGCGTGGTTACGGGAGGGAGCGTGATCATGTGATTAAAGCCAAATGTACGATTGGCTCACCGAACACCTTAGCTTCCTCTTCACTTCCAGCTTAAGAGTGACGGAGTCCAGCCCGCGAAGCGCGCGCACACACACACACTCACACAAAGTGGAGTCGCGTGAACCAAGGCCTAACAATAAGGTAGGGACTGGACGACGGTGGGGACGGTCCCCTCAATGTCCAACACGCGCATCCGCGAACTGGAAAGGGGCAGAGGCGCTTCGCAATTTATGGAGTTTTTTTTCCGGCAGAGATAGCTCTTTTCAAGAATGGCAAGATGAACATGCTCATATCAGGACACCGTGGTGTCAGTTTCTTAAGTTGTTTAGGTTCATTTGATTGCTTAGCGGACATTTATTATTATTTTTTTTATCGGGTGAATCGGCTCGGCATCTCCTTTATCCACGCTTCCCCAACTGGAACCGGTAAGAACGATGGTTTATTGCCAAGTGCGATCTTCAACATGCGGAATGTCAAGACCTTGGATATTCTCTCGGCAGCGCCTACACACCGGTGATCTTCCTTTGTTGTGGCCATACATGTCACCACCAGCTTCGACGGACAGAAGACACGACGGACCACTTTCTTTTGCACGTGAGTGACAATGAGAGGATCCTCTCCTTCTTCTTGACCATCGGAGACATGTGTTCTTGCTACGTAATGCACGTTTTGTCATGATCCGATCCGTTTGAACCGTGTCTAACTCTGGGCCGGGAGTCTCCGACGAGTCCCGCGTGTAGTCCACAGCGATCGGCCTGAAAGGTCCTGTACAGCGTTATTTGTAAATGCTTTTTATTCCAATAGTTGTTGAGAGACGTTCTGATTGGGTATTTTCGTGTTTGAAGTCATTTAGTTCATTTTTTCTGTTAAAATATGGCTGTCTTCTTGAAGGTAGATGTGTGCTGTAGTAAAGTCCTCCCAGTATGTCCAAAGCCGAATTGCACGGGGCGTTGAGTAGTCCTTCTTTGCCAAGATTCAGCTAGTCGGGTGGTTGTGGAGTGTCAGCTATGTCACTGCGCTATGCGAGCGTATTTGCCAGTAATCGTCTTTACTCGACAAGTTTTTTTTTTTACGTGAGTGATTTATTGATTCAAGCATCATGTTCCGTTGAACTGTCATATTTTGTTTGTATAACAGGGTATTTATTGGACTGATAATTTAAAAGTACATTTGACACTGGTGAGCTGAAGGGAGGCCAGCGATTTGATTTATAACTTGTCTAATTTGTGTATTGCCGTTGCTCGTGGCGATGCCACGTTTTTTTGCAGCACCCCATGTATCCGCATATGTCGTTGTTACTGTTTTCTACTCTCGTGTTACGTACCCCCCCTTATGTAATGCCCTCAACGAGGGCCTTTAAGGGAACTTGAATAAATAAATAAATAAATGAATAAATAAATAATATAGAGGGCCCCCCCCCCCCCCCCCCCCCCCCCAATATGCGTGCATTTATAACTACATATTTCTGCGCCGCACACACCGCAATTCCTTAAAGCTGTTTATTTTTTTCTTTCAAATCAACGTAGAAACATAGGTGTGAACTTAAATGTCGAGGTTGCAATAAACATGTCTTAAGTTTAGATGAAGGATTGAGAGACGCTGTGATGCTGCCAGAGTACGGCTAAGCAACTTATAGATTAACCTTTCTACTATGTGGAAAAAAAAAGAGCTCTAAATTCGACCTTTCAATGCGTGTGCCTGCCCCTGCATTCAGAGTGGTGCAACCAGTTCATCCGCATGCAATAAAAAACATAGAGCCCACATCTATTGCGCAGCAGCACGATGAATTGGCACACATGAGCAGCTCGCTGACTTTCTAGTAGTGTCGGTTGTGGTAGAACTTGAGCTCGCCGCGATGCATGTACTGTTTTGACATGTAGCATATTTATCAGTTATTTTAATACTCGCCAATCCTAATTTTGTATGGTCTTGGTATGGCCTACCTATAAATTTCTTTTTCTTCTTGTTTTGTTTTGTTTAGAATTCGTGAATTTTAGTAGGTACAACTTTTTTTTTTATTAAGGTTCAATGGTACTTTATGGCGAATTATCCCCTTGTAGAGCTGTAGTTACAATATTTAATGATTGGTCACCCCAAACTTAGATGTTACTTGCATTCGTTAGCTACCTTTCTAAAGTTGTGAAATAAACCATAATATGATGGCAGTCAGCACTGAAACGCAATACGTTGTTTACACTAATTTATCTATAAAAATGTTCCTAACATATTGTATGCCACTTGGACAAATGCAGACGTTAAGAAATTGCATTCGTCCTACCCCTCAGTCTAGTGTCTATATAATAAAGCTATGTCTTGCACCGCTATGGGCAGAGGCCAGCTGATTTGCTACTGTTTGGAAGGTGGAGGGGTGATGTGCAAGGAAGCTAAACTCTGTCCCTCACTCCCATATTGCCTGTTATAATTGTTCCAAAAGTCAGGGAGAAGGGGGAGAGAACTGCCCCCTCTCCTTGCCCCCTTTTTCTGATGGGGTGCAAACTTGAGGATACCATAAATGAATGCAACCGCTTATGGCTGCTGTTGCATACAAAGGAAACAAATAGAGAGAGAGCGAGGGATGTGGTTATCTTTCTCTTAGGTGTTCATAGCAGGGGATACGAACGGTTTTGGATTTTTGCGACTGAGCGAGCTAGCAATCAGTGCTGCCTTAGTGTTCGGTTGGGACCCTTATTCAATCGGCAAGAAAGCGAGCCTCAGTCAATTATTGGAGCGCATCCTATGAATGGCTCCTGGGATTTTCGAAAATGGTCTATTGTCTCGCAAATGAGTGCACTGGTATTAACTAAAAGCACTTCGCGAGCTGTTTCCTCTCTTTTAATACTGCTGACTCTGCATTTAAGCATTCATTCTTCACAGGAGGAGGGACACGGCCGATCGACCTGTCCGGTGACGAGAATTGACGAAGAGGACTCAAGTGCCATAACTGTGGTGTTGGAGGACCATTCCTTTGAGGTGACGGGCTGGTGCAGCGCTCGTTCTTGCATCGCACGGAGTCGACGACATTTCTTACCGTCAAAAAGCAAGCCAGTCACTCGTAGTGATTGGGCACTTCATTAGTTTGAAGTACAAATAAAGTCCGTCTTGGCTTTAGACTTGATCACGAAGTTAAAAAAAAAACTTGTTAGCCATAGGAAATTAGTGTGCCGGTTTTGACTTTTTTGCCATGTGCTGAAATAAAAATTTTGGCTTATTAAACTCTATTCTACTGTTTTATTTCAGTGCTGACTTTTTATGAGAACCTATAGCCTCTGTGCAGGCTCATGCTTTATATTTTGTCATTTTTCAGCTGCAGTTCCACATTTCCTTTGCACCCATCTCCTTGTGAACATGTACATAGCTGCTTTTAGATTTTAGGGTTTCCTGAAGAGAGTGCTAATTCTTTTATACAGAGTTTAGGCAACACATCAGATGGGTCTGTACTTACTGCACACAATTATTTCTGTAGAGTAATTACAGTCCCATTCAAGTGTTGCCTAAACTCTGTATTAAAGAGTTAAGTACTATCTAAGGAGGGGTCATACAAACTGCTCAAGTGGGCTGCTATGTGACATTAACTCTTGGTAGAGAGCAGAGTTAACTCTTTAATACGGACTCAAGGTACCATTCAAATGGAGTTGTATTTACTCCACAATAACGCTAAAACTACCCTTCCTGGAGACCGTGCTTAACTCTTAAATATAGAGTTCAGGCAACACTTCTAATGGAGTTGCCATTACTCTCCACAAACGAGTGGATTCAACTCTTCCCGGAGAGCATGTTTAACTCTTGCATACAGAGTTTAGGCAACACTTCTAATAGAGTTGTGGCTACTCTACACGATGGAGTGAGGGTAACTCTTCCTGGCGAGTACGCGTAACTCTTGAATACAGAGTTCAGGCAACATTGTAATAGAGTTGTAGTTACCCTACACGAAGGAATGGAGGTAACTCTTCCTGGAGAGTATCCTTCACTCGTCAACAAGGAGTTTCGGCAACACTTCTGATAGAGTTATAGTCACTCTACACAAAAAAGTGAAATTTACTCTCATCAAAGAGTTTAGGCAACACTTCTCATGGAGTTATAGTTACTCTAGACAAAGGAGTGAAGGTAACACTTACACTTACACATCAAAAGAGTAGCCCTGACTCTCTCAAAGGTATTGGCGTGACTCTCTATAGAAGAGTTAAATGAACACTTGTATGGAAGAGTTAAACATACACTTGCCTCCGAAGAGTTATAGTTACTCTTTAAAAGAGTGGATTCTGTGACAAGCCAGTTACACTCCAAAAAGAGTTAAATCGACACCTTTTTTTTTTAGAGTGTGACTGCCGATGGCCGGCCGCTTCTCTGTCGGTTCTGTGTGGTCGCCAATGTTTTAAGCACCTGTGGTTTGTAAGCATGGCAATAAGAAATGTGTAGATCTGCCATTACTTCCGCAAACAATAAACAGAACGCGCACATGGCACACATTGTTTCAGTTTTAGAAATAAGACTGCACCTCCAGACATTTTGACATAATACTACAAAAGGAAGACACTATTCAGTGTGTCCGCATTAAGACATACTTAGAGAGATTATACAGTATAAATAAATAAGTGGACGAAAGCCTCCGCTAGGCTTTGAAAAGGAAGAGGGGTGAGGGCGGTTGGTCGGCAAAGTAAGGTAAGACAGACAATGGAAAGTTCGCGCGCAGCAGGCTCAACTGTAGCCATCTATCTCATTTGATCTGGCTCTGTCGCATTTGTGTAAAGACAAAATGTAGCACAAAGGCCTTGCACCGCCGAAAAGAGACTCGGCTGGTGAACGGCCACCTTTGCAAAGCAGCGAAGTGTCGTTCTCATGTGTGTCGAAATCCTTGCCTAGTTTGATCTGCGAGGTTTAGAAAGACGACGATTAGTAAACAGTAAAGAACGGAAGGCGACAATACTTGTTTGTAACCTTCACTACTCATATTCAGCAATACTGAAACTGAGTGCGAAATTTGGAAACAGGTATGTCAAATGAAACATAAAGGAGCACAATTAAGCTTTACATTTGAATGAGATGATTATGCACTCATCAGCCCAAACCGGTTATGTTAAGAGACCGCCCAGCGAATCGGTAAACGATATTTACCGTCCATTTCAACCCCTGCTATATTATGCTGTGATTGAAATCCTGTTCACGTGAATTTGACACGCCTTATTTTGAAAACGGGATCAGTATTTAAACTTGGTTAGGGGCTGAGGCGAATAAGGATGAGATCAATGAGATCTCAGATTAATGAAGGTGCACTGAGTACAGCTGCATGTGCGTCTGCGGGTGTCAGCCATCCCAGTTTTCTTTTTCTTGGAAGTAGTTGAGATTTCTATGTCTGCAGTGTCAATCTTCTTTCCCTCGTCATTCTGCACTGCCTTGGCCAACTGCTAAAGACACATCACGTATGAGATTAATATATTGTAGTGTTTTCTAGCTGAGGAACAACCTGAGGCGTCTACTTCTGCCGGTTCATAGCTCCAGTCCTGAGCAACAAGACAGCAAGGCTGAAGAGGCAGCGGTGGCTCCAGAGTAGAATGCCTGAATGTTGCTGGACGGCCCTCACAGAGTGGTGACATCTCTGGCGTCTGCTAACAGAGCCACCATCCTGTTTTCAACCTTTCATGAGGTCGTCACGCTGTTATTTTCATTGAACATTACCACTCGTGAAAAGACACCGGGTAACCTAAAGAACACGCAGCGTTACTTTCGCATTTTAGTGGGAGGTTTGTTGGTCAACAAACATTCTTGCACAAAAATAGATAAGATGTTGAAAGGTCCGCTGATATTTGCAAAGAGGGGGAAGAATGTGGCGTAAGCAGGGGGGGGGGGGGGGGGGGGGGGGGGAGTGCGGTTTTTGAGGGTCCGAGTCCCTCTAACATTTTTACGAGCCCCCACTGCAACAATCATGCTACGAGGCGCGGGGAGCGAACAGACACGCCGCAACTGTGGCCCAGTAAATGCGGGATTAGCACCGAAGCCTGACTTTTTTTGTGTGTTCCGAAGCTCAAGGAGACTCGCCGTATTTAAAAAAAAGGGTTTGTCCCAGCTTCTCCCCAGCGTAGGAACACTCACCCACCACACGAGGTGTAGACACTGCAGCCTCCCCCAAAGGGGCCAACAAAATGCAGCGCCCGCTCTGAAGCCCGTCTGGTGCTCCAGTAGTTTGTGCTGTACTTGAAGGATAGCGTGCTAAAGGGCAACGCAAAGATGACCTCTTTGCGTTGCCTTTCCTCCCAAAACTCAGAATATGCAGGTCTTTCACGATTCGAATCTCGTTCGAGAAGCTTAATAATTCCCCCAACAAAATTGAAAAAAAAAAAAAAGAAAACTGATCTGCGAGGTATTTTAAGAACTTGGGATTTAAAGTACTATTGCAAGTAGGATTAGAAAACTTGTACTTTGCTTTAAGTACATCCTCTAAACATGAACTTGTACTTTACAACAGTAGTTTTTCTGGTAATTTCTGAAGAATGTAATATTCTCGACTTTAAAGTACATTCCCCAAATATGAAAACAAAAAATGGCGTATTGTCATGTGAAAACGCGCTATCGCCTTTCGAGACGTCATCTGGTAATCACTCTGAGTGAGCTAACGGCAGGCACAAGACCGATAAAAATAAGTGTCTTGTGATAAATAGTTTGTCAGCGAGAGTAAAACAACTACTTCGTGGCGACTTGACTTTACCCAACATTTGTCGCTACCCCCCCCCCCCCACCCCCCCCCCCCCCCAAAAAAAAAAATGAATAAACTGATGCTTTTTTGATTATCTTTGGAGCAGTGCATACTAGATAAAATATAGTAAGAAAAATACGGTATGAAAAGGCGTCATAAAAGATTGTGTTAAAAAGTATTTGTACTTTAAAAGAATGTTTATTTATAGTACTTTATTTCAAGCACATCGCACCTTACGATACTTGAACTACATAACCTCTGATTGACTTTGTACTTTACTTCAAATACTTTTTCAATGCATTTTACGCAACACTGTAAACAAGCAAACACTGTCTGCAAAAGCAAGCTCGGGCAGCGCTAAACCTCAGAGTAGAAACGATACATCCGCAGTACATCATTGACCTTACAGGTCGCTGCTCGAAGCGAAATCTTGCGCTGCAGAATCTCCTGGGAAAACACACATGTTGCAGGTACAGTAGGACGCGCATGCGCTTTTGTGTGATCTCGAAACCAGGCGACCCGCCGGCAGATGGCAGAGCAATGCGTTTCAGTCGCAGCTCGCCCGTCCTGGGGACTTTTGTCCCCGACTGTACTATCGGGGAAAAATGAAATGCGAACAGAGGAGCGCGTGGCTCGCGGTACAGGCTGCGCCGCCTGGAAGTCAGCCTAGGAGCGAGGGTGCGTGGCCTACTCTGAGGTGTTCACGCCCCTCCCTCTGCGCTCCCGAAGCTTCAGCAGTGCGCCTCTTAGTGCGCTGAAAGCTATTACCGCTATCTTTGCTGGCTCAGCGCGTGCGGTGCAAAAAAGCTCGCCGCACTCGCCGAGCAGGCAAAGATAGCGGTGACAGCTTTCAGCGCACTGAGAGGCGCACTGCCGAAGCTGGGGGAGCGCCAATCGAGGGGTGTGAACCAGGGTGTCGAACCGGAACCGAACCGAACCGAAAATCGGAACAGAACCGTTATTTTAACCGAACCGGAACTGAACCGAACCGAAACCTTCGCCGCCATCTTGGAACTGAACCGGAACCGAACCAAAAAAAAATATAACGGTAACCGGTTCAAGGTAATATTTCTTTTTTTTTTCTTTTTTGTTAGTATCACAAAGTGAACATATGGGAATAAAAAATTGGCGGCTGTATTTTTATCTATTGATCAAATCATCATATACAGAATTCCAATGTATGAAATTGTGGGTTTTCGTTGCACCTTTGTATTGGCACTATGATTAACTAAGTGTCACGTTGTCACGTGACGTCATGGTGTCAATACATGTTGTCAAGTGATGTCACGTGACTCGCTGCATCAACTCGATTTAATTTGAGGAAGTCATTAGATGTATTAACCTTGTTGACAGCATGACGTAACATTACATCACGATTTTGAACCGAGGGTCACGTGACAACGTGACGTAAGCGATTTTCATAACCCCTAGTCGAGTGCTCGGGTTCATGACAATCAGCGTCGCCAAAAATTCGGGTAACAACTCATGTCAATTAAATATGATAATTAATAGCCCAACAGTAACAATATCTGAAGCTCTGCCCATGCTTTTGCTTTCCAAACCCTAGCCGCCGAGGGCATGACTGTGACAAACACTGGTGGTATATAATTAGCGTCAGATCACGTGGCCGCTTGTTCAAATTGCGAGTTGAGGAGATATCGACAGCTGTCTCTGTCCTTTATTTTTCTGCATCTGTTATTAGGGGAAAACTAATGTCTGTCCTTCGCGATATTTATGCAAAATCATGAATTTCATTGCGCGCATCTTTACGGATCTCTTTTTGCAGTGGGGCGTTCTGCAAGGAATTATTTGGAAAAAAATAACATTAATTATCTCTCTCTTTTTGAGCATTTCGTGTATGGGACTTCCAATCCATTATGTCAGCACAGGGTCCTTTTTAGCGAACCCTGCAATCCGATGTTTCACAACTGCCAATCAGCCAAGCAGAAAAACACTTTTACGCAGACTCCACAGCTCGCGTAGTTTCGAGTATCGTCCTTCAGCGTCGGTCTCAAGCGGTTATGAGAACTTTATAAAGTAAAATGTATTGATCAATATAAAATATATTTAATTACTAACTGAATATTTTACAACATAAGCGGAGGGCCAACCACTCTAAAGCAATGCCCCCCAAATTATTTGAAAGGTGTTCCGCCAATCTTTTCCGGCGTTTTTATCCTCGACAGGCACGTTGTAAGTGATATGGGGCGGCCTTACATACATTTCTGGTTTTGAAGCTAATTTAAATAACTATGTGTTCCTCACACATCTAACTTCTCAAACACATAGAAGTCTGTTATTGCCTCTTTTATGTGGTGAACATTACTTCTATGGGTCTGTGGGCTGGACAAAAACAAAGTAAACAGGGGCGCGCGTCGGAACTATGACGATTACGCACGCAAACAGTCAGAAAGCGTCCAATTAAGTAGCTGCCATGTCGAGTAGAACGGGATATACTACTTCGTTTTACTTATCAAGAAAGAATCTTAAAGGACGCTTAAGCTTCGTCTTTAAAAGTGGAACGGGATAGCGTCAACGGGTCTCGTCTGCATCGCAATCTCATTTGCCCCGCAAGCGTGCCTCGCGTGGCGTCTGACTCGCGACTAAAGGGTCGTGGGTTCGAATCCCGCCTAAAATTATTATTCTTTTTTTCTTTAAGAAAAAGGAATTATTTTTAAAAGTAAAATCTTTTGAAACATACGGCGAACTTTAATTCAGATTACATGTCATGTTTTAATCAATCATTCCACGCGTGATGTCACGTTTCACGTAAGCATTGTGGGCTGTTTGAAAATCTTGCGCGAGGATATGTAGCTTTGACGTCATGAACCTATCGATCAATATAGATTTTCTAGTCACGCCACCGGCATCGGATTTCCTGCTACATGAGCTCCTTAACGCTATCGTGTAAAAATCATCAATTACCAAGGGTGATGCTCATTTGCAAGTTAAATTGTCCGGCATCTTGTCAAGAATAATTGTTATTGACAAGATGCCGGCCTGCCTGTTGAGGCTTAAGCCTCAACAGGCAGGCTATGCCAGCTTATTCTGTATAAGGAAATGTTCACTAGGGGCAAGCGCTATTTTGGGCCAGCTTTGATCTGAGTACGAATGTGCGTATATATTAGAGTGAACAATTGCGATTACTTCTTGCTGCATGATTAGTCGCATGCATGCGGTGCTGAGTCTAAACAATGTTTGGTTAGAACAACAGGTATTTGGATTGCCGCTCGGTGTTTCTATAAAAAGTAGACTGAAAGAAATTATCCTAGAACTTTCGTTACATCTTGCAAATTTCATTGCTTTTAGCTCAGTAGCGTCGTCATCTATACATATATATTGTGAAGTGTATTTCGTAAACCTTATTTTATGATATATGGCCACGAGGTGCTCATTTCATAATTTTATGTGATGTAATTAATTCCTTAGTTCAAGGACACGGTTTCATTTTTAATACTGCGACACAAAGTTTTACCAATCACGGGTATTTCAGACGACCTACCTTACTTCGCGACCACACTTTATACCGTGTAAATAGATCAGCTTGAACTTTAGAATTTTACTTAAACACGAAGAAATGACAAGAAAATACCGTATAGTTCTAAATTCGAAGCTGATCTATTTACAGGTATGTACCAACAAGCTCAACTTTTTACTCTTGTACTTAAAGGGACCATGAAATGACTTTTTTACTTTTTCCACACAACTTTTACAATAAACCGTCAATGTTCACTGAATGCCGAACAGGCATCCGTTTTCGTCTCGGTTTATTAACTTCTACACAAAAAATTAATGAAATATCGACTTTTTCTTGACCGCAAAAGAAGCCGTGACGTACGATGTTTCCGGAACCGGAAGTTCTCTCTGCAGTAGGAGATGGGAGCGTTAGCGAGTTGGGGTGCGCCGGTGGGTTTTACTGCGCCGATGTCACCGACGTATTTTCTGAATCGGCGCCTCTCATCGCCGCATCGCAGCTGAACGAAATTCAATGAGATACGTTGCGCTACAGCGACAGCATGGGACTAGTCCCATACGCCGGTATGCCTGTTGGGAAGTGCAGATGGGAACAATTTGCCGCGGCGTTTTTCGCGGTCTCGGAGATGCAGGAGCGAGCCGACGTTAAAAAAGATACGTTTGAACTGTCAGCAAGAGCCACGTAAATACCTGTTCACACTCGGAGCGGACGCGCGCGTTTGATGAAGTGCTGTATTCGCGCTGTTGGTAAGCGCTTCGGGACCGATCTTTTACAATTGCAACTCGATACTGACGCGACACTCGGCAAAGAAAGGTTGGACCGGTATTGCACGTATACCTCCCACGAACTGTTACAGCTCGACAGTGACGTGCAGTCTGTCAGAATAAAAATGGCATACCAATAACAAAGTGTACATACCGTGCTACGAAGGTAATCCATACAGCGTTTATTTCAGCTCTATATCACACAAAACAAGGAGAGGATCGACGAGGGTCCCTTTTCGACGAGTGTTCGTCAACACTGCCTCGGAAAACAAGGGGAAAAGATTGACCTCACCTCTTAACCTAAAATTCAGGTCAGCGATCAAACTATAATACGGAAGGGTCCACAAGGGTAGCGCGGGCATATTCCATTCAGTACGCCAGCCGGTCGTAGGCAGACGGTCTTGCGACGAAGCAACGCTGCGCCGAGTCGGAGTGCCTGCTAGGCCTATTGGGCAGGAGATCGAACTATAGGGGGCGCTCTGACCCGTTTGTTTTCCCCACGCTCGGTGTTTACTCAACACAAGGCCTGTGCACATGCCGACAGGCCTTATGGGCATAGCCATGTCATCTTCTACAATAGAGCGCGGGGCGCAGTTTAATAAAAAAAAAATACTAACAATCGACGAAGCGACGTTAAGTGCCGGATCTATCCTCAGAGAATGCGAGCTTGACCGACTTCGACTTTTGTGCTGAGCTGGGATCGTGCATGCTGCATTGTTCATGCAGGCCCCAGTGGAAACAAAAGAGCCTCTCCTCCCTCTCACCGGAGAACACGAACTCCAGCCGAACGCTGACGCCGCGTTCGGTTATGTCGGCCGAGCGCTGCGTCATTGTATTTGTTGCCCCCATCCGTGTAGTTGTTAAGTTAACCGCTTGGGGCGGTTAACTTGTCGCTCTTCTCGGGTGTTTGTGGATCCAGCGTTCTTGTTCGTCGTGGTCTGTTTTAAGTACATTTTTTTCTTGCTGCTTGAAGTCGGCACGCGCGAGATGAACACGTAGAAAAATAAACGTTCAGTCAGTCAGAGTTTTGAGAGGAAGGAAACCAAAGGAAATAACCGTTCTGAAGTTGGCCCTGCCAGCCCTGCCCTACTGCGCACGCGCAGTAGTTGCTTCGTTTACCACACGACAGATGGCGCTTGGCTCTCAGCATTATCAAATTTGGCAATTTTCGTCACACATCTCTCATTATGCTACAAAATGTGGGTCTGAATATTATTTAACAAAACTTTTAGGAAACATTCGCCGGCTATTTATTGTTTACGATCGCGGTGCTGGTGGGGTAGGCTCTTACCCAATAGGCGACGTGGATTCGGCTGACGTGCTCCATTTCTGCGGATGCATCGTAGTGAAAAGGCAGAGCTTTCGAAGGAAAGAAGTCGCAAAAGAGTCCAGTTTTCTTTTAAAAGTTCTATAGCAAATAATTTTTTTTGGCTCCCTAGTTTTGTGTTTTTGTGTTTCTTTTCACACCTTTTACGACGTGCCGTGGATGAAATTAGATTTTAAAATCATTTCATGGTCCCTTTAACACTGAGAGACGTGCACTTCACGACACTATTCAGAAATTAAATAGCGGTCCATTCAGCCTAAACAAGATCCTTGGTCCTTGGAACGATCGAAAAAGCCAACAGAGCGCTATTCGCAACTCCAGCGCGCCGCTCGCCCTCCCGCGGACGAACGGAGAACCAGAGGACCGGGGACGGCAGCGGCGGCGGCGGCGCGGAAACGGTGGCAGGGACTGTCGGCCTTGATGCGCGAAGCCGTTTTAACGAACAAAAGTGAGCGCGTTAAAAAAGGAATTCTTGTGCTCCGCCTTGCAACAGTCTTGCACGAAGGACCAGGATGTTTAATTTCATTAGGGACTTTTCGTGTATCGCATACGCTGCGGATTTCTGGTCTTGTGCATGGCCGCCAGCTCAATCTGTGCTCAACGTGACGGAAGACGCTCCCGCTAATGAAGAAGAACTCTATAGTACGGTCTACGGAAAGTCTATTCCTTGCCATAAGTAGGAGAAAACTCGTCGCGCAACGGGTATGTCGAGCAACACAAATCGGGAATGGGTTCGTGTTTTAAGGCCGTTACAAGGAACATGACTATTTATTCCAAGCACTTTAAAAAGACAAAATACCTGTACTTGCTTTCAGGTAATTACAAAGCAAATAAAGAAATGCTCGAAGCATTTTAAGCGCGTCTGTGTTAGTCAGCCGTTCGTGACGAGAGCTTAGAACGCGCAGTTTTGGCCAGAGGGACCGCGATGTTGCAAATAACACGGTACAAAAAATGTACGGTAAATTAAAATATTTATTTGTGATAGAGCAATAAATAACACCCCTAAACACGCCGATTATGTTAATAGGCAGTTCTCGCATAGCGTACGACGCCCCTAAACTTCAGTTGGACGTACAGCGCACTGACGTACAACCGGCGCTACCAACTTTCACGAGCGGCTTGATAGCCGAGTTGTGCAACTTATTAACCGCAAAAAAAAGAAAAAAAGAAGTAGTAATCGTTTTTTTTTTTTTTTTTTTTTGCCCTACTCCAGAATTTCGGTGTTTCTTTTTGTTGCGTTTTTTTCGGTACTTTTTGATGCGTACTTTAGCTGTTTATTATCTTATATTGCGCCGTCGTCAAGCCTCTCTTAAAAGGTGGGGCCGTCAGTTTGACGTCAGTGGGCTGCGCGGCGACCTGAAGTTTTGAGGTGTCGAATATGTGACAAGGGGTGCAAAAACTACAGCATTTTTTTTTTTTTTTTAGAGTGATGAGCACGGCAACGCTCCTGGAGAGCACTGAAAATAGTGTTTCAAAGGCGCAGCGCGTGCTTGCGGTTGTAATGGTACACCGCACGGTATACCGTGCGGTGTATCATTTTGTTACCGCAGGCTATAGCCTGCGGTAATAAAGCAGTTTGATTTCGTGTTGCAATACACTAAAACCGAGACGGTGAGCAGCGAGTTGTGAGGCTGTGACGCGAAGACACCAACACTGTGAACGCTGCTCTTCCGGAGCTTGATGGTAACCGTTCACGGCTCTATTTCTAGAACACTAATGGCCAGGCAAAGCGCAAACATATCTTCATCACCCTCTAAAATATTCTGCCACAAACAGTAACGTGGCCGGTGCCTAAAACCCGCTCGCTCACCACAAAACTTGGCAATTTGAGGTTTCTGCAACTTTTAAATAACAACAAGCTCGTTTTCGTAACGTGCATCAGCATCTCCGTCACCTGTAACATGATCCCTCCCCAACCGCTTCGCATTTGTGGACAAATAAAGCATTTTAAGCGCGCTGAACAGCGTCAGCGCGAGCAGGCGCTCGGGATATCCTGGAGAATCTATCCCCGTCTCTTCCGCCATCTTGGAACTACCGCCCCGCCACCTATAGGGCGTTGGAGTTGCGAATAGACGCCTTAGTGGTTTACTTAGAGAAAACAGACCTAATTAGCCGTCTTTGATTTAAATTCCTTACCCAAATAACTTCTAGCTCTTGATAAGGCAGGGAAGTGACGCTGTGTGCAGTAGATACTTTATGAGGCGGAAACGGCAGCCACTGAGCCCCCATCTTTCTTTACTGTAGGAATATCTGAATATCTGTTTCATTGTGACATCTCTTATGTGACGGTCTTTTAAAGTGTCCGGAGACCTCACGGTTGAACTCGACCGAACACAATGTTGAATGCTACAGACTGCTATACATGAAGATGGGCTTTTGAACTCTAACACTCTCGCATTACAAAAGCGATCTTTTTTTTTTTTTTTTCATTCTGTACATATTTACAAATTCTCACTATTCTGCGATAACTAATTTTTTGCACCAGACTGTATGCGCTCTATATTTTGCTACCTTTATTTTTTCCTCTTCCCTGTCCTCTGTTATCCCACTCTCCATCCCCACGCAGAGTAGCCAACCGAGACTTCTTCAACTAATTTCTCTGTTTTTCCTGATCATTAAATGAATGAATGAGTTCACTTTATGCCTAGAGTCACTAAATGAGCTTTAAAGTATCGGCACTCCGTTCCTAGAAATTTGACTCCGTTCCCCAAAATTGTTTTGGGCGCCGCCATTTCGGGTCTTGCTCAGAGCAAACGCAAGTGCCGATCATCATGATCCGAAAGTACGACTTCCTCAGCATTAGGTACGGTGCTAGGAAGCTGATGCAATATTGCAATGCTCTGTCGCGGGTTGTTCAAACATTTGTGAGGGACGGAAAAGCGTTTCCTGTGATTTTAGATAAAGCTTCATATAACTGGCAACCATGATGTTAAGCCACAATATGGCCAAGTGTCGTTACTCTGAACCGTAGCTAATTTACTGGCACAAGCGGGAACAATGAAGAGGAGGCAGGTGTCAAAAGGTAGTGGCTTGTGGAATCCACGGGGCTTACGTCATGGCCCCTCCAGGTATTACAAGCCTCTTGAACAAGAGCATGAATAGTGTCATTAAATAAGCTACGCTTCAGAGTAGCGACACTTGGCCTTATTGTGGCTTAACATCATGGTTGCCAGTTATTTGAAGCTTTATCTGAAATCACAAGAAACGCTTTTCCGTCCTCCACTTTAAACAGTTTGCGACAAAGCAAAGCAACATTACATGAGCTTCCTAACACCGAATCTAATGCTGAGGATGTCTCACTTTTGAATCATGACGATCGGCAGTTGCGCCTGCTTTGCACAAGCACCAAAATGGCGGCGTTCACAACACTGTCGGGGAAGATAGTGCCGATACTCTAAGCGCAGCTCATTTATTGGCTCTAGTTCCCGCGAAACTCCTTTTCCCTGTCTGAAACTGAAAGTATATATGAATAATACACCATTATTATAGCTTATTAAGTTATAACCAACTACAAATAATGAGAGGAGGAAGCGGCCGGGTAGGGGAAACGCGGGTTTTTACGTGCGACCGTTCTAACCGTCTCAAAAGAGAAAACGCGCGAGCTTGCGCGGGTTTAAAAAAAAAAGGGGCATCCAAAGAAAAGAGGCGGCACGCTGTGTTCTTTGTTATTATGCGTCTAATTGCAAACTGTTGTGTGTATGTTTATACAGCCGGAAGTTAGTCTGCCTTAGTGGGCGTCTGGTGTCCCAGCTGTAGATGAGCAATTTAGCCAGTGCGGTACAACCGCAAACCTGGGGTCTTTAACGTGCACCACGCAGTAGTGATAGACGACCGCACGCCGGTACGATGCTCTTCCAGATTGAAACGGGCAGGGGCGGGGTGGGTTCTGCAGCGCGAGCTTTCACTCCAAGTGCTCCGAGCTGGTGTGCGCTAGACCATGCACTCGGCCACCGACCCCCCCCCCCCTTGTGCGTCTAATTTATATACAGGTACAAGCATTTGAAGATCGACAATGGACGTCGATCGTCTCGAGGTAATGTAACGTAATAACATTATAGAAATAATAAACTTGTTGAAGGACCGAACGACAAAATTTTTCAATTCTTGGATTGTATATGGCGGTAGCCTATTGTACTTACTGTTGATGAAGAGCAATATGAGGTGACGAGGTAATGATTAAATGATGAGGCTCTATAAGGACGACGGCATTAGTGTGTGTCGAACCACAACGTACAGTGCCAGACTTGTTCCATGTACCGTGTACCCAAAGACTTTCTTCACCCGCAACAGTATATGGTAGAATCAATGAGGATGCTGCTTTACAACTGTACGTGGAACAGGAAAACTGCACTGAGCAGAAGTGCGCGGCTTATTCGTTAATATGAGGGATGGATTTCTAGCAGCATTCCCTGATTGACTACTTGGAACAAATGGCCTCGTTGACGTAAAGTGTCCCCGTTCCAAAGATTCTTGAAGCATACTTGAACCGCAAAGGAGTATGAGGCGAAAAATAAGAAAAAGGAGCCTGGTGTGAAAGGTCCAAATCACCACCATAGCTTCTACTATCAAATACAAGGGCAGTTACACAATACACAAAGAGAGTTTTGTGATTTAGTTATATTTACACTCAAGGGCATTGATATCCAACGTATTCAGAGAGATGACACCTCCTGGTCAACCAACATAGAGCCTTTTCTACTCAAGTTTTACATGGAAGGCCCGACTTCCGCTGAAATTCCTCACGTAGACGAGTTGTACGACCGAATAAACTGCCATTACTCCCGATCTGGAATCTCTCGATCTTTGTTCGTAGGCCATAGTATCATGAGATCGAGGGGTGTGGCTCTTCGTCCGCCGAATATTGCTTCCACGGGTTTTCTTCCGTGTAAGATGAGACCGTCGCGTGCTGCCGGAGCAAGAACCTGGCGATTCTTCACTGAACTGTTTCTTCCGTAAGCTTCAAAAGGGCTTTTTTTCGTTTCGCACACCATCTGTTCTGCTTGCCCGTTAGTTGCAGCATGGTATGGTGCACTAATGTGATGCCTGATGCCGGTTTTTTTTCTTCAAAAACTTGTTTATTTTATTTGAAGCAAGATTTGGCGCGTTATCAGAGAAAAGTATTTTCGGTATATGGCAAAATTAGGTAAACGAGACCGTAGAACGTCAATGACGTGTTTGGACGTCGTGGCAGGCATCGTGTGTACTTCCAGCCAATTAGAGTACGCATTGCCCATGACTCCGCAGATGTGGATACGTTTCGCCACCCAACGACTGAATAGTGAATCGTTTTCAGTTACTGTTCATGATGGCGTTGGACACAAAGAAGACCTCGAGTCTTTCCACAAATTTAGCCTAGGTGCCAGGACTTTTGTCGAAAGCGGTAAGTGGTCCAAACGTCAACAACGTCGGTAGCCACGTGTTGTGCTTGGCACTGGACACTTACCATTCGCCGAGAAGAAACTTGCTTGTTCGTCTGCCATGAGTCGTCCGATATCAGGTCATCACCGCAACACCATCTCCCGACAAAACTGGTCTTCATTGTCCGCATGTCCATAGTTAGCATCACGTCAACTTATAAATTCCCGAAAGCTCATAACTTGCCGCCGCTAAACGTTGTTCATTCATAGCGTCTTCATTGCAAATAAACGTCTTCCTATTTCTTCTGATGGTTTTCATCATACTCCTCCTAAGCTGTACTTACAACATTATGAGTGTGTCGGTACTTCCGAAAATATTGCAACGGCGTTTGTTTTCTGGGAACTATAATGTAACAACCTTTACAACATCTTCCGGACCCCGTGAAACATAATATTTCGTGACCTTTTTTTAGTCGTCATTAAAATGGTGAGGTAAGTACCGTCACGGCCGGACTGGAAACGCGCGCTCTCTTTCTCTTCTTACGGCCTTTGCAATCGCCCGGGAGTTCATGGCATTTTTTCTCCGTAAGTAGTTAACTTGCTTGCCGCCAGGGGCGCAACCACCTCACCCCACTCGAAGAGTCCCTTCGAGCTGCTTTGCGCTGGTGTTCGAGCTTCGTAGGTTGTTGTTCTGGCAACTTTGGTCTGGTGTACGTCGGTGGCTATCTGGTGAAACTCATTCGTGAGTTTGGGTGCGACGCCTGTGTTATGCTGTTGACTACGAGTAACAGAGGTGATCCTCTGTTCGTTTTATTCCAAGGCCAGGATAAAAGCGGATTTCATTACCCAAATTCTAGGTTCCTCGCACTCCTGGACAACATTGTTGCTTTTTTTTTAAAGGCTGTTAAGCACCTTCCGCGTACAAATGTGCACAAAGTTCTGCAACTAGATGGGGTGCACTCATTGCACCCTATCTCGAAGACATGCAAGACCTAAGTTGCCCAGAGGGCTCTGACAACATTCACTCAAAGCTGTAATGATGCACTGTGCGAAAATTGTACTCCAGAGTAATTCGAAAGTAATTCGCTCACATATTTATTTAACGGATTCGCTGTAATCCATTACATTTTTGACACGACCCCCCCCCCCCCCTTTCCCCTTCTAAAAAAAAAAGATTGTTTTAATTTTGGTAATGTCGGGCGCAGGGACAATGTGACGCGCATCCACTAGCGCAAGGGGAGGCTTGGCACTCTTCAGTTCCCCAAAGCCTTTCTGTGCAAAACCAAGCCCCTGAAGCTATTTTTAGACCCTGACGACAATGTCATAAATCCAAATAAATATTTCTATAAAAAAAGTGGTTTTATTTTAATTTTTTTTTTCTTTGTAATCGAAGACGGGGAGAGGACGACAAGTGATTGTGTGCCTCTCCGAGAAGCTCGAGGCGGTAAGTGCACAGCCCTTTTCATAATGTCACAACACGAAACAACGCTCCATCAACCCTGAAATACGCTAAAAAAGATGTGATAACATGTGAAGGTGTTATTTCCTCAAGCATCCTCGTTCGCTGCTGCGCGCTTATCATCTTCCCTTAGAAAACAATATGTATATTTTCTGCTTCTTTCACATTAATTGACCCTGTTTTAGAGGCTACTTACCTTTTGTAGTCCAAATTCTAGGGTTGGCCCACTTTATTTATGAATTCCACCTCAGCTTTTCGGAACACTTCGAAAATGGTAATAGTCTTCCCTTTCTTTCCTGTTTTTCCCCAGCAGGACGCATCTTATCTCAAGCAGAGATTTGTACAAATGCTACATAATGGGTGGCTGACCTAGACGTGAGATTCTGGGCTTGAGGAGAGAGTGGAACTCGTGAGTGGGCCACAGTGAGGCTTCTGCCCTTCGCTTAGAGAGGCATCAGCGGATGTCTCTCTGGAGAACACCAGAGTACACACCGCGTGCGTTTTAGAGCGCTGCTCTTAGGCGCCCGATTCCACCTAGAGCGGCGTCGCCGTCGCCGTCGGCGTAACCGTGAGGACACGTGATCCCCATCCAGGTCACGTGGCCCCCTGAGGTCACGTGACCCCTGTGACGTCGGGGGTCACGTGACCCCCTGAGGTCACGTGACGAGTTGCATTATGGGAAACGTCCGATGAAGCAACGCGCTGGGAGGAGCAGCCGCGAGGAGAAGGCGAGGAGGAGGGAGGAGCACGGGAAGGGGAGGGGGAGGAGGAAGGAAGATGAGGAGGCGCACGAATACGAATTTTCACTACTACGAAAAATTATTTTATAAGACTTCTAGTTCTTGTCCCTCGACCGGTTTCGAACCAGCGACCTTTCGTTCAGTAGCCCGACGCAATACCTGTCTGCCAAAATTAAATAATTAAAAAAACCTGAAGCAGGAACGTGAAAGAACAAAAAGAAAGTAAAAGCTGCTAAAGCCCCTTCATGTCTAAAAAAAATTGGGTTGTGTGTATGTTTATACAGCCTAGAACTTGGTCCGCCTCCAAGGGCGACGAGTCTCCCAGCTGTAGATGAGCAATTTAGCCAGTGCGGCACAACCGCTATCCTGGGGTCTTTAACGTGCATCACGCAGTAGTGATACACGACCGCACGCCGGTACGATGCTCATCCAGATCGAAACGGGCAGGGGCGGGGATCCCCTTCATGTCTTAAAAGTATCGCAAGGTGCATCGGTGCACGAGGCACGTGCAACGTGCAGCCTTTGAAAAGATCATGGCGGCACCGCGCAGATTCGAGCTATATTTCAGATGCCATGTTCTTCCCAGAAATTTCGGGCAGCACGTGTCTCGAGCATTTCCACAGCAATGAATGCCGCCGCTTTTCTCAGAATAGAGGGGCTTTAGCAGCTGCTGCTGAACGTGCTGCCCGAGCAGAGGCTCAGCACCGCAGGCTCCAAGATCCAGCAGGTGTGATATAACAACGACGACGACGACAAGACGTAATCAGGCAGCTCTTTTCGCATCACGAGTGAGTCAGATGAAGCAGCTGCTGCTAAACGCACTGCCCGCGAAGAGGCTCAGCGCCGCCGGCGCCAAGATCCCGCTGTGCGTGCCACCGAAGCTGAAGCTAAACGCTGCCGTCGACAAGCCCCGGAAGTGCGCGAAGCTGAAGCAGAGGCTCATCGCCGCCGCAGAGGGCAGCCAGAAGTAACCGCTGCTGAAGTTTAATCAACGCGCTGCCGTCGAGAAGACCCGGAAATGCGCGACGCCGAAGCAGAGATCCACCGCCGCCGCTGAGAGCAGCCAGGAGTAAACGCCACCGAAGCGGAAGCCAGAAGCAACTATCGGGACGCCCAGAAGTAAGCGACGCAAAAGCAGAGGTCCACCGCCGCCGCCGAGAGCAGCCAGGAGTAAGCGCCGCTGAAGCGGAAGCCAGAAGCCGCTATCGGGACGACCCAGAAGTGCACGACGCCGAAGCAGAGGTCCACCGTCGTCGCCAAGGGCAGCCAGGAGTAAGCGCCACTGAAACAAAAGCCAGAAGCCGCTATCGGGAGGACCCGGAAGTGCGCGACACCCAAGCAGAGGCCCATCGCCGCCGCCGAGAGCAGCCAGGACTAAGCGCCGCCAAAGCGGAAGCCAAAAGCCGCTATCGGGACGACCCAGAAGGGCGCGACGCCGAAGCAGAGGTCCACCGCCGCCGCCGAGAGCAGCCAGGACTAAGCGCCACTGAAGCGGAAGCCAGAAGCCGCTATCTGGACGACCCAGAAGTGCGCGACGCAAAAGCAGAGGTCCACCGCTGCCGCCGAGAGCAGCCAGGACTAAGCGCCGCTGAAGCGGAAGCCAGAAGCCACAATCGGGACGACCCAGAAGTGCGCCACGCTGAAGCAGAGGTCCACTGCCGCCACCGAGAGCAGCCAGGAGTAAGCGCCGCCGAAGCGGAAGCCAGGAGCCGCTATCGGGACGAACCAGAAGTGCGTGACGCCGAAGCAGAGGTCCACCGCCGCCGCCGAGAGCAGCTAGGAGTAAGCGCTGCCTATGTGGAAGTTAGGAGCCGCTATCGGGACGACCCAGAAGTGCGTGACGTCGAAGCAGAGGCCCTCGCCGCCGCGGAGAGCAGCCAGAAGTAAGCGCCGCTGAAGCGGAAGCCAGGAGCCGCTATCGGGACGACCCAGAAGTGCGTGACGCCGAAGTAGATGTCCACCGCCGCCGCCGAGAGCAGCCAAGAGTAAGCGCCGCCGAAGTGGAAGCCAGGAGCCGCTATCGGGATGACCCGGAAGTTCGCGACACCGAAGCAGAGGTCCACCGCCACCGCCGGGAGCAGCCAGGAGTAAGCGCCGCCGAAGCGGAAGCCAATAGCCGCTATCGGGACGAACCAGAAATGCGCGACGCCGGACCAGAGGTTTACCGCCGCCGCCGAGAGCAGCTAGGAGCAAGCGCTGCCTAAGTGTAAGCCAGGAAACGCTATCGTGACGACCCAGAAGTGCGCGACGCCGAAGCAAAGGCTCATCACAGCCGCCGAGAGCAGCCAGGAGTAAGCGCCGCTGAAGCGGAAGCAAGGAGCCGCTATCGGGACGACCCAGAAGTGCGCGATGCCGAAGAAGATGTCCACCGCCGAGAGCAGCCAGGAGTAAGCGCCACTGAAGCCGTAGCCAACAGCCACTATCGGGACGGCCCAGAAGTACGCGACGCCGAAGCAGAGGCCCATCGCCGCCGCCGAGAGCCGCCAGGAGTAAGCGTGGCATGTACATCCAGCAAGTGTGGTTTTGTTGGAATGTCATCTGTAGATCAAGAAATTGAAGGCTACCGACAGGCAATAGCCTTCAATTTCTTGAACTACAGATGATATTCCAACAAAACCAGACTTGCTGGATATACATGCCACGCTCAAGAAAACATTTACTCCAATATGAGTCCTCCCATTCAAAACTCATTAAAATGGCTATAATCAAAAGCTCTCTTAGCGCAGCCCTAAAAAAGTCATGTGACCACACGTCAAGACAGAGCTTTGAGACACAGATAAATCGACTCAAGACCTCTGGTTATCCAAGTACAACCTTGTACGATGTAGTAGAAAGAATGATCAACATCCACAGACAGAAAGAAAAAGCCAAGAACAAAGGACAACGCCCGGCTGTAATACCCTACATTCACCGGGTATCACACAACATGAAAAAGGTGGCTGTCAGGTATGACATCCCTGTCGTCTTTTCAGTACCAGACAAGCTAAAGAAGCTTTGTCCTGTGATAAATTCTCCACAAGACCGTCGCAAAGAATGCGGCCAGAGGCACAAGCAAACATATATACCTTGTCAAAGCCAGGTTATATATGAAATAGCTTTCACCTGTGGCAGAGTATATGTTGGTCAATCTGGCCGGTGTCTGAACACCAGGTTACGTGAACTCGCTGCGTCACTCAATTCAACACCATCGGGGCACCTTGCAGTGCACGTAAGAGACCATTCACTGCAAGCCGAAACTTAGAGACAAGGGTCCTTCGAAGGTACCGTGAGAAGACATCAAGGGAAATATACGAGGCAATGACCATAAAAGAAAAGGAGAACTCGTGTGTCAGTGCACCATCAGTGGCATTAACTGAAAAAGAACTTAACTACCTTAACTTTCCTACTTGAGGTGATTTCTTTGGTTTACTGTGGACAACTTCTTCCTGTCTTTCTAATTCTCATTTTTTTACGTAACGCCTTCTTCCTTTACTGTTATTTCTCAGTTCTCTCAACGTAACTTCCTCTTCCATCAAGACAATTTCATTTTGAAATTTTTTTCATACCGAAAAGAAAGACAAGAGAGAAACGCTACCTCTTTCTCGTCTTTTGTGTGATTATTAAAACGACAGTTGTGAGTTAGCGCTTGTACCGTCAGTTTATTTTTGACCTTCGCGCTATTTATTTCGAATATGCACTTTTTCACTAAAGCATTAAATCAGGCAAGAGCTGCAAAGCGTCAGAAAATGAAGTACGTGAAGCTGAGACATGTCACTTACGACACAGTTGAAACCTCGGCTTAGCACAAACTGCTTTTTTCATCTTTACAACTATAGTCGGATGCAACCTGAGAACAATCTTTTAGCTCCACCCACGAGCGCATTGCGCCCATCTGAAGTGCCTCCGCCGTCGAGAAAGTAGTTCGCAACGTTGCTTTTTCTTCCTCCAGGAAACGTGTCTTAAACTACTACAATATTTATTTAATTTATTCAGGACATTTAAATAAGTTAGAATACATTTTTGTCAACGAAATAGCTGTTTAGTAAAGAAAGAAAGTCATGTCCAATGTACCGTCTTCCCAATTCATTTTCTGTCCAAGATACTGTCTAACACACCGTCTTCCAGCGCCTTTGATTGAGGGAAAGCGAAGCACTTATAGTTCCTGCAAATAATAAATATTTAGTGATTTACTTAGTTTTGTGGGCTTTGCGCACGAAATGTGTGCCTTTATTTTGTTGGATGAATAGAAAACAAGAATAATTATACTTTTCGGGTTTTGACAAATCGGTACCCTCCCAAGTCATCGACACCACCACCGCGCCCCGCTCTCTCTGTCTTCTGTCATGGATCCCACTGAGGTGACATCGGAAAGCGATTCCCTTGATTCTTCTTGGACGAAACAGCCTGGTGCAGCCTTACCGGCGACACCCAAAGCGGTTCTTCGAGAAGCACAAGCGAGGTCGGGTTTTGAACAGCGGCCAGCGGGCAGTGCTAAGCCTCTCAGCAGTGCTAAGCCTCGCGCCCGCTTCGAAATTTTCGTTGACGATAGCGTCGCTGGATTCTCACGTTGTCGCGCAAAAACTGCTGCAAACGCAAGCCGATACCATTAAGATTTCGTGGCGTAACCTCGGGCACGCAAAACACGGTGCAAAAAAGCAGAATAATTGTCACGAGAAACTAGCGTCGCGTTGCTAAGGCCAGCAGCCATGTTGAGCTTTTTTTTTTTTTTTCAAAAGGATCGCGATTGGTCCACGGAATCGTGACGTCATGAAAACGATTGGCGGGCGTTTCTCGGCGTAGGATTACATTTTCCTCTGAGAGGCATTTCCGGTTTTTTCTTAGCTTGCAACCGACTATAGATGTAAACTCATTGTTTTCATGATTTCTTTTATGATCTTTGTGAATGTGTTGTTCGTTTTCAATAAATATGTGTCATTCTATATCACCTTGAATCATGTATTCAATTTTCTGCCTCGCTTGGTGTGATCAAAAGCAGTAACATTAGTGCCTCATAAGTTGAGGATTCAAGGCAGTACTCCCTCCCTAAACTTAACTATACCGCTATCAAAGGCGATTAGGGGCCCACCAACAATTTTTGACCGGTTTGAAGTTCGCGCTGAAACGGAGCTCCATGAAAGCAGGAACACCGAGGAAAAAAAAAAATATTACAGAAATTTGCAATATTTTGCGAGTTATTAGCAAATTAAATATTGCAGAAAACAACTTTTAATAAGCAAAACATCACGCTTCATGACGTAAAATGAAACAGTTTAGCGATTGGAGCAAAGCGCGGTTGGCCAATGGGACGCGAGTTTGGTTGACAGCCCGTCGCACGACCCGTCGGCCCGGTAGAGTTGGTCGTGGGTCGGCCAGGGGGGGTAAAGGTGGGTGAGGAGGAGTGGCAAATCCCGCGCGCCGACATCCTGGGTCCCGAGTGAAAGACAGCGAAAGAGTGCGACAGAACACGAGAGAAAGAAACCAATGTTGCCAGCTGAAGGACGACAATCGCAATGATAATCGCGAAGACTAAAAACTCTCAACAATATAAATAGTGATAATTTAGCGTGTTAAACTAAATTTTGAGTTATCCTAACGCTTATAAAAAGCGGTATATTCATTACGCTGCATTAACTTCCCTTCTGTCGAAATCTCTGAAATCTGGTGGTTGCGCGGTTTCGTATTTCTGGGGCGCGGCCAACGGCGCGGCCATCCGCAAAGCATATATATAGCGAAGCCGGTGATCTCGGTTATCTGGTTTAGTTTTGTTTCGACGGAAGGCCGCACATCTGCGCGCTATGCAAAAGAAAGCTTCGAAAGGAACGCGAATATCTTTCCACCGTTAAGTTCCTGGAATGTTGAAGTTCATGTAGCTGCTCTGATGAAATAATTATATTTGTGAGATCGAAGGCATTTGGTAACCATGTGGGACCCCGAGGGTCTGCCTGCATGCTCCGCCGCTTGCTGCAGCCAGAATACATGGGAAAATGGCGGACCTTTTCCTCTAGAGTTAGTATGTATGATCTCTATGGGGTCGGCTCGTCGGCCATTAGGCCTAGCTGCAACCATCGTAGCTTTGGGATCGGGTTGCCATCATCGATTAATTTACCGGGCTTATTGGATTTTGAGTGCGGATCTGGGCGTCGCGCCGTACGAGGACACTCCACGCAAGCGCCGCGTCTCTGCCTCAGTCCGCTTCGACAGCCGCGGAAGACTCGTCTCCCGCAACTCCGCTACCGGAGCCACCTCGGCGAGTAGGAGGTACAAACTGGTGAGCGTTCCCGTTGGGCACGATATAAGCTGGGTCCCGTCGCCGCACTTCACTCGAACAGTGAAAAGTCTGTCACAGTACTAAAAGAAAATAAGGGTTCCTCTCGCTCCTCTTACTGCTTTTAGTCGACCGGGACCGGGGGCGCAACCGTGAAAATACGATGCACGTTGCTCTGCACGGATCACTTGTCGTCTGCTCGCGATGGTACGTCGCGGACGCCGCTGGAAGGCGCGCATGAGCGACAAGGCGTTGTTTTCGCCCTTTTTGAACTTTACTTTGCAGCTTTATTAGCTCTATAAAAATGACTTGTTAGAGAAATAATGACGGTTAACGTGTGATATACTTTATTTCGCTTCAAAATTCCTGGGACGGCTCTCGCCAATCACGAAACCCAGAGAGTGTGACGTATAGTTATGGTGCCTGGATCGGGTCTTTGACTGGTGTGTTTAGCGTCCTATCCCACCCATACATCAAAAGTGGTCCCGATGTGGCAACAAATGACGCGAGTGTCATGCTGTTGCCTGTCGCAATCCTGGCGGTTGGCCGTAGAAATGCTGGCGAAAAGCTCGAGCGAACGCGAGTGTCGCTGTCGTCAGGGCGTCCCTTTAGGCGTCCCAACTCCCGCTGCTTTAGCTTCCGTGAACTGTCACAGTGGAAAGCGACCTGCAGCAGAACAGGCATCTGCTACATGCACCACAGCTGGTGGGACGCCGCCAGGGTCGCGACCGGCGACAGCGTGACACTTCTATGACGTCATCAGGCGGAAATCGAGGGACCACTTTTTTGGCCGCGGCATACACACCAGTCGGAGACGCGCTCCAGGCACCATAGTATAGGGTGTTTTCACTGACGTAATTTGGTCCACCATTTTGTTGTTGTGAGCTGTCTGGCGTGTGCCAAACTCGAGCATTCCAAGGAATTGCATGCCCCCTCAAATGCCTAGAGCACCAGTGACATCATTTCAACCGGTTACGATGTAACCCTTCAATGTAGTAAATTTGTTTGAAAAAACAAACTAACAACAAAATGGCGAATTGACGTCATGTGCAAACAACCTATAGTGAAAGGGAGCGCCGTTATGCGCGCGCATTCGGCACCTCGCGGTGCCACCGTCGGAGGAGGTGTTTCCGAGTTGTCAAATTAAAATATGATGCCCTAATATTTTCAAACTCTTTCGTTGTCCACTGGGTTTCCGGGACCACTAGCGTGTAGAAACCGCAAAAAAAAGTCGACGCTCAAATACTGTTGGAGGGCGATGTATTGGCGTACGTTGAGCTACAACAGCTGGGAGGGCCCTCAGCCGAAGCGCGCTGCCTTGGATCGTCCGTCCGCATGAACGCGCTCATAAAGGAGAAAAGTGCTACTTACTCACATCGCTCGATACCCGCAAGCATCACGTACGCGAATTATAGGCAGGTTTATGCAACTTTCACAGTTATATTTGGGTAAGTACTTCTTAAAAACAATTTAAACAGAGGTCGCCGCGCAGAGCTTTGTATACAAGGTATTGAACCGAACCCGAACCGTGAACCGAAAACCGGAAAAAACCGTTATTTTCGCGCGAACCGGAGTTGACCCGGAACGAAATAATTTATTTCGCTCCGGAGCGGAACCGATATGTTTTCCATGCGGTTTTAGGTTCATACGCGAAGTCAGGTTGCGTGAAAACTGCGTGGCGAAAAACAGAGTAACCTGAAAAGTAAACTGAAAAATAAAAGAAAAAAATATTTTCGCTCAAACCGGAGTTGAACCGGACCGAAATAAATCTTGTTTCGTTCCTGGGCAAAAACTGATCAAATCTTTTTGCGGTGTTTCGTTCATGTAAAAAATCAAAACGCGCAAAAAAAAAAAAAAAAGGCAGAGGAACGTTTTATTATCAGGTTTTCCCATAACGGTCGTCTCTATAATTTGTAAAGTTCGTCTAGAGAACTCAAACGAAATGAGCACAGTAGCTATAAATTCTTCGGGATTTCTGGTCTTATGTATTTCTTTAACAAATGCCCACATTCGTCCCAACCTTTTCTTGGGGACCGGAAATGGCTTATCAAAGTAAATATAACGCTAGGACATACCCCATTCGTACGTCAGCAAAAGTGATCAATTAATGCGCCTGTTTGGTGGCAAAACGGTGAGTTGGGCTGGTTGGTTTTTCATCTGGTACTAAACGCAAAAAAAAAGACAAAACGAAATATAGACAACACGCCTAGTGTTGTCTGTGTCTCGCTCTCTGTCCTTGTATTTTTTTTTTTTTTTTTTTGCGTTCAGATTTAAGCTATGTTTGGTGTTTCTTGTCCTCAATTTTGTTAAGCTCGTGCAATTTACTTTAAATGACTTGATTTCATTGTACAACTGATCGGATAAAAAGGCGATACAAAGGCCGACGGATATTTTACAACTTGCACTAATTGCCATCCTGTGGCGCATCTAATCTGCTTTCAAGATAACTCAGCGGATTTGATAATATGTCCGGAATTAAAGTCTAGCACCGGGAAGGGGAGGGGGGATTCAATCAACAGTTACAGCTACAGAAAGCAGCAAAACAGCTTCGATCTCTGGTAGCAGAGACTGCAAGGACCAAAACGTTTTCTCCTCAAAAACACAAGCATCAAGGCGCACAGCTCTTCTGAGCATTGCTATACTCCGTTTCAAACATAGCGTGCAATGTAGTCAAAGCTAGCGCGCCGGTTTGCACAGCCGACCGCGACTACGTTCGCTCCACAAAATAGTGCGGCCCCTGAAAAAAAAAAAAAAGTCGAAAAGTTTACATCTTTGGAGCTAGTAACTAATAGTGGCGTTATGATTTTGAGGGAACACCGATTCTTTTTCAATAAAAAGGAAAAGATAATGTAAACTACTCCAAATTATTTTCCGTTTTCGTTCGTGCGGCACTCGCACTCGCTTCGGGTTTTCGGGTTGTGCGGCTGCCCCTGCCTCGCCGGTTTCGTGAAGATGGCGTCTTACGCGGGAAGCTTTCTTTTCCTGCTTGGATATTTTCGAAGATTCGTTGTGTAAAGATCTCGCATAAGTGCAAGCAGGGGATCGCCAACGTGTACGCGAGTTCAAGAACGTGTTTCCCGGAGACGTCGGTCCGTGAGGTCCTGGAGACGGTCAGTAACGACACCGGAGTGTCTGGCAAGGTGGCGTCCCCGAAGCGAAGACCTCGCAACGTGAAAGTTCCGAGCACGCGGACAGTGTTGTGAACTGCCACCTGTTATTTCTGGTGTTGAAATCGGCCTTGTGGCTTCAAACTGAAACAATCGTCAAGAAGGAACTGTGTCGGTGATGAATCGTGCCTACGGCTCCGTCTGCTTGCGGGACCTTACAGCAGGCGGTGCCCGTGATTGCATTCCGAAGCGTCTGGGTTCTTCTGCCTGCGGGACCGTAACCATGGTCGGCTCAGTCTGCCTGAGGCACCTTAACCTTGGTCGGCTAAGTAAACCACGCACATGCCCGTGCCTGTATTCCGAGGCCCCTGCTTGCCTCGAAAAGGAAACAACACTCGATCCTGATCTCGAGTGCCGTGTGTTGTGTACGCGTCTATTGTGAATCACTCCCGGTTCATGGGGGCGCCGGCACCAGAGCACCGAGATACTGCCGTCTGGATGACTTCTTCCATACACCGGCGAGTATTCTGACTCTGAAGGAAACTTCCATGAAGTCACATCACGTGAGGGAATGCCAAGCCGTCTGAACAATGGCAGTGCGGTCCCCTGATCACAATATTCGTTATATAAAGGACCGTCCACCACACTCTCAAGGTACTCTCTGATTTTCACGCTACCATGTAAATAAACGGCTTTAAATAGAGACGCCCTGGATCTCGACCGTTCTTCCGTTTTGACGAGGCCGGCGCAAGTTCGAGCGGAACACCAGCCCCTAGTCTACCTTCTTATAAATAAAAATCAACAAGAAAAGAGGAATTGAAATATGCACTTCCGCAATACGCACAATCTTGCACAAAAAATCGGTCGAGGAAAAAAAAACAAAACAAAACAAAACAAAATTTTTGCGCCCTAAGTGGATTCGAACCACCGCCACCGAGATGTCGGCCTCGCCGGCATCGCCAGAGCAGCGCCTTGTACCGCTCGTCCACGAAATCTCGCGGAGTAACACAGTTTTGTGTGTTTTTTCATGCGCACTACTTCAGTAGCTTTCCCAGCGTTGCACGCGATGTTTGAAATGGAGTATAGACAAGGAGCCGCGGCTTTCAAGGGACGCTACACTCTCAAGAAAAAAGGGTGTAAGGGGGTGCATCGTTACACCCTTTGTCCCATATAATACACCCCAAAACTTCAATTCGACGTACAGCGCCCTACAGTAGAACAGACGGCCCCAAATTTTACGAGGGGCTTGATAGCAGTGTGGTACAACGTATCAAAAAATAGCCAATGTACGTTTTACTGACAACAAAAAACATAATCGGGGTTTTCTTGGCCCTACTGAAAAAACTCAGTGTTTTCTTTATGTGGTCTTTGATGCGTACTTTCGCTATTTAAAAATTGCACCGTTATCAAGCCCCTCGTAAAATTTGGGGCCGTCCGTTCGACTATAGGGCTCTGTACGTCGAAATGAAGTTTTGGGGTGTATTATGTCGGACAAAGGGTGCAACGATACACCCTATTACACCATTTTTTCTTGAAAGTGTAACGTGTTACAGTTTTGGGAGGAGAGGAGGGAACACAATCCGGAACTCTACCCATTGGCGCACGTAGCCCTGGGAGTGCCTGCGAAACAGGTGAGCGTGCAGCGAGCATCTTCTGCACTGAAGTTCTTTCTATCGTCTCAGAGGGGCCGTCTTTCCCCGCATATGCATTCTTCGGTCAGCCGCCTGACATTCAACTGCGCTTTGACCACGTCCCGAGGTGCCCCAGCACTAGCTCGTTCGTTCCACACAGTAATGTGAGCCTTTGCTTTCTATATGTAGCACTTTTATAAAATATGCATATTTTATCGTTCGCTGCCGTCAATTGTTTTCGTAGCATTCGAGTACGAACCGGTTCGAACCGGTTTGAACCTTTATTTTTTCCCTCAGGAGTTGAAACGGAGCTGAACCGTTTTCTCTGAACCGGAACGAAAACCGGAACGAAAAACATTTCGGTTCGACACCCTGTTCATATACGATCAACGGAGGGGACCAGGGAAAGTTCAGGAGAAGGCGGCGGTGGCGCCCTCTCGTAGTGTCCACAAAAAGAGTAACCGCTCCTTCCCGATTCTGAACTCACTACCCCTCTCTAGGTCACTGTGCCCGCCCCGATCCCGCCCGTCGTTGTGTAGAGGATCACGTGACATCTCGGACCACGTGATAGCCATGTTCTTGGCGGCCCGAGGCCAATGTTGTCGGTCGGAGCCCAAGTGTCGGCTTCGATTTCTGCTCGTGTTTAAAATTATATCTAAAAATGTGTATCCTGTCTTTTGCGAAGCAAATGGCGTTCTGTCTTCTGCTAGGGCTTTTTAATGCTAAATCACTGATTATCTCGACATCTTCAGAATTGAGCGGAGTTGTCCTTTAAACTTGAGGGGTCACGTCATCTTTTTTCCGTGCCCTGTAAAGCTGAAACTGCAGCTCGCGCCAGTAGCTCTGCCTGTTCAAAAAAGCAGTATCACATGGAACATACCAATATCTTGTTAAAAAAAGTCTCGAAAAGAAATTTTAAAACGAATTAAACGATTAGCAAAGAGCAACGAATAGCAAAACGAATTAAACGATTAGCGACATCCAAAGAGGATGTCGCTAACGCCTCGTTTTTAATGCTCGTTTAGGAACCTTGACAGCTAGTGACGGAGGTTGTCTCGTCTCCGGCCACGACGAGAGAAGGGGGGAAGGAGGAACTCCGCTCTTCCCGAGAAACCCTTTTGTGTGTCGCAGAAGTCGCTATTGTCCCCCTACAAGATTACAGAAGATTAACCCGTCACTCAAAATTCGTACAAAAGCAGCCGCTTCGGTGGCTGGAACGACTAGGCCATCCTCTCGACGTCAGCCTCGCCGTACCTTTGCTCGTCTTGAGACGACCTACGTCACGAATGCGTTGGATGTCACGTGGTCTCCGCTGGGCCTTCCCCGAGAGCTTGCCAGAGTGGGCCGTTTATAACGAAAAATACAGCCACCAGGATCAAAATAGAAGCGTGCGATGGTCATTTACGGATATTGTGGATCATATTCAACCTATTTTTGAACACGACGGGAATATTTCAAATTTCGTTGAAGTATTCCTTTAAAGGGATGCTGAACCGAAATTCGGATTTCACAAAATAAGCTTGCAGAAGTGTTCAACAGGGCGCCATAAACCACGAAGCATCACTCATATAAACATATCTCGAGCGGATGTCCGTATTTCTGGAAAATAAAGGAGCGAATGAGGGAGAATGTTGACGTCATCTTATCGCAGAATAGTTGACAAGGAGGAGAAATGGCCTCGCTCCCTTTGCTCCCCTCGCCCTCACGGAGTCAAAGCGAAAAGAGGAGAAAGCGAGAATCGGCGAGGCCACGCGTCCTTTCGGCCTTGTGCGAGCGCGTTCTTCTTTTACAAAAATACGACGATTCGTAGGAGATACCGTTTTATCAGTAACGTTTGGGGATTTATAGCGTCCCGCTTATCGATTCTGCGCTGTTTTCTGAAATTCGATTTTCGGTTCAGCATTAACAGAGTATAGCCATAGCTGGTGTACGCGGCTGTTGAGCGCGTGCTAACAGAGCTTCCACAGTTTTCTCGCAACATGCATTCTACACCATCAAGAGTGCCGATCTTATCAGCCTTTAATGAGACCTCGTTGTGAGCGTGCACTCTAAACAGCGCCCTTAAATATGGCATAGTAGCGGCTGGCAACGGAAATTACCCTGGCGACACAAGCTTTGAGCCGGAAATAAAAGAAATGGAGCAGGCAAATACCAGCAAAACAAATTATGTTAAAATGTCTAAAGCGCGAAGTGAAACACGTACGAAACAAAAAAGACACATATGACAAGGATCATGCGTTACAACTGATTTTATTGAAGAAACATTCACTCAGCAAGACTGTCATTCACCGTGCCGATAACAGGCCATAAACAAATAACATTTATCTGCAGTATTATATGAAGTCACCTAAAAAAAGGCATTGTTTTATCCAGCAGAAAATGGACCGCATGCACACAACTTCTCGCCCGCGTGCTCGATAGAGAAAGCTTCAACGATGATTTCTCTCTCCGTCGTTTTATTCGCTCTTTTAAAAAACTTCGTCAACAGTTTGGTTGCCTGCATGTTTGTTCAATAAAACCAGTTGTTAGTAGCGCCTGTCTTTGTGGACTGCGTTTCTTGATTCTTCCGTCTTTCCGTTCGAGCTTTTAGTTCTTTAAATGATATGAACCAACTAGTTCCAACCAAAGTTTTAAAACAAATTCACTCACCTCTCGGAGTCGTCAACTCGATCGAACGAGTCCCACGCTGCTGGTCATCAGCCGCAGAACTCTCAAGCGAGCAGTAGTATAGGCTCCGATGTAGGATTTCTGTCGCTATTACAAGCATCAGAGAATGGCACAACGCACTTGCCCAACAACATGTAGTTGACTGTCATCGCCGCGCGCCGCGAACAGAATCATGGCCACGTACTTCTGCGCCGGCATTTTATCAGCAGTGGAGCGCCTCTCGCGTGGCCAATTACGCTTCACCACCTCGTGGTAGAAATCACGAGAGACGATTTAACATGTGGGCAACCCGGTCAAATTCTCTGCATCACGGAGTCACCCGCAATCTTTAAATAAAAAATAAAACAGAAACGCAAATTGTAATGAAACATCGATATTAATAGGTTTGCCTCCTGTCAACTCTCTCGTCCACTCCATTTCCGATCGTCTATGGCACAAACACACCGATGCCTCCTCCAGTGTGTACCGAGACACCCATTACGAAGAAGGCAAGGGATATCACAGGACGGTTCCCGATGCCGTTCACGTCCTCGTCTCACTGTATTTTCCTCGATGACTCAAGCCCATTAACCGCCGCGTTCATTTGCTTCACGACAAGCACTTGAGCGAACATTGCTTGCTTGTATGCCTCTCCTAATAATTCGCACTCAGCCTCCAAAAATTAGGATGAACGCAGCAGACCGAATTTGTGAAATAAAAACCAAGTAAGAATATTCCCGTATTAACGAAAAACTGCCCTGGAACTTCGTGAAAGGCCCAAATGACAAGTCGGAGCGCAATTGTCGTAAGAATCTATGAAATAGGCTCCAAACTGGAGTTTAATGGCCCATTCAGACAGGCGGTATAAAGGTACATTTAGCATAGGTCCCTATTGTAAAGGGAGATGGAGTTCGTATTCACACGGCGCACAAAGGTTCCTTTCGCTAAACGAGGGTTTAGAATAAACGGAGGTCGCAAACCTCCCTTTACAGCTACTAGCCTCGGACCCATGAATTCCAAATTTAATAGACCCGGTAAGGTACACTGTAAAAGGCTCGAGGTACACCTAAGCACTTCTTATGAGGTGCGAATGCGAAAGCACGCACGCCGCTCTTCCCTTCAATTCTTTTCGCGGAGGATTCAAGAGACGGGCGTGAACATTACGTTTCTCCGTTGATTTGTCGGCTGTGACGCTAGGACTACAGCGCCTTGGGTGTCTGTTCGTATTTTATATTTCAACGAAATGTACCATGCCACACGTTCGAATTCCTCATTCTCAAGATTAATTATTAAAAGGAATTACTAAAACCCACGTAGAAATGAGAGAAAGCGTGTTCCAAAACATCAGCTAAATGCACTATAAAACCCAGCAGACACTCGACTTCCGGGACAAGCATCGAACTTCCGGTGGCTTCACTCCTGCCCGACTCGGAGCGCGGTTAAACGCCATCCAGCAGATCAGTCGATTTGACAGTTGATCCTTTGGGACGCGACACGCTCGGCGCCGATGATCTGAACTTTCGCACGTCATTCCGGCACGCGTCTCTCTTAAAAGGATACTACAACGAAATTTCCGCGATTATTTCTTGGTCTATTCGTGTTCAAGGGACTAGTATCACATCAGACACACCAATCTCTTGTTGAAAAAGTCACGAAAAGGAATTTTAAAAACGATTAGCGAAGAGCACCTGCTGTGGATGTCGCCAAAGGCCCGTTCACACTCTTGCGACCTCTTAAACTGGTTAAGTACAAAACGAGCGTCTTGGTAACAGTAATTAAACATGAGGAAGATGCATAGAAAGGGGGGACGGACAACGAAGACTTCGTTGTCCGTCCCCCCTTTCTATGTATTTTCCTCATGTTTAATTACTGAAAACTGGGTTCCTTAAAGGGGCAGTGCAACGATTTTCAGACTTTGGCCAATGAACTGCGGAAATTAATCTGCGTCACCTATGAAACGAAAAACCGAAAGCCGCATTTTCTTGCGGGCGCTAGTTCTTATTAAAAAAAAATGAAACAAATTGAAGGTCGAAGTGCCTCTCGAGTCTCAACTCTCCACGCCGACTTTCGAGTGACGTCTCTGGGGGTTCACGTGGTTTCCCCTTGGGCCCTCTCTTCAGAGACCCCAGCCGCTTCCTCCGCGATTGTCGACTTTCAAATGATTAGCCTCGTCGAAGGTCGCGGCGAGCGATAAACAGAAAGGACGGTTCGCCACGGGGCTGACGGCGAGTGTAGCAGCGGAGGGGGACAGGGTTTGTTGACTTCCGCGTATCCCCCAGAGACGCCGTCATTTTAGTTCCCGTAGCTGCCACCGGCGGCTGCAGATCGGCAAATAATTCGTTTTTTGCCTTGCGATTACGCAGCAGAATAGCCGTTTTTTGGGGAAAGGTGACGCGTTTTTGGTCACTTGGGCTTGTATGAACTATATAAAAATGCAAACTGGCAATTCTTTCAGCATTAAAACCGTTGCATTGTTCCTTTAAAACCTCTTACATCGAGAGTAGAGTTCCTGTATATAGCTACCTACGGTAGCAGAGTTGCGCATTCATCCTCGACGGGTGGCCGTAGCGCCGGCTTTCCTGCACGCCCTGGATGCTTTGCTCCTCACGTGACTAAATTTGGCGAATAGCGGCGCCGCGCGCGTCGCCGAGCATGGAAGACAGAAAAACGAGGAGAAGGAGGCGAAAGCAGGGGAACATATACGCCGGGGCGCGAGCAACGTCGTTGGATGCCTCGTTCACACTTGCGAACCGGCGACCGGATCCGAGAGAATTCTGACGTCCGGCGACGAAAGCAGGCAGAATTTCCGGCGGAGAGCAAGATCGCGCTGAAACCAATTTTCATCGCCGGAGAAAAGTTTTCTCTCGCCGCAAGCCAATCAGAACTAGGGGTGTCGCGAACCGGCCGAGGTTCGAGTGCGACCAGGTTCGACTTTTTCGAACTTTTAGTGGATATTTCGACGAACCTTGTATTGAGGTTCGACTCGTGTGTGCATGCGCAACAGGCTGGCCAGTTGGCTTCGGATTGGATGGTGATGGCTAAGGGATGAATCAAGGGCAGCGCTGATTCGTTACAAAAAAAATTAAGTTATTAACTTCTTCAGTGATTAGACCAAGTTTCTTTTAATTGCAACTGTTAATAAAATAATATAACCCTTTGCATAAAAAAAATCTCCAAACCTAGACATGCTTGTATCAAGGTCTGGCCACCATGGAGAATAGAAGGGTAGGAGAGGGCATGACGTCAGTCGCGAAGCCCCCACAAGCCATGCCCCTTGACGCCTCGCCTCTTTCTCATTTTCTAAAGTTAAGGCGTGGGCGAGTTGGTACGTACTTCGGAATAGACCGATGTCACCAAGCGAACTGCGCAGGCGCGCGCCTTCCGGAAGTGGTGCCGCCGCCATGCTACCTGTAGTCATCCCTTCTCGGCTTCCCGGCTACATACGGCTGCGCGTACGTACATCATCATAGATTATCATTTGGCACGCCCCGGTATCACCTTGATTCTCTAGCTTGTTTTTACTTCCTAAGATTGTGTTGTTTGTGATGCCTTACTTTCCTCAGCAAGTGCAGAAAAGCAGTTTCAGTCGTCTTATCGCTTTAGAATCGCTTTGTCGTCTGCTTCGTCGTCGTATGCTTCTTCGTCTTCGTGAACGCCTGAGCCCTCTGCCGTTCACGGGGTAATCCCACTGCGGCCGCGGAAAAAACAAAACAAAACAAAAAAAAAAACAACGGCGTCACTACTCGAGCATTCCGACTTCTCGGACGTCTCAATTACCTTGCAAACAAGTGAACATCTAGTGCAATAGCAAAGAACAAGAAAATTCGAGGGACCATCGGCTCGGTGTAGCACCACGGAACAGCATCAAATGTTATGAAAAACTGAGCTTGGTGGTGCTCAGTCTTGTGCATAACGTTTGATCAGCCATCAAGTAAGAGCAGCTAAATAGACTTTCTCGGTCAGCGATAGTTTTCTAAAAGTTGTTTCATTCTGGTTGACAGCCTGTGCGACAGAGTACAGATGAACAGCGGGAGAAGCCTGCACACAAAGAACTGATCTACAGAAAGGCCATGCCTGACGCGCCGTAATAATTGGCATCTATCAAAAAGAAGCAACCATGCCAGGTACCTGAAAGCTTGGGGTGGAGATGATGTTTCGTGCACAGTTTCTATTCAGTTTTATTTTGTTTGCGCAAGATCCGAACGCTAACAGTCGCCCGACGGGGGAAGCTTTTTTCTGCGGTCCCGACGGGTGCTAGCACAGAATAGATCAGTAACACCAGCCTAATAGACCACCACAAAATGGATGAGGTTCGTTTGTTACATTTTTGGTGGTAGGTACGTATTGCACTTCTAAATTGCATTATGTAATCTTTTCGCGTTGGTATGGAAAAAAAAAATAAAGGCTGCTTCCGAAAAAAAAAAAAAAAGTTGTTTTATTTCAAGTGGTGCATATCGGGAATCGCTGCTCTTTTTTAGTGATTGTCCTGGTCTTTTGAAGCACAGTTGTGGTTGAAACGTGTTGTCGCAATAACAGTTATAACCGCCAAAATACACCGAGTAAGAAGTGTATCAAAAGCAGCCTCCGCAAAGCAGTGCGGGGGTCCTATTTGAGATAGACCAACGAATAGGCCGCTACGGAGCAAATGGTCAGAAAGATTCCAGCTTACGGAACACTTCGGCACGCTCTGTGTCTCGTGCCCTCTAATCTTAGATATTTTAGCTGACGTGCAATAATTGGATATAAATTATGAAGCAAATCGCGAAACAAATCGTAAAACGCTATTTTTCCTGCCGCTCTGTCCGACTCTGTCGACCTTTCTTTGCCATGAGTCTTTCTTGCGGGAAGGCATAACATCCGAGGCCTTTTTGCCTGGTGCTGTTATTGTAGCTCCGTGGCATGCAACATGTGAAGCCACCGATTGAAAACCATGAGCCAACACCTGGCTAAAAGTCTCGTGCTAACCCAAAAATTTCCAAACGCCGGGCGTACGATGCGCGCCGACGCGGCCGGAAAACTGGGGAGAACTACAGGTACCAGAATGCACCACGGCAGCGGTGGCGTCGCGCAACTCCTCGTGAGATCGGTCTATTAAAAAAAAGTGAAGGCCATTTACAACTCCCTGTAACGCCGAATTGGAGCGCAGCTCTTGAGGAGGAGGAGGGAAGGGTAGACCCCTACTTCTCCTCCTCCCCTCATTCTTTAATATGCTCCGGGGCGGTCACCTGACCTCGGGGGGGGGGGGGGGGTGGAGGGGGGGGGGTCACGTGATCTCGGGGAGGGGGCCACGTGACCCCCCAGGTCACGTGACCTTGGGAGGTCACGTGGGGGTCACCTTGGGGGTCGCGTGACCTTCAGGTGACCTTGGGAGGGGTCACGTGACCTTAGAGGTCACGTGACCCCTCCCAAGGTCACGTGACCTTGGAGTGACCTGGGGGTCACGTGACCTTGGGGTGACCTTGGAAGGGGTCACGTGACCTTGGGGTGACCTTGGGAGGGGCCACGTGACCTTAGGGTGACCTTGGTTACGCCGACGGCGACGCCAACGGCGACGGCGATGCCAACGGCGACGGCGACACCGCTCAAGACGGAAACGGGCGCCTAAAGCGCGATCCAAACCAACGCTTCTTTTTGCGCCTGTAGGTCGTGCGGCTGCGGATGTGACGCATTTCGTGGCGTTTTTGCTGTTTCCGGGCGCGCTTTCTGAGTCAGAACCGTGCGCTTTGGTTTGGACGGGCGAAACTTCGGGCGACCGCGCACGCAGGCACGAGCGCACAAGCAAAGTGCAACTGCGACAGACTGGCCGGCCAGACGGCGAGAGAAAGAGAGAGAGAGAGATCGCGTTGTCATGTTGGAAGACAATAAAAGGGGGAGCAGAGGGCAGCCAGACGGCGAGAAACGCGGAGCCGGAACTAGCTTGCCCTCCACCGATTGGCCGGGACACAGGAGCGCCCTACTACGTCACCGCGCGTTTTTGTGCGCGTTGAGAAGAAGTTGAAATCAACCAACTTTCTTGTGCGCGCCCGGAAGGAGCGAAGAAGCGACGCGACGTCACGAAAATACGTCACATCCGCAGCCGCACGACCTACAGGCGCAAAAAGAAGCGTTGGTTTGGATCGCGCTTAAGAGCTCCGCTCTAAAACAGCGCGAAAAGACGAGGACCAGACAAAGAAGTGACACGGACGTATCATATTGCGATTTTGCGTTTAATAAACTCAGTTGTAAGTCAGCGCTACGTCCGTGTCACTTCCTTGTCCGGTCCTCGTCTTTTCGCTCTGTTTCTCATTTTCCTCCTTACTCTCACCACATCACGTGACCGTAGCTAGCCTTCGTCAAGCCTTCGCTCTCATAAAACCTACCGGACGGAGCGCGCGCAAGCCTGCAAGGGATCGTCCTACAATCAACCATCCATCTCGCACGTGACATGTCACGCGCACAAATCGCCAGACAGATCTGCGGTCACGCTGGCCACAATAGAGAGTTTTAGTAGACCGTTTTCGGTTTCCCGCTCCGCTCTATAGAAAGCGGAGTCGCCATCGCGCATGCGCGACCCGCTCTGGGATTTGAGCGTGGAGCGTCAGCTCCGCTATCGTCGCCATTTTAAGGAGTACGTTCCACTCTCAGTAAAGGTTCACTAGATGGTGCTTTTCTGGAAAGGTGGGTGCTCGCTATTTGAAATCTTGCTTGGGAGCACGCTTGACCCTTATGAACCTCGCTGCACTTAGAAGCTGCGCAGACTTTGTTTGAAAAGGCGTCCCCCAGAAAACGTTTCACGGTAGTCAAGAACCTCTGGCTGCTTCGAGAAATCGCTGGCCGCAATCCTTTCACGGCCCCTGAACGGTGGGAACAGGTGCTGCCTTGTCTAAGCCAGCGGGCTCGATTTTTCTATGCGAGATGACGACGACGACGTTGAGAGGATGACACACCGGGCGACGGCGGTGTCTCAATCTGAGCCCTGGGCCTCGGTTCCTCGGAGGCGGCAGCTTCTACTTCGGCTGGACTACCTTCTTGGAGCATGATTCTTTGACCCTAGTGGACCCCAGTGAGCAATAGCGCCATTATGTTCCTGGTGCTCCTTCATGCACTGATCGAACGGCGTGCAAGATCCTCATTGCTCGCTGCTCACCCGCCCAACCCGCCTCCACGAAGTCTGGACTTCTGCGAATCGGACTGCCACCCTCCCCAATACGAACAACCCATGTCGTCGTCATCTTGCACGTATATATACTCATCACATTACCATGTTCCCTAGACGCGGCACCGCGGGCCTCAATGGTACGGGCTGCTGCTTTCCGCGGTGCCGCGGCTCTCCAGAGCCAAAAATTAAAGGTTAAAGACCAAAGACTAAAGCAGCCGGCAAACGGACAGATATTTTGTTTGGTTACTTCAGGCAGCAAGACAGTGAAAATTAGCGAAAGTTGAGTGCTCCATTTATATTTCTACTTTTTTTCCCCAATGAAATGAGTCTTTTCTTCTTCGTATGCTTCGGTTTGTGATAGTGTGCCTTGGTGTTTATGTACACTGCGCGACGCTGTTAGCGGGAGCATTCAATATCCTGTTTTCATTTTTCACCTTAAATTCGAGGGGCTGACATTTGCCTATTGGTGTCGAATAAAGCGCTCGTTTGGGGCACTAATCTGAGCGACAAATTTTCAGCTTTTTCCAATAGCTGTCAAAAAAATAAACTGCAAATAAAAGCGATTTTTTTCGTGTTCGTATTAACAGTGGAGCGCAGTGTATGTATCTGCCTTGGGGGGTGACATGAAACCATTTTGCTTGACTATACACTTCTTTTTATTTCTTTTGTGTGTTTATGAAAGTGCGTTTTTCAGCTTAAGCTCCTGCCCAGTTTCTGCCTCACTTGTGCTACGGTCTTTTCTTGCAATAGAAGGCCACGCAACATAGTCTACTCTTACAATGCTGAATTCAACAGTAACACTGTAATTTGGTTAGATGCAATATTCACACGCACATCTGAGAAGTAAAATGGGAGTCGTTAGTAAACGTTTTTTATTAAAATATTTCTAGATGCCTTTCAGCCCAGTTGGACAGGTATTTCGCTCAGTACAAAAGCTTGAACATGATTTACTGTGATAATTTTATGCATTTTAATATTAAACAAACAAAAAATGCCCATGGTCTTTGTAGGTTTCGTCCAGCCGTCAAATTATGCCGTCTGCGCACATCACTGCCTGGTGCTTCACGACGAGCACCCTCTTGTGGTCTTCTTCTAATTTTTTTGATGGACGGCATATGGGCATGGTGTGCGGTCAACAAAACCCCAACAGTTGTTCAGGGGTGTTCCCTTGTCCTTGACGGCCTAATTAAAAAGACAAAGAAATACACTTTTACAACACGGCAGTATTTAAACACTACCAAAACATGTGATATGGGACTTGTTACTCCTCTAAGATAAAGCGTATTTCCATTGTAGGGTTGTAAAAAACTGAGTATCGTAAATTAATATATATATATATATATATATATATATATATATATATATATATATATATATAGTTGTTCCTTAATTCTGCTAAGGTTTGAGGCCGTCAAACTGTGCATGCGAGGCCCGCTACGCCGGAATTCCAAACGAAACTTCTAAAAATTGTGCTAATCTACCACTATTGCTTAGAAGTCCAGGGTTGTGTTTGCTAAATTTTGCATTGTTTATGCCTGTCTGGTTTTCACCAGACAAAAAATTGACGTGGAATATTCTTTCGGCCGTTATTGGTAACTCTTTTCAAAACACCACCGGGTAACATATTCGGCCGCCATATTTTGGGCATCGCTTTTAGTGCGAGACTTGTGACTAGAACCCATTTCATATTCAGTGTTGACGCAGCATTCGTGTCTAATACATTTAGACTCGCATCCGCGACAAACAATGACGTAGCTTCCTTGCTCCCTAGACACTTGGCCAAAATAAGGCGGCCTCGAAGACTAGCGGCACCATGGGTTGCACTTTTAAAAAGGCTGCATTCAAGTTTCTATTATTTTATAGATCTACCAAAGAAGTCCAATGCAAACATTTCTTGAGGGAAGTTAAACAATTCAAAAGTTGCGAGCGATTGTGAATAAATAAATCTGAGAGGGAATGGTTTCTTTGGTGCAGCTTGCGAGCGCTATGATCAGCTTTCAGTGGCATTTTCGACAGGAGGGTGCATGCACAGATATAATCGGCGTTCAAGCACGCGCACCCGTACATCTGACTGCATAGCCATAGGACGTCCACAAAACGCGACGACTTTACCGACGCCGTGCTGGTTGCAAAGTGATACTCGTTCACTTCGTTTGATTATGCTGTTTTGTGTTACATAGAACTCAAATCGAATGGCTTACTTTTTACGCGCGAGGCGTACGCTTTACTTCTTGATTCGACCTCTTTCAAGCTGAGGTCGCGGTCAAAAACATCGACGCGTATTGAGTAAGTGCAGCCATCTTGAGATCTAAACGATCACGCTAAGGACGCTGAGGGCAGTCCGCTCTACAACTTGTGAAGCGGAGCGCACGCTCACTCCGCTAACTATACGCTCCAACTCAGAGCGGGCCACGCATGCGCGGTGGGGACGATGCTTCTCGCAGAGCGTAAAGTAGAGCAAAGAGGGCTCATAAAAGTGGCCTACTAATACTCATAGATTACGAACGCACTCGTCGTGACTTATCCTGACACTGCCCATGTACACCTTTGGCGTATAGAAAAAAGTAACTTTTCACCAGACAGAGCAGCTGTGCTAGAAACAATGGAAACGCGAAATTTACACAAACCATGCAGGGTCTCACCTGTGAGCACAGCTCTAGTTTCGCCAGGGTACACCACCTATGTTTGTTCATATCAGCGAGCAGGTGGCCGAACCTCTCGTTGATGTAACCCACGATGAGGTTCACAGAACTGAAGAACACCGACAAGTTCCGTCCAAACGCTCATCCAAGTACGAACAGACGGTTGGGATATAGGCCAGTCGAGTAAGAACCATGCAAAGCGTCTCGCCAGATTGGCAACACCCTGCGCCGATCTGTCGGGTGCTGGTATTTGGAGGACCGCATGCAGAACAGCCGGGTCCTTCTTTAAGCAGGATAGCTTCCCTAAAGGGTTTCTTTTCTGCGTTGGAAATATACAGCAAACCGCGTTCGGAAAGGAAGCTTCGGCGCTTGATGGTACGAGGGATACGAATCATAGATTCGATGTCTCGCCAGCTTAATCTCGTTAGTAGAAGTCTCCTTCCTTGAGAACAGCGGGGATTCATCGTGCAGATGCCTTGCTAGCCTTGAGCAACACTGTACTCGTACTACGCAAAAGGATGTACTCGCAATGCGCAAACTTCGTCCTTTTCTCTTATTTTCTACTTCGAATAAGTAAATCTATTTGTTTTAATTCGAATGGAGCAGAAGCTACAAGAGCGAGTGCAGGCCTTTCAACGTCCTTAATAAGCACGCGCGCTCGTGCAGTGCAAGTACCGTTTAGAGCAACATGATCATGCTTATACCTTCGGCTTCACTCGCACACAAGGTGGAACGATTGTATTTATATTTTATAGCTTAATATAATTTCGGGTGTGTGCCTACTCTTTTGTGTTTATTATTGTCGCCTTCGTTTTTACTACCTCTACAATCACGCTCCGTTTTACTCTGTTGGTGTTAACGCTTAGGTTTTTTGGTCTTACTAGTACTATAAACGTCCACTTGTGGGGCTACGCAAGCAAATTTTTCGAACCCGCTCAAAACGCTCTTACGCTGAAGAAAAACGCTTTACTAAAACGCGTTTTTGGACCTCCGCTTTCTATTCCGGCGAAGCGGGCCGCGCATGCGCAGTTTGGCACCCTCAGAGCGGAGCGGAAGATGAAAACGGTCTACTAAAACTCTCTAATATCGTTTAAACTTTCTAGAAAGCTGTGAGCAAGATAGAATTTGAGGATCGGTTATTTCCTAGTACGCTGTCTCCGCTTTGTGTCTATATTCCTCATATATAAATAGCTGAAAACCTTTCGTGCCTATTGCTCCCCATCCATTTGCCTCAACCGATCCTCAAATTATATCTTGCTCACAGCTTTCCTGCTCTCAAATGACCCTCATCCCGTGTCTCCTTGTACTCCCTGGTTTGGCGTTTTGCAATGCGCCCCCAAAGCCAGCCTACCTACTCCGCGCTGTTTTATTTCTAGTCTTGCATGCACTTCGGAGTAAGGGGAGTGAGGACACACTAGCGCCATCTATTGGATAGCAGTGTAAACTTGGCGGTCCGGCCTATTTTCTATTTCTCTCGCGCATTATCCTTTCTTTCTCGGCTCGAAAATCTTTTGTCAATGTTATAAACGAGCTTTTCTTATAGGTATTACGCACATTTGACCTTGAAAATCCCTCAAAACCTTCGCTCTTGTAAAATGTAGTTCCAGGGTCACTGCATAGATGGCGCCAGCGTGCCCTCTTGGCAATGCAGTGGAAGGTACGTCCCGCGTCCCCTCTCCCATTTTGAGTGTACGCAGGCTCTCCTCCTCTCCCCGGAAATGGGGGAGAAGGAGAGCCTGCGTACACTCAAAATGGGAGAGGGAACGCGGGACGTATCTTCCACAGCATTGCCAAGAAAAGTGGGCGCAACTCAAAACCTGGAGAACGTTTGCAATTTAAAGGGATACTACAACGAAATTTCGGTGCTCATTTTTTTGGTCTATATGTGTTCAAAAGAGCAGTATCACATGGAACATACCAATATCTTGTTTAAAAAGTCTCGAAAAGTAATTTTAAAACAAATTAAACGATTAGCAAAGAGCACCTGGTGGATGTCGCTAACGCCTCGTTTGTAATGCTCGTCTAGGAACCTTGACAGCTAGTGACGGAGGTTGTCTCGTCTTCGGCCACGACGAGAGAAGGGGCGAAGGAGGAACTCCCTCTTCCCGAAAATCCCTTTTGTGTGTCGCAGAAGTCGCTATTGTCCCCCTAGAAGATTATGGAAGATTAACCCGTCACTCAAATTTCGTACAAAAGCAGCCGCTTCGGTGGCTGGAACGACTAGGCCATCCTCTCGACGTCAGCCTCGCCGTAGCTTTGCTCGTCTTGAGACGACCTACGTCACGATTGCGTTGGATGTCACGTGCTCTAAGCTGGGCCTTCTCCGAGCGCTTGCCAGAGTGGGCCGTTTATAACGAAAAATACAGCCCCCAGGATCAAAATACAAACGTGCGATTGTCATTTACGGATATTGTGGATCATCTTCAACCTATTTTTGAACACGACGGGAATATTTCAAATTTCGTTGAAGTATCCCTTTAATGGCGGCGCCTGAGGGAGAGGATTCGAGAAAGGATATGCGGGATATGCGCCAGTGTTGCCTGCACGAGAGCAGGCGCCCGCTCTGTTGCAACTCTGTTGCTCCATGCGCCTTTCCTCCTTTCGCCTCCCATTGAAAGCAACGAGCGCCTTGGCGCAGCCTCTCTCGCTTCCTTCTCGCTTCAAGAATTGCAAACGTCGAGCGGAGAAAGCAGGGTTGCCAGACAAGCAGTAACGTCCAAGATGGCGGAATTTACCATTTTTCGCGTTGGGATAATACAACGAAATTTCGGCGCTCATTTTTTGGTCTATGTGTGTTCAAAAAAGCAGTATCACATGGAACATACCAATATCTTGTTTAAAAAGTCTCGAAAAGAAATTTTAAAACGAATTAAACGATTAGCAAAGAGCACCTGGTGGATGTCGCTAACGCCTCGTTTGTAATGCTCGTCTAGCAACCTTGACAGCTAGTGACGGAGGTTGTCTCGTCTCCGGCCACGACGAGAGAAGGGGGGAAGGAGGAACTCCCCTCTTCCCGAGAATCCCTTTTGTGTGTCGCAGAAGTCGCTATTGTCCCCCTAGAAGATTATAGAAGCCCTTAGCAAAAAGAGGCCGTACTTCAAACGTAGTCTAAATATATTTAGTACGAATATACATTTTGTATTTATTCTGTATTATTTTGGCCGCATTCGAAATACGCACGTAATGTATTCAAAATACACTATAAATATGAATCAAAAAATATTTTAGATATACCAAAAATATTATCCCTTCACACTCAAGATGCCATTTGTGCATTAAAACCGGTTACACAATTTTTTTTTTATTTTCGATTTTGTCAGCAAATGGTGTCCCTGCGGTATTTGAAGGCGCTACTAGATACATCTCACCAAGGTACATTACAAACGAACACAAACACAAACACCATGACGCACTGAACAGCCCATTCACAGTCCCGTTGACTGCTCTAGAGCCTTATATAGCCTACATATTGAAGGTAATCATTTTTTCGGTGACCACCTCTGCGCTTATTAAGGTTCCAAGTATTCGATCTTCTCCTCGGGAGTCTGTCAAAGGGGAAACAGTGTTTTGAAGTTCGTGGACGATATCTCTTAGTAAAAGGCATTGGTACAACTAATAACAATTCGGCGCAGTCCTTAAAACAATATCCACACAAACGGCTCATAAAATACATGTTATTGCTTCTGTGCGTAGCACCACTCAGGACGAAGCGAATCAAGGCAGTATCTTCACATTAAAATACTGTAAACGACTTTATTTTCGTGAGGACCTAATTCTCGCAAAGTTCGCGAATCGCCTACAATTTCGAAAAGTAGGTCCCGTGAACAATTCCGGCAAAATGCATTAATATTAAAATCTATATTGCGATCCCAGCGCGTCGCGAAAATTAAAATTTGCGAATTATTCCAAAAATCCAACTTTGACCTAATCGCGAAATATTGAGCCCGCGAAAAATAAATATTTTACAGTAGTTGTTTTGCATTTCCATTTTAGTAGTTGACTATTTAATATGGTAGTTAATATCACTATATTAAAGTCACTATTCACATCACGTACAATGGTGAGTATACACGTTCAGTGAACTAACATTGTGCTAACAAAACCACTCCAAACGTATCTGGTCACAGCACCTGCTGAAGCTTTCCAGCATCAGCAAATATTGTAGTTGTAGTCCCCGAACCCCGTTTGTGATTGGTGTGCAAGGAACTGATCAGGTGTGTCCTTGATAGAAAAAAGGAAACAATAACATAAACTGGGCTGATTTATCAGTGCGATGCTCCGCAATTCAGTTGACAAACTAATCAAATGTTGTATTTAGGCGCTTCAGTGTACTCCGTATCTACTTGAAGTGAACTTCTAGAAGGGGAGCTTTTCAATATTTTGGTAGTTTAAGTCAAACTACCCAAGTATTGAAGTCAAAAGGTACTTCGAGTATAACACAACAGTATTTACGATTTTCAGGTATTTTAAGAGTATTCTGCACGTATTTTTGATTGCTCCATTTTTTAGGGTTGGAGTATATTTTGCATGAATTAAATAAATATTTCAAGAAATATACGTGAAAGGTATTTTGTGCCTATTAATTTAGTATTTACATATTTCAAAACGCATGAAGTGAACTTCAAATGTAGTTTAAGTAAAGGTATTTTAAAATGATTTTTAGAAGTATATTTTAGTACTAAGTAAAAAAAAAAGAAGTTTATATTTTCGGTCTATTTTTCGTGTACTTAAAATTATGAACTGTATTTCAAATATACTCAAATTAGAATGTGGTATATTTCAAACGTATTAGTTTTCGCTAAGATTAACCCGTCACTCAAAATTCATACAAAAGCAGCAGCTTCGGTGGCTGGAACGACTAGGCCATCCTCTCGACGTCAGCCTCGCCGTAGCTTTGCTCGTCTTGAGACGACCTACGTCACGATTGCGTCGGATGTCACGTGCTCTAAGCTGGGCCTTCTCCGAGCGCTTGCCAGAGTGGGCCGTTTATAACGAAAAATACAGCCACCAGGATCAAAATACAAACGTGCGATTGTCATTTACAGATACTGTGGATCATATTCAACCTATTTTTGAACACGACGGGAATATTTCAAATTTCGTTGAGGTATCCCTTTAAAGGGCAACTCCGCTATATTCCGAAGATTTTGGGATAATGATTGATTTCGAATTAAAAAGCCCTAGTAAAACACACTACGTCGTTTGCTTCGCAAAAAAATAGGATATATATTTTTAAATCTGATTATAAACACAAGCGGAAATTGAAACCGAAACTTCGGCTCCGCCCGGCAACATTGGCCTCGGGTCGCCAAGTACATGGCCATCACGTGGTACGAGATGTCACGTGACCCTCCGCCCAACGACGGGCGGGATTGGGGCGGGCGTGTGGCAGGCGCGAGTGTCGTCTGCACCGCACTCTTCGCCACGTTTTGGTGTCTACGGCATTCGACGACGTCTGCACGACTGCGACATGAGTGTGCGCGCATGTGGTGTCCGTAGTGTGGACGAAACTCCGAGAGACAATAATCACAATCGGTGAGACGACGACGGTGGTTGTGACGCGGAAGACAGTGGTTACGGCGGGACCACGGCGGGTGGCCGGACGGCTCCCAAGAAACGCGCTGCGCAGGCGCGTTACGCCAATCACGTGGCGTAACGCGCCTGCGCAACGTTGCTGACGTCATGCGCTACGCTCGCCCGGAGAAATGAAAACAGGCAAAAGGGGGCCATGTAGATGGCGTTTAGCTCAATGTTGGCTCCGCCCATGCCGTAGCCTTGACTGCGCTGTTGGTTGCGCCTGAATTCGCCCGCTCAAGTCAGCCGATTTCGGCAACTTGGCGAGTTGCAAAGTTTGCCGGACGGTTCAAGAAACATTTAGACAGAACTGCGTCGTAAGATTTCACGTGTGGTCTTCCTAGGCGATACTGAAGAGGACTGCATTGTTTTTTCAAAACCAAAAATGAAGCGGAGTTGCCCTTTAACCTATCGCAACAAAACTGGTGGCTATGGAAAAGTAATCATTGATACCTTGGGTAAATTATTCAAGCACCTTAAAAGGGCACTGACACATCAAAATCATATTTTTTTTTTATTATCCGAAACGATTGAAAACGATGCCGGGACATTACCCTCAAAATTTGAGATTTGGGAATTCAGTATTCGTGAAGTAAAAAAACAATTTCCAAATGCCGAATTCGAAGTTCCCGCGCGATCGGCGCCGGTGCCTTGACGTCAAAAATCGCGGAGACCTGAGAGTCGACTTCCTTTCACCACTCCCTGCTGTTGCCATGGCGACCCAAAGCGAGGAGGAAAGGAGCGAGCGCCCGGCGTTGCGGCGGACCGGTTTTGAGCGGTGTCGCCTGTTTTCCGTTGGAGGATACAAATCCAGGAGACGGCACCACAACGAACTCCCGATTCTTGGTATTTCAAAAAGAAGGGCCGTAGTGCGTTCGCTATTGCGTTAAAAAACATGTTTTAGGATTGCCGTAATTAAATGTTATAGAGATGTCGCCTACAAAGCTTCTAAATTTCCTGATTTTTGACGTCACCGATCAAAAGAAGCGAGGAGGCGAGACGCGGGAAAATCAAACGCCAAAAATAAAAAGGCGCGCGCGCGCGCGGGAAAATTTTTTTTCGCGATGCGGTTTTTTTCCGTGTCTATGACTGCAACTTGCATCGTTTTAGACAATAAAAATAAATACGACCTTTGGGGTGTCAGTGCCCCTTTAATGGGCTTCTATGACCTGAGTTAGGAAAGAAAGCGACCCTTTGCCCCATAGACTCCCAGCAAAATTTAGCAATGAAATGGCGTCCATGTCCCGTGATCGCCGATCTAGCAGTTGCAACCACCCTCACTTGAGCCTCCGTAGTGTTCTCTCTTCCTAAGAAATTTTAAGAGGTTTTAACAAGTCTCGGTATCTCTCGGTCGTACTCGGTCACAAGAACTCCACCGATTTTTTGAGCTACCTGAACTAACTATATTTTCTGACTCCCCGGCCTTTACTCTCTCCGGTATGCTATTTAGAATCGCGAAATTGATAATAGGTGTTGTGAAATCGGCAAATGAAAATGATGCAAAAACCAACATTCAAATATACGCGCACTTTTCAGTGCCGTGACGTCAGTGGCAGGTAGGCTTGCCAGTCGAGCAAGCAGCCAAAAAATAGAATATGCCAATCATTTGTTCCGTACTGGAGCACGGGTACTGCAGCGAGCTTCCCATGCATTCATTTGACACCATGAAACTTCTTCGAATCAGTTTAAAACTAAATCTACAGCCCAAAGAGTGAACCCCTGCCCTCCACTGACGTCACTTTTTCATTGTTGCCAGTAGAGACTTCGAGCTTGAAAAACACGGCAAGGACCAAAACTGTAAATTCAATAGGTGACATTCACTTGACGCCACTCGCTAGGTTCGCTGGCATCGCCCACCACGGTCGCCATCTTCGAGGTCTCTTGCTATCGCGAATGCCATCTGTTCGGACCTTTTGAGCGTGGTTTAGCAGTATTATACAACTTTAAAGGGTCTTTTTGATCGAAACTAGGGGTTATTCTTATACTTTGGTGCTTTTGAAGTGCCGTGGGAGTATTTTTTGTGTGTTTTAGTTAGTTTTTGTCGCTATCGGACTCGTTTACCGCGGCCGCGTTGCTCCCTTGGCTCCATATGAAGCGCTCCGTGTCGCCCGCCTTGCCGACGGCGGTAGCTCTTGCAAGAACTAATTTTTCTACTTTGATGCTTTTGTAGCACGGTGTGATTACTGTTTGTTTTGTTTTGCAAGTTTCTTTATTGTTTTTCTCTAGCGGATTTTCTGTACTACGGCCGTGTAACCGTGTTGCTCCATCGCCGCTGTGTCGTACATACGTCGTGCCTTCGGTGTTCGCTCATGTGCAGAAACATACCGTGCGGCTCACAGAGTGCGCAGCTTATGAAAAATGCGGCACATTTTCCACTAGCCCAAGTGATTTAAAACCGCATGTAAGCGATTTGGCGAGCGGGAAGACAAGCGACGGCGACCCGCTTCGCTGCCGCTCGGTCACTCGCGCGACGAGGCAAACCGTATGAAAGCGACGGGAGCACACGGCCAAGGCGATGAGCGCTAAGTTTTCTAGAAATCCCAAAACCGAGCTACGCGACGAGTGACAGTGAAGGGTGAACCGCATGTAAGCGATTTAGCGAGCGATGGCGACAGCGACGGGAGTCGGCGACGAGCGACGGAGATTTCTCGCGATCGGTCGTCGCGTCGCTCGGTTTTCGGATTTCTAGAAAGGGTCGCTTATCGCCTTGGTCGCCTGCTCCCGTCGCTTTCATGCGGTTTGCCACGTCGCGCGAGTGACCGAGCGACAGCGAAGCGGGTCGTCGTCGCTTGTCTCGTCGCTCTCGCTCGTCTCGTCCCGTCGCTCGCCAAATTGCTTCTATGCGGTTCAGCCTTCACACACGGTACTCAGCGGCAACAAGGAAACCGGCCCGCCCCCGCGAGACCAACTTTTCTTCTCTCTTCTGTTCAACGAAGCTTTAACGATATGAAATTAGCACACACTAGCAGCGGACGACCGCGTAGCTATGGTGCACTAGAACTAGTACACCATAGCGTAGCGGGCCAAGCCCAGTGTTGCCAACTCAAAAATTGAAAACCCGCAGTCGGAATCCCAAAAACCGCTAAAAACCACTAAATCCAAAACACAACGCAAAAAAGACTTTTTAACAATTTTTTTTCTTTAATTCTTGCCCAGAGCTATAATAACAGTATAGATCACATCAATGTCATCTGAAAGAAAGCTTTCTTTTTGTTTTGACTAGAAAGCCTTGCACGCCACGGCACAGTTCACACAGGTGATCCAAAGCCAAAATTGCGGAGTGAGCGCACACGAACATGGCAAGGGACCCTTCAGCAGTGCGTGACTAGTCAGACTTCCGTTCAACTCGTAGAGTCGTCTGCCTGCCAGAGGAGAAAAGTGCAGCGGCTGAAACATGCTTTTTTGTTGCAGCGTGAGCGACCGAATCCACGTGCTTCGCAGATAGTTCCCTTCTGCAATAGCGGCACCTGGCCAACACCACCTAGACAGAAGGACTCCAGACGCGTCATCATAGTCAGATCGATCGAGGCGAGAGATTGGGCACGAGTGCTGCGTCAGTGTTCGGCTGCGGCTCGTGGCCAATCAGCGCGTCGAAGGTCGGGCTCGGGTCCAATAGCCGACCGAGCGCGATCCGACTGTGATGACGTTTCATAGAAGAAGAGGAAACCATGCGGAGGCCTTCTGTCTAGGTGGTGTTGACCTGGCTCGTCTGCTATCACTAGGAACCTCCAGTAGCCAGTCTTTTCTAAACTTTTGAGCGGACTTCACCCGACCCATTTCACTAAGCAGTGACAAAAAAACGTCAAAGGAACATTGGAATATACATGCTGTTCCAACGTGCGTGCACAAAACAGGGAGACATGTTCCGATATTTGATGCCTTAGTGTTTTGATGACGTCAGAAGCGTCGCCCTTACTAACCAGGACATTGCTTAGAGTGAGCGAAGACGACTGTGGCTGATTATGAATATGATAGGTTCATTGTTGACAGCAAATTAATATAAAACTTCTATATCTCTAAAAAACTGCCAAGATTGCATAAAACCGGCTAAAAATCCCGCCGCCCGCAAAACAATAATTTATCCCGCTAAACAGAACCAAAAACCGCTAAGTTTAGCGGGAAAACCGCTAAATTGGCAACACTGCCCAAGCCAGTCAAACCGAGACCCAAGGAGGTTAGAAGTACTAGGAGGGGGCACGTTGCAATATTGGTGAAGCCTAGTCATAAAAAGTTTAAACGATTTTGTGCCCAGCGTGACCGCAGATCTGTCTGGCGATTGGTGCGCGTGACATGTCACGTGCGCGATGGATGGTTGAATGTAGGAGGATCGTTGCAGGCTTGCGCGCGCTCCGTCCGGTAGGTTTTATCAGATCGAAGGCTAGGTTGTGGTGTATTCTAGTACACCATAGCTAGACGAAGGCTAGCTACGGTCACGTGGTGTGGTGAGAGTGAGGAGGAAAATGCGAAAGAGGCGAGGCGTCAAGGGAGCATGCCTTGCGGAGGCTACGCGGCTGACGTCATGCCCTCTCCTACCCTTCTATTCTCCATGCCGAGACCTCGAAGATGGCGGATCGACGGTGGCGCTGCCTGGCAAAATCGAACCTGCAGGCTCAGTGAATACCACCTATAACTTCACAAAAAAACAATATTTTGACCTAATATTTGGGATACTATTTTCACGATGTTTGTTGGTTAGTTTAGCAAAATTTCAAGGAAATCGGAGACAATGAAAAAACCGGTGGAGTACCCCTTTAAAGGGACCCTGCAACAACTTTTTGACTGTTTTTTTTTTTTTTTAAGTGGCACCGAACCTGAGCGCACTGAGCGTAGTAACTGAAAGAAACTTCTCTTTCCTCAAATTTCGCTTTATTTTAAAAGTTATAGGCAAATTAGAATCACAAAAACAAGCAAAAAATAACCTCCTTGATGACGTCGTAGGTTCTGGCTTGAGTGGCCGTGAACTAGAGGAGGAGGAGTAGTGAGCTCATCGAGCGCTCACGGCTGCCGCACTCCGTGTCGACGGCTCGAGAGGGCGCCACTAAAGCACGTGTTGGATAGTCTGTATGAAGCGGGCGGCTAGGGCGGCTCGCATTGCATTTGCTGCGCGATTAAGGACTAATTTGGCATAACACTTCATTGGCCACAAACGACAGCAAACACGGTGTAAAGATCAGTTCAGGACGGTAGCCACTTCGCGCTGCCGTACCGCCAAATGCCACATCGCCAGCCAAGCCCGCGCCGAAAGCCTTCGACACGCTCGGAACCGGTCGGATCCTCGAGCCGGTATACGACCGCAACGCCACCGCGTACATCCGGCACCTTTCTACGCTCGCTGTTCGTCGGAGCCTCATCCCACTAGCCTTTTCTAGTATGCGCCGTTTTTTTCCGCCGCTTGGTGGCGGGTTTGTCGACGGGTCTTTTCTTGTTTCCGTACTTTATAAACTGCATTTGTTTCTTTTCTGATCTAAAATACCGAACAAAAACTACCTTCATACATAACTGAAACGGTTCGCGACACTTATACTTTGTATTTCGATTAAAAAAAAAATCTTTTAGCGGCTCTGACCAGTAGTAAGCCCAGGACCAAAGTCGTCACATGTTGCGCTCTTTCGGCAACGCAGGTCGCCCTCGTCGGTGGAAGAGGTTTCCGCGCCGTCCGGTTAAAATACGACGCACTGATATTTAGTTACTCTCTTTGTGCCCGCTGGCTTGCCCGAACCCCAAGAGACGTGGAAACCGCAAAAAAGGTAGACGCTTAAATATGATTGCAGGGCCTTTTTAACGCCTCGTTTGTAATGCCCGTCTAGGACTTTGACAGGTAGTGACGATAACTGTCTCGCCTCCGGCCACCACGAGAGAAGACGGTAAGCAGGGACTCCCCTCTCCCCGAGACCCTCTTTTGTGTGACCCAGACGTCGCTATTGTCCCTCTACAAGACTATAAAAGATTCAACCGTCACTCAAAATTCGTACAAAAGCAGCTTTAGGGTTAGTTGCGGTGGCCCGATCACTGGCGCGCTTCGGCCACTTCCGTGGCTGGAACGGCTAAGACATCCACTCGACGTCAGCCCCGCCTCCGCTTTGCTTGTCCCGAGACAATCTACGTCACGATAGCGCCGAATGTGACGCGCTCTCCGCTGGCTGCTCTCCGAGCGCTTGCCAGGGTGGGCCGTTTATAACGAAAAATACTGCCATCAGGCTCAAAATACAAACGTGCGATTGTCATTTACGGATGTTGTGCATCATATTCAGCCTATTTCTGAACAGTGAACACGACGGGTATATATTTCAAATTTCGTTGAAGTATGTAAGCACTGTGGGTCACAGTAATGCTATGAAAGTAATAAACGTTCCTATCTCAACGTTGTTGCACGGCCCACATAAATTTAATCAAATTATACACCTGTTAATTTTCTCGTGTACCCTTTCATTTCGAAACGATTGAGACGCCGTGTTGAGTACACGGAGGCACGCAACCACACGAAGTTGCAACAAAAAATATACTTTTGTAAGCCATAAGGCAGCACATATCACACGGACAGATATTTGAGCGAGCAGTGCCGGCCGTGTAATCGCGGCCATGCGAGACAGTCCTCTTCATCCAGACACGAGCGCTGCCCAGCCTTGCATTGTCACTTCCCTGCAAGAGGTTTCACTCAACAAAACAACTTGCCAATCAGGGGAACCTTTTCCTTAAACGGGGTGAACGCCATCAGTTATTGGCCTACGGTGTCGCCCTTGAAGTCAAACCGTCCAGACCTTGCTACTAAGTCTGTGCCGCCTTTAATAAATGCGACATCTCAGGTTTTTTGTTTGTGTTTTTCAAGAAACGATATAAATCGGCGTACGCTTATCATAGCGTTTTTTTTTCTTGCTTTATTTTTTTGTGTGTGTGTTTGAGCAGCATTTGTTAGAGACACCGACACCCCCCAAAAAGCCCGGCGATTTATTATTGTGTCAGAAGACTACCCAATCAATGTGTTGCTGCAGCGTCGCGTATATTCTTTTATAAAATAAAAAAAATTAAAAAAAAACTGCTCGAAACCAAAACTGAAACTGGACTGGTGCGGAAGAAGAAATATAGAGGACAGAGTTGGCAAAAATCACGTGGCTGTGCAACTTTTTTTTTTCAATCGGCGTATTTGCAGCTTTTTAGAAGCCACAAAAAACTGTTATCGCTGTTATTGAGGTTCGACTCGTGTGCGCATGCGCGACAGGCTGGCCAGTTGGCCTCGGATTGGATGGTGATGGCTAAGGCAATTAAGGGCACCGCTGATTGGTTATTTCAGTTAATACAGTACAAAAATATTAGGTTATTAACTTTTTGAGTGATTAGAATTGATATCTTTTAATTGCAACTGTTCATAAAATAAAATAACCGGTTGCATATAAATAAATTCTCCAAACCTAGACATGCTTGTATCAAGGTCTGGCCACACTGTCCGCAAAGTCCAACGAGGTCAACGTTAAAACACTCAGTTTGGAAACTCCCATAAAGACAGCTTTGAAAAAGTGGCCCCAAACTGTCTCCGAGCACCGAGCTAATAACGAACACAACGCCACCATTTCTCCCGCAGCGGCCACTCGAGGAACTGCACGTGACTTCTATTTTGGCTTTAAGAACAGATACAGCGGTAGAGGTTACATGGGTGCCATCCCCGGCGGACGCGCCGCGTTGAGTAAAGCGCGATCCAAACCAACGCTTCTTTTTGCGCCTGTAGGTCGTGCGGCTGCGGATGTGACGCATTTCGTGGCGTTTTTGCTGTTTCCGGGCGCGCTTTCTGAGTCAGAACCGTGCGCTTTGGTTTGGACGGGCGAAACTTTGGGCGAGCGCACACGCGCGCACGCAGGCACGAGCGCACAAGCAAAGTGCAACTGCGACAGACTGGCCGGCCAGACGGCGAGAGAAAGAGAGAGAGAGAGAGAGAGATCGCGTGGTCATGTTGGAAGAGAATAAAAGGGGCGGAGGAGAGGGCAGCCAGACGGCGAGAAACGCGGAGCCGGAACTAGCTTGCCCTCCACCGATTGGCCGGGACACAGGAGCGCCCTACTACGTCACCGCGCGTTTTTGTGCGCATTGAGAAAGAAGTTGAAATCAACCAACTTTCTTGTGCGCGCCCGGAAGGAGCAAAGAAGCGGCGCGACGTCACGAAAATGCGTCACATCCGCAGCCGCACGACCTACAGGCGCAAAAAGGAGCGTTGGTTTGGATCGCGCTTTACCGAAGTTAAAATGTACCTAGGGCGGGACGTGCTACCTGAAAGGCCCGCTGAGGCATGGTTGTATAAAAACAATATTAACTGTGCCGCAAAATCCTGCAAACTAAAGATTTTAAAAACATAACGCGCCCCTCTTTTGGTACTAAACTCCAATAAATTTCATACAAAAAGAGTCTTTTCCGTTTGTTTTTACGCAAAAACAGGCTTTCAAAAAGCTCTAGGTGACCACAGTTCAGACAAGTGACAAAGAGTGGCGCTGTTGTCGCATTTAGCCCGGTCTCGGTGGACGCCAGCGGCCCAGGTTTCGACGAAGAGTTTCCCAACTGAGTGTTTTAGTAACGTTGAACGAGGTCAACGAGGTAGGCAAAGTCGAACCGGTCGAATCTGGTGAAAAGTTCGAAGGCTCGTCGAACCAGTTCGACCCAAAAATCTGGTTCGACAAAAGTTCGCGACACCCCTAGTCGAAACCATAGAAAACGGCAAGTGAACACGAAGAAGAGAGTGAGTGCGAATAAAACCGGCCAGTTTTTAATCAATAACTTTTGAGCGGGAAAAAAAAAAAAAAAAAAACGAATTTTGAGCCGCAAAATGTGTTCTCGGTAGTAGGCTCTCATATGTTATGTACAAATAAAAACCTTGGCGAGCATAAATACCCCGTCAATTTAGTTTAGCACGAGTTGTTATGTAACTGATTTATAAATGTAGTTCAACGTTCCTACAATGTAAAATACTAGCCGCTTTGTCGAGAAAAAAAATATCAGGCAAGATAGAGGACGCCTTTCTTACCAACAACGCCGACGCGATACGCCGCTACTCCAGCTCGCCTTGAACGACGAGAAATGATTTCTCGTTTAATAAATGAACTCGAAGTCCCCATATGAAGACTGGTTTTTGAAACGACGGATTGAGACTGTTTGCTAATGGCGCCGAAAGCCGGCGTCATCTTATCGACTCAAAAGCGACGCGAGTTCCGCAGGCGGCGACAGTCACAGAACCAAAAACAGGCGCGGGGCGCGGTAACAAGGAACTGCCCCCCCCCCCCCCCCCCCAAAAAAAAAAAAAAACAGTCAAAAAAAGTTGACAAATTATTTTTTTATTTTTAAACCGATTATGTGCCCATTCAATGTGTTTTATTACAAAGGATGATAAAACCATGCATTGACAACTGACATCAAAAAAGCTCGCGCAGCTTTTGAGTCGAAAATATCGTCTGCTACACAGATCTGCTATTTGACGCCGGCTGTCGGCGCCGTGTGCTCGTCCGTTTGCGGCAGATTGGCGTCGCGACCGCTAGAGCACTATATAGCTCCTACGGAGCAGAGTAGCGCAATCCTTTGAACTCCGTGTTTTGCCGACAACATGGCCGACAGAGCGGATCGGCGCGAGTCACGTGGTACTCAGGGTTCCAGGAGGCGGCCCGCCCTATGGGAGAATACATGGAGACCGACTCAACACGGCTGATTAAAAAATGAACGGCGAGTTCACACTTTTCAAAACTAGTCTGTCGTGAAGTTAGTAAAGCACTAAACATTTTATCAAAGTTTTAATAATATCGGATGCGTGTGCAAATTTTGAGAAGGCAATTTCCAAGGCAATGGCGTTTGAAGCAGACGATTTTTGCTCGCAGTGGAGATGGGCTTTTCGGGTTGGCCGGAGCGGGTCACGTGAATGGTGTGACGTCGCCGTGTCGTCTGCTGCATGATGCCGCTCAGGCAATTTTTTAAAAAAAGTCACGTCCTTGTGGGGCACAAAACTTAGCGAAAATTATTCTAAAGTGTTCCATTATTGTGTCAAAAACGATTGCCATTCCGTACATCCCCACAATACTGAAGAAACAACGATTTTCTCACGTTCTCCATGCATTTCTGACCGCAGTTGGAACCTCCGGGCGTTCGCCGCTAATCGCCGAGGGGCGGCGTTCTAGATTGCGCTACTCTGCTCCGAAGGAGCTATATAGTGCTCTAGCGACCGCTTGCGCCATCTCTTGTTTTCCGTGCAAAACGACACCTTATTCTTTAAAAAAAAAAAAAAAAATGCACCACTTGTTTGCAACATTGCACAAAATCATAGCGCGATAGGTTAATTAAGAAACCGATTTTTGCGGTTTAGAGAGACTGGCCGACACCCTGTCTCAGACACGCTGCACTAGACAGTGCCAGGTTTTCTTTTTTTCTTTCTTTTGCTTTTGAATTATTCTTTATTGCGTATTCCATAGAGGCGGATTCATCGATATGGCCGGGTTTAGCGGATTTTTTACCAACGTCTGTATTTATCGATGCGAGACTCCGCCGGCAGACGGCGCAAGCGCCTTAAAAGTTCAGAGACTTTTCTGTTTTTGTTTTGTTTTGCTTCTGTGCTTGTGGGTTACTTTGCTAGGACTCGACGGCGACTCGCTTGACTCGTCCGTGGTAAGATTGCACGTCAAGCCTCGGTTAATCTATAAATCCGGCCTCGGAGGTCGCGTGCAAATTAATACCTCGCTCTGCCCCACGTACCGCGGCCCCTGACCAAGTTAACAGCGGGACGACTGGTCCATTTCCGCCGCACAAGCGGGCAGGCGCGGCCCGGCATTGTCCGTTCGAAGCGGCGGCCACCGCGGCAGCTAGGGGAGGAGGGGGGGTTCATTCCACTAATTCCGCGTTCTATTTCAAACGTTAGCGATTCGGTCGGCCCGTCGGCTCTTCGAACTGCCTCAGCTTCGTTCTTCGAGCCCCACAAGGCGTCGTTGACCTTCCAGCGAGGCAGTCCTTCCGATCCGACGTCGGGGTAAACATCGTAGCTTCACCCTATTGCTTTGGTGATATGGTGGAATGCCTATCTCGTACAACCCGCGAATGATGGCGGCTCGACCGTCTTTTTTTTTAATTTTTTTTTTTATTATTATTATTACGATGGAGTGCATCGCTTTTTTTTCGACGAATTCGTTTTTTGGGCATGTTTTTGTGCTCTCCGCGCGTTTTCAATTTGCGGTAATCGATTCTGCACAGCGGGAATCGAGGCCGCACGTAAGGCTTATGGAAAACCTTGCGAATTAGCGAGACTTTTTTTTTTTCTTTCTCCCCTGTTTTTCTGTTTGCTTTGCTTCTATGCGGAATTGATTTCCGCGTGAGCAAAGTCGAAGTGATGTGGTCTAAGACTGCTACTTTCAGGGACTGTTTAAAAGAAGGCTCTGCGAACGTGTAAGGTAAACACCGTGCCGTTGCTGTTTCGCAGTAGTGGTCGCGAATCAAGTAATTGGATTGCGATTTCCGATAAAGCAATTACGCTTTGAGTTTCCCCTTGGTTCATTTATTTTGCTTTCTTTTCTAGAGCCAGGGCCCTTTGTTTTGCCATGGATAAAAAGGTAATTATGATTGCTCCTCGGTTTCTTTGTCTTCCTTGTTTTGAAGCCCCCGAATTTGAAGTTTGGTCCTCGTTTTCTTTTTTCCGTGCCCTGCGGTTATCGCCTCGCTTAGCAGCAACTTCGTCTTCCGTCACGTCGATCGTTTGCGTCATTGCACGAGTCACTCTGTTAGCCTTACTTCGAACACAAGAAAACAACAACAAAGCCTACTAAAGTAAATCTGTTACACGCTGCAGATGGTGGGAGGTTAAGGATTGCAGATGCAGGAAAGCCACATGGCTTTCGGCATTGTTGGGGGAGCAAATGTCTTAATGGTGCATAACAATCGGCATGAGATGAAATGCGATGTTGCCCATATAGCACATATCAGTTCACGTCGCACCTCCCAAATGGTTATTTGCGAAGATGCTGCTGGCATTTCACACTGAGCCAAGTTTTGCTCCCATTCGTGTTTCTTGCATGACCTGTGAACTGAGCAGTAGGTGAATGTCGTTCAAAGCAGTCCATTGTGTCACATTGACCACAGGATAACATTTGGTAGTGTTGAGGGAAGCAAGTTCATGTATAGCAGAGATGACGGTCAGCAACCTGCAATACTTGTGTGCAAAAACTTGTACAACACTGAAGAGCTTTAGTAGGGTGGTTGGTGCATGTCCAGCTCACGGTGGACTGCCCTTGCAATAAGATGGCACTGTGCTTGCATAAAGTGCTCCAAGTTGTAGCATAGTTAGTTCTTAAAATGAGTGCCTGCTCTGGCTCGCTGTGCATTGATTTGAGCATTGTTTACATAGCTTGTCGACATAATCAATAGCTCCCAAAATGGTTGTTCAGCTTCACCCGTGTTAGCATTTCTGCTGGCATTTCACTTGCGTGAAAGAGAACAACATTCAAGAAATATAGGGACTACAGTGCGTGCAGCTGTTAAATGAAGCGTGTGAGCGGTGGTCTGAGCTGCCATTGACCAATTTCTAAGCATTCCACGCATGCGTGACACCGCCATAACTGTAGTCCACAGGAGGTGGGTGCCACTGCACGAGACAGCTCGTGTCGTTTGATGCTCTGCTCGCGCAGACCCGCAGCGGGGTTGTCGCGCGTGCAGAAAGACTACAGTTCCCACGATGCATGCTGGCATCAGTGGCAGAATGAAACTGGTGTGAGTTTGGTTTATTGGAGCCGCCTAGCAGCAAAATCGGTAGTTTAACACAAACAAAAAAATGTCTGCCGCTACTCACACGCTTTGTTTAATAGTTGCCGGCACTGTACGTAGCACGTGACGCAAATTGGTACGCGTGGCATTTATTCGGGCTCGGTGTGAAGCAGACCAGCAGGTATAGTGGCAGACTGTGTACCCTAAGGAAAACGACTTTGAAAGTGGCGAGCTTGCACCAGAAATGGAACGTTTGTAAGACACACTTTTTCATTCTATCGTGTCGGCAGCTATAAACGACCCTCTTTTCAGAGTTTACTCAAAACGTCCACGACCCGTCGTACGCAGAAAAAAGGCAAGGTAGCAAAAGCCGGGGTCAAGGGCAAGCCCACGCACGGGGGTCTTAGGGCCCAATCGACCCGGGGACGCAAGGCCGCCGCCCCTTCCTCCCCGGTCAAGAGGGCAGCCAATGCGCTGCAGGCTAAGATCAGCACACGGAATGGCTCCGGCACCAACTGCAAGAGCTGTCGGCGGAGCTTCGCCACGGAGCGGGGGCTCAAGATGCACCAACGCAGACCCTGCAAGCCCGACAATGAGGTGGGTGGGAACTCGTAGCCCTTCACTTTCGGTGGTGTTGGTACGGAGGCCAAGCGTCGTCCACTCGCGTAGGACGCAAGGCATGCCACCATTGAATTGGTGGACAGGTGCAACCGAGTTACGACTGGGGTTCCATGTTTTTTAGAATTTTTTTATTTTATTTTTTTAATTTGGGGATGTTTTTTGGGCGTTAAGCACCAGACACATGGACGGCAGAATCATCCGATTCGACAGTCCGAACGCTGCTCTGAATCGCCGCACGCGACAGTTTGAGGCACACGCTTCCGACCTTGCATGCGACTCAATGATCCGTTCAGCTCCGCCCAGGAGATCCAAGCGCTCCAGTGGAGGTCAGTGTTCCTATAGTACAGGGTAAATTTCTGGTCCCAGATTGACAATTCAGGTTCCAGTTAGCACATGCATTCTTCGCTAAGGCCATCTTTCTCGACTGCATCAGCGGGATTCACACGTCCGGCTTCCTGTCGCCCAGGTCAGTTCCGTTTTCTTTACCATTTTGTTGGACCACCTGAGACTGGGTGGAAGAAACACGACGACGTCTCAAACACAACTAATTACTTTATATTTAGTGCTCCCTCCTTTTATACATCCTGAACCCAAAATCGTCACCAGACAGAACACACTCCAAACAATGACAACAAGAAGGCACGCCCTAACCTCGCAAAAAAAGGAAAAAAAAAAAAAAAAAAGGAAGACAGAACCATTTGGAACCAACAAAAGGTACACACATCAAAACATTGGCAAATGATAAACCTACACCAGCTCGCCTGCGCCCTAACTGTTTTTTCATTAATCGTTTTCTTGTTTGTCCTGCCATACCCAGTACATCATCATGACGTTCGTGCTAGCTGTGCTGTCATTGGCTGGATGCTTCCGACAGTCCGTCCGCCGTGCGAAACTATCTGGCACGTTGGACACACACCGGATCGCCGATCCGACGTCTGGAGTGACCAAACTTTTCTCGTATCAGGCAGTCGTATTGCCGGATCGGACGTCGGATCGGATGGATTTTTCGCGCATGTGTGTCGCGCTTTATTTTCTCTGAGAAATTCAGGGTTTTTCTGCATCTACTTTCAATGTCGGACAAGAAAGTGGCATCTATTGGGGGGGGTGTGCTTACGTCGGAGAGAACTGACGCTGCCGCTGGCCCTAACCTCTAGGAAATGCGTGCGCGACCCAAATACTCGTAAAATGTCCCAGTTCCGCTAACGGGAGGAAACGAGATGGGGCACTTGGTCACCAAAGAAGGCCACAACCTTTCAAACGGTTAAGTATGAGTTGTTCTCTAGATTAACACATGATAAAGCTGTAGATAAATAATTGTTTCTTCAAAGCATAGGTATTTCTTATTTACGGACATCTCCAGTTTTGGGTTTTTCGGTTTTCTTTGACTTTGGCAAAACTGGCAGGGGGTTAATATTCGGGGTTTCCCGGTATGTACCGAAAACACGGGACCCCAGTTAAAGGGGCCCTTCAACTACTTTTGACTGGTTTTTAATTTGCACCGAACCTGAGCACACTGACGTAGTAACTTAATGAAACTTTGCTTTTCTCGAACTTCACTTTATTTTAAAATTTATAGGCAAATTAAAATTACAAAAACAAGCAAAAAATAACCTTCATGACGTCCTTAGTCCTGGCTTGAGTGGCCGTGAACTAGAGGAGGGGTAGTGAGCTCAGCGAGCGCTCACGGCTGCCGCACTCCGTGTTGACAACTCGAGAAGGCGGCTCGCATTGCATTTGCTGCGCGATTAAACACTAATTCGGCATGGGACTTCATTGGCCACAAACGACAGCAAACACGGGATAAAGATCAGTTCAGAACGGGAGCCACTTCGCGCTGCCAAATAGTCAAACCGCAAGCCAAAGCTGCTCGCCGAAGGCCTTCGGAACGCTCGAAACTGGTCGGATCTTCCAGCCCATATGACCGCAGCGCTGCCACATACATTCTGGACCTTTCTACGCTCACCGTTGTCGGTGCCTGATCACACTATACCTTTCTAGTATGCCTGGCCTTTTCCACCGCTTGGTGGCATACATGTATATGTCGACGGTACATTTCTTGTTTCCGTACTTTGTTTCTTTTCTCATCTAAAATACTGAACAAAAACTTTTCATAAATAATTGAAACGGTTCGCACCACTTATATTTTGTATTTCGACTGAAAAGAACCTTTTTGCGGCTCTGACCAGTGGTAAGCCCAGGACCAAAGACGTCACATATCGCGCTCTTTCAGCACCGCGGGTCACCCCCGTAGGTGGAGGAGGTTTCCACGTCTTCCGGTTAAAATATGTCGCACTGATATTTAGTTACTCTCTCCGTGCCCGCTGGCTTGCCCGAACCCCAAGAGACGTGGAAACCACACAAAAGGTAGGTTCTTAAATATGATTGCAGGGCCCCTTAAGACCCTGTTTTGTTCACTTTCTAAATGAGGTCCAAAGCTGTCAGTTTCTTTATTCAACTTTAAGCTTTAACGCTAGCTGTCCGGTTGACTTCGAGGTACCGTGTTAGCATAGATTTTTTCCAGTGGGCAATGAACCCTGCAATTTGAAGAAGGCAGATTGTAGCAGGCTCTGTGTAGCAAGGTCTTGAGGCACGTTGAAGTTGTCCAAGTGGCAGATATCAATCTTAAGTTTTTTTTACTAAAACTTGCATTTTCTTTTTTTACTGAAAGCTTTAAAGTTTTTTTTTTTTTTTTTTTTTTAATTGTGTAGCTTTTGCAATGGGCTCGTAAGTTTTACTACCCTATTGTCTAAAACTCGATACTGTGGTGAAGGGAAAAAACTAAAAAACTCGTGTCGAAAAAAAAAGACCCGGGAGAAGAGGCCGTTGGAACGGGCCTTCTTCATGGAAAGATGAATACGCTTAGCTATCCCCAGCTTCCCTGCACGCTCACTGTCTTTTTGTTCACTTCTACCTGTCTTATTTACCCAACCGAGGGGTGTTAATTGACAGTTATATCCGACTGCATGCAAGAAAGATTGCGGGTTGGGATTGTGCACGTGCAAAACACTAGAGAAATGCTAACGTATTTGGTATGCCTTGCGAGAAGTTCTTGAGAGATCTTGGGCCCAGGGGGAGCACCAGTTTCCTGATGGTGGCTGCCACGATAAGCAGCAAGGGCAACGTGGTGCTTGCATTGACTTCACAATCGCCTGTAATTTGACTGTCCTACATGAAGCTCGGCTTGGGGATGATTTCCGGGACCTATCTTATTTAGACCAGATTGCCGTACAGCTGCAGGAATGCACAGTAAAAGTGTTTGCCCCCCACAATGTGTGTGTGACCACTGTAATCCACACACTTTGTCGTTAACCACCAGACGACGCTTATGAAAACTGGCAAAGTTGTTGCTCTGCTCTGAACAGCAGTAGCGATCGCACAGCATGATTCACGGAGGTATCGTGGTCGAATTTTGCTGCCCACTTGTTCTATCATATTCACAGCCTCCATATCCTGCAGAAAAGTGTGGTTGGCCAGGCAGCTGAGGCTTGTCTTAGTTTAAGCTAAAACTGATTACTGTAGAATTCCTTGCATCCGCACTAAGCGCCCATCCCCAAAATTTGAAACTTCTGAAAAAATATGCACAGTACATATATATATAAAATTGATGACCTCACATGCGCCCATCCCCTATTTTTTCGCGATTATCTTCAAATTTTGAGTGGGCGCTTGCTCGGTATTTTACAATAGACATTTCCATTTTTAATATTTCTTCTGAGGGCTTCAGTGGCACTGGAAGCATGCGGAATTAAGGCAGCAAGAGTGCGCAGGAGCTACTCTCTGTTATACTTATGGAGCGGACAACCGGGATCATTCTGAGCAGGTGGTTTTTACCGTATGTTATACTCGCATATTCCTTACACAGGAGCCAGCAATGCAATACTAAAGCTGTTTAATGTTCAGGCACCCCTCCCTGTTATCCTTTCTGATGGTTGTTCTTCTAATGGCCACCTTGCATTGCATTTGCTGCACCTACCGAATGAGCAGTGTGTGGGGTTGAAGATGTAGCTACCATTTGACAGGCACATGGATGTTTGCTTGTTCATCAATCTTGTCAGTTTTTGAAGGGGTACTACTTTGGGATAATTGTTTCCCTAACTATGTAGGCAAGTATAAGGGTCAGAGCCCACACATGGGGGAACTTGCAAACTCTTGGATTGCACCGCTCAAGAAATAGAAATAAAAAAGGAAAAAGCTATGCGAGAATGTACTTTGTCACAAACATTGGTAGATCCCAGCGGGAGGTTTCATAATGCATGATTTTATAACCTTCAAAAAACCAAAAACACGTTGATTTAGAGAAACTTTGAGCATATATTGTCAAGAAGTGATTCCCCGTGACTCCCAAACACTTTGACGTCCTGGTCCCCTGTGCCATTCCTCGGGTTTTTAGTCAGACTTTGTTTTTCCTTCTCAAAAAACAAACAACTCTGCAGTGAAAAAAAAAAAAGGGTAGTGTTTTGGCATTATAATGTAGTCTGAAATGCGGAAGCGGATTTTCTTTAAATGCTTAGTCTTGGGAAAATTGCATGAGCACTTTAGGGCAACGGGTGCCCACTGGCCAATCCTCTAAAGGGCGGGTCATTATGTTTGCATGCGAGCGTGAAGGGCGATTCACACACTTGCATCGAGTCCAACCTAGTGCGACTGCAACGGCTTGTGACGTATGGTTTGCCATGGCAACAGCTCCGTGGGCTCCAACAAAACAGGTTTTGACCCCGTTCTGTTAGAGGCGACGCAGCTGTTGCCATAGCAACCCGTATGTCGCAAGCCGTTGCAGTCGCACTAGGTCGGACTCACGCAAGTGTGTGAATCGCCCTTGGCCGTCTGCGTTACGACTGCTTACGACGAGAGCACATTGGTGACATCTGGCGGTTAACCCTGACCCACTTAAGGCTTGCATATATTTACTCATTTTTGTTTTACGGATCATTCTGTTACCACAGGCTAAAAATAATTCTGACAGTGTTATAAGCGATCACTTCCGATGGATTGTGTGTAGATTTGACCTCGCAAAAAGTGCAAAAACCTTGGGTCTAGTCTTATGCAGTTCTATACCCCGTTTCAGCTTCCGTCCGAGCGCGGCCGATGTTATGAGCCAAAGGGCCAATCAAACAGCGCAAAAAGCACAGCGTCATGGCGTGCTCCCTGTGCTTGATAGGACTAGCCGGCGGAGGAGCACACACAGAGACACGGGGAATACCGGCCGGTCCTATCAACTGCAGAGAGCACGCCATGACGTTGTGCCTGTTTCGCTGTCTGATTGGCCCTTCGGCTCATAACATCGGCCGCGCTCGGACCGAAGCTGAAACGAAGTATAGGGATACCCAACAGATGGTACCAGCATGTGTCGCGAGTGGTTCCAAGTGAGCACACAGCACTCGATCGTGCACAAACGCAACTGTGGGAACCAATCTCCCGTCGTAACCAACGCTCTACTCGGTTGCCTCGTCTGTAGGAGGCCGCGGCGGACGTCGACTCGGACGGGCCAAAAGCGGTTGCAGTGGCGGACGCGTCCTCGGACTCCGACTCGGACCTGCCACTGGTCAAGAGCAGCCGTCGGTCAACCCCCCGCCTCGGGGCCACGGGGGGTTCCCCCTCGGGGGCTCTGGACCTGGGGGCCCAGCTGAAAGGCAAGCTGCAGGGCAAGCTGCAGAGCAAGCTGGGCAGCACTCCCAAGGGCCTGGCGCTGCTGAGCTGCCAGCGGTGCGGCCTGAGCTTCGACCCCAAGCGGGACGGCCCTCGCTGCAAGCACTGCACCCGGGAGGACGACGAGGAGTCCAGCGAGGACGAGGACAAGGCAAGTGGGGCTGCCGCTCGCAGTTGGCAGGAGGAGCTGTACGGCTGCCCTCTCGGGGGTGCCGAGCCCTTCCGCCTGGGGGGACTCTTCTCCTTCACGGCCGGCCTCTTTGCCGGAGCCTCGCCGCCCATTAACGCCGAGTGAGGACGCGCTGCTGTCCGACGAAGGACGCCACCCCACAGGGGTCTGCCCCCGTGCGGAATCCCGATCGGCAGACGGCTCGCCTACCCATGTGGGAGGTGTTGGGTCGTTCGCTCGGCCTCTCGGACTGTTTGTTTTCTTTCTCATTCTCATTTCGTGTCTGTGCAATTTTCTTACGTGCAAACGTTGCGACGAAGAGCCTATATTCGCGGCGAGGCTCTTCGTCGCGGCCTTTCTGCGCGAGGATGTTGGGTGGTCCCGCGCTTGGGCACCTGCGCTGCTCTTGCGGACACGGTTCTACGGGTTTTAGTTTTTCTTCTCGGTCAGGGTTGTTGCAGTTTGACGGCGGCTGGGTGTGCCTTTGTGGCGACGGCCTTTTGACCGTGCACATCGAAAGAGTGAGCGTTTTGATGCCTGGGAGGTGGGTCGGACACATCCTACCAAATGACCAAAAGAATGCATTCCCTCGTTACCGCTTAGCGTACTGACGCCATCTGTTGGGTAGTCCCAGAACAATTTCGACCCGTATGTAACTATATCGAATGTATTCAGTATTTGCTGGATCAAACATACCCATCGTCTACAAGAAATAGTCGCCTATAACGTTGTCCTAATTATTTCAAACCAACGGGAAAAGAATGATGCCTAAAAAATTGTAAAAACCTATATGCAGGTGGGAAACGTTCTGGGGCTACTGGTGTGAACCACACACCCGTTCATAGTCAAACGCCTGTGTGTAAACCAGCTTTGAGGTTTGCTGATGTGGCACCATTACGCTATGTGCCAACTTACCTGAGCCTGTGCACTCAAGCTGGCCACTGTGTACCTGCTCGTATCTGTTATATTGTTGAGTGTGTTCCAGACTGTTTTCTACTTGTTTCATGCATGCATTGTTTGTGGGGGGGGTCACTCAATTTAAATGTGGTCTGTTCTTTCAGTTGCATTGCTCCCTAAGCTAGTCTGGAACAATTAAATTCCCATGTTCACACTTTCTTTTTTTTTTGCCAAAGACGGTACAGTTGCAATATTTACTTTTGCCCCGTTAGAGTCTATGTTTGGTACCTGTCAAAAATAGGGGTTATGTGTCTCGAACCCTGGTTTCAAGTTTGCTAGTCGCCGGCTATAATCCGTTGCAACTTAAGAAGGTAGGGCAAGGGTAAAACAAGCCGGGGAGGAGGAGGCAGGCGAAACGCTAAAGAGGGAAGGAGATTTCCCCCTCTCTTCTCCAGTGTTCCGACTGCTTCCTCCTCCCCAGCCCGTCTTACCCTCGCCCTACCTTCTGCAGTTGCAACGGACTGTAGTGTGGCACATCAATGAATGCGAGTATATGAGCTTATGCAAAGAAATGGAGACATATTTTCGAAGTTGAAGCTTTAACCGTATGTTTATCGAGAAGAACTGTCGGGGACACTGGAGCCACCGAATTACTAGCTTTCACGATGGGTGCTACGTCTGCCATCTTGTGTTCTGAACTATCTGCAAATACATGCGAATGAATAGCACCTGCTGCCAATCTTAAATGCTATCCCCTAATTGATAGTTTCGAAATATTTCTTCCAACCTTTCAGGAAAGTAATGTCTTCATCGTCTTACCCAGTTAACCATACACGTCACATTCCAGCAGAGTCCAAGCTCTTGTGATGAATCAACAGTTCCTTTACATTGTGGAGAGCACACTATTCGCTTTGCTGGCAATTCTTTGTATTGCTAATTCTGTCAGAGGTCTTTGTATCGCTAATTGTGTCAAGTTACACAAGAATGGGGGCGGTCTGTATCTAGCTGTAATGGCTTGGTATAGCTGACTGCCCTGGTCATTGTAACGTTTCACTTTCATGGTGAAAGAAGATTTTAAGGACTATGTCAAATGTGCAGTGTTTTTGCGAAATAGCTTTTGTGAGCCACAGAGGCGGCGGTGTGAGACTTTCCAAATGTCATTGGTGACAATGCCCTGGCAGCATTACTCACTCATTTGTACCAGAAATTGTGCCATGTGAAATGGCCTTCATGTTTTGAAACATAGTCAGTAATTAGTACATTGTTCAGCAAGCAATGTCATACAGTAGTCTTGTGTTAGTTGAAGTGTTTCATTGAATGAAGACAATGAGGTCTGAGGGCTGACTGCAAGCAATTGTACAAATTGTGTGGTGATAGTGCCTTTGTGCATGTTGTTCTAAGTCATTGTTGTGATGGCATAAACCATTTTGCACGCGATTGTGGATGACACTATAGCTATTTCTGTCAGCAGAAGCATCGACACCAAGTCTTCCACGCACCGTCTGTTGTTTTTCTTGGAGAGATGTACCGTATGAAGCATATAGGCAAATAATTCGATTCACGAATCGAATGCGCTGGCTGCGTCCAGTGCTTCAGGGCAATCGCACAATTGGCTCCCGATTTTTTTAAATATATTTTTGTGCCTACTTACGCTTAAGGAGGGGTGTGCAAATATTGGAGCGCTCAGTGTGGGGATGCTCGAGTGATTCGATTCGCGAACGGAATATTTGCTGCTGAAGAATGTCAGTGTTGGACAGGTTAGGAGTAATACTACTTGACCTGCCTTAAGTTGTTTTTTTTGTTTTTTTTTTTGTGGGGGGGGGGGGGGGATTCTAAATGTTGGCACTGTGCACTTTAATCTCGGCTTTAGAACGGCCTTATTTCATAAAACAATTTCTCTGTTCAACTTCTGGATCTTTGGTAGATACAAATGTGGGAGTTGCCATTATTTCATCATATTTATTGGGTTTATTTTTGAGTTACGGTGCAACTGCAAATAAATCATTGAGCTTTGTACATTTGGTTTGCGTGCCATATCTGTGTTGGTTCCTCCAAGAAGTGAAGAAAGCATATCGAGGAGTCACTATATTAAAGGTATAAACATTTCAACAATGGGCAGACTGCACCCTTGGTGAGACATGAGGCACCACGAAATCATAGCGCAACTGGGTCACGGGGAGCTTTTCTTCAAGATACCAAAAGTGCCAGCACCAGTGAAATGTGTACCGGAGGCAAAATCAGAGACCAGGGAACTCTTTCTCTGCTGAGGACCGCACAGCCAAGTGGAGCCAGTGTTCTTAAAAAAATGGGGTACGTCCTGCCATAATTATGCTTCTTATATTAGATTCATATAAGCATTGCAGTTGGATTACATCTGCTCTAACTGTAGGGCTGTGGTCAGCCAGTATTTGCACACCCCTGATGCAGTGATGTTCTTTTGTCTTTGTATACTTCGTTTCACCCTATGTCCAGATGCAGCACATGCTACGCACTGATGGACCAGTCGGGCAGTGCCAAATGTGCACCATCATGGTGTTCGTCATGTTTCTGATTGTGTTCTATCATAGCTGAACCAATCATAAACAGAAAAGGTCCAGTGACTCGCGATTTGGCGCTGCGTGATTAGTCCCTTTTCCTCGTAGCATCGCCTGCGTCTGGACTTGTGATGAAATGAAGTATAGCTAGCTTTGTCCCAAAGCTAGCTACTGTCAAGCACTGCTTAATAATGTGTTCATACTAATTTTGATGATGCTGAGACCTGCCATGTCACTTAGCAACAAAGAGCTTACAGGTTTCTGTCCATATTGCGCGGGACTTTCCTTTTCCTCAAATTTCTGCAGGAGTACAAAATTCCGCAAAATTGCGTGTTCTGAAGGGGGAAAAAAAAGGCGAATGTTTGTTGTTTGAAATTTTTTATGGTGCAGATCAAGATGCGATTTGACGCGATGGACTCGAAACTGAAAGGAAAAAATTAGCTGAGAAAGGGGCAACCAAAAATGTAAACTGTTGCATTTTCTTTTTTTTCCCTTTTCTCCCTCTGTGCTGTTTTTTTTTTTTTTTTGTGCAGTTGTGGAAGGAGTTAACTGCATTGCTTCCAAAAGGTGTATTGTCTTATTTCTGGCCTTATTTTCTAAGTAGCATTGCCGACAGGCAGGCAGTTGCCAGGCACATTAAAAGCCTGGTTAACCACCTCCTCCTACAGAGAAGTTGTCTAGGTTTTGTGTCTTCAGATGCAGCTTCTGAAGTGAGAGCGGGCCACTTCAGATGCAGCTATTACCTCCGTGCCACAAATGCTGGCTCACCCAAATCTTTCCACTTTAAACGCAGTGTTTTTCCAAGTGCTAGTCAGGTGTAAAAAAAATCGGATAACTACGAACGAAGTGCAGTGGAACTTTCCACATTTAGGTCGAGCATTTGTCAAACTTAAATTTCTTAAATGTCAGTTTCTGGAGAGAAAAAAGATTCGAGTAAAAGAAAAGTTATATTTCTACACTCGGGGAGGAAGATGGAAACAAGCTGTCCGTGGTTGACGCTGCTACTCACAGGTGGCACAACGTGGAACAAAGTTTTGACACCCAAGAGCAGATTTATCTGAATTCTGTATTAGCGAAATAAATGCACCACCTAAAGACTCCCTTGTGAAGAGTTTCATTGCTCTCTTTTCATTGGCCTATTTATACATTCCTTTTTTTTTTACACCTGAATAGTGCTCGGGAACACCCTGTAGATTTAGCTTGTGTCGTGTAGAGCATAGTTTTGTGTGGCACCTGCTTTCAGCGTCGGCCTTTGCTCTTACATTTCCTGCACAGCTATGCTCGTTTGCCCTTCCCCATTTGCAAAGAGGTGTCTGCGAGCGCGAGGCCATACATTTTGGGCGTGCCTCGTTTTTTCAAGAACTTCAGAAGCTTTCGAAGGTTGCTACAAAGCCACCTTTAAAATCCACAACCTTGCTTGTCGTAGGCTTGTGGATTTTATGCTGCAAGGAGAAAGCGCAGACGGTTTCCAAAACATGTCTAGGAAGTTTCTGTGCACCTGTCTCGGATGTTTTCCAAGCTTGCAGCAGCAGACAGTCGAAGGAAAGCAGGTTGATAGCAAATTTGGCCCCATCTTTTAGCTCTCGATAAAGGCCTGAAGCTTTTTTGTAGTAGGAGTATGATACTCCTACTACAGTGGTAGGGGCTCGCTCTGCATTTCATTATTCGGCTTGTCTGAAATGCTGACCTTCCCCTTTTTATTTTTGTGGCTCTGCAGCTGGAACCATGCAACATTTAGAAGGAATGTTCTAGGTGCGGTCTGCCTTTTACAGCCATTATTTCCATTTTGTTTTTTTATTTTATAGAGTTTTCCGGTCTTGTTTGTATTTACCCCTTCCCATTCCTCCTCCTGAGCAGAGCTTATCCTCCCCATCTGTGCTGTTGTGCAATTTGTCTAGCCATTCTCTTGTGAGGGGTGCCTGGAGCACTGCCGAGTCCCAAACAGTCGGTCTGTCTGTCCCTGTACGAAAGCTGTCACATAGAGCACACGCTTGCGAGGTATGTCGACTGCAAACCTCTCAGGCCCTGTGCTTTCCCCACTGTGTTCCACCAAACCCATCTTTCTGCCACGCACTGTCGGTTGTCTTTGTCTCCTGTTCCTGTTGCCCACTGCTGTTTGTTATTGCACCTTGTCGAGGACCTGTCTAGACCTTCGTTCGAAGCACTCTGCTGAACTCTGAACTCTGTTTCTGCTAGTATTTTTGGAGCTGTATGAGCCACACTGTAAAAGGATTACCTAGGCTATAGTATCTGGCATTTCCAGTGCGAATTGGCAGTTGCCACGCATAATTGCTCTAATGACATGTGGCCAAGCATCTATCGAAAATTTATTACTAAAGATAAAATGATGCGCGGCAAAAGTTTTCATGTGTTAGACGGCAGCGATGGACTCCTTGGCAAGGGAGTCTATCCTTCATGGTTTATGGTGCAGGACGTGCATCTAAAGTTATCAAACTGAACGCGATTTTATATCGATCGAGTTAGATCTAGATCGGTGGCTCTTAAATGGGGGTCCTTGAAGGATTTCTGGGGGCCCCCAAAACCCTTGAACGTCAGTGGAGCCGAGCAATTAAACTTTTCTTTTATTTGTGCTGGCTGTCCCACAAAGCTAAATAAACTAAATCATGTGCGCCAAGTGAGTACAGTCGATTATCTTCCCTTTTAGAGCTTCAAAGTTGGTTTGCACATGTTTAGTGTTTTTTCATTTACCCTTTTGTCATTGTAGTAATCTAATAACCCCCCTCTTGCCGGGGGCATGGGGTTCCCCAATCCCTTTTGCCGACCAAGGGAGGGGTCCTCAAAGCATCGGCGCTTCAGAGCCACCGATCTAGACATTGGACAAGATGCCCCAAACTTATCGCTTGCTCCCACAAATTCGTTGAACCGAAAGTATGGCTCGGTCGCACAATATGCCGTTCGATTGATCGCTGCTCGGATGCAAGTGCCACTCTCCCGCGTGCAAATTCCGCATTGCCGCTTCTCTGCAACTCGTGTATGGTCGAACGTCGCCATCGGTACGGTTCCCGGAGCCCGTCTCCGACCGGCGTCTTTACCGCATCCTTGCAGGCAGTTCCTCGATTTCCGGCCGAAAACGGTAAACGCACCAGAGGCGCATTCCAGGCACCGTACCGGCGGTGCATGACGTTTTGTTTTGCGACAAAGTTACCCGCCCCGCCCGTCGCTGACACTGTTTTTGCCTTGCCCACGTTAGGACGCTCGGGAGACAGAAGTCAGCCCCCGCGAGAACGGCGACGCCGGCAAAGAGAATGTCCCGGGTGACGGCAACGCAGCCGGCACGAGCCGGGACACGGACGTGAAGGTCCCCATCCAGAACATCCGGGTGGTCAAGGAGCTGGTCAGGGCCGCGGCGGCGGAGCAGCGGCAGCAGAAGAGGAAGAGGAAGGCTGCCGTGCCCGTGGCGGCGGCGGCGGGGGCCTCCGTGAACAAGGATCTGGAGTGCCCGGTGTGCGGCAAGCAGTTCACAAAGAAGTACTACCTTCAGCGCCACCTGCAGATGACGTCGTGTTCCGGGGGACCGCCCCCAGCACATCCCTGCGAAGTGTGCGGCAAGATCTACTCGCGGAAGGTGAGCTTGCTTTGCTGAAGCATTGCTCCAGCAACCTTCGAGGGGGGGTTGCACGGCACGTGAAGATTGGTAGTTTCTCGTGTCGATAGGGAGAAACGCCATAGCAACTTGCTCGTTTCACGTTACAAATACCAGGAACTAAAGAACCAGAAAGATTGAACATTGTGCAGAAAGGTGAACGCTTCTCAGCCTGCCCATCTTCGCTTTGTTTCTTGTGCCTTGTTTGAACTTGCAGCGTTTCTCTTTGAGATGGTCTCAATCGGGATTTCGCATCGCCATTTAATGGCGCCTCTCCGGTTGTAAGGAAGACGTACCACTTAAATTTGCGGTCTCGTCTTTTGGACTTTGGGTGTGTTTTGTTGCCTCATAGTGAATGAGCAGAATTAATTTGGAACAGCTCAGATTTCAGCTTGCGCAACTGCTTTTGGAAGACATTCCTGGGGAATTTGTTTGCTTCTGAGGTTGCTGACAGAAATATAATAGGAGGGCATGTATTTCGAACGCCCGCCTTTGGCACGCGTTCGAACGCGTGGCCTTTGGCACGCGTGGCCTTTGGCACGCCTTCTGTTGTGCACTGGCCGAGCGTGCATCGTTTTCGCAGGCGGAAAGCTCGTGCCGAAGCTCGTCGCTGCCCTTCTCACCAGTGTTGTGGAGTTGCCACTCCGGAGTTTGAATGATTCCGGAATTATTTCGAATTTTCGCAACCCCGGAATGGATTGAGAATGGAATGGTCTCAACGTTGAGGGGAATGGAATGGGAATGTAATTAGATGCCTTTTGCTCGTAATAGAATGGGAATAGAATAAGCCCAGTTCTTTTTTTTTTGTGTGTGTGTGTTTATGGTCAGCGACACCGAGCCAGTCAGCGAGCCAGTTGAAATAAAATGAGTAGGCGGGAGATTGCTAACCCGTGTGGAGCTCTAACAGACTTATACGCAAAAAGTGCAATACAAAAACATGCGTCAAAGCAAAGAGCAGAGGGGGAAGGGGGGGTGGCGGTGGCGCCTTTCGCGCAGGCGACAGGCTTTACTGGCATTACACGAGAGCGAGCGAAATAAGAAACCAAGCACCAAGCAAAAGAAACGAAGGGAGCGGCAAAGAAAGTAACTGCTGTGCGGTTCCTCATCCTCCTTGTGTGTGTTTTTTTTTTTTTTTTTTGCAACGCCATGGAGAATACACGCGCGCACAGACTGTGATCTGGGAGCTGGGGCAACACAAAACTCGCAAAGCTCTGATAACTCGTCGACTCGCGCGCCGCCCAAAGGTGATCAGTTATTCTTTTCTTATAGTTCGAGGAGTGTTGTTTAACAGGTGGCCAATTCTGCTGCCTTGTACATTCATTCGCGCGCATTCTTTTGAAGGGTAAAATTTGGGTTTGCTTCGGCATTAAAACAACGCGAGATTCACTTCTCTCTTCTTTTCTACGTTTTTCCATACTTCATTTTTACTTGTAAGTCCGCCTTTTACTTGGTCCTTGTTCCGATGCTTGTTTTCTGTGTTATGTTTTACATCTAAGTGGGTTAGAGTTACAAGCAAGCTAGCGGATTCCTGCTCATTTCCTTTGACTTTAGTCTCTGCATACTTCGTTTCACCTTGCGATGAACCGCTGCGAACGCTACGAGTCACCACAGGCAATCCGGCAGCTTGAGTGGGACTACAGGCACGGCGCGCTGCTGCGCCCCAAGGTCACGCGACAATCACAAGGCACTGGATTGGTTTCGATGGCTCTGGTGCTGTATGTTGCGGTCCATCGTGAGGTGAAGTAGATTGTCGTCACCGCTCTTGTCGCGTCACAGAACTGACTAGACCTGCAGAAAGACAGTTTCATGCCATGATCTATGCACTCCTTCGTGCTGTGCTGTAAAGGTTGTCAGAGGATATCTTCTTGCCGCTGTGCATAGAGTCACTTTCACCAGCGTACTAGCCGTATTGCTGTGCAGGTATTTGAAGAATACAATAATATAGCTTATTTCCACGCTACACACAAACTGGATATTTTTATGGTCTTATCAAGCAAACCATGCTGGGCCGCGTATGTCCTAAAAGTCAAATGCAAAAAAGTTTGCAAAAAAAGTAGGGGATGCAAGTTTTGTTGTTTGTTGCGCGCCATGTGGTCGAAAGACCGATGTCTTAAACAAGCATTGCCATATGAAGGAACCTTCTCGATGTTTGCAGTACAATGCAATAGAGTTGTGCGAATATTCGAAATTTCGAATAGTAGTTCCGAATAATACACTATTCGATATTCGCTTCGAGAAGAACTGCACTATTCGCGTTTTTCGAAGTGTGGATCGTGGTGAAAGGAGGAATTGAATTATCGAAAACTAATTCCCCGGAATGGAATTGGAATGGAATGGGGGTGCCCATTCCGCAACACTGATTTGCACCGACCTGTGCCAATTAGTTTCTGCTATGCACATAAAGAAGATTCCCAGCCCCTCGCTGCATCCCTCAAATGGACTGCTGTAATGGCCAAGACGCTGCACACTGACGCAGACGGTTGCACTTCTGCGTTTAAATTTTAGTGGGGGTGTCCGCGCGACGCTGTGACTTTGCAAAGATGCCTTGATGTCATGTGGCGCACAATGTATAGACACTGCGTTTCCCCGCTAAATTTAGCCGAGGTATCGTCGAGTCAAAACATTCAGACTTTTTGCTCCTGCAACCTACATCAGCGTCAGTTGTAAGATAAAAAATCTCGATCAATCGATTGATTTAGGTTTGCCAAAATTTGCGGACCAGGGCGTGCATACATCCGCGGGAAGAGTGAGGCGTTGCCCGTGCAGGACAACCTGCGGGAGCACCTGCGGGCCCACGCAGGGGAGGTGACGCGGCGCAAGAAGTACAAGTGCGACCACTGCGGCAAGACGTTCCACGGCATCTCGCTGCTCAAGATCCACATCCGCACCCACACTGGGGAGCGGCCCTTCAGCTGCGACTTCTGCTCCAAGGGCTTCCCCTCTGTCACAGCCCTGAACAAGCACCGGCGCATCCACACCGGGGAGAAGCCCTACTCCTGCGCTGAGTGCGGCATGAGGTGCGTCCCCCTGCCGCTCGTCAAGGTTGTTGCTCTCTTTAACTCCTTGCCTGCTAATAAAGAGTGTCACTCTTCATTCTTACAGAGCGTAGACAGGCCAGGAGTGTCACTCGTGTTTTGGTTTTGGCGCTCGTTTAACGCACTCTCCCACAAATGGCAAATCTACCCCTGATGCTCCATTAACTTCGGGTTGTTTGCTTGTTCGTTCTGCTCTTTGAAGCAGAAAAAACGCTCCACTCAACCAAGAAAAAAAAATCTTTGCTCGTAAGCGTTCCAACTAAAATGATGTGGCTCTGGCGCAGAGGTCGGTTTAGCCGAGGAACAGACACAAAACCTATTTTTTTTCTTTTAAGTGATTAATGCTCCATCCAGCATATGCAACGACGAATCCCTCAGCCTTTCCGATTTTTTCAGAATCGGATGATACTTTAATGGACAGTGATGGGAACAATGAAAACGGCGCAAATCCTGCTACCATTTGAACAACTTCAGCGTCTGCATGTCAGTGGGACTAGGATCAGAAGTCCTAATTTAGAGCAAGATATCGCACCTGGAAATCGAGAAAATGTTTGGTCTTAGTTTAATGCAAATTGCCCGCTTAAAATTAAAAATTTGCTGTACATTCCATGAAGAAACAAATAAGTAGGCAAGGGGTTAAGGGAAAAGGCAGACGCATACTTTGAATATTTAGAAACGCTGGGAAAGTTACGCTTGTTTGTAAATTTGAGAATGCATAAATGTGCCACGTGAGTGCTGGATAAGACAGTTGCATGGCTGTACCTGGATACCTGTGCTGGAGGCCATTCATTGACCTCTTGTTATGACACTGTATCAAGATCTCGTAAGACATATCAAGTTAGTCCAAATGAATGCTCAGCACTTTGCTGCTGCAGTCATTTAGGTGGTTCTTTTTATTGAAAATAATGATTTGCTCATTTCTTTAGCTGGAATATGGGTTGTCGTCTTAGTGAGGGATCACACAGAGTAATTGCATAGAGTAAACTTCTGCAATCTGTGAAATTAGTCCAGCAAATTAGAAGGGCCAGAAAACTGGACCTTAAAAAACTACCCGAGTTGATATTATGAGAAAAAAAGATAACAAGCACTGGGGCCGTAACGGCCCCAGTTCTTGTTGCAGTTTTTCCTTTAATGGTTTCTCTGCTTCTTTATTTACCAGGCTTATTCTGTAGATGCAGTGATTGGCTCAGTGCAGGCCTTCTGGAAATATGTATTTTGCAAAGTCCCTTGTAAAACATTTTACCCTTGTCTGACAGCACAGTACCCTTTTTCGTGAAACCTTAAAGGGGCGGTGCAACAATATTAATTTGGAATATTTTTCACTTTACACGAGCTTACTGGCGGTAGTGGGACTCAAGAATACTCGCACGCAACGCCACTGACCAAGAAACTTCTTTGTTGCGCTGTAATTTTGAGGACAAAACCGAGTGTTTTCATTCAATCTCTCCTTCGCAAAACCTGATGATGTAGCTCAGCGGTAGCAGTACCGCCCAGTGACGATATATGAATGCGGCTCATAGATTGGACCCGAGCATGGCGTGGACGCTCGATTTGGGCTCGTGATAATCGATAGCTCGAGAATCATTCGGGCAGTGTCCTGTGTCCAATCGCTGCAATGACGGCAACAACTGAACCATAACAATGTCTAGAACTCAGCGCGTGTCTTGTGCCTTGCCAACCCCAGCGCGAGGCTATGATCAACACTGGCGGCATATAATCGGCTCCCGATCACGTGGCCGCTTGTTCTGGCTGCGAGTTAAGGGGGTGAACTCTGCTCGTTTTTCTTAATTTTTTTCTGAGACTTCGATTGCGTGTGGTGAAAAACGAACAGGTATTTCACAGGTCATTAGCGTCAGGGATCCGTTCTAAGCGGTATTTGCGCAAAATACCAAAATCATTGCATCGCCCCTTTAATATGTCCCCTTAGCCTGTGCTTTCAGATAAAGGAAACAGTAGAGAGTGGTCAGGTGCTCGTTTCGTGTTATGGTATTCCAACCAAGAACCTAGTTTACTTGAAATGGAGAAGGAATAGAGAGAGGAACCGGGGAGGAGAGGGGAAAAATAGAAACTGAGAAGGGAGCATTAGGAGGACGACCGAGGAAGGGGAAGCCCAGGGGGCGAACGTCTGGCTGAGTAGCAGCGTTGTGCCGTGTGTGGACTTTCAGGTTCTCGCTGAAGGGCACCCTCAACCGGCACACGCGCATCCACACGGGGATCCGTCCCCACAAATGCCCCTACTGCGGCAAGGAGTTCATCCAGGGCGGAGGACTCAAGGCCCACCTGTTCCACCATACGGGCATGAACGGGTTCAAGTGCTCGGTCTGCGACAAGGTGCGCCTCTTCGTTCGTTTCAGTTGCGGGGTTATGCGAGCAGCCTCTGTTTCCTTGGCATGCTGTCTTTGCCATCGGCAAAACACTGTTGCCTTTCGGTGAATGTGCCTCCTAAGGTTCTATTTACTGGCCGCTGTGGCAGTGTGGATTGGAAAATGTTTTTTTAGAAAGCTGAATATTTTCTTTGTTACACCCTGTCATCAACTCTTTCCCACTTGTTACGTGACGGCAAAGGACCTCACTTGTACCTGCTTTTTACGAAGAGATGAGCCCAGATGTAACTGCGACCGTGCGACTTCCAGGCATCTTTCTACATGAGTGTGCAGCCATCGTCACGGCGAGACCGGGATGCTAGCTTGACCCTACTCTTTTCTTTATATCGACCAGGAGACAGCTTGGTCTCATACCTGTCTTTCTGGTTTTAATGAAAACTGGGACTTTTTGTACTGAGCTTTTTGGATACCATGTGCACTTGAACCTGGATATAAACCAGCTTTGCTTGTCTTTTGCCAGTTTTACCTGCAGTGTAAACGGTATTTTGAGAAGCCTAATCTTCATTTAGTCACTGTATCATATTTGAATTCCACCATCCCTGCTATCCTATCTTTCTAGAGTGCAGCTCTACGGTGCCCGTTTCAGGCTTGAGCGGCGTCGCCGTCAATGTAGCCACGCGGTGCATTATGAGACGCGTGACGTCACTGATGACGTCATCAGTGACGATGACGAGGACGTCGTCACGATGACGATGACGTCATCGTCACATTACCTCACAGAGGTCACGTTACCCCCATGAGGTCACGGGACGCTCGTGAGGTGACGCCGCTTGGAGGGAGGAGTAGCAGAAAGGGTGAGGAGGAGGGAGGAGGGGTATACCTTCCCCTTAGTACCCTTCCCCTCCTCCTCAAGAGCTGCACTCTAATTCGGCGTAACAGGGAGTTGTAAACAGCTTTCATTTTTAGCTTTGGTCATTTGTTTTAACAAATTCACTTTATTGTTGCCGCAGGTACTCTTTGAGTGCTATGCTTCATTGTGTTGTCGTTATTTTCCGAAAAGAATCGCTTCTGCCAGTAAAAAAAGACACGGGAATGTGCTTCAGGATTGTCGCTGAGGATAGGAGTTTAAAAATGGCGTACACTGGATTCAAGCCTCTCCGAGCCACTTTTTTCTTGTGCATTGAGCCGTGTTGCATACTTTTGTGACCATCCGCCCGCAGGTGTTCAACCGCAAGGCCCGGCTAGACCTGCACATGAAGTACCTGCACCTGAAGCTCAAGCCGCACGTGTGCGGCGAGTGCGGCAAGGGCTTCACGCGTCGGGAAGACCTGACTCGCCACTCTGTGCTGCACACGGGAGAGAAGCCGTACCAGTGCCCGACGTGCCACAAGCGCTTCGCCATCAAGCCCTCGCTCAAGATCCACATGGTGACGCACACCAAGGAGGAGCCCCGGTCGTGCCACGAGTGCGGGCGGGCCTTCATCCGCAAGGACTGCCTGATGCGGCACATGCGGAAGCGCCACCGGGACCTCCTGGACCGGATCCTGCTGGACGAAGAGGATGACCGCTTCGCTCCTCCGGGACCGGGTTTGCTCACCACCACGGGCGGGGCGGGGGCAGCTGGGGCAGCGCCTGGCGCACAGCCGGGGCCGGTGGCCAGGGTGCTCTCCGAACAGGTGGGTGCAACCGCCTTCGCTACTGTTAACGTGTCGAAAGCGGCATGCCTGCATGGGCACCGCCCACTGGCCTATGCTGCCGTGTGCCAGATTGAATACCGTATAAACTCGTGTAAGGGCCGCACTATTTTTTCCCGATTTGAGGGCAAATTTTCAAGGTGCGGCCCATACACGGATAAAAAAATCTGTATCCACATTTTGAAATGAATGTACATGACTGCGCTCGGCTGCACTGGTCGAAGACGCCTTCACTCCGGGATCCGGAATGAATCGTCAGTCGGATTTAATTAGTTTACATACTGTGCAATACGCATTTTTTTTTTTTTGTGTACTTGATAGCATGCGCGGCAACTTTCGACTTGAATCCCGTATGACTGTTGAAGCAGTACTTGCCCATAGCTCTGATTGCGCAAAAAGGCGGGCAAATCACGACGCTTTGACACGAATCGAAGAACAAAAGAAAACCTCCCTATAGCCTACAGTGGCGTTCAAAAACCTGAGTGCTCGCGCGAGCCGAGCCCGCTGAATCCCCATTCCTCACGCTTGCCACGGAAGCTGACATATCCTGTATCTTTTCTCAATGTCTTCCGGCTGCAACATAAATGCATCTCGACGGTGCGGCCGACCATTGTGCCATGCGGTGATACGGATGAGTAGAGAGCAAATGTCGGGGATTCGGAGACGTGCTGCTACGTGCTTGGGCAGTGGCCATCGCCACCTAGCGATATATATTCATAGAAACTTTCATGCATTACAGTCGGCGCACCTCAAAAACAAGGGGGTGCGGCACATACACGAATAATTTCTCGCAATTTTTTTTTTCCAATATTTTGTCTTGAATACGGGGGTGTGGCCCTTACAAGGGTGCGGCCCTTACACGCGATTATACGGTAGTTCAGCCACTGGCAGAGGCCAATATTTTAGGTTGAACACTGACAACCAGCTCATAATAATTATAGCCTTTCTCTCATCCTCAACCTTCATGATTAGAAAGACTCAAAACCCACTCACCCTCACAACTGAACTCCCCTTCAATTCCTCGCTCACCAAACCCGTATACTCATCAAACTCACAGATACACCACTCACAAACGCACCAAACTCATTAAACTCGCCAAACTTGTGAACTCACCAAACCCATGAGCTTGCAAAACCCATGAACCCGCCAAACTCATACCCCTCACAAAACACGTCCTTTATCGTTCGCTCCCTTGACTTAACCTCAAACTCGCAAGCTTTTGAGGCTTACAAACTTACTCTCTCTCACTTCACATGTGAGGTGAGTGAGTGCACTCATAAGTGAGTTTTGCAAAGTTATAGCCATTGGTGCAAGACTGTCCACCTTAGGCGCTTGTTTTACGGTGGGCTGCACTCATGGGGCCATGTTGGTAAATCGGATGAACCGATCGTCACACTTTTATCGAGCATTTTTTGGCCCCCAATTGTTCTTGCAATCTGATGATGCAGTCAGGGGTGATCCAGTTGCGCCACTTGCGCCATTTTGATATATTTCCACTTGCTTGAGCCTTGCTGTGCTCAAAGGGAAAAATTGCATTAACAGGGTGTCTAGCAACCGGGAAAACCGGGAATTGTCAGGGAAATTTTCATCACCGGGGAAAATAAGGGAATTGTCAGGAAAATTGTCAAAAAGCGAGGTCAATCAGGGAAAATGAGCCGGAAACGCCATCGAGTGCCCTGAGCAGACTTGAGGACTTCGGGGCAGAAATATAGGCAATAAATTTTGCTTAGAGAGGAGTGCGGACTCTGCTCACCCGATCTAGAGTGTGCTACCCGTTGCAAAGGGGGCAGCCGACAAATCCAGTCCAAGCCTTCGATTGGATTGGATTGAGGGCACGACAGTAGGCTTGATCTAGTTAGAGCTACTAGATTTCGTAACAAATGGGAAAGCCGCAGACCCCAGCCCAATTCAAGCATTAAGCCATAAATATCCGAAAGTGTGCATCTGGCGGCAGTGCTCCATGCTGCCAATCGGTTATTGACGTGTGTGGTTGAGTGTCGTGTTTTCATTGTGTTTCCGGATGTGGCCTCTTCACTAACGATGTAAGCGGCAAGAAAGTGCTCGTTTAATCTGGACTGGACGAACTGGAAGATTTCGGGATATGCAAGTTGGATTAAGCCCATGCAAAATGATGCTCACAGTGCTCAATGCTGAATGTCTTGTGTTGTAATGGTTTTATTAAGGGCGAAGCTCCTTAGGGTCTAGCCTTGTCCGTCCGGCGTCCGTGCTCACATCGATCTTGCTCGTGCTCGTGATCATGTTCGTGAGCTCACGTGCTCGTGTAAAGCAAAAAAAAAAAAATGACGAAAAAAAAAAAAAAAAGTTTGCGCAGTCGACAGGATTTGAACCTGTGCGGGGAGACCCCAATAGGTTTCTAGTCCATCGCCTTAACCACTCGGCCACGACTGCGGGACGAGTAGGGGGCTCTGAGATGTGGTAGTAACTCAAGAGCTGGGGATGTCATGGATAAAATGTTGCATGTAACCGCGCAACGTCTATACAGGAGAGGGCGCTGCGGTCCAATGCGTATATAACTGTGTTAACTTTGCATGCATTGGCTCAACGTTTATAGACGAGAGGGTCAAATGCTCGAATGCGTATATAACCACGTTCCATACCACACATTCTCTTTCCGACATGGATGAAAACGAACGAAAGGCTCGGCATGCTGCGGCTCAGCGTCTACGCAGACAAGCTCCACCAGAGCTTCGCCCCAATCAACATCATTCACCACGTGGAGATGCGGTCATTTTATATTTAACCGCCTCTACAGTGGTCAGGGAATTTCAACTGAAATTGTCAGGGGAAACCTGGAAAAGTCAGGAAATTTCAAAATAATAATTCGCTAGATATTCTGGTTAAACAGTGCCAAAGCGAACGAATTGGTTTTTGGAAGAATTTTTCGTTTTCGTCTGGCAACTGTGGGAATCCAGTAGGGCTTTGCCATCTCAATCCAATCCGACTCCGCAGCATTGTTTTTCACACCAATTTTACCGACATTCGTAACGCAGCGCAGTATTAACAGTTTCAGTTGCGTTTGGAAGTGCATTACTAAAAATTAACGCACACAAGTAATTGAGACAAGTGATGTCTTTAACCACGAGAAGGGGCAACGACTCGGCGACGTTTTCGTGCAAGTCGACTTGGTGGTCGGGCGTGTCGTACTGAATGAACCCTAATTGTTTTCATCGGTCCAAAATGACGCTTTCAAAGAAAGACAGATTCGCCGGTACGGCGAACGACAGTTCTCAAGCAGAGGTCCCACGCCCGTCGTCCGCCGCCCACGATATGTGATATGACGCCATGTTGAGAATTCGGCAGTCAACACACAAAATGCTTCCTGTTGTGTGTGCAACTTTTTTTTTTTCAATCAACGTATTTGCAGCTTTTTAGAAGCCACAAAAAATGGATTTCATTTTTTTATTTTTTTTATTTTTAATATTGAGTGTGTGCCTTTAATGACCCACAACTTTGATTAAATTTGGTGGTTGTGCCTAAACCTTCGAAAACGGCCCGTGACCACGGAGAAGAGAGTGAGTGCACTGAACGTAGTAACTGAGTGCACTGAACGTAGTAACTTAGTGAACTTTTTCTTTTCTCGAAATTCGCTTTATTTTAAAAGTTATAGGCATAATCAAATTACAAAAACAAGCAGAAAATAACCCCCTTCTTGACATCCTTGTTCCTTTGTCCCCCCTTTGCCCGCGCCCGCGGACCGTGATGACTGAGGAGTGTGGGGAGGGAGGGGAAATTGGGGAAAGGAGGTGAGGCCGAGGAGAAAAAGCTGCCCGTGAACGGGGCAGCTTTCTCTCCTCGGCCGATTAGGACCAATAACGTCACGATTTCGTCGCATGCGCATGCGTTCGACACCATGGGGTGCCCCCGTGGGAGCAGGAGGTTTCCGCGTTGCCTGGTTAAAATATGATGCAGTGATATTTAATTACTCTCTTTGTGCCTGCTGGGTTGCCCAAACCACAAGAGATGTGGAAACCGTAAGAAAGGTAGACACTTAAATAGGATTGCAGGCCCCTTTAAGGGGAACACCGGTCCTGGGGCTTTTTTTTTTCTTATTTTTTTTGGCCAAGCCCAGTGAAACAGCACAAGCTTGTTCAGGCTTTTGAGCTAATTTCAAATATCTCATTTTTTTAATTAGTAGGGTACTTCCCTGGATAATTATAACTAAACAAACTTTGTTTCCAAAAACAATAAAAAAAATCATTCTTAAAAAAAAGAAAGTTTTAACATATGGTCAGATACTACAAATTATAAAGAACGCAATGTTGGAAGTACTTTTTTTTAGATTGAATCATTATTAGTGACTTCACAACACATTTAAGTTCATTGCTCAATACGTGGCTACCAAGCAATAAAACATTATTTCAGTTAAAAATTTTCTATGCCTATACTGAAAAATCTTCCCCCAACATTGCATGCTTTGCGCATTTAGCTACATGGTGCTAAAAAGTTATTTTTCTGTCTTCTACCCTAGATGGTGAGATATCCCTCCTGAAAATTTGTAAGGAGTCCAAAATTTTTGTTTTGAGAAAGTGTTGCTTTAGCATCAGCTTCACTGCAATTTCAGCCCGTATAGTAGATATTATACAGTGATATTATGGCTAAAATGTTAATCTTCCAAATAAGAAACTTGACAGATCAAAAGAAAAGTAGCTGTAGATTTCACAATCACCATTAAAAACAAAAAGTTTTTTTATGGATTTTTTGGTTTTAAAACAAGTCTCCCCTTAACGCTATCTCGTTAAAATATTTCAGCGCTGTTGTCCTACTGGGGCTGTGTTGGCCGTATCGGTTTTTGTGACTTATTGTTGGCCGAAACGGGTGATTTCTCACTTCTAAGGATGCCAGTAATGTGTAGATTCCGGCAAAGCAAGTTACGCACAAGTTATGAAACAGAAACTGAGGCGTCGAATGGGGAAGACCTCAACCCAAGCAATAGCAGGCATATTCATTTAGCCCTGTAAAATGTAGCCATATATCTTTCAACAATGGAAATAGGAATATTTTTTGTTGCAGACAGTACTGCGACAACTGGGCTCAGTCACATCGCTGTGACGTGTGAAATGTGTTACACTTTTTTCTGTTTTGCCGAACTTCTATAAGCACATGTCCATTGATTTCCTGTTTGTTGCATTTGCTTGTTTAATTCTAGCATCTCCTTTTGGCCGCCCTCCTTTTGTTCAGCGTTGTTCACCTCTTTGCCTCTGAACTGTGCTTCCTCTCGTTCTTGCCCTAGCAGACGTGGCCTTGGACTAGACTTGAAAGGGACCCAGGCTTTTACAATCACCCAATTACCTTGCCATCTCTTCACTATGGACATACACACGGTCCTTTTTTACCTGATTTCCTTGGTTCTGCTAGTTTCATTCCACATTGTGTTTGGAATTGGTAATTGTGATCTGTGTGCACCGCTGCGTATGCGTCCAACTTACCCGCTTTTCACTGGCGTGCTAGGAGTACCTGTTTTAGATCGATGGAATCAGAATTTTTGTTCAACCCAATAGCAGTGATGCGATTGACGGCGCCAATTGCATCATACTGTGCCTGAGGCTTACCCTGCTACATTTTGCAAAAATATGGGTAATCTGCACCAAACCTGCGCCAAAAAACCAATTTCGATCGCCTTTCAAAACCAAAACTAAACTGAGTACTATAATTGAGCATGCATAAGTTATGTGGCGCAAGTGGCTGCCCCACACAAAGTAACCTGTCCGGTCTTGCATGGTTTTCCCACAGTCTCGCGTTCTTGTTGTGTCGTCAATCTCGTCTCGCGTTTTTTTGTTTTGTTTTTTTATTTTCAACGATAGACGCGGGTGTGTGCAGACGCTCCGATGCTAGCATGCCGGATACTAGCCATGCCGTCGTGCTGTGAAACGAAACCGCAATTTTGCGCGGCAGGAGTTACTTTGTGAGCTTGAAGCACTCGCTCCTGAAAGCAATGGCCATGGGAAAACTATATTTGGTCCTTGCCTTCCAGTCACTGTGGTCGCGCTATGTTGGGCCTTGCCGTCCCCACATCGCTGCAGATATGGCGCTTTCTAAAATGAAACTAAGTACTGCCGCATGTTCATCAACATTCCTTTTCTTGTTTTATTCATTGATTACCTAGGTTTCTCTCGGTGGGCTTTCTTTCGAGAGGTACCCAGTTACATGAAACATCTGCTGCGAAAGAAAGTTGGTGAAGAGAAGTGAGCTAAAGCAAAGAAGGCAATGTCTGCATGCTGAACCCGCACAGCGCGCTTGTTTGTCTCAAGTTCAGTCATTGCACAAAGCGCTCCAAGAACATTTTGACCATGGCTCACGATGCGCTCAGGTTCTTTTTTTTTTTTTGTGTGTTTAGCTTGTACCTTGTTTGCTGGCCTGGCAAGCATGCGCTGCTTGAGCGTTTTTTGTTATATGCTCGACAGTTATATTTTGCATACATATAGGGGAGTGGCATGATTTCGGTCTTGATCGAACAGCCGTTGTCTCCGCTTGCGCGACGAAGCGCGCACAGCTGCAAGCTTACCGAAGTTGCCCTTACGTGCATGCGAACATGATTGCACGACAGAGGCACCAGCCGGGACGCTTGCAATGCATTGTATTATGTTTTCTTATGTTTGACGAAAATCTGGCACGTCAGGAACCAGTAAAATGGTGGCAAGCAATTTCTCGGAATTGCTCGGCAATGCCTACAGCTCTGTACACTTCGGGATGTCTCAGCAGTAAAAACACTAGCAGCGAGTTCCGTCGTCACATCAGAACTCAACACAACACAAAGTGCCCTTTGTTTGTACAGCACTTAAAACAAATATTTTTATTTTTATAAGAATATCTGCTCCAAAAGCCACTTTTACTGTTCCAAAACACTATTTTGGTTGTTCCAATGGCCACAGTTGCTGCTCCAAAACACTGTTTTGGCTGCTCCGAAAGGTGCTCCAAAATGGCTTAGGCCACAATCACATCACTGCAATAGGTGCCATTATTGCTCACCGATTATCGGTAGGCCCCAAGTTCTAAAGAACAGTTTATAAAAAATGTCTGCCTCTATTTGAATAAAATAGTAGTTCTCCATAGCCGTTAAAGTTCACTGCAATAGTTGCCGCGTGGTAGTTTCTTCCCGTTTCATTTGTAGGCCGTTGCAAGTGTCGTCGGTTGTTAGGTCTTCCCAGATCGTACATCTTTTCCCCACAGTCGCCCGAAAAGTGTATCGACAAGGTTCTACCTTAACGAGTTTAATTGTTACAGGTTGCTGACCCCAGCTAATGTTGGCGTGCCCATAAGCAATGCCCCGTCTTTCTCCTCCAGGCACTGTGCGAGAGCATCCGCGAACTGCTGGGCCTCCTGGTGGACGAGCCCACGCTCAAGGGATTTGGCTACCCAGACAAGCCGGTGGACGAGCTGCTGGAAGCGGTAATCCGCCGGTGCGGCCACAGTCCGGCCAGCCCGGACGACTATGGCTACATGGACCGGCTCCGCGAAAACTCCAAGCTCCTGTTCACGGTTGTCATCGACGACAATGCCGTCAAGACCCTGCTCAATAACCAGACCGTGGACGAAGTCATTTTGCACGTGTTGCGTCTCGCAAAGTCCTAGGTCCCGCACCCGGTTGTCCTCTCCCGCTCCGCCCAAGTCGTGCACGGAGTCTGGGAGAGGAACAGATGCGTTGCGCCGGAGCGGCGGAAAGGCCACGTCTCGCGGAGACGAGGCCGAGCTGCGTCGACCCGCCTCGTTGTCAACGAGTGGCATTTCCACTTCTCTGGTTGCCAATGCGTCGTTTGTATCTTCTTTCGCGGATTTGCGCGTCTCATTAGATAGTCTTCCTTTCGGTGCTCCTTGTTGGCTCGCGGATTCGAAACTGTCCAAGAGTGTTGGTGTCCACGATGCTGGCAGTGGCAGGAATGATTTTAAGAGGTGAAGAAAGGGGCCACCGGTTGCTCGTGTTGACGGCTGTCCAAACTGGATGCTTTTTTCCGCAGCCGCGGCATTTGCCGTGTTGGAGGTGGAAGTTTTCATTTAGTTCCAGTCCGCTTCTACACGTTTGTTTTGCTGGGGGGAAAGCTTCCCTCCACTTGCGTTCACAGACAGGGGCTTTAAGCGTACTCATCACATGGGTCTGGATGGCCACATGTGCTCTGCTGGCTGTCTTTGAGGCATCCGCCGTTATCGTCGGTCCCCAATCTCCCGAAAAGAAGACGGTGTTAGAGGTGACGGCGAGGAGACGAGCTGTGTTGTCAATGTCCAAATTAAAAAAGGGCGCATGCACCTCAGCTTTTACGGTTTTTTTTTCTTCTTTTTCATAGAAGCGTATGTTTTTCTTTGTCGTCACAGCATTTGCTGTATGGACGCCACTTTAGAGACATAGGGCCCTGTTAGCTTTTGTATTCCCTCAAGTTGCCTTGGTTGAAAGCCCGTTTATGCCACGGTGAATTTTGAAATAGCAGTGGCACCGTTTTGGTGCAGTCATTCGTGTTCCACTTTTTTTACCTGGATCATCTTTGTCTTTTGAGGAAAACAAGGAGGCTCTGTGAAAACGGTGAACAAGGTGGGGCGTAGAACAGTCGGTTTTCAACGGCCCTGGAAAGAGATGGCTAGGGGTTGTGTGGTTGACGCATTCGAGTGGAAAAAGTCACATGGTGCCTTAGGGAACCACCTGTGTATGCGAGCTAGGGTGGCACCCGTTACTGTCGTCTCGCAGCACGGCAGGAGCTGTAGACCTGATCTGAATTCGTTAAGAACTTTCGACGCGGAGGCTGAACATTCTGGCTTCAAAGTTCTCAAAACCAAATGAGCATGTTAATAGTGCCTTGAGATATTTTGTCACTTCTAAACCACTTGGCTGTTAAATGTTACAAGAATTTTGAGCAAGTATTAAACAAGCAGTCAGAGCCTTACATTGTGTGCTTATCAGTCTGGGTGCTAGGACACCATTAATGTGCTTGGTAATTGTGAACATTGCACCACCTTGAGCGATTGTATTTAGACTAGTTTGCTATTATATCATTTGCACAGAACAATGGGCAGAGGTATAAATTAAAAACAACCTAAAGGAAAGATAGAAGATTTTATTTTGTGTAATGAATCTTCTATGCATGCAAATTGTACATTCCGCCAATGTCCTTTTAAAGTGTTTGTGGCAATAGAGGTCGCAGTAGTCTTGTCCGTTTTCTTGCATGAAGTGTCTCTATTATGTGTGGGAATATCCACAATAATTATCAGTTTTTCCATTCTGCTGAGTTTAAAAGGCAGCACCAAGCAAAGCTTTCTGTTGGAAAGTAGACATTTTTTGTTGTTGCACGTAAGTGCCATGGACGATGCATTTCATTTTTCACAAACACTGCGACTGAGGCGACGCATTTTCAGTGCTTCACTTCTGGATATTGTGCTTCTCATTTGTAAATACTGAACACATGCCACCAGAGTGCTTGGATGTGCCTTACCTAGATTGTGTCTTGATGCCTTTAGGGCACTGTCATACTCCTTCTATATTGCATTGGTGTGTCTCTCCCCTTAGTTTTTCGTGGCAAATTACAGGTTCAGCACTCATCCAGCATAGTAGATAATTCATATTTTCCTTGTATAACATTTTCATACCGTCTGAACTAAAAGATTTTGAAGTTCCCCGATTGTGCACTGTCCCTCATTCCAGATATGATAGTTTGCTACTATTTATCTTGCTACTATACGTTTCGGGCATGAGCCCCGTACTTTGATCATTGGTGCCATGCATTTGTGCAGTGCAAGTGCCGTTCACAATGACAGCCTCGTGCTTATAGTTTGTCAAAGTTCTCATGACACAAAAATGATGTGAGGTTACTCTAATTGTGAAATCTTCATTTATTATTTAAAATAGACACAACAAGTTGCACCATTTTTTTTTTTAAATTTTAATAATTGCAATTTCCATAGGGTGACCACCATGCAACCCTGATGAAACTGCCAGAGGTGAGTCATGCGACCCCAATCGAGCGGTCAAACAAGTTGAACATTACTCTCGCCAAGTTGTCTGGAATTCGGTTAAACCGTGTCCTCAAATGTGGTCCCTTGATTTCCGACCGATGATTCCATAGAAGTGTCATGTTATTGCCTGCCGCGACACAAGCAGTGGCACAGCAGTGAAAGTGCATGCGGCAACGTTTCGGGCTGCTCTTCAGCTCGACAGTCCACGTAAGCTTGGAAAAGCCAGGAGTTGGGACGCCGCAACAATGGTGGCACATGACCAACCGCCACAGTTGCAACATCCGGCAGCTTGATGCACCGGCTTCTGCGACACCTTCGGGACCGCTTTCGATGCACAGACGGTACAGGACGCTTACTAACTCTTTCCGTGCCACGCCCATTGGTCGTCAATTACCCGTGATTGACGGATTCCAAGCTCCGCCAAAGTCGCACCATCTCGTGGATAGGCAAAGATCTAGAGCTTTAATTTTGTTTGGCGCTTTCGCCCAAGCTGGCGAGGCGTCGGAAAGAAATCTTGCGACGGTAGCACTTGTCAAACATTGTCTTGCTAAGATTAGGGGTCACTACAAAGATAGCTTCAATCACAGATGGTTGCTGCTTTTGCTGCTTGTTTCTTGGATAGCAGCATTGAGAACTGTGGATGATGTTGCGTTATTTGATTTGGCTCCTACAGGAACGTTTTATCTCGGAGGCGCAGAATATTGACAGGCGCTTGTTAAAGAGCGTTGTTCTAGCTTTCTAGGCTGTCCTGAGCTGGGACATTTCTTGTGTGCTGCAAGCCTTAAATTGCCAGCAGAAAAGCAGTGCTACAACTTGCCAAGGTTTTGTGCAATAACAAATTTTTCTGGAAGACATGCACCTCCACACATTCAAAGTGGCACGACGCCATGAAAGCAAACTTGCCACTAAACCCCCCCCCCCCCCCCCCTCCCCCCAAACAACAACCAACAGGTTTTTGGCTTGGGGGGGGGGGGGGGGGGGTTATTGCTTTCATCAGTTGGGGGAGTTCTCCAACTGATGGAAGCAATAGTGGTGCCAATGGGACACAGGTTTTATATTTAGGATTTAGAAAAAAAAATTGTAGCATGATTTAACATAGCCACAAGTGTTTATGCGCCGAGAAAGTGAGGAAGAGGAGGCCACAAGAGCGCGTGGGGACGTCGAAACTCCGAGCTTTGTTTCAAATGATAGTGGGTAGACCTAAAGTTAGCTGCCTTTCTCTGCACTGCGCCTGCGTTACGCATTCAGTGAGTGCAGTGGAGACAGCTGCTAGCTTTAAATCTACCCACTAATCGTAACCAGAGCTCGGCATTCCGACCTCCCCGCGTGCTCTCGTCTCCTCCTCCCTCACTTTCTCGGCCCATACTTTTTGTACCAATTTTTTCCACAAATTTTAAGTTAGTTTCAATTTGGCAAACTTTTTTCAAACAATGTAACCATTTCTTTTTTTTTTTAAGAGCAACTTGGCAGTTACATTTTGATGCCTCACAATTAGTCATATGCCGAGTACTCGAGATAAGAAATATTTGTCCATCCCTCAAAAAGCAACACTTTTCCCCGTGGTAGGGAAAAAGTTTGTACCCCATTCGAAGACTCGTTCGAGCACCATACTCTCATCCCACACCTACCTCTCTGCCGGTCTCCCCGCAAGACGATTCCAACGAAGCAAGCGAAGCCCGACGTTCTATTGGCTGGAAATGGAGGAGGGATGTGGAAGCGCGCGAAGCAGCCGAGGCTCATTTTGGAGCTCAACAAAGCCCTCGCCCATCAGGCAAAACCCTTAATACAAAAGCATTAACTGTCCCATGGTGCAAACTGACGTCATCAGCTTTGAAGCATCGCCAAACAGCACCTAAACTCCCCTGTCCTAATGGAGCGAAGTGAGGCCGCGATTTGATGGATAGGCTCATGCTGGCTGGCACACGTCAAGAAACGAGGCTCCCATTGGTTCTCGCACGGCGTGGTTCCAAGAAAACACCGCCACAGTAGCCCTCTTTATGGTGGCGCAGCACACACAGTGGCCCAGCCGCCGATAAGAAATGCGAGCCTGGTTGCACAGCCCGCTTGGGCAAACTCCGGAGAGGCTGCACGGCCGGATCGGCACGGCCACGCCACGCTACCACAGACCAACTATAAGTGGAAGAACGATATGCATGCTTTCGCATTCACAACTCGTAAGAAGTGCTTAGGTGTCCTCAAACTTTTAATGCGAAAGCATTAATTGTCATGGAGCGAGCCGACATCATCGGTTTGAAGCGCGAAAATGGCACTTTAAATCCTTTCTCCAAGTAAAGCCAGCTCCCAGCTGTGAAACCACGCGAAAAGCCTAGACACGGCACAGAGTTTCCTTGATTCCAAAGGAGCGAGGTAAAGCTGATGGCTTTTCGTCTTCGGTCCCATTGGCTTGCGCGCGTCAAAGAGGCTCCCATTTGCTGGACATGCAGCGCCATGGGGTGGCCAGTCGTTGAAACTGACGCTGCGTGTCAGTTTCAATGACTGACCACCCCTTGGCGCTGCGTGTCCATCAACATCGTCGACGCAAATACACTGCAGACAATATAAGTGAGCGGAAGAATGATGTACATGCTTTCGCATTAACAACTCGTAAGTGCTTAAGTGTACTTTCAGCCTTTTTCTTTTCTCGACTTACACAGAAGAAACATTACCATTGTATGAGGTTTTTTTTTTTTTTGTACATGACAATAAAACAAGTCTAATTCAGACCAGCAATTACTAGCAGATTTATCAGAATCTAGGTAAATTGACGGTTTCCTTCCAGCATTGGTTGTTTTTAATTTAGGAGCCGACCTATAATACATTGTAGGAAAAGCTTTCTAACCCCATCAAGCTGGTAGAGACGTCCCGTAGCTTCACCCACTCCACCGAGCACGCCGGTGCAATCTGGTAAAGCTTGACCCGAGCGGCATATTGCAGGTGCCACAGCTTAATTGGACGAAAGTGGCTGGTTTCGCAGGAAGTTTGGATGATGTGGTCAGCAAGATTGACTAATACACTTTAGCTAGGGTGGCTCAACATGCTGCAATATATAAAATAATCTTTAGCCTTTTACAATTTTAGACATCTGGGTGAATCTAATATATCTGATCATATTGTAATGCGTCAGCATTAGTGCCCTGGTACATGCGCCGACCTTGGACTGGTTTGGAGCACAAATTTCTGAAGTATGCAACGTCACCACGGGATGGTGCCACAGCCCCACGGGCAGTGGAAACTGGCTAGGGAACACCTGCAAGCGCCGAGAGATGGGGGCGGGGTGCATATTTCGACAGGCCAGGCTGGATAGGAAGCACAGCAATGGAAGCCGCACTGGATCGGCTGCTTATAGGGAGCGACGCCGTGACGTAACACTTGGCAACCGCAGATCACCGGCAACATCCCCCTTCGCCAATTTCAGAACCGTGCAGCTAGATTAGGCAAATGCATCATTGGGGCGCGCATTAACCCACCCCAGCCCCCTCCATCCATGCCGCTTAGCGGCGACAGTCGGCGGCTGGTGCATTACAAAATATTAACCCACCTTAGCCCACATGCATACACCCCGCTTAGCGGCGCCGGTGGCCCAAGTACGCCCTAGCCCCGCCCTCCCCCACTGCACCTCGGTTGCTAGTCATATGCCTAGCAACCAGCCAGCGTGCAACTAGCAACCAGCAGTTGCACGTCATCGCTCTATGCAACCAGCCAATCCTGTGCCGCCGCCGTTGCTATGCGTCATATGCCTAGCATCTCGAAAAAAGTGGCCGAGGTGCAGGTGTGCGCTTTGGACCACCCTCAGAAGCTCCTGCCACCGGCTTTGGAGACCTGTGTACGCACAAGGGCCACGGTTCTGTTCTTCAGCTTACCACACCGTTCTTGATGCACAGCCGTCTTGCCGTGTCACCAGGTCGTAAGTGCATGGTGTTGTCACCCCTGTACGCGTAACATGTATGCACAACAACAAAATGGCTCTTCCGTTTTCCCCGCATCACATGCACATCTATTATGCAGACGCCAAGTGACCCAATCCGCTGCACCAGGGAGAAGAGGGGTTTTGGAAATGTTCACTCCGTGGAAAAGTGCCGAGAGGCTGCATTCACAATGCTTTGTTATATATAACTGCTTTGCGAAATGCTAACACATTTCTTCGAAAATCAACGTGGCAGCAACAGCGAGTTCGGCCCATTTTTTACTAGAGGTGTGCAAACAGTGAAATTCCCATTTGAATCGAATTCGAATCAAATAATGCTGAATAAAGGCCAAAAAGTCATGTTGAATCCAATATGAATACCAAAAAATGTGTTCACAATCGTCACATAACATAACAAAGAACTCGAAGGACACTTAACCCCTTGCCTACTAATAACGAGTGTCACTCGTGCCGCCATTTACGGACCATAAAACCCGACCACGAGTGTGACTCGTGTTTCGGTTTCACAGCTTGTTTTGCGAGCTCTGCGGCAGATGGCAGCACTACCCCTGTTGCTCCTGTTTACCTTGGGTTCTTTTCTTGTTTGCTTTGCCTTTTGACAGAGAGGGGGCGCTCCATTGACAAAAAAATAAGCGCGCTATTGTAAGCAAGTGCGCCAAAAACATGTCTTCGGCGCGGAGGTCTGCTTTGGCGGACGAAGATATACAAAGAGTTCTTTTTGAAAGTGATGAATGCGCCAGTATTTCTGACGACGAATCCTGCTGCCTTTCCGATTACTTGGAATCCGATGAGAGTTCAACGGACAGTGAGAAAAGTGTTGAAAATGATGCGAATCCTGGAAGCATTTCATCGACTTCGGCGTCTGCACGTCAGTGGAACTGGGAGAAGAGGGACAACCAGCATGCTCAGTTCACCTTTGTAGAAACCCCAGGTGTGTCAGCAAGGGTTCAACGCAGTCTTGGTGAGAAGGCAAGCGCCTTGTCGACCTTTTCCGTGCTTGCAAGTCATGATTTTTGGGCGTCTGTCTCTGCTGAGACAAATCGCTACGCCGAACAAGAGATGGGCGACGAGGATCGTCCCAAGAAATGCTATGACGAGCAATGGTTTGACACCACTCCGGATGAGATAAAGGCATACTTTGCCTTGCGCATCATTATGACACAAGTGAAAAAACACACAGCCAAAATGAACTGGTCCAAGAGGTCCATAGTGGAGACCCCAATTTTCGGCAAAACGATGTCCTATGTGAGGTTTCTGCTAATCTCTCGATTTCTATCATACTGTGAAGAACTACTGAAGAAGAGGAGACGACCAGGAGTCCTGGTATAGAGCACGAGACTACGCCTGAAAGCCAAGGAAACGTTTTTCTTTATTTTGACGCAAATTGCTTGATTTAAATAAAGCTTTCTGTACGATCTTTAAAGAAAAAAAATGAGTAGGCAAGGGGTTAAGCTTCACCTAAGCTTCACCTTCAAGAGTAGAACGCAATAGCATTATCGGGCCCCGTTCACATCTTCTCATTCGCCGCGCAAGCGTGCCTTGTGTGGTCTAGTCCGTAGCGTGTCTGGCTTGCAACCGAAGGGTCAAGGGTTTGAATTTCGCCTAAAATTCTTTGAATTTTTCTTTAAACAAATGAATTACTTTATAAAATGAAATAATTTTAAACATGTTGCGACCTTTAATTCGCATCACATCATGTTTTTTAATCACTTTCATTCCACGGGTGACGTAAGGTTTGACGCGAGCGTTGTGGGTTGTTCGAAATTCCCGCGCGAGGTCATGTGGCTGTGACGTCATGACAATATCGACCAATCAGGAATTTCATGTCGCGCCACCGACACCGGCTTCTCTGCGACACGGGATCCTTAACACTATCGCGTTAACAAGCCACGTAGATGAGAAAAAAACTTGTTAATTCTCCTGCAAGACATGCAAAATTTTAAAAAGCTAGCACAAAAAAAAAAAGAAAAAAAAAGTGTTAGTCACTTATTTAGATGTCAAACTTCAAACAGCTGCACACCCACGTTTGGATGCACAGCATGCTGGATAAATAGACGGATATGGCCGATTCGTTTGAACCGGGCAACGTCTTCTCCTAGGACTAGCTCCTCGTTCAACACCGGTTAGCGGACGAGACAGGTCTAATTAACGGCGTTATTTATATAGTCTGGTAATAATTTCATATCATAGACGTAACAATTGTGAATAAGTTCATAGTGCATAGAGCTGGCTGCAAGTGATGCAAGATCCTTCAACTCAAAGGGGCAACGCATGGTTTTTGGGTTGTCGAGCGTTTCCACAAGACTGCTTTGCTCAAGAAACTAACCACTTTCTGTCAAAATGGTTTGTTAGTCAAAGATGTTGAATGCAGGCTTCCCTTAGGTCGAACACAGGCCTGTAAGGATTATTTAACATGATCAGTGTTCCATTATAAACTGAATTTTTAACAATAGTGCTAATATATGCTTCATATAATTATTCGGGGCCTCAAATACGAGGATTTCTGAAGTCTAATCAAATTATATGGACAATCATTATTTAATTCAAATTCGAAGCTCGAGTCTTTGCACACCTCTAGTTTTGACTATTGTTGGCAAGTTTTTGTCGACTATGCTCGTAGCTGCCTTGTACGTACGAGTTGTGTGGATTTATCCTGTTGTCGAAATCTACCTTCCTTCTGCCACAAGTGGGGTCCTCCATCAGTTCTTCCAGTCCACAACCTGACCCTGAACCATCAGTGGTGTAGAACCACTGGAATAAGTAATTGCAGAGCTTTACCAAAAAAAGAAAAGCAAAAATTTAATTTAAGAACGAATTTGATGAGATGTGGCACATTTATGGTTGAACGGCAAGTGCACATACAATAATATTCTGAGGTAGCCCACCTAAAATCGAGAGCAAATCAGTTGAAAATAAGGAGTAAACTCACTTTCAGTGTGTGATAAAGAAAAGCTGAAAAAATGGTACCAGTTTTAGATTTTGTGACTGCCAGGAGGGGCAATGAACCAGACGACTGTCCTTCCCAGTCAGCAATTTTCGCTGATTTCCCGACATGGCTAAGTAACACCATTTCTGCCGAGGTCATCATTGGTCAGGTCCCTGCAGTTACTAGAAGGGAGCTATCCTTCGATGTCTTTTAAGAAAATATTGAGTCATGCCGAAAAATAGGGGTGGGTTATCTTTCAAGGGTGATGCACCTCAGGATATTATGGTACATATATCAGAAAACACTTGAAAATTTAAAATGGTTTAAAAAAATTCTTTAGTGTGTACATAATTCTAGCTGAAAAAAATTAAAAAATCGATTAATATGTGGCTGATTTAATCTGAACTAACTGAAGATATGGTAATGTAATCCATAGCTTTTTCATCCTCAATAATAGCTGTGGAATTGGCCATACCCATCTGTAACAAAAACTCCCTTCATAGTATGTTCGCCTCCAAAATATCTCGCGAATAAAAATGCCATTACCCATGAATTAAGGTCATTAAACATACTCTTACAATAAAAAAGTTCATACAAGTCACTATCCATGTTTCGAGCCGAATCAACTATTTCTTTCTACGAAAAAATGTTCCAAGAGCCAGACCTCACATTTAAAGAAGTTTACTCCAGTTTAGTGTAACACACAGAACAAAAAACATGCTTACATTCCCATCTTGCACCCAAATACCCAATAAACAATTGTCACCACTCTACCACGAGCACTTCCCACGTAGAAAGAGCACTGCAGCGGAAGCCGGTTCGAATGCACTCTCTCCCAGGCACAGGCACCGCCGAAGTGCAAAACGACGACCGAGGAGGAAACCTAAGCCGCAAGCCCACCACTAATACATCATGCGGGGGTTGCGGTGACGTCAGATCGCAGAGCTCTGATTGCCTCCGACGGGAAGGATGGCGGGTAGACCTCAATGTTAGCTGCCTCGAGGTCAGCCCACTATTCTTCCAATGCGAGCCAATCTGAGCTTGGCGTTCTGGTGTCACCATAACCCCCGCGCGAGAAGCAGACGAACTTGCGCTCCACATTCGCTGCAGACACTATGACATAAGTGTCCGTGGCTATGCCTCATACGTGCTCGAAGCATGTGTGCTTCGTGCATACGCATGCTTTGAACATGGCTGCGGACAGTCCTGGCACAACTGACGCGACGGGGCCATCGTACGAGAAATAAACCCGCCTCGGACAGTGTCCGCAGCCTCTCTTTTGTGCGATGCGTTAGTGGCGCGTCCGCGACTCAAGACTTTGCGAGGCGCAGGAGGTGCAGAACGACTTCATCCACGGTCTTCTTGTCGAACAGTGTCTTGACCGTGTGGTCGTCGATGACGACCGTGAACAGCAGCTTGGAGTTCTCACGCAGTCTGTCGATGCAGCCGGAGTCTCCGGGGCTGACCGGGCTGTGGCCACTCCGGCGGATTATTGCTTCCATGAGCTCTTCCACGGGACTGTCTGGGTGGCCAAGTTCTTCGAGGGTTGCCTCGTCCACCAGAAGCCCCAGCAGTTCACGGACGCTTTCGCGCAACGCCTGGAAAAAAGGGACGCCGGTGCTTTGGAAAATGTCCCCGAGCCGACGGCGCGGCAAGGGTTGCACGCTTGCAGAACCGATCGACCGCCTCCCTTTCGTCTCTAGAGCCTGCTCTCTGTGCGTGGCTGTGGGCGGGAACGCGATCGCCGGTCTGACGGGCGTGTAACTTCCACAACGGCAAAGCATAGCTGCAAGCAAAAGTAGGTCTACAACAACGAGGGGTCGCGGTCCGAGTTAAAAAACAATTTGTGCATTTACAGTGCGATCCACTTATAACGATCGAGATATAGAGATGCCCTGCTTATAACGATCAGTTTCTAGAGTTTCCAGATTAGAAACGCTCAATTTCTGGTCAAGATACAACGATAATTGGTTATAACAATTGAACTTTCAAGTTTTCTCATTATCGTTACAAGTGGATTGCACTGTACGTCGCTGAGTCCAGCATAGCCGTATTTTGCGGGTCAATCAGGTTTGTGTAGTACTTTGGGCTACGGTCTCTCCTACTCGTGCTCGACATTCCGTTTTGGAATTTACGGTACAGTAAACTTGCATTAATTCAGCCTCGGTTGATTAGATTTTTCGTCCGATTCGATTGCATTGAAAGGTTCTGACGGGTGCTCGTACGTTGTCAAGACGAAAAAATTTTTTTTATTTGAATACATAAGAACTTTGCATCATACAATTCAACCGAAGCAAATATACAAGGTGCCCCACCAAAAACTTTACGTGGTTTTTTTCACCACAAAAATAAACTACACATCTCCAAATGCTCATTCTTGGCCCAAATGTAGCACTAGAGGGCCAAACCAGATGCCAAAGTTTCAGCATTAATCGTTATCTTATAAAAAAAGTTATAAGTGATTTTCTAAAAATTTCAATAGAAAAATGGCGCCCGACAGAGCTTTCGAACACACAGTATTCTATAATGCCAGAAACCGAAAACGGGCAAAAATGGGCCCCATTTTCACCCCCCGTTTTTTTTTTAGACTGAAAGTCTTTACAGGCAATAGTGAAAATGTGACGCAGTAGCAGGCAGGGGTTCACTCTCTGGACTGTAAAATATGTTCCCAAGTGATCGCCAGAAGTTTGATGGTGCCTGCTCGACCCACATGCATGCGGAGATATCACGACACTGAACAGTGCAGGTGTTTAAATATGTACAAACAAATTTGTAGTTGTCGCCCGAGGGAGCTCGTGGAAATGCGACAATTAGCAGTCGCATGGCTATCCATTAGTCCATTGCGCTCTTTCGGGAGCTTCCTATGGGCTCTTAAAATTACTTACTAATCTTTTTTTTTTTTTTGCACTTTTTTTTTTTTAAAATATTTATGTTTGAGGAACAAGTATTAGAAAATCTTTTGTACGATAACAAACAAAAGCTTTGCCCTTTTCTGTTCGAAGGGGCACGGTGTCAAGTGTTTTAGTTTCTAGCATGTTGGTTCCCCCAGCGACGACGCAGCTCGACGAAGGTCTGCAGTTTTCGTGATATATATATACAATAGCATAAATCCCCCGGTTTACTCTAAAATTGTCTGGAACACCTTTATATTTCTAAAATTTGTTGATTCGGTGGTCTTTGATGATACCCAGAAAGTTTCTAATTGAAACCAACCTTTCCACTAATTAAAAAAGGTAACCGCACAAAATTACTAATTAAAGTAATTGTAGCACATTATTATTTTACCAAAAAGGCCCTTGAGCAAAGACAAATATGACATTCACCTTTTTTTTCTAAGCAACGCATACTTTTTGCAGAAACCGTTCGGCCCGCGTTCCGAGAAACATGCTGTATGCCTACAAGCACTGGCCCACTTTCGAATCGTGACCCACGCGTTGCTGCAGGGACGGTGGTTGCACCCACCTGTTCAGAGAGCACCCTGCCACCCGCGGAGGCCACCATCCCTGCTCCAGGAGAAGCAGAGCCGTCGGAGGAACGGAGATCCTTCGGATCCTCCTCGGCGAGCAGGGTCCGAAGGATCAAACCCTGCTCTGACCCCTCGGACTCCAGCAGGTCGCGGTGGCGAACGCGAATGTGCCGCAGGAGGCAGTCCTTGCGGATGAAGGTGTGGCCGCACTCGTTACACGACCGGGGCTCCTCCTTGGTATGCGTCTTCATGTGGGACTTGAGCGAGGTCTTGATGCTGAAGCGCTTGTCGCATGTCGGGCACTGGTAAGGTTTCTCGCCAGAGTGCAGCACCGAGTGGCGTGTCAGGTCCTCCCTCCGCGTGAAGCCCTTGCCGCACTCCTCGCACGTGTGCGGCCTCACCTTCAGGTGCAGGTACTTCATGTGCATGTCCAGCCGGGCCTTGCGGTTAAACACCTGTGCAGCGAGCGGATGCAGTGTGGTGACGGCTGGGTCGACGGACAGACCGCAATGTCTTGCTCTCACTCGAATTCTCTAAGCCGCCGAATTCAGCCTGGGCACCAGCGTTGCGGGCATTGTTTGTCATGCAATAATTTTCCACTTATATCATTCCGCTCGCTGCTCTACGCTTCAAGATCGGTTGTTTTGTACTTATAAGAGTTGAAACAGAGCAATGAATGCCCGTGATCGACTCCAGCTTCCTATCGTGGAGCTTGAAGTAAGATAGTTTTAACATTGTAATGTTCAAGCACATGAGGGGGGGAACTCCTCGTTTGCAGTATTGCAGCCAGTTTACTGTAGATCAGAATGTTTGCTGCTTATGTCCCTGCAGCAAAGGCACTCCCCGGGCTCGAAGTCGGCACCATGCATTGGCCACATTTGCACCTATACTCCGTTGCAACTCAAGAAGGTAGGGCGAGGGTAAGACGGGCCGGGGAGGAAGAGGCAGACGAAACGCTGGAGAAGAGGGGGGAAAACCTCCTCCTTTCTCCAGCATTTCGTCTGCTTCCTCCTCCCCGGCCCATCTTACCCTCGGCCTACCTTATTGAGTTGCAACAGACTATAGTAAAGAAACCGTACGGATCCATATTCAACACCAAGTATGCACCTTATGCTTGACATCTGCGTGTTTTTCAAACTTTTACTGACTCGTGTTTGCAACACGAGCAATGTCCTCAGCCAGGAGAAGGGGCAAAGACTAGGCGACGTCTTTGTGCGAATTGGCTTGGTCGTTGGGTGTGTTGTACGGAATCAATCCCAATTGTTTTGATCAGTAAACGGCTACTCTTTCGAAACTAGACAGATTCGCCGGTACCGCGAACAACAGTTCTGAAGTGGAGGTGCCATGCCCATCATCCGCCGCCACTGCTTAAGGGCAGTCCAAACAAGCCTGCAAAACGTCGCCCAAAAAAAAATGCAAAAAGCAAAACTTTTTTTTTTTTTTTTTTTTAATTTTGCAGGTTACATTTGGAGGAATGTGTGAGGAACAGTCAGGACCAGCTAGGGGGACAACCAGCGCGATGGAGACGAGAAGGTTGAGCAAAAAAGGAAAAAATGCACATTAGTTTTCATGGGTGGGAGAGGGAGAAAAGGTACCCTTTGTGGGATTTTCAAGTGGCTTGAACGGAGAAAATACAACAAAAGCACCTGCTTCTTAGGCCTCCCATTGACGTTTTGTAGGGTTCCCGAGAAGTGACAAGTGCACCCCCCACTCCGCTCAAGGTTTGCGAGGAGGGCGAGGAGGGTGAACCGCCCTCCCCTCGGAAGGGCTCGTTGGCTCGTTCGGCCCGGGAAAACGTCACGCTGACGTCCCCACTGACGTCACTCCTCTTTCCCCTGGCACATGTTTTGCGGGTTGGTTTGGACCGCCCTTCAGTCCGCTTCGTTCAGGTGTCCAGCCCGCGACATGACGTTATGTTGAGAATTATGCAGTACATGTGCTTCCGGTATTCTGTGCAACTTCTTTTTTTTTCAATCAACATAATTGCAGTTTTTTAGAAGCCACAAGAAATGGGTGTAGGGATCGCTAGAGGATTTCGTCGTTTCCTGGAAACTGAGGTAATCAACCTTCAACCGTTCGGATATGGGCACCCCGACGGCTTGCCCCGAGGGTAGGGGGATGAGCGGCTTGAGCCCTTTTTAATCTTTGGTCCGGGAAGGAGACAGACATTCTTGCCTGTCGCCGCGAGGTAGTGGCGACTTTGTCGTCACGGCGCGTTTCTAGTGACGGCTTGTGCGCCGGTCTGGGTTCACTTGGACTCCATTACGCTTTACTCGCTAACTTAGAAGGACACGGCGCCAATTTGTTTTGACGCGGCGAAGTGGGGGGTGTTTTCCCTGTAAAGTAGTAAAGTATCGCCCCGATTGAAGAGTTCCCCAAGGGGCTTAGCATTGTTTCTCTTTTTAGAAAAGGGAAATAACGAGTTCCGCGGCTTTTCTGTGATTGGTGGAGGACCCGCTGGCACTGGGGCCAATAGAATTGTATAATCGTCCTGATTGGACAGGCCCTGTGTCAGCGGGGAGTTTTCTCGACCGCGCTGGTGAGGAAACGTTGAGTTTGAACAAGCCCGTGCGTGGAGCAAGTTATCTCCCGCGGTCCGCCGGTCCGTGTAGCTTTGTCGCGAGCGACGAGTCCTGTAACCAAGTTTGCCATTGTCGTTTTAATACACCTATTTTTATCAATGGTTGCTCTCGACTTTGAGCGTCTTTCCTCGAGGCTCCGCCACCACCAACAAGCACCGAAGCGACCATCCAGCGTGGCAGTCCACGATCGCCCGGCTCTGACCTACGACTTCTAGGAAGGACTGGGACAAAACAACCTGAACCTCCGGAAGGGCATTTCTTCACTGAGGGTTTCATATTTTTTTTTTTAATATTTTTAATATTGAGTGTGTGCCTTTGATGACCCACAACTTTGATTATATCAGCTACAAATGGCTGAACGACATGTGACTGAGGAGAAGACAGTGATCGTGACTCAAACCGGCCAGTTCTCAATCAACAATTTTCGGAAGGAAAAAAGAAAAAAAATGTTGACCTGCAATTTGTGTGGTGGATAGCTATATGTCGTGTGAAAATAAATACTTTGGTGACCATAAATGCCCTGTCAATGTTTCTTTAACCCTTTGCGGTTAGATACCCTGATCAACTTAATGGTCATTCCGGTCGGGAACTATTTTGTACGCATAGGCCCCGGAAAAGTATAATTATTTCGGCGTACAAAGGTAATGTCTCACACTGAACGTAAGGACAGGAAAGTCCGGGAAATTGTTTGTGTACAAACTCCGAAACAATGATTGTGGCGGAGTGGCTCAGCGGCTGCTGTCTTGCGCAGTCGTTTCATATTCATCACTACTTTCACTCAAGTCACAGAGGTCGCTTCTCCATCATCAGATGGAGGGATATAGTCGTCCTCTTGACTGAAATCGTCGTCACCTTCAATTACATCACGCAGAGAGTTACATAAAACGAGCGTGGCTGGAACATGGCTATAAACATCGTGCCAGCGAAGTTGAAATTTGCGTGCTCCTCCGTTGCGCAAAAAAAACATATGACATAGAACATGTCTTTTTTTTTTTTCTTCATGACTAGACCTGCCCTCTATAAGAAGAAACTTGAACCCTTTCAAGAGTGATGTGATTGAAATGTTTTCCAAGAGATGGCACCACCAATCCAGCAAAAAAAAGCGAAGGAGCATGTTTAAAAGGACGTGGGAATGCGTGTTGGGCGACGCCCAACTCCTGACCAGAAGCGCGTTTCTCCGATGTCGGGCCTGGCCTGACACATGACCGCAAAGGGTTAAGGTATAATCTCTTATCTGAAGGTAAAATGTAACTAGTCAAAGCGAGTCGGCAACAGGTGCTCAGCACTAGTGTGCGCTACCGTAGTGGCCGGTGTATGGTACATTCTATGGTTGTGCATTCACTGACATGTATCTAACTTGAATCTTTCTGCTTTCCCTTTAGCCACTGCCAAACGTCACAAGTTAAGGTACCACAGGCAATTCGCACATGATTCCGCAAACGAAACGAGCAAGCAAGAAGCAGGAAGGGGCGCACCTTGTCGCAGACTGAGCACTTGAACCCGTTGAGGCCGGTATGGTGGAACAGGTGGGCTTTGAGTCCTCCGCCCTGGATGAATTCCTTGCCACAGTAGGGGCACTTGTGGGGACGGATGCCCGTGTGGATGTGCATGTGCCGGTGCAGAGCACTCCTCAGTGAGAACCTGCAGGTTTGCGCACGGCAGAACGCTGCTAGAGTCACAGACAAGGTGACAAAAATGGCGCAGAAATCCCGCTTCCAGCGCGAGCTTCGTTTCTTCGACAAAACTTCAACGTTGCGTGCACCTTAAGCATCTGCACACAGCTGAAGCACCTCGGAAGGTATGGGGCTCCCGCAGGAGGTCAAGCGTTCAAAAGACACATCTTGCCATTCCCTTCTCTTCTGATCCGCACAGTTATCGTTTTCGTGCTTTTATTTCTCCTTCACCTTCCGATCCTCTTCTCTCCCCTACTTAAATCTCCCGTCTGTTCCATCTCACTCTAAAGAAAACTGGGATGTTGGGTCCATGACATAAAAAGAACACTGACTCACTGTCAACGTCTCCTTTACCTTAGAACCAAAATGTATTAAAGTAGAAAGGTATAAATGTACTTCGTAAATTAAAGGTAAGCTCTTTTATGATAAAGTTTGTTGGTCTGCTGCTTTGCAAAGCGTGCAGTCAGCCAGTCACTCCACCCTATACCTAATGAGCCCACCGAAGGCAAAAAAAAGAAAAAGGGTTGAATCTAAAATTTTGGCATGCACTGTGACGTCTGTCGACAACTGTAGCTTTTCCACTGTGCACTAGTGCTAGCGATGCAAAACTATAGAAAAATTGACTATCGATAATAGCTATAGTTTTTCCAAAACTATTGATAGTGTCGACAACTATCGATAGTGCAATCGATAGTACCATCGATAGTACTGTTGATAGTTGGCTTTTGGTCTACTATCGATACCATAGAAAGCCAGCTTTCAGAAAACTACCAGTTATAACGAAAATTGAAGTGCTACCCAAAAGGAAATGACGACGGATATGTACAGACAGACAACGCGTGGTTCTGGAAAAACATGAAATTGAAAGTTTTCATTGCATTTTCATACATTAAATGGCATTTTGCTGGTTGTCCTGTGTACATATTTTGGATATTCATCGGGTTAACAATCATGCTTCACTCTTTAGTATGCCCACATTTGTAAAAGTATAAAGTATATTCAGTATTTATTTATTTATTTTTTCTTTCTTGAGGCTGGGGAAAACATTTGCTGCAGACATTTAGTACCAGGGTTTTCAAAGTTTGTTTCATGGTTGTGTTAAATATATTAAATTTTCATGTATTACATTTTATAGCTTTGACCACTGATAGATGAAGATAAGCACTCTGCCGGGGATCATAACTTAGTTTTTTTTTCTGCTGATGACCATTTATAGTGAATTCCCAAAAATCGGGAATTAGGTGTTGACAAAAGCAGTTAGTTGACACTTTTTGTACGGTTCTATTTTGGCATATTTTAAAAATGGTGGCTCGGAAAGGAATTACCTGTTGGTAGAAAACACAGCTTTAAAATAAAGAAGCCATCCATAATCTATAAATAAGTATTTTTGAATCAATAAATGTAACAAAGATTTCAATGTGGACACCTCAAATTGAACATTTCCAGATAAAACGCTTATAGCGTGCCACTGTAGTTATTTTTTTATGCTTTCAATTTTTCTATTCTTTGAATATAATAAGTTTCGGAAAAATAATGTTAACTGGATCAAAAATAAAGATAAAACAAAACTTTCCTGTGCAGGGTTTTAGATTTATGCAACACATAGTTTACTTATCAGGGGCGACAGGGATTTAATTTTCCTGATCGAGCTCGGCCTATAAAAAGCAGAGGTAACACTGCGGAAAGCAACCTAAAACAGCAAAAATATTGAGGATTTCTACTATTTCCTTATTGTTTTTGAAACATGTTTGAGATAGTTCCTCGATAATTATGCGGAAGTCTCTAATTGCAGTCGCATTTTTCTCAGAGCTACACGTTTCCTGGATAGACACAGGACGTTCTTGGTCACCTAATAAAACACTATTGATAGCTTTACGATAGTTGGCTATAGATAGTTTCTCGAAAATCGACTTATAAACAATTTCACAGTATTTGACTATTGGCAAGTATGCTATTGAGATTATAGTCAACTATTGATAGTTTTACGATACTCGACTATCGATACTATACTGCCGATAGTAGTATCAATAGTCTTACTACGACAGTTGACTATCAATAGTCAAATTTGACTTCCACTATTGATAGTACCATCAATAGTACTGCACCACTAACTAGTACCCATTAAGAAGTGCACTCAACAAAGCAGGTGCAATAGAGCCTTTTCAGAACTGTGCACCATCTAGTAGCAGCGGTGCCAATTGTACGAGTTTGCAACAATTTGATCACTTACTTTGAGCATGTATTGGACACAAAGAGTGCGGCAGAGTTTGGTGTGAACTTGGCTCAGCCTGTATCGAGAACAAGTGTTGCGTCGGCGATGGGCGAAAAATCGGGTCCAATCAAACGGCAAGAAACGGCAAGAGCCGATGTTGTTCGATGGGGTTTTGAAAAGGGTCTATTGGCAGAGTAATCACATCACTGTTGAATGCTAAGCCAACTGGGCTGTTATGTGTAGCGGCACGTATGAGCAAGTGATGAAAACAATGTTTTACCTTGTAGTGTCACTTTTGATGGCACAATTTCGCTTTTGTTAGGCGACTTGTTTCGGTAAAGACCTTGTTTGTTTACTCTCCCTCCCCATCCCCAGCCACCTGGTAAAAAAAAAAAAATTGGGTTCTGTGTATTTTTATGCAGCCTAGAACTTAGTCTGCCTCAATGAGCAACTTGTCTTCCAGCTGTAGATGAGCAATGTAGCCAGTGCAGTACAACTGCTAGCCTTAACGTGCACCACACAGTAGTGATACACGACAAGCACGCTTGTATGATGCTCGTCCAAATTGAAACGGACAGGGGTGAGGATCAATCAAACCCAGGATCCCTGGGTTCTGCAGCGCGAGCTTTCGCTCCATGTGCTCCGAACTGGTGTGTGCTAGCCCTCTCGGCCACTGATCCCTTCAGCCACCCGGTAGGCATATCCGATATGGGTGACTAAAAAATAATAAAACATTTCATCCTGCAAATAGTAAAAAAACTGAGGTGAGGAAAAAGGAGATTGGGTGACAGTTACACTTATATCCTAAATGTATTCTATCAGCATGGCAACCAAAAAACTATGTTGTCACTCATACTGGAAGTGACGATATTCAAGATGGCAGCACCCTTGTGGAAAAAGCCTATAATACTCCTTTGTTGCTACATAATGGTGAATCTGTGTAGTTCAACCTCGCGCTTCATGGAAAACTTTGAGGTCTAGAAATTACTAATAAAATTTGTATTGAACGAATGTGAAAACAAAAAGGTTATAGTTGAGAATGAACGAAGGCTGAGCAAGGCCGCTCAGAAGACTGACCTCAGGGTGCGAGGTCAAGGTGCCACTGCATAGTAACGCATCTCGAAAAGTACAATACAAGAAATGCGTTGTAGGTTGGAGGCACACAGACATCAATTAAATTTTTGCTCACAAAAAAAAGATTGAAATTTGTGTCTGGCATGCGGGGAAGAAAAACCTCGCACTCGAAGGGTTAAAAGTCACAAGTGGCAATGAGGCCCCGCATACCTTGCACCACACTCGGTGCAGCAGTAGGGTTTTTCTCCCGTGTGAAAGCGCCGGTGTTTCTTGAGGTCTGTCGCACATGAGAAGCCCTTGTTGCAGAAGTCGCAGATGAAGGGCCACTCCCCCAAGTGTGTCCGGACGTGGGTCTTGAACAGTGAGATGCCACTCAACGTCTTGCCACAGTGGTCGCAAGTGTACTTCTTGCGGCGCGGCGCTTCCCCGGAATGAGTCCTCATGTGCTCCAGCAGGTTGTCCTGCGAGAGTGCAATGCAGAGGGCTTCAATGTTCCCATTTGTCTGTTTGCTCATTTAGTCGACTTGCACGCAGGCAGCCGACGTTTCCATGATGGTGCATCGAAAGAAGACATGCACACATTACTGAAAAAAAAAAGTAACTCAATAATGTTATACGTTATTCGCTCAAAAAGTAATTGAGTATGTTACTTGTTACTGGGATTCGAAAAGAGTTGATCACTTCAGCTCGAAAAGAAAGCATTACTTTCTCGTTACTCCGAATCCGTCGCTTTTCGGAAGCAGTAGCCGCCTTCCAATGTTTTGGGTCCTTAATGATTCCTCGCTTTTTATTGCAGTCACAAACATACTTAATCCCCCCGCCAGTGACATACTGATTGAAAGAATCGCCCTGGGATCAGTGTTGCTGCAGTTTTAAGCTTCCGCTGTGCACAGAAACATAGACGCGACAAACAAATGTGTGTACTTGCTTTGATGTACAAGCCAATTGCTGAGGAAATGATCTCGTTGTGCTTTAGCACAGCACGACCCCCAGATCGAACTGTCTTTCCTTAGACTCGAAATTTGCATGCACAGCTCAGACAGCAGAGATATCAGGGCGGATATTAGTCTGGTGGACTTTGCTGCCCACAGATGGTATCAAACGGAACAAAAATACTGTGACAAAAACCCAGAAGCTTCCTCGAGACAAACACTCAAAAGCAGATTTGGGAGATCCCGGCGTGTGGTACCAGTGGTAGATTCAAAGGGGGGGTTCCGGATGCCCTGACTCTCCTCTTCAATTCCGCATGTGTAAGTAAAAACTTGGGGTGGGAAAATGGGTGAGTGGGGTGGGGGGGGGGGTGATGTTTGTCAGACATGTGATAGGCTAACTCCACCCCCCACCTCCCTCCCTGGATTAGGCTGCGTCCACCCATATTTTGCATGATTTGCGATCAGCAGCGAAGGAGTTTTTCTCCCTGCTCGAAGGAATAACAGGTTTTTCTTTTCTCACGTTTTCTTTCCCGGTAACCTACACTTATGAAATTTGAGTATGATAAATGCACCCCCTGATGCCACTTTTGTGAAAAGTTTCATCATACTCTGTTTGGCTTATTCATTTATTTATTTTGTTTCTGAAGTCTGAATAGGCCTGCAAGCGCCCTGTACTTTGGAACTGCTACTTTGGCTGTTTTAATGGTTGTTTAATTCATTTGTTTGCTCTTAGGCGTAATTTGCTCTTAGGCGCCCGTTTGTGGCTTGAGCGGCGTCAGCGTCGCTGTAATTGCGCGGTGCATTATGGGATGCATGACGTCATCGGCATCCGCATCGTCACTGATGACGTCATCATCACGTGACCTCATAGGGGTCATGTGACCCTCGTGAGGCAAGGGCGACGCCGCTCGGAGGGAGGAGTAGCAGACAGGATGAGGAGGTGAGGAGGAGGGAAGAAGGATATACCTTCCCCTCGGTACCCTTCCCCCCCTTCTCCTCAAGACCTGCGCTCTAATCTGGCGTTACAGGGAGTTGTAAACGGCTTTCACTTTTTTTTTTATCAACTACACTTGGAGACAACTTTTCTTAGTAATAAAGCAAAAGCTACGGGTACCCGTGCACGAGCACACATTGAGTGCGCCAATCACAGCTGTGCTCGTGCCATCTTTACTTCTTGGAGAAATGCCAGAAAATGTTGTCCCCGAGTACAGACCTTTTCTAAGAACTCCCGTCCCCGACCACCTAATAGGTGTATCCGGTATGGGAGATGAAAAAAGAACAAAACTTTTCAACGTGTAAATAGCAAAGAAATAGAGAGGAGACAAAACGAGAATGTGTGACGGTTACACTTATATCCTAAATGTCTTCTATTGGCATGGTGGCAGCAAAACAATGTTTTCGCCCATACTGGAAGTGACAAAATTCAAGATGGTGGCACATTTGTGAAAAAGGTCTATGGTGCACTGCTGTGCCGTAAAAATACATTAGTTGAAATAATCTTGGTTTTATTCGCCTCTCGTTAGTTCTTTTTAAAAGTATATAAAAGTTTTACAGGATGTAATTTTTTTTACTGCCATATTCTTTTTTTTTTATGTTTTATCAATAGTTTATTTTTAAACTGTTTCGTTTCCACAAAGAACCCCTGAAAAGAAAAAAAACTTTTTTTTAAAAACAGTTTAGTAGGGTCAAGCAAACAAAAAAATTAATTTTATGTGAAAAAAAAAATTTAAAGCAATATTGACGGCGAGAGACTTGTTTGAAATTGTGCATGCAAGGTCCATGACGTCACGGAATGGTCATTCGCTCAACGAGATGGTAATTCGCTCCTTTCACCTCAACGTGAAGGTGAAGCTAATCCACCTCTCCTCTACGCGCCCGAAATGCCGAGAGAGAAGAAAAGTGGAAAAGAGGTGACTACTGACTAAATCTCGTCTCGCACCGTCAGCATTGCTCTAAAAATTTTTGTTCGCAAAAATTTAATTCTTTTACATGCGTGTCCCAACCAGACTGTTTAAAAAAACATTTCTTTCTTTTCAGGGGCTCTTTAAGTTTCACTGTTATTCTGAAAACAGCTTGGAGCTTAATGTTACATAAGTATTATGACACTTCATGGCAATATAGAACAAAATAAAAAAACAATGAAAATAAATGCGTTGCCTTTAAGGGCACTGACTACCCGTGCATGCCCACATATGTGCTCTGCGATTCGAATGCAAGGAAATTGGACCAAAATAATACTGTAAACAGAAAGGAAGGAACAAGTAAATCATTACTTTGCTTAATCGTAATTTCATGGAGTCACATATCATTTTCCAAAGCTCACATATTGTCTTCATAGCTTCACAGAAGGAAAATAATGAAAGACGTTTACAACACCCTGTAAAGCTGAATTAGAGCATAGCTCTTGAGAAGGAGGAGGGTATGCCCCTCCTATTTCTTTGCCCCCTCCCCTCCTCTCAATTTCCTTCCCTCTTCCTCCCTTCCTCCCTCTTCCCTAGTAACGTCACTCGTGAACGCCTCGAGAAGGTTGTGACCTTCGCGAGTGACCTCCGCGATGTCACTCGTTACCCTAGTGACCCTCGTGACGCCATTATGAAAAACGTCCCATAATGCAACACGCGGTTACGAGTGACATCACTCAAGACCCTAGTGATGTCATTATGGGAAACCTCCCATAATGTAACGCGCAATTTCGCCGGCGGTGACACTGAGGCCGCTCAAGCTGGAAACGGGCGCCTAAGAGCTGCCCTCTAAAAAAACAGGAATAATGTTTTTGGAGGAGCGAGAGCAGATATCTTTTCCTAACACTCTGTCTTAGCGATGGCCTCTTAGATCCTCTCCTCGTGGCATCGTCCGGTTGGATTATGGGGTCCTCGTCGCTGGCGACTTGACGAGGCGTTGTTTAGGTCACTGAAGAAGTCTCTCTCTGCATTGCAGAAGTTGTCCAGAACACAGGCACCCATGATGAGACAATGCTTGATGCTGGTACTGTCGACCAAGTAGATTCTCTGAAATCGATGTTTGAGCAGCCCAAAAGTGTTTTCAATTGTCACTCTCTGTTAACCGCGCTTGCAGTTATAAGTCGTCTTCCAACTCGGCAGGGGCACTTTTGAAGATTTGAAGGGGGTCATGATGTACGGCAGTGAGGAATAATCCTGCACACTTGGTTCCTGCGTCCTAGAAGAAGGGGCTCTCCTTCGGGATGCAGGCGTCGTGCGCTGAACTGGGGAATCTGATGAAGACATTTATGAATCGATTCTGGTCATTGCAGATTCCCTGCAGAATAATTGAATGAAACTTGCTCCAATTGTAGAAGGAGTTTGGAGACTCTGTTGGTTGCAGGGTTTCCACATGGCATCCATCCACTGCCCCGATCGTTTTGTGGGAACCTTTCCCCTTTCCTCGGGAAGCCGGCTTGGTTCCTCCGACCAGCTTTCTCGTCAGGCCAGGCAATTATTTGCACGTTGATGCTGTTCAGAAAGAGCACTCTTTCAATGCAGGGGTGAATGGACAACTCCGTTTTGTCCAAGTGGTTAGCAATCTGGTACATCGTCGCTTGCATGCTCAAATCTAAGCATGATGAGCAACGTTTTCTCTGCCGAAACCTGTCGTCGCCCACCAACGGGATACGGATAAAATGCTGAGGCTTTAAATCGGCCAGCCACCTCCACACGCGTTTCTCTTGAAAGCCGGAACAAGCGCTTGACCTCGAAGTCAAAGTAGAAGTCGATCACCTTTTTGCAGTATGGGGACCTGCTTCTGTCGGTTCGTGCTAAAACAATCGAGGCAAGGGCGACGGTGTCGTCAAGCTCATTGTCGCCCTCGTCCTCAATAAGTGCTACTGCAGCCACCAGTAAGTCCCGACCGGACATCGTCGCCTTGATTTCGCAAAGGTATCAGGGTGTATGAGGTTGATGAAATGTCTATGAAAACGATCGCAGCAAGAAAGCAGACAGTAACTATTAAATATGCACTTTTTTCATTGGATGCTGCACACACTTTTTAACAGTGCTTTGTGTAAAACATATTTGTAAAATATTTTGTTAAAGGGGCGGTGCAATGATTTTAACACTGAACGAATGTGCAGCTTGTATTTTTTATATTGTTTACTTCGGCATAAGTAAAAGAAAAAGTGCCACCATACCCCAAAATGCCTCTATTTTGCTGCATAATCACAAAAAAAAAAAAAAAAAAACTTTTTTTCCCAACCTGCGGCCACATGGTGGCCCCAAATGGAACCTGTGGTGTGACGTCATTCGGAGTGGTTTTTGTAAGTGATAGTGTTAGGCAATTGTAAGCTTGATTTAAGCTTAAGTTTAAAAAATCTTGTTGTTTAGGCACGCAGAAACGCTTCAAAAGCCTAATATTGCCGCTAAAAGGGTATGAATTATTTGTGGCGCCATCTACCGCAAGTCAACAGAACCTGCCGTCACCGTCATCCGTCGACGCCCGTGTCGCTTACGGCGGCTACACGAGCAACCCGGACGTTTTGTCTTTCCCTCGCTCGACGGAGTGCGTTGGTCGTGGTCCGTAGTATCGTGGTATCGTTATTGTTCCTGGTGTCTCGACCTCGACTTTGACTTCGACTGCCCGCCGCGCCGCCATGTTGGTCAGGAATCGACGGGAGAGCGGGAGAGCGGCGAGCCTGGCGAGCCGGCGAGCGCTGGGGAAACGGAAGCCAGAAGAACCCAACCGGAAACCAACGCCACTCCGAATGACGTCACAGGTGAAGCCGGTGCCGCTTCAATGTTGAGTTGAGGGGTGCCGGGGATACCAATTTCTTTTATTTTTTTTAATGAAAACTAAGGCAAGTAAGAAAGAATAGTTTTCGGTACTTCGTTTTATATGTGGCCGGGATCAATTCCCGCAATTAATTAGCCAAAGTCCGCAAATTGTTGCACCGCCCCTTTAAAGAAACCTATTTAACCCTTTAAGTGCCACTTCTTTTTAAGGCAACCTAAAAATGCCATATATTTTTATTAAGAAGTTTTAGTCCTCTAGTATAACAGATAAAATTTCAGAAGTATATTACGCAAAAATCAGCGGCGGCGAAATAAAAAAAAGGCGTTAACTAAAACGAGTGCTGCCATCTATGATCAGCGCCGCAAACTACTCAGACAAGCTTAGCTCGCCCGTGGTATTAACCCCTTGCCTACTCATTTTTTTTCTTTAAAGATCGTACAGAAAGCTTTATTTAAATCAAGCAATTTGCGTCAAAATAAAGAAAAACGTTTCCTTGGCTTTCAGGCGTAGTCTCGTGCTCTATACCAGGACTTCTGGTCGTCTCCTCTTCTTCAGTAGTTCTTCACAGATTGATAGAAATCGAGAGATTAGCAGAAACCTCACATAGGACATCGTTTTGCTGAAAATTGGGGTCTCCACTATGGACCTCTTGGACCAGTTCATTTTGACTGTGTTTTTTCACTTGCGTCATAATGATGCACAAGGCAAAGTATGCCTTTATCTCATCCGGAGTGGTGTCAAATCATTGCTCCTCATAGCATTTCTTGGGACAATCCTCGTCGCCCATCTCTTGTTCGGCGTAGCGATTTGTCTCAGCAGAGACAGACGCCCAAAAATCATGACTTGCAAACACGGAAAAGGTCGACAAGGCGCTTGTCTTCTCACCAAGACTGCGTTGAACCCTTGCTGACACACCTGGGGTTTCTACAAAGGTGAACTGAGCAGGCTGGTTGTCCCTCTTCTCCCAGTTCCACTGACGTGCAGACGCCGAAGTCGATGAAATGCTTCCAGGATTCGCATCATTTTCCACACTTTTCTCACTGTCCTTTGAACTCTCATCGGATTCCGAGTAATCGGAAAGGCAGCAGGATTCGTCGTCAGAAATACTGGCGCATTCATCACTTTCAAAAAGAAGTCTTTGTATATCTTCGTCCGCCAAAGCAGACCTCCGCGCCGAAGACATGTTTTTGGCGCGCTTGCTTACAATAGCGCGCTTATTTTTTGTCAATGGAGCGCCCTCTCTCTGTCAAAAGGCAAAGCAAACAAGAAAAGAACCCAAGGTAAACAGGAGCAACAGGGGTAGTGCTGCCATCTGTCGCAGAGCTCACAAAACAAGCTCTGAAACCGAAACACGAGTCACACTCGTGGTCGGGTTTTATGGTCCGTAAATGGCGGCACGAGTGAAACTCGTTATTAGAAGGCAAGGGGTTAAGGGCCACCGGAAAAACCACTGGACGAGCTGAGATCATACAAGGCATTTTTAACCAGAAAGCGGCCGACGAGCTGAGCTCGTCCAAGGCACTTGAAGGGTAAAAAATAGATGCAAATGCTATCATTCATTAATTTATTATTCCTTGAGGGCCCGTTAAGGCATTATAGACCAAAACGTGGCCCTGACGTCGCGCAGCTGCGGTGGCGCTGTTGACGGCGCTGCGCATGTGCAGACGCTTCACTTCACGCAAATTCAGTTTCTGCGCACGCGCAGTGCCCACATCTGGTGTGGGCAAACACGGGCCTGTTTGTAAACAGCGTGTCGGTCTATACAAGGGTGGTCAAACACACTAAGAAATGTCGTTTAAAATGAATTAACAGTCAAGGAGAGGAGGTCAGCAATACACGTGAATCAAAGAATAATATACAACCAGTTATCAATATTATACAATATTATTAATATTTCTTTAATGGTATGCACTGTGTCTACGTCTATGTAAAAAGGGAAAAATATAATTAGCAGATAGACATATTTGTAAGTTCAAGGTAATTTATTAACTCTTCGGCAAATCTATCGGAGTTAGTCTCGGTTACAACGCTATTGGGTTATTTATTCCAGTGCTTGATCGTCATACAAGGCAGATATGAATTACAAAATGCTACAGTTGAACTAAAAATCGGGCTTTGCGGGAGTTATCAAGGCAGAGAGACATGCTGTGGGGTGGAAGGAAGAGGGATGCTCTAATAGAGGCACTGTTATACTACAATTTATGAGACAGGGTTAGTCGAGAAAGAATGCACCTAAATGAGAGAGCGTAAAGGTTAGCTCTGCTCCTTAGACCCGTTAGGCTAGTGAAACGAAAGTAGTCTGTGAAAATGAACCTTAAAGCTCGGATTTGAATTGCCTCTTATTTCATAATCAGGTAATGCTGCCATGGGGACCATACAGAAGATGCATACTCTAGATGAGATCTAACAATTATGTATGATAATTGTTTCATTTCAGGTGAGGAAATTTTAAGCTTCCGCCAAAGATATCCGAATGTATACTAATAGCCTTAGATAAAATAAAATTAATCTGAGTTGCCCAAGATGGGATCAAATGAATGCCGAGGTATTTATAAGATGAACATGGGCCTACTGTTGTGTGATGGGGACTGTGATCTGGTGAAAGACACTAGTTTTGTTTTATTTACATTAGCTGACACTTCCCATTTTTGACACCATTCTACTATAATTTGTAAGTCAGCCTGTAAGAGTAGGTGATCATTATTATTACTAATTGGTCTGTATAGACCATTCCATTTAGCGCTCTCTGGGCGGCGCCATTTCGCTCAACCGCAGCGCCCTCTCCATACATTCGGGAAATTCAGCAGGTTCGGCAGGGTAAAACGAGAAAGAGGGCAGGCGCGCGACTCAGCTAGCAGACGACAAACCGGGAGGTTGCCATTCTCCATCTTTGGGCTGTACCGGCGGGCTGTACCGGCGGGCTGTACCGGCGGGCTGTACCGAACATCGAACTCTCGCGCGTGGCTGCCGTTGTGATGTGGTTTGCGTTCTTAGAACAGTTATGGCTACTCCAATATCAGCCTATAGAGCTCTGTTGCTCTATTTCGGTAAATGATCAACTAGCGTATCTTTGTTACGTTACTTAAGTAGCAGTGGAGTCAGCTGGCAGTACTACCCTCAACTACTGCGCGTATATTGCAACAGGAGAGCACGTTTTTATTTATTATTTCTCACTTCTACTCATGGTCGCTAAAGGCCTACACCAGTACGAACTTTGTAAAGTAAAAAAGGTACAGTAACCGGATTTACTTTTTGCCGGAGACCGGCCAATCTGACAAAGTTTTTCCTTTATTTTTTTCATTTGCACGTAGGTAAAAGCGCAATTGAACCCGGTAAGTCTTTTTATAGAGCATAGTATTACATGATAACATGCATACCGAAACCCCCGAATCTGCACTTCAAATTTCCACAATGACGCGATTTTAAACAGAGTTTGCACGCCAGCCGGATGTTAGCTACAGCCCACTCGGCGGAGCAGACGAGATGTAGGGTGAGGGGGGAGGGCATTTTTTCTCTCTCCACTCTTCTTAGTGGAACAGTCTATAGAGCACAATCGTCAGCAAAGAGGCGAATTCGAGATGTTAGGTTAGCGGGAAGATCCTTTACGTATATTATAAACACCAAGGGGCCCAGAACACTTCCCTGGGATACACAGAACGTTACAGACTCGTTTACAACAGTCTACTCATACAGTTGCACAGACGGAATGGCGTGGTGACATACAGAGTTGCCGGCAAAAGCAGACGACACATTGCGGATCGGTACTTCCGGAAGTCGATTACAGCGCCAGACCTAACGCGGTGGCTGCACGGCTGCACCAGCTGCACTGGCCCTGCGCCGTTGCTGCAAGCTCGCTCCAGCAGCATATGCTCCTACTCTGGCTCGACTGAGCTCAACGTAAACAGATTTGAGAGAAACCAGAAACGGCAATGTGTTTCGTTTTTTTCTTCTTCTTTATTTCAAAACGAGTGCATGCAGGCAAAGACGGTTTTATCATAGAAGTGGCGCAGGACGGGCAACAGTTGATGCTACATACCGAGTCTTGCAAAGGCCTTTTGCCCCTAGATGCAACTCGAACAATGCTCACCTTCCGTGTGTAGATATTGCCGCACACTTCGCAGGAATGCGCAGGCGGTGCTTTTTCAGAACACGACGTCACCTGCAAATGACGCCGAACGTAGCACTTTCTTGAGAACTTCTTCCCACACACGGGGCACTCCAAGCCCTTGTTGACAATAGCGGCTACAACCGTGACTGTCTCTGCCGCTGCCACGGGCACTGTGGCCTTCTCCTTTTGCTGCCGCTGCTCCGCTTCCGCAGACCCTTCGACCGCCATGATCTCGATGAGGCCTTTGTCGTCGGCTTGTGCGCGGAGGTTCTCGTTCTCGCAGGAGACGTGGCTGGCTTGGCTGACTGCTGACTCCAGTGGCAGCGGTACTGCCGTTGTGCACTGTGCGTCTCGGGACATACTTGCGGTGCGGTCACTGCAGCCTTTTGGTATTCCAAGTAACGCTGGGAAGCGGCCGTCACTCCTGCAGGAGAAGAAACGGGCGCCGCGCATGCGCGGGCGTGCGGCCCCCACGTGATGTAAGGCCAACGGTCGATTGGTCTAACGAGTGCGTTATGGCGTTACTTCCACCGCGCTGTCATGGCTGCACTCCCTCTGCGATGCTACTTGAGAAAAACATTCCTCATGTACTAGCCACAAGGTTCACCACAGGGAAGGTTTTGCAGTCGTCTCGGATTTTCTAGTCAAAACTCGGGTGCACAAAAATCACACATTTTTTTCGACCCACCCAATTAAAAATATTCCGCACCGCTTGGTCCGTGAAAATCGTTTTACACTATTTCCAGAAGACAAGACCGATCAAGCAGCGTCAAAAGCAGTTATTAGACGTTTTCTGTTTACGAATGATTTAGCGATGACGGAACACATACCCGTGTTGCACGCCCGAATAAGATCTGAATATCCCATTCTATACTTCGTTTCAGCTTCGGTCCAGACGCAGCCGATGCTACAAGCGCGAGCATGTGGCCAGATGTGGCCCAGAACAGTGCTTGCACTGCACGAGCGCGCGTGCTTGGCAGGGATGCTGAAAGCCCGGAGCTCGCGCTTGTAGCTTTAGCTGCGTCTGGACCGAAGCTGAAACGAAGTATAGAAGAGGACATCTGTTTCTGGAGGTCAGAGGTCTTCTGAATGTTCAATATATATTCATTACTGGCTGTTTGAGCCAAATTTTTTAGTAGGTATCTAATAACAATAAACGACACTTCAAATATGACCTTCTCCCAAAATGAAAATCTGTAAAACAAGAAAAAAAAAATGTTGCAATCGTTTTTGGTTAGCACAGTTGAAATAAACTAAATCTAGCTGGCACTGAGTGAACCGATCAAGTATATTTCAATTTAAATCGGTAAATTCCATTTGGTTATCAATTTCTTATAAACTGCATTTCATAGAAATTATAGGATCATTGCAACACCCCAGTTTGGTCTCTGTAATGACATCCTAAAATCGGTGAATACCACAGTGCTTTTGGCCAGATTAGCCTGTCTGGAAATTAAACTCGGCACTTTGTCGATTGCTGCCCATTCCACAGCTGGGTAGCCAACTTGATCTTTGAAATGGCCGTTCCAAGTTGCACCTTGCTATGGTATCTCAAATGCCATAGCAAGGTGTAGGGATTCATCCCTACAAACAAAGTACCCGTATACCTTGCAATCTGTACCAGTTCTTTTCTTGTGGTGGATTCCAGGTAGGGGAGAGTTGCAGTCAATGCATGCCATGGTCCATAGTGGCACCTGTGCAGTGGGGGGAAGTGACCGTGCCCAAGAAGCCGAGAAGCATTGGGCTAATGCTGGCCAACGTTTTTCAGCAGGTTGCTTTAATACCACTACCTGGCATAGGGGTACTGGTTGAGCGAGCAGCGACCATGACGCTTGGGAGAAACATGAAACCCAACTTTCAGCTTACCGCAATATCCCGAGACGCCTTACTTCCGAAAAATAAACCACCCCCATTTTTGGCATGATTTGCTATATTTCTTAAACACCGAAAGACCTGTAGCAGGATATAAGCGAACATTCTTGACTGAGAAGTACAGTCATCTTTGCTTCAGTGACCCTTGCCAAAATTACGAGTTTGGCAGAGACAGATGACCCAAGATTAGCATTTTTTCAACTTTCTCGTTCGCACACCAAAAGTCGGCCCACTCCCCATTTTCACCCGATTTGCTGTTGATTTTAGGTGGGCTATCTCTCAAGATATTACAGTAAACGCATTCAAGTAGTGCCGCCAATGGCACACTACCATTGCCAATTGTCTCAAGCTTCATCTAAAACCACAGGAAACAGTTTTACGTCCTCCACAAATGTTAAAAGTCTGGGATAGAGCAATACGATATCGCCCGAGCTTCCCAACATCCTTTCTAAAGCCCGTGAAGTTGTTTTGTTTATTTATAACAATCGCCAATTGCGTCTGCTCTGCACCAAGCACCAAAATGGCGGCGCCCAGAAGAAAATCAGAAAATTAAGTGCCGACACCAGGAGCGTTGCTTGTTTAGTGACTCGAGGTAGGTCCAGAGAGGCTCACTGCGATGGACATACTCAACTCGAGTTATTCGCTTGTCGGAAGAATGCGAGAATGGCACCATGTACCACGTGCGTCCAACCGCGGCTGCCCCCTGAAAACAGTCTCGGTGCTGCCGTGTTTCCCCATTCGAAGCTAGCAACAGGACGACTTTTGCAGCTCGACACCTTCCTTGAAGCCTGGCATCGTGGGTGGTGCCCAAAAATTTGCCAACACTCACTGATCGAACAGATGTACCGCCGAGCGCCAACTCTACCCTTCCAACGCAAACGCCATGGCACACGCTGCACAAGCACGTCGTCCGGCTTTTCAGCGGTAGTCCTCATGCCTATGTCGTCACCGTGGACAGAACACAGAAACCGAAGTGAGCCAACGGGTGTTGTTTCTAAACGGTCCTCCGTGGGGATGTTCAAAAGGGTGGGGCTAAGAGCCCAGCCCTGTGGAAGTTGCACGTTTTGTTTGGGAGCTGTTTAGTGTGGTGCCAAGACACACTTAAAACCTTCTATCGCTTTCTTGCTTAGTGACAAAGGCCTTCAAGGTCAAGCAGGGACTCCCAGAGACAGCAGCATCGTCCCCAGTGGAAAATTTGTTTCAATTTACTGGTCTTCTGTGCTCCAGTTTAAGCTTCTCTTGTATGTTGCAAGTCGTTCCTCACACTTCATGTCGGAGGTTACGAGAAGCGTTTCGCTAAATCACAGGCATGCTTGTCCATCTCTGCACAGTTTCCTTGGTTAAGCATGTAATATCTTTTGTGCCATTTCATACTTTTTTTTCAATGCCATATGAGGCTCTGTGGGACTGAGCCACCGTGTTTCACTAATTAAGGGCAGCTCATTGTACGTGTTCGGTTTGCAAACAGTAAAAAAAGTAGCTCCTATCACTGTGTTCAAACCGTCTTGCACAATAATAGGCAGAGATAATTATTAATTTTAATAAAAAAAAACAAAGAAACAGGCTGGCATAATAAAACCAATTAAAGATATTCGACAGCAGTCACATCTAGTGCCCGTCATGACAAGCTCGGGCATGCAAAACCATATCCATCGCAGTTTTTGTGCGCCTATGCCTTCAAATATTCCCCACAAGCTATAGCGGCAACACTATTGAAAATTTCACTCTTTTTTTTGTTGCCCAAATGACACTATTACAAGGCACAGCAAATACCTTTGCACAGACACACAAACTAGAAATCTAAAGCAGTCATAACATTAAGATCTAGAAGGTCACGCAAAATGTACTAGTATGTCTATGCCAGTGGTGTAGCCGGGAATTTTCTTTGGGAACGGGGGGCTGGCTGAAGTGGCTGGAATGTCCATGACTTGGGGTGCGGGGGAGATTAAAATGCATATGTATAATTAGAGCCTTCCCCCCCCCCCCCCCCCCTGACTTTGCCACTGATCTATACATACCACTTGAAGAGTCACCTCTCAAGACTAATTCTCAACAGCACCCCACAAACAATGTGCTGACATCTGCTGCAGCAAACAACCTCTTGAGCAATCTGTAGGAATGTTAGACACTTCACAGAAGCGGTTTTACTGTAGTGACTCGATGCGCTCCAGCAGAACACAGAAACACGAAAGACAGATCAGAAGAGCGGCAGTCCTTTCTTGGAAAAGTACCCAACAGTTTTCCAAGACGTCTAGCGGCTGTGCAGGCGCCTCTTCCGACGGTGGGCCGCTGCGGCCACGGACTCCTTGATGTCCGCCACCCTGAGGTATCCCCTTATTTGGAGCCAGTTGTCCAGGCCGATCCGGTCCAGCTGGAGCCGACCGTTCTTGACGCACACAACAGCATCTTTGACGACGCCGGCCACAGCCAGGAAGTTCTCGTCGAGGTAGCGCTTCCGAGCCCTCACCCTCTCCCTTGCCACCAACTCCGACTCCGACGTTAACTTTTGCACCTCCTTCGCCACGGCAGGACTCCTCCAGACCAGCTCGAAAGCCTCAGCGAACCGTCGGCTGCGGGATCCCAGGGCAAACTGAACTGCACAGTACATCAACGACGTGTTGCGGTGAGTCGTGTGCTTGATCATGTCGTACATCTCCTCGACGTTGTACCCCAGGTGCACGTGCACAGAGAGTAGGCTGTGGTTGAAAGTGAGCTCCACGTGCAGATTGCTCAGTGCCAGGCACCCCTCGGGGTCCCTGGGCTGCAGGAAAAGCCGGTTCAGGATCTCGGAGTTCCTCAGCAGCAAGTAGAGGAGATTGGCCTCAGAAGGACCGAACTCCCAGCCGTGGAGGCTGAGATTCGAGATGCTCCGGTTGCGGGAGATTGCCTGCAAGAGGATGCGTGTGGATGCCACCGACGTGAGGAAGCATAAACTGGCAGACCGGAGGGTTCTTGTGGAGGACAGAAAATGTGCCAGGCATGTCACGTCGCCAACCTCGAGCAACTGGTCGTCCAGGTCGAGGCTGAGGTCTTCGAGGCGGTAGAAGTGGACCAGATGCCGCAACTCTCTTGGGGACAAGGTGTGCTTGCTCCACCGGCCGGAGCACCTCATCTTGGAGAACCCCGTGCAGTTCTTCATGACTTCCGCAAACCTCAGGGGTCCCACCTCGTCAACCTCCAGCTTGACCCTCGTCTCTGTCTTGGTCTCCCGAAGCAGCTGGGCAAAGTCACTCAGCATGCAGGAGTACATGATGCCGAAGTTGACCTCCTGGAGTGAATCATTGTACGAGAGAGCTTCCAGGAGCTCTCTGTAGACAGCGACGCTGATCATGTCATCCGGCTCTACAAGGTCAAGTGTCAGCTTCTGCAGCGTGCCATTCTCGCGGACCGCCTTGGCAAACGCGTCGCAGCAGGCGACTTCGCCGCCCGTAAAGACCAACTCTCTGAGGCCCGTGTTCCGACCGACGAGGGCGGCGAGGGGCGTTCCGTCCATCTGCCAACACTCGTCGAAGAACTGAATGTCGAGGATCCTGAGGGCCTTGTGCTCCACCACGGCTTCTACGAGCAACTCCATTGCAGACGCCTGAAGTCCGAAGCCCGAAAGATGCAGTTCCTCAAGACCACGGTTCAGCAGCAGTCCTGCCAGGAAGTTTTCAAGCTCTGTCATTTCAAAGCATACCTGTTGCCTTAACATCAGTTTCCTTAAGACTCTGTTTTGTGCAACATACTCGGCAAGAACAGTTCCTCCTCCCGGCTTAAGAAGATGGTCGTCTATGCTGAGCACGGTAATGCCAAGACTCAGGCCCCGAAGCAGCAGCTTGGCATCGGCAGGATCTATGCTCGTGCAAGACAGCGAGAGAGACGTCAGCACCGACATACCGCCGAGTGCAACTCCCAGACGATCCACTCCCTCACCAGGAGGAACACTCAAGTGTGATAGTCTGAGGGATGCGAGAACCGAAAGCTCCTTAAGTGCTGCCTCCAGCAAGACAGCTGAGCCCTGGGACAAGGTTAGTTCCTCCAAAACCAGGCTCTCTAGCCCTCGCAAGTTGCCGACAGCTGGCAAGACACTGGCCAACTCCTCTTTGCTGAACTCATACCCAAGCTCCAGGGTTGTCAGACCAGAGTTGAGGTAAAGGACGTCGGAGAGGAGAGGTGTCGGGAAACTGGGGTCCATGAACCTGCAGCTAAGCCGCAACTGTTTGATGCAGCTGTGTTCCTTGAGGAGCCAGTGCAGAAAGGCCCATTGGAAGCTGGGATGCACTGCATCTGGGCTGCTGGGACGTAATGCCTGACCAAGGCCGATGGTTTCAGGAGCGACCTCGAGCAGCTCCACCCGGGCACCCTCCAGCAGCAGGTTCCAGAAGACGAGCTGCTTCAGGATGAGGCATGGCTGGTTCTCGCTCTTGCTACATGGGGCAAAGAAGTCCGTCCGCATGTCCATGATGATACTAAGGAAGCCAAAGACTTCCTTGGCTGGCAGTATGTCTGGACACAGTCGGCTGAGGTGTCTGGCATACCTGCGAAGCTTCCGACGAAGTTGGGTGGCTGTCCTGGATGTGAAATGATGAGCGTCAACCGGCTAGCACTGTACACGTTTCAAAACTATATGAAATGCAGTGACTTCTAAACATCTTTTAGTGTGGCCCCCTGAGCACAAATGCTGGGGGACCACATTGAGGTGCACAATCCAGAGCACTGCTAGTAGAGAACCATCCACTATAGGCAGTATTCACCAGAGGCCATATTAAAGCACATTGTTTGCAGCACTTTTACGAAATGAGCCTCCACTTTCCGTCTGCCAATAAGAACAATCCTGATGGTGCGCGATGCACATTATGGAAGCTCTGTGGAAACCTGTCGTTGACAGACGCTCAGCAGTAACAAGTTCTGCTATGGCCACTGGTAAATACCGCGTGTGATTGCTCGCAGTGGCGCAATTTAATTGGTCTGTCTAATGCGAGCACTTCCAAGCAATCAAATCGTGTATATGTTTAGGCAGTGGGGAAATTAGTCAGCCCCAATGGGCGTCTAGCGACTACGCTAAAAATAAAAAATTGTGCCAGTCCACTACGAGTGCTAACCAGGGGCCTTTAACTTGCGTCGCACAGTAGTGATACACAGTACCACGCCAGAACGATTCTCATTTAGGTCAAAACAGAAAGGTACGGGAATTGAGCTCAGGACTTCTGCATTTTGCAATGTCAGCTTTCGTTCTGCAGGCGCTAGGGTACATTAAATGACTTGGCCACAGTTCCTCCGCCAGTACTCCTTTCACAGTGTTACCTTGCAAGCAATCGCTAAGAGCAAGGTGCTGTCAAGTGCTTACACACAGTATCGGTGAGCCACAAAGCGGAGCTCTAAAGGAGCATGTTTCAAGCCAGGATGGCGTATCGTGTCTGGAGCTGGTGGAAACTAACTGCCGACTGTTTATATGTGTAGGTCAAAGTAAAGCGTGTTCCTGAAAAGAATTTACAGTGTTTTTTCGCTGCAAAAATAAACAGCGCATTGCCAAATGCTTAGTCTCCGCCCAAATGTAGTGCTAGCAGTCCGGACCGGATGTCAAAATTTCAAAAATTACCTTGATCAAAAGTGATTTTCTGAAACGTTCAATGGAAAAATGGGGCCCATTCCTGGTGCTTCATGCCATTCGTCCCAATGTGCAAAGCATTCCCAAGAAAGGAGGACGGTGTTTTTCGGCCTGGGTAAATAAACTATGCGTCCCAGAGAGCTCAAACTCTGAGAAAGTGACGCTAGCAGTTGGGATAGAACACAAATATCTGAGAACATGACATTGCGTGGATCAAAAGATAATAGACCCTTTCAGAAATTCAGCGCCATCTAGTCACTGAAATATTGGGCTGAATATTTGTGTGCTAATGGCGGTTAAAATTTTGTGTATATTCGTCAAAGACAGACATACGAAAGCTAAGGTGTTCTTCCATGTACAGTTTTTCTTTCTCCATTCGTTTCAGTTTCAAAGTTATCAAGAAGCTATCACTCCGTATGAGGTGCTTACTTGAGTGAATCTCTCAATAAAATGGGGTCAAGGAACCCATTTTAGTGTTGGACGTATATTTTGCAAATGCAAAGCAAGAAACACGCTCCGCCCAAAACTCAGCACCAGCAAGGTCACTTTCCCTCGTGAAGGCTGGATCCAGCTGAGCACACGTGACCGCCTCTCTGCCGATACGGAGTTGGCGGCGCAAGGAAAAGAAATGCAATACTCTGGCTCTACAAGCAGAGCCAATACAGTTACTCTACCCGTGCCAAGACTGCACAGAGTTGGGGGGGCATGGGACAGACCATTCAAAGTGCATTGATTAAAAGCATGGTCTAAGGACTCCAGTCTCTGACCAGTCTCTGACCTAACATTTCGTCATCCCTTCTTTTTTTTTTCTTTTTTTAATTTGTATGAATTTTGTTATAACCAACCCCCCTCTCTTTTAAATTAAATTTATTGCCTATTTTTATTTGTATTTTTTTTTATCCTTCCCTAGATCTCTTCCACCAATCTTCCAATCTCCTCTTAGTTACCGCAATTCTTTCCCTATCCATTCGTCCATCCATGTCCGGAAACCCCAGTGCCCCCCTCCAAATCCATAGTCATCCCCCCCCCCCCCCCCCCGAGGGTGGGACGAAGCCCCGTGCACCTTAAAATTACATGTTCTATGGCTTCCTTTTCGCGGTTGCATACGTCGCACAGACTGTCTACTTCCTGGAATTTAGCCCTGTACGTTTTCGTTCGTAGCACCCCTGTTCTAGCTTCAAACAACATAGAGCTCCCCACTGAATTATCATACAGCTGTTCCTTCTTTATTTCTTGTTTTTGCACCCTGTATATTGTTAAAGCTGATTTCCCCTACATTCTCTCTTCCCACAATTTCCTCTCTGTTTCCTTTACTCCCTTTTCTACTGATATGCTCTGATCCGGTGGCAATCAATTCGTCGAACGACGTTTCATGGACAAATCGTTTCGTCGACACTGCGATGTTTCATCGACAGATCGTTTCGTGGAAACGAGCGGGTGCTCGTTTCATCGACAGATGTTGCGACGTTTCGTCGACAGCCCGCTGAGCCCGCTCTGCAAGCTCACAATATACGGCTCTGTGCAAGCTCCGCCAGCTGCGCCTCCTCGCGCGGCCTTGTGTTGGATGGATGGATGGATGAAAGATGGCTGACTGGGCCAAGTATGGCGAACCAGTACGCAGCCATCTTGCCTCACCAATTTAAACTATAAAATTTTTTTTTTTGCTTATTATTTTTTTTTTGGGAGGGGGGGGGGGGGAGGGGGGGGGGGGAGCTCGCCGATTGCACTGATTACGGAACTTACGATTTGAGTGGTTTCGCTCGTGTCTTTGCCCGAACCTTTGGGGACGCGTTGTCAAAGCCGGGAAGTTTTGTTATCGACCAGTGTCCTTTTTCAAATTAGATTTTTAAAACATTCAACAATATGCGCAGCTCTTGAGGGCTACGCTTTCGGCATCATACGTGATCGAGGTGTCTGTACGTCATCGAGTGCAACCCTTCGCGGACTGGCCGCCGGCACTCCGACTGTTTTGAAAAAGTGGTTGAGTCATTTCCAGAGCAAGCGTATCTTTCCGCGCGTCGCGTCTTTTGGCAGAACACTCAAGAGCCAGCTGAACATAGCATAGATTGTCCACACGTCAAAACACTGAAGCTCTTAAAGAAAATTTGAAAGAATAAACGAGGCCTGTTTGCGGTGCGCACAGCCTTCCTACCGTTGAAAATGGCATAAAATCGGTTTTCAAGCTAATTGGCATCTGGTCTTAGCCGCTAGCAATAAACTTTAAAGGAGACTGAGCATTTTCCTACGCGTGGTTTACTTTTACGGTGATAAAACACGGTTGTTTTCTCCTCCAAACACTGGGTATTCAACCTACTGTACTTACCAGACCGTATACGATTTTTAGTCTTTAGCATATTTAGCTTCTGGATAATGAATAACACAATAGTTCTCCATATGTTATGCCTATACTGAAATTTTGCATGCAGATAAGCTAATATGTGACCAAAGAACATTAGATTTGGAAGCCGCTTTTTTATGAAAAGAGTACGAACTTGCCCCAGGTATCGGTCTGCTGGAATCGATAAAATAATAATTTAATGTCGCGTGTGGCTCTTACCGACAGATTTCATCCAGTGGTACTACCGTGTCCAAGGCCTTGCATGTGGCGGCTGCTCGAGAGAAGCTATATAATGCAATAAGATGCACATTCGATATCAACTATGGTTTACTTTGTGTAATACGACTAAACTTCGTGTACTGTTTTATTTATCTGTGACCAATTATCGTGTTTGTTTGTTTATTTATTTATTTTTTGAATTGCAATGTAGTTTTTTTTTTTTTTTTTTTTTTTAGGTTTACTGGCGGGCAGCGTGCTCACGGTCCTCCCGGTAGTGCGAGCGTTATTGGTTTTCGTGTTTTTGTTATTTATTCTTATTTGACATTGTTTACAGCCCCCTTATTGTGTAATGTCCTTTTTAATCGGCCCTTAAAGGGGAACTCCGGCGACTTTTTGAGCAACCCCAACTAACTATATTTTTGAAATCGCCGTCCTTTACTCTTTCTAATATGTTATTTTGTATCGCGAAATTCAGAATAGTTATTGTGAAATCGGCAAATGAAAATGACGCCAAAACGAAGATTCGAATATACCCGCGCTTTTCATTGCCGTGACGTCACGGCTTGCGGTTCGAGCAGGCAGTCTAAAAATAAACTATGCCGAGCATTTGTATCGTGCTGCTGCGCGGGAGCTGGAGCGACTTTCCAAAGCATTCTTTGACACCATAAAACTGCCTGTAATCAGTTGAAAACAAAGTCTACAGCCCAAAGAGTGAACCCCTGCACACTCATGACGTCACTTTTTCAATGTTGCCAGTAGAGCTTTTCACTTTGGAAAACACGATGAGGACCAAAATTGTAAATTCTGTAACTTCGCGAAAAAAAAGTTATTTTGTCCAAATATTTGGGTTACTAGTTCAGCGATGTTTGTTGGTGTTTTCAGCAAGTCTTTAGGCGAATCGGGGACTATGAAGAAAACGGCGGAGTACCCCTTTAAGGATACATGACGATGAAACTAGTGTGACTAAACAGTTTTTTCGCGTATAAGCCGCAGTAGCCAGTAAAACACTGCATCACTTTTCGTTTTGAATAATTTAGGGTAATGAACACGCTTGACTTCAATTGAAGTATTAGGGTTGTAATGTTGCAATAAAAGGCTGCAAGCTGTAGTTTTGTTTTAAAATAACCAATATGAAGAAAAAAAAACAGTGTTTACGCCCTTTTCCGCAACCCACCATTGGATCGAAGTTTTGCTTTGTGCCTACGCATATTTTTCTCCACCACTTTTCTTCTTCCAGTAACTTTCGGTTCCATAAACGGGCATCGGAACTTGCAAATATCCGAATAGGCCGCGCGCGAAGTCCTGCGCGCTCTTGCTTTTCCATTTGACACGGATGAGAGCGAGAGGATAGCGCAGTTGCTCACCTTGGAGAGCAACTGCGCTAGGCATCGTCTTTTTCATCTGTTACAAGCGCATGTACTGTTAAATAGCGTTAAGAGAAGGAATAACAGGGTTTATGTACAATATTTACATTGTTGAGAAACGTTCTGACCCGTTGAGGCGTTCGGTATGTATTGCGTCGTTCGGTATTTGTTGAGGCTATATCGTTGCGCACTTCGTTCTCTTCGTTCTGCTGCCCCGTTCCTTTCGCGATCCAGCATGTCCTTTTCATCGCTCTCACTCAAGAACAAAGTCATAATGAAATTATTTTATATGTACCTTAAGTTTCCGGCATTCCTTTCGGAACCGCAAAAAAAAAAAAAAAAGTTTGTCGACGAAACGTTTTACGGTGGTGCTGTCGACGAAACGATTGTCGATGAAACGTCACACTGTCGACGAAACGTGTGTCCATGAAACGTGTGTCCACGAAAAGTTGTCCACGAAACGTAATTCCACGAAACGAGTTTCGACGAAATGATAGGGACCCGCTCTGATCGGCTCCATCTCGTTGAATGTATTTAAATCTCAGCTTGAGGGTTCGGTTTGTCCACTTAGTGTTTAGACTTTTCATATATACACTCCGTGCGACGCGACCGGCGCGCCGCCGCGCGGCCGTTACCGAAGGTAGGCAGTGAGAGTCCCAGCGAAACGAAACCACGCCGACCACGCCGCGTACACTGGTACGCATTGAAGTCGGAGCGGTGCGGTTGCGTTGGGTTGACAGCATGAACTGCTGCGTCGTTAAGTGCTCCAATATTTATGCGTCGTATCTTGTGGGGACGAAGTTTCACAGTTTTTCACCTCGCCGATGTTTTGTGAGACAGCGACAACGATGGACCGGTCGCGTAAGACGCGAGAAATTTGGTCTCCGGATCATGTCTGCCACTGTGTCGGCACGGCTGACATATTCTACACTGCCGCTTTGCGCTCTGCGTTTGTTTTCGTACCAGTAATGCCATCCCACATTCACGGGTATGCAGTGCGAATTTCGTTTAAGGAATGCCCTCCAAGGAAGTTTCGTCCTCCTCGTACGTGTCGATGATATTTCCGGACCAGTATGGCACGCGGTCTGTACTTCATGAAGAAAGATTCGGACGGTACAAAAAGCGACCAATATGAATCTAAGGAAAACTACAATGAAATTTGGAATGAATGGACAATCGATGTTTGAGTATGGAAGTTTATGTGGTGTGCTTTCTTTTTTGATCGGCCTCCTTTTGGATGTGGAAACACTGACACCCCGAGTCTTGTTGACAAATTGTTTTTTTTTTTTCTCGGCTTTAGAGCCACCTATCGCAAAGTTGTTCGAACTGGAAGTACCGTCCACTGGTACCTTCCTACCTGTAAAGTGTGCACCTCCCGGCCATGGTGAGTGGCATTCTCTTGACAGCCTTTGACGGTCAAAACCGGTTCCCATTTAGTTACGCCGCTCAAAAATATTTCCACCTGGTTAAACTATGCCATCTTTTTTAGGTATAAGTGTTTTGTCAAGTTACGGTTGTCCAAGACCTGTGTGCCGAAAATCAGCCCCTCGCACAACCAGATTACTACACAACAGCTGACCGCAAAAGCCTTTGACGGCCGAACCGTGTGTTAATTGGCCGGCAAACTTGGTTTTCTCAGCTTTGAAGCAACCTTTCGTAAAGTTGCTTCAATTGGAATTACAGTGCAGTAGTCTCTTCCTACCTGTAAAGTTTCCACCTCCCACGACCAGTGGTATTCTCTTCACAGCCCTTTCACGGTCAAAACCGTTTCCCATTCAGTTACGCCGCCCAAACCTAATTTCCACCTGGTTTCCCTATGCTACCTATTTTTGGTATTATAACTGTTGTGTCAACTTACGGTCATGTCCAAGAAACTGTGTGTCCAAATCTGCACTTCGCACAGCCCGGTTATAACACAAGATGTTGGATCCAATATTGGATAGTCCTTACAGCTTTATTCCTTTATTCGTTAGAACCATAACTTTCACACCTGCTGTCTTAATAAAACTTGGCCCACTTAGTGAACATCTCACTCACCTCCAAATATCATCGTCCCAGCAGTCCTACGTTTACAGCGACGAGCGAAACAAATTTCCCACTGAGAGCAATTATGGTGGCGGCCGTCTTGCTCTTCGGAAAATTTCTCAAACCCCTTTTTCGAGCACAACTAAAGAAATTAGTGCTAATAACAACTCAAACTCAATATATAAGGAGGGGAGAACAGCCTAAATTCCTTTCTCAAATCTCTACCAGCACTCATGCAACGTCACCCTCAACTTGTCGGCTCAAAAAGCAAAAGTTTCGTCCGTGCGCGCTTCCGCCGCCACAGCTTCGCACGCGAAAAGGCGTCGCAGGCTGCTGAACGCGCCTCACTGTCGAACGCCAGCTCCTCCGCTAACGGCGCTACGCGCGTTTTTGAAAGCGCCCCCTATAGTTCCCGCACGGAGCGTATAGATACTTGTACACTTTCGCTGCCCACCGTCTATCCTCAATTTCAGCTAGTCTTTGTTCAAATTTTACTTTACTGATCGCTTCTCTCCTCTCGAAAGATGCCCAACCCATATCCCCCTGTACTCTCTCATTTGGTGTATTACCATGTACAGTGCCCTTCAAACTTAACGCCGCCACTCGGTTACACCCGGTTACGCAAATATTGATCTATTGCATGCGACCCAAAAATAAATTGGTCGCTGCAGCTGCTCGAATACCTTCCACTGGTTGGGTTCTCATCGGGGACACGAATGTTCACCAAGTAGTTCGACCACTAGGTTCAGGAATAGCTCAACAAGTGAATAAACCGGACAATCTAGTGGCGGCGTTAAGTTTGAGGGGCACGGTACCTCCAATGCCAACCTACCCACACTCTTGTGCTGTATCTCTAAACCAGCCTGGATTTCTGACCTTTTACACAATATCGCATTCCCAAATGACAGTCCTGGCACCATGACTCCCTTCCATACACCCCTAAAGACTTCATATCTATTATAGTTCCATAGTGCCCTGTGTTTCATGATAGCCGAATCTCGTTTCCCCTTCTTTATTACAATATCTTCATGGTCTTTTAGATACCATCTTCCTTCACTTAATCATACTCCCAGATATTTGTACTTTTCTATGTGTTCTATCAATGTGTCCTGTATCTCCAGGGGCTCCCCCTTCTCGTCGTTGAAAACTATTATACCAGACTTTTCCCTACTAAATTTTAGTCCTAAATTGTCCCTTTCCCTGCTGCAAATCCTAATCAGTTCCTGTATTGTCTCACGACTTTCTGATACGAGTACAATGTCGTCTGCATACATTAACCCTGGCAATACTTGATTTACTTTATGTCCTTCCTCCATGTAAGTCAGGTCAAAACCGAGGTTGCGCCGTTCTAACCTTTTTCCCATCTCGCTGAAGTATATCATAAAGAGCAGGGGAGACAATGGGCAACCCTGTCTATGACCTCTTTTTATCGCTGCTGGTCTTGTAGTTTCGGCTTCCCATGTTATAACCACCCTATTCTCCGTATAAACCCGTTCTAGAAACTTAACCATGGTTCCCTCTCGTCCATATCCCTTCAGTTGGTTCCAGAGTTTTTCCTGATTCACATTGTCATATGCCCCTTTGATGTCTAAAAATGCTTACCCTAATGGCCTTTGACTTGTCACTGCTATCTCTATGCACTGAGTGATTACGAATAAATTATCATCTAGTCGTCTATCTTTCCTGAAACCGTTTTGAATCTCCCCTAAAATCTGCTTTCTCTCTGCCCATTCTTCCATTCTTCTTTTTTACAATTCTTTTTATTTTTACTTTTAAACAATTTTACAATGGCCTATATATTACTGAAGTTACTGTGATTGGTTGGTATGATTTGATACTGTCTTTGTCTCCCTTGCCCTTATATAAAAATCTCATACTGTTCAATTTCCCGTCACTGGGTACCTCCCCTCCTATAAGTATCTGGTCAATCACCTGCCTTAGTTTCAATTTGCTTGTTTTGCCTAGAACAGGGGTTCTCAAACTAGGTTCCGGGGAACACATGGGTTCCACGAGCTGGTCTCACGGGTTCCGCGAACACCGAAATTGCTACCCCCCCCCCCCCCCCCCCCCCATGCCACAGGCGGTGCAGCAGGATCATGCAAAGCGCCTTCATCTCACGTTGTACTGACATCGCGATTGATACGGTGGGGATATATGGGAAGCAACACAAGCAAAATTGCCTACAATTGTGCATCTGCTGCCTCTCAGTCGGAAAATATGGAGGGGAGGCAGGGGGGGGGGGGGGGGGGGGGGGGGAGTTTCGCGGCAGCTTTTGAGGCTTCCTGGGGTTCCGTGAGGCCAAAAAGTTTGAGAACCCCTGGCCTAGAACTTTTATCAATCTCATTGGTATGCCGTCTGGACCTGCTGCAGTTCCAGCCGGAACCCTTCCTTCTGCTTTTTCCCACTCCCCAGTGGTCATTTTCTCTTCTTCACTATGATCCTCCTCTTGTATTGTGTAGACACTACCATCCCCTACGGCCTGATCTGATTCTAACTCTGAAAATGCTGCTTCAATTGTATGTCTAATGTATTCTCTTGCCTCTTCCCCCTCTACCATTGTCCCTTCCTGTGTGGTTAGTGTCTGCTGGTACCCCTCGGTCTTTTTTCCGCGCACTAATGTATTCCCAGAACCTTTTTGCCGCATTCCTATCCTTCTGGTTTATCTCTATCACCCACTGGACCCCTGCCCTCCCAATTTTGGCCTGTATTAATGCTGACGCCTCCCGCTTTCTTTCCTGAGAATCCTCCCATTTTGATGCTACTTCGGCTAGTGTGGCCCCCTTTTTCTTTGCCCATCTGTGTTCTTTAGATGCCGCCTGGCGTCTCGATATTGCTGCCTTAACCTCTTTATCCCACCAGCTTTTGAGCTTGCGTTTTAGTTTTCTTCCTCCTTGTTTGACTCAATATTTCTCTAACTCTCCTTTGAAAACACTAATTAAGTCTTCATGTGTCCATTCTCTTTCCGGTTGCTTGGATACTATGTTCTCGATTCGCTTAGATACCTCCTGTAGTTGTTTATCATTTAAGTTATTCCTACCTTCTTGTTTTTGATTTTGCATTTCTGGTTTTACTGAGCCAAATCTGATCTTGATTCTCTTATGGTCACTCTCCCCAGACTTTTCGTGCCTTCCTCATCTATTTCCATGCCTCCTAATCTGTTGTATATCTTACGCGACATTAAACAGTAGTCAATAGTCGAGTGAGAGTTCTTTCTTTCCCGTGTTATTTTTCCATCACATTTTACCTGAGCATTAACCAATACCAGATCAAGAGCTTCGTAGAACTCCTCTAACATCCTCCCTGTTGTATCTGTATGTCAATCAAAGTCTTCCAAATGTGCATTCATGTCCCCCAAGATAATTATTTCCTTGTTAGTGCCGATTTCCCTAACGTCTCCTGATATACATGTCAAATGTTTTGCATTTTCCTCCCCTGCATCACTCCCTGTTTTTAAATAGACAAAACCCAGGATTGTGTCCAAACCCCCAATATTGCTTTTGACCCACATGTGCTTCCTGCAGCCCTCTCGTTCTCTTTCCTATTCCTGACCCTTAACTAATACCCCTAATCCCCCTTCCTTGCGTTCCCCATTGGCCCGGTTGCATCCCATCCAATGATATCCTGGTATGTAAGGTGGTTCTTCCATATCCCTCACATGTGTTTCTGCTAATCCATACACTGCAAAGTTTTCGCTCTCTAATTGCTCCTCAATCTCCTCCCACTGTATTCTGTTCCTGCCCCCCTGCATGTTTATGAACCCTATGTTAAGCTGTTTCTTTTTCCTAGTCCTGCGAGGCTTCCACTCACCCTCCGAAACACTCCCCTCTGCATCTACATTTTGGCCCTCATTCACACCGGCACCCTCAGGGCTCCGGGACCCCCCAAAAAATGTATGATGTGACGTCCAATCCTATCGCCTACCGTGCTCCCAGTGGTTCCACTGTAGTGGATGCCTTATGTAAAAGGGTCGGAGCGAGCCTCGTACACCACCCTGTTTACTTCCATTACTCCGTACCCAAATCGTCGGCTTAACGCCCTTATCACCCGGTTAGCTTCCACCACCCGCTTCTCTATCTGCGAAGACTGTCCCCAGACCTCTGGGACGGTGCATATTTGCACATGCACAGTCTCGGAGACCTCCCTCAGCTTATGTAACCCCAACTCTATCTGCCTGGCGAGGTTCTGGCTCCGTCCCTTTAACACATCATTTAGTCCTGCGTGTATTACCACTAGGCTCTCCCTTCCCTGTCTTCCCACACCCCCTCCTTCGCTTTGGCAAGTGTCTACCATGCACTTTCCTGACTGAGCCACTACATTTACCCTCCCATCCTCTTTCACCCTGTCCAGCAGCCCCTCCCTAACCCTTGTTATGTTTGAGTCTCCTACCACCAGCACCCTCTTAACCCCCGACTTTCTGTATTCATCCCCTCCAGTTATCTGTGCTTCCTCTGCCTCAACTTCTGCTGCCTTCCTCGAACCCTGCTGTACTGCAGCACTATACAGCTGTGCAGGCTCTTTTCCTACGCAGTCAAACACCTTGTCACTATTCAACTGGCCCCTTATGTCTGCCGCCCTCACCACTGTCTTCTCTGCCACCTCACCCTTTTTCTTATTAACTACTCCTCTCAGTTGCTGCACCATCTCCTCGCACTTCTTCTTATGCTCCTCCAACTCCACCTTCCACTCTTCCCCCTGTCTAAGCTCCTCCACCTGTCACTCAAGTTCGGCTCGCTGTTCACCGTTCTCGCCTCAGCTCTCCCGCCACGCTATCTACCTTACTTTCCCATTCCCTGGTCATCTCCTCCACATCTGCTTCGGCCCTCTTAATCGAATCTCCCACCTGCACCTCGAGATGTACCCGCTTCTCCCGCACTACCCCTACCTCCCGCTTCAACTCCTGAACCGTATCCGCCCATTCCCTTCCTATTCTTTTAAAACCAAGTTCTACCTTCTCGCAACTCCGGCAGGTAAAGCTGCTCTCCTCGGCTTCTGCTACAGTTTTGAACTCCGTCTCCATCATGCAGCACCAACGGCCACACTCCTCACATTCTACATTGGGTCCTTCTTTTACTTTAGGCTGTGCATCCTTCTTTCGTCGCACATTCACCATTGTCTCCCGACACACAGCGCGACCCCACGACAAATATCCCACCAAAACTCAAACCCAAGAAAGCCTGGGTACGCCTCTACCCACACAACCAACTAGCCCGCCAAAAGTTTCAAATGTGCAGGTGGTTCGGTCTCGTGACCCTACCTAAAAAGCCTGCTTTAACCCGACTATCCTATCGCTACTTTAAAAACTGCTTTCTTCTACCCATAAAACCACTAGTATAAGACCAAAAGTGCTTTACAGTAGGGCTGTAAACCTGGAGGATCAACCCCAATGGGGTGTGCCTCTTGCCTTTAGCACGCAACACCACCAACGAAGATCCAACAAGCAAGCCTATCCTATCACCACTTTAAAAACTGGTTTTTACTACCCCATAAACATACCCGCAACAAAACTAAATACACCAAACCTAGACCGTTACCGAGGTGGCCAGACTAAATTTCGAAATCAAGGGTCTTTAGAAATACAAAATATCTCTACAAGCCGATGTTTAACAAAGCCTATAGCCAGAACAGGACGTAAGAGTGAATGTAGCTGCATATGGGATTTATATCAATGAAAACATTTGTCAGCAATAAAAAAAAATATATTTTTTTTTGTCTTCCAAGTTTTTTTTTTTTTTCTTTTATATACTGCAAAAGACTAAATTTTCGCGAATTACGCGAATCGCCTACAATTCACGAAAAATACGGGCAGTATGTGAACGCTATAGAAGCTACACTCAATTCGGGAAAATTAGAACCCGCGAATAATTTCAAATTTTCAGCTATGGCCCGATTCGAAATTTTAGCCTCCAAAAATTAAGTCGTTTACAGTAAATGTTACAAGCACCCACAATGTCTTGATGATAAATTAATACAAAGGTGCAAGCGAGCTGGACAGGCTGTGTTTGGAGATTTGCGTTTGTCCTTTGTCCCCCTTGTTCTTTTTCTCCAGGGATCATTATCGTTACAATGTCTTATCTTGTAACGTCAACTCGGAGAAATTGTGTCCCGTCCTCAAACTCTTCAGATAACGTCCTGTTCTCAAACTTTCGCGTTCTATTCCAACATCTAGCGTCAATTCACGGAGCTTTGTGCCAGCGCGTCGAAGCTCAACGACGAACGGTGAATAAAGTGAACAAATCGTAAATCGCGCTCCCAATAGTACGCTATCAGACGTGACACGGAACACATTAAACTGGCCAGACTGGCCAAACTTACATTTTGGGCTCCTGCGCGCGCGGAGGTCGCTGCCTAAGCTGCGGAGGCATTGTGCGTGCTTTCAAGCACCGAAATTTACATCACTATCAGAAGGCAGTGAGTAGCTCGAGCCGCTCGATTCTTGAAGTACGCGCCACCTCCACTTTCCTAACAATCCGGAATAAACCGACTACCGACAGACTGCAACGACTACAAGATCAATCAACAAATCCTCCAAATCCAAATCCTACAGCTATCTACAGCTGTCTCTCTTGTATGGCTGGATGTGACTAGATGTTCCATACCTCCGTAACAGGGTGTAGCTTGCGCCATCTATCCGAGGATATTAAAAATCGCGCTCTGGCGCTCCTGGGAGCGACCGCTCTGTTATCGCCCCGGCGCAGAAAAGTGTAGGGCAGTGTGCTTGCACTGACGTCACATTGCATACTTTTGAACACCATATAAAAGGAGGAGAGGGAAGCTGCTTTTGTAAGAATTTTGAGTGAAAGGTTAATCTTCTATAATCTTCTGGGAGGAGAATAGCGAGACCTGTGCAAATCCGGGAGGCTCCTCATGAGAGGGGAGCTCCTTCTTCCCCTTTTCTCTGGAGGTCATCGGAAATGACGTCATGTGCAAGCCCCCTTGCACTGGTGGCACATCGCATACTCTTGAACACCATGTAAAAGTAGAGGGAAGCTGCTTTTGTAAGAATTTTGAGTGACAGGTTAATCTTTTGGGAGGAGAATAGCGACACCGGTGCAAATCCGGGAGGCACAAAGGAGGATCCTGATAAGAGGGGAGCTCCTTCTTCCCCTTTTCTCTGGAGAGCATCGGAAATGACGTCATGTGCAAGCCACGTATTGAGATACGACTGGAAGTAAGCGGGCGCGGTCCTACACTTTTCTACACAGGTGCAGAAGGTTCAGGTAAATCAAACGAAACAGGTCACCGAAATGTACCCAGAGTTGTGCCACTGTACCCAAAAACTGTCAGCCTATTCACTCTGGTGAAGAAGGAAGACCAGCGAAGGTGTATCACAGTGGGAATGAAGTAATGGCCGGCTGCAAGTCGGCAAGCCAAAGTGGAAAGGATGGGAAAGGTAGCTGCCACCTATGAGCAACGGCAGCAACCAGACAACTGGCAAACCGTTGTCTGGTTGCTGCTGTCGCTTATAAATGGTGGTAGCTGCCCGGAGTGTCGTGTCGACATTAATTTGCTGGCGGACACGATCCTGGGGAAACTAGCCCTTAACAGCTCCGCTGTAAAAGGGTTTCGCCGCCAGCTCCTCATTGGCGGAGAAGGGGTCACATGAGCCAAATTCCACTACACCACTTGCGAGGAAGCTGCCTTGCGGAGCACTGGGTTTAGTGCAGGACCTATTTTAATGCGATGGCGTTAAGAAGCTTGTGTCGCAGAAAAGCCAATGTCGGTGGCATGACGGGAAAATCCTGATTGGTCGATAGGGTCACGACGTCACAGCCACATGACCTCAAGCAGGAATTTTGGACAACGCTCATGTGAAACGTACGTGACGTCACGCATGGAATGAAAAAGGTTAAAACATGACAGGTAATGTGAATTAAAGGTTGCCGCATGTCTCAAATGATTTCACTTTATAAAGTAATTCATTTGCCTTAAAGAAAAAATGTTAAGAATTTTAAGCGGAATTGAAACCCATGACCCTTTGGTTGCAAGCCAGAAACACTTTTGATTAGGCCATGCAAGGCACACTTGCACGGCGATGCAAATGGGGCCCGATATCGCTATTACATTCCACTCTTTCTTGCTCTGTGTTCACAAAATGGAGATATTACACTGAAGTCTGACGAACAGGAGGCTTCTTGAACTTTCTGGAATTGTGTGTGCCACTTTTAGACATATGTAATCGCAATCTTTTCATAATGCAAGCGCTTTTTCAGCGCGGCCTTGTAGTAGCAGACAACACGACAACCGACAAACACGGGAGATGCACGACGGCGCATGCGCGATGAACCGCCGCCTCGTAATGTTGTTGCACCTCCTACAAGAACGACAGTCGCTTCTCCCGCAATACTTGGAGTCAAATATTTGAAACAGAAGCCTCTAGGTGAGAAGGGCTTGGAGGGGGATTTTGTTTTGCATAGGCAACTGGCCATCTAAAGTAGCAGCAGGGTATAAATCCACCCCAATACGTTTATGTTACAAGTAGCGACAAATGCGCCAACGGACGAGGCGCATGGCACGTTCGCACAGTAATGGTTGTCGGTACTTGCAAAAAAAACACGAAGCCTGAATTTTATTAAGGGGCTTTAGCTGCAGGGAAGGTGGACCATGGATGAGCAGGGCCACATGCAGCATGGTGCCAGTTTAAACTTTTGGCAGGATATGTCGCCTGAAGTGGAGTGAATATGCAGTGAACCGAAAAACTTCGCTCGATGCCATGCAGGGACGTAGCCAGGGGGGTGCTTATGGGGCTTCAGCCCCTCCCCCCCCCCGAAATCCAGTCGACCCTAGAATATACACATGCACTTTGACCCCCTCCCCCTCTCCGCACCCCAAGTCATGGACATCCCAGCCACCTCAGCCACCCCCCCCCCCCCCCCCCTCTCCCCGAAAAAAAATTCCTGGCTATGCCACTAATGCCATGTTTGCTTTGCATGCAGCTCAAAATTCACTGCTCTTTTGCATGCCCACAACAAACGCCACCAAAACATTTTTTTTTTTAGCCTTTAGCAGCTTTTAGCAGCTTCTGCAGATTTGAATCCACACTTGGTGAAAAAAAAAGTCAGAGGACACCTAAACACCTTTTATGAGTTGTGAATGCGAAAGCATGGATATGGTTCTTCAGCTCCACTTCATCATGCGTCGTCGCCTTCCTTTTCTCGTGGAGGTGGGGGGGAGGGGGTACGCCCAGATGCTCCAAGACCCCACCGTTTGCGAGCAGAGCAGGCGCACCCAGCGGGAGGAGGGGAAAGCCCCTCGGGCAGCCGTAGCCACCTGGCGGGTGTCCGATGCACTAGATGCCTCGCCCTGACCCGCACCGCCGCACGGGGGCCAATAGAGCCTTGTTCCTTGATGACGCGCGCCAGCCAATGGGAGCCTAAACCTCAGATTTCGGTCACAGACGACATTAAGACAGGGAAAAGAGCCGTCTGGTGCGGCTTCAAAGCTGATGACGTAGGTTCGCTCCATGGGAGTTTTATATGACGAAGACAGTTTTAATGCTTTCGCATTAAAACTGTCTTCGACATATATCGCAGAGGCATGCCCACGAAACGAGTTTCCACAAAACGTGTGTTCATAAACTATTGTCCACAAAACGATACATACCTGAATGGGGTGCTCAGAGATTACGGAAAACCCGGATAGAGTAACAGAAACAAGAGACACTAGAAACGGAGGTGAGAGATCAAGGCGGTAGCTTTAATTGAAAAGACAGATGAGGTACAGGAGTTAAGAATGGAAGCAGCAAAAAGAGAGACAGTATAGCTGATAGGGCCTGGATGCGGTGGACTAAAGAAGATAGATGAGATAGAGGGAGTGCTACAAGGCGAAACGGAGGTATCGATTTTACCAAAGCTCATTTTAGCAAATGTCAATTAAAAACCCTCAGCTCGTCAAATCTTCACAAAAAATAAAAAGAATTCGGAAAATAGCGGCGAGCCTATTTTTAGTCAGTTCGTTGTTATAGAAACAGTTCACTAAATGTGAACTGTGTTTCAACGACGACATTAGCTTGTTTGGTTGTTTTGCCTTGGCCAACACCTAAGCCAGGCCCAATCAGCGAGTCGGTTGCTTGGGGACTTGGGCGGCCAACATATTCTGAAAAGCTCGAGGAGTAGCTGTTTTCAAAAGAAAACTTGCGTCTCGCAGGATTACAGGGAAAGAGAGGAGAGGGGGCTGGAGGCTTAGGTACAAACGACTCGGTGAATCATGAGCTAGCATTTGGTGGCATTCAGATCTGATTACTTAGGCCAAACAAATTCGCTAAACAGAGTCCCCCCTTTTCGGTAAACGGCGCTTCTCTAGACTGAAGTTTCGCTTCTTCTAAAATATGCTTCCATGCAAAACAAATATGCTAAATTTAAAATAATTTGCAAAATGTTTGCTATTCGGTTTGATTTGCAGCACACATTTGCTACTCACAGAACTCGTTTGAAATTTTTCAGATTTGAAAATTATAAATTTTATCTTAAAAACAAAATTGACCGCATCTCCACGTGGTGAATGATGTTGATTGGGGCGAAGCTCTGGTGGTGCTTGTCTGCGTAGACGCTGAGCCGCAGCATGCCGAGCCTTTTGTTTGTTTTCATCCATGTCAGAAAGAGAATGTGTGGTATGGAACGTGGTTATATACGCATCTGAGCATTTGACCGCAGCGCCCTCTCTTCTATAAACGTTGAGCCAACGCATGCAAAGTTTAATGCGATTATATTAGGGTGACCACCCGTCCCGCGACTCGCGAAACTGTCCCGCATTGAGGGCTCGTGTCCCGTGTCCCGCAAGAAATTCCCAAATCTTCAAAATATCCCGCATTTCACATTGTCGTAAAACTCACTACGCAGCTTATGGCGCTGCCGAACAACGGGGAACAGAGAAGCGCGGAGGTCACTGGTGAATGTGTGAATCGCGATGGTACACCATTTTCTATCCAAGCATCGTGGAAAGCGATCGTCGTTGTTGCAGGAGACTGACGCACATGCGCCATTGTGCCTCTCCCCTTGATGGCTAAATATTGCAAGCGAAAATTGATCACCAAAAGCTGAAAAATAAACTATTGTAATTAGTTGGAAATCATACTGTATCATACAAACAGGTTTCTGTGGAAAGCTTTTTTTTTTTTTTTTTCGATGAAGACAGCCACAGAAGACAAAAAAAACTTGCAACTCACAACGGTAAAAAAAACAACAACATAAGGTTTTATTTTTGTGTAGGAGCATGTTAGTATAAGAGTAAGTATCGAAAGGAAACAATAAGCCGAAAAGTATTTACTGTTTTTTATTTCCTTTTGAAATAAAAGGAAATAATCGACTTCGCTGGTGCAGTCGATCTTTGTTTTCAAACTAGATACTTTTAATAAAATATTTACCATTACAAATTAACAAAAGTATATCACTGTGAGTTAAACTTATCTGAGTTTAATTGCTGCGTACAATTTTTAGGTGTATAATACGCTTTCGGACAGCACAGGATTTCGGGTTGTGCGCGTTGGTGAATTTCTCTTAATACTTCTTTATTGAGTCGTGAAAATATCGTCCTCCTCTTTCTCCCTCCTCCTCCTCCTCCTCCTCCTCCTCCTCCTCCTCCTCCTCCCCCCTGCCCACCCCCGGTCAGGGTGTCCTGCATTCCACGGGCAGGAAGGTGGTCACCCTAGATTATATACGCATTTGACCACAGCGCCCTCTCCTGTATAGACGTTGAGTGGCTACATGCAACGTTTCATCCATGACATTCCCAGCTCTTGAGTTACTACCACATCTCAGAGCCCCCTACTTGTCCCGCAGTCGTGGTCGAGTGGTTAAGGCGGACTAGAAATCCATTGGGGTCCCCCCGCACAGGTTCGAATCCTGTCGACTGCGCAAATATTTTTTTTGCCATTTTTTTTTTTTTTTGCTTTACACGAGCACGTGAGCACCTGAGCACGTGAGCTCACGAGCACCAGCAAGATCGATGTGAGCACAGACGCCGGACGGACAAGGCTAGACCCTAAGGAACTTCGCCCCTAAAATTTTCAGATTTCTTGAGGCAAGCTCCACCACTTCAGACCAGTGCTCTGGCATCAAGCTTCACCGCTTCACATTAGCGCGTGCTTGTGTCAAGCTGCACTGCTTTGCTCTAGTGTGCTAGGAGAAACGGCCGGCGTGTCAAAACCCCTCGGTTGGCTTAATGGTCTCTAAAATTTTGTTGTTTCAGTGTTCCGTGGTTACAATTATAAATCGAACCCAGATTTGAAAGGACAGAGCTAAAAGAGAAAACGTCAGACTACATTCAAATAAATAACATAGTCATTGAAAGAACAGACGAAAGTTCGAACGATCAGGCAGCCGTGTGAATTTGAAGATGCACTGAGCCTGTAGGTGGTCCGGACAACTTGGCAGTTTTCTCTCGCTCATGTTGGAACAAAGCAAATACATCTGGCGCCCACAAAGTGTTGCCCGCACAAGCAATCGTAGTTCAACAGCGCCTGGTTTGCCCTTTTCACGGCTACTATTCACGTTCTCGGACGAACGGAGGGGGCAGAAACACATAAAAACTGATCTTCAAACCTTTCCAGACTCTCTTGGTACAGCCCAAGTCACAGCATTTTTACGAGAAGGCAGGCTTTTTGTCTGGTTTCTTCCAAAGGAACACAGGAATGCATGTCTCGCACGGCGACTTCTGCCCACCACCCCAGACCGGAAGTGCGCCCGATGCGCCACCACCGCGGCATGACGTAGGAGAGTTGAGTTTGTGTATAATAGGTATTCTTTCTAGAATAAATTTTTCAGCTGTGATTTCTTAAAATTACCCATGCTCAGCATAAAATATTTATATTTGAAAATATTCCAGCTCAATTTGTGGTCAAATTTAATATTCATAATCAATTTGCAATAAAAAAACATTTACACACCTCTAGTTTTTACAGAGGGGATTTTCTAACTTACAATGAAACATGTGTAATAATATAACATTTGGAACCAAAAAAAAAAAATGAATGCACAAAAATGGTAATTTTTTAGGCCTCACAATTCAACTGTTCCATTACAATAGTTTTTTTTTTTATGCATGGCAACAAGCTTGGGTCCCATCATTCCGATCAATTTAGGTACTCTACAATTGAGAATATAAGAATTTTGCAAGTAGTAAAAAAAGAATTTTATTCCCCCTTATCACAGGGTCAGAAATAAAGAAGATGGTGTATATGTCATGGCCACATGTGCTTCAGCACGAGTAAGAACAGTTGCGCACAAAAGAAAAGAGGGTCACAAAACAAGGAACAAAGGTAAGTAGAAACGTAGTATATTTGTTCTGTGTAAAGAATATTTCCTTGAAACTTGGTCCCCCAGCACCAAAACAAAAAAACAAAACTAAAAAAAAAAAAATTTTTTTTTTTTTTTTTTTTTAAAGTTGTTTGCAAAAAGTTTACAAAAAGACCACCTCAGAACCTTCAGCCAGCCTCATGGGGAAGCTCACATTATCTTCTGCTCTCATATCAGTATGTGCACAATGCAAAAAACATCATAAAGAACTTCAATTATAGATTTCAAAATCGTTGTTCCCCTTTCCATATGCTAACAGAGCAAATGAATTCAATGTCGAGGCTAGTTTGACAGTCTCAATTAAAGAACGCCACAAACCATTGGCAACTTGTCTCTGGGATGTTCTAAACTAGTTCCTAGTTTTTAGCAGACTAGTCATAGGCACGAAATGCACTCTGTGCCGTAATAAAACCTATGGGTTAAGGATCCAAAGCTTTAAACTGCAACGTGACCCTCTGGCAACTCAGAACACAGCAACCCTCCGGGAATGAAGAAGATAACAAGGCTGGAATCTTCAAGCTTGGCTAAAGAAGCAAAACAAAGCATTTAAGAAAAAAGAAAAAAACATGATTCCTTTTGTATGGAATGTACAAGTTCTCGACACTGGCCCTTATAAGTAGAGATCAGCAAAGAGGAAACGGCTGGCAAACTAAGCAGCAGTAGTCATACATGTTTTTGTAAAAAAAACAGTATCAGAAGCAAAAGAGGCACAATCTAGATACACCCAACGAGGCAAAAACGGAATGGTGGCATACGTGAGAATGTGGTAAATCAACACTCACAACTTTGCGAAAATGGATACATACAACAAGAATGAGAAAACAGTCTCAAAGACAACCTCCATATCTGATGCATTGCATTCCAAACCTAAGCTTCAGGTTTGTCTTTACGATAGGCTATCACCATATTTAGTGTAATCTCAAGCTCTTATTAATTTAACAGCAGAAACAGGATCCCCAAGCAGATTCCCCCCCCCCAAAAAAACAAAGTTTTTGAATAGCTCTCTTTCTCTAAAAAAAAAAAAAAAGAATATTCAAGGAATTACTAAGCACCAAAGCTACAAAAATGATCCATTACAGGTGTGTAAAGATCACAACCTTGCAAGTTCCAAGACCTTGTCCAAAACGGCGTCCACAGTCTCTTCGTTGTTGAGCAATTCCTCGGCAACGTCATCCTCCAACACATTGACAAAAAGCACTTTGCAATTCTCCCTGAGCTCTTCCAAAGGAGACTTGAATTGGTACTTGGACGGGCTGCACCCACAGTGACGAATCACTGCCTCTAAGACTTCGTTCACGGGCTTTTCTGGCCAACCAAGTTTTGTGAGAATCGGTTTTTCCACCAAAACACAAAGCAGCTCTCCAATACGAGTGCAGAGCTCTTCCTGCCTTCGATCCTTCAGACGTCTTGTTTTTGCCGAGGGAGCCACTGACTTGCTTGAGGTTTCATGACAAAATTGCTCCTTCGCTAGGATCTGAGACACCTGCTTCTGAAATGTTTTGTTGCTCTCGGTATCAATAAATGAAGATGATGTTCTCTTTGTGGTACTTGCGCACTTTGCCAAGTTGGGGCTCCCAGTTCTCAGAGGCAACCAGTTCTCCCTACTCGTATTAAAACCTGAGGTAGACAGAGTCTCGCTTTTCTGAACCTTTGTAAATGAGGATGATTCAGTGCTTCCCTGGATGCTGGTATCTTGAGCACCAGCAGGTTCCTCCCGATAGGGATCACAAGCTTGCTTGGCATCGGCTAAAACGAGGGAAGGATGTTCAGCAGGCTGTTGATCGCAGCACGTGCGCTCTGCGCCAGCTGACAAATCCCTCAAGTTGTCCGACGAGAGCGTCCAACTGCCCAAAACGTCTGGCTCAAAGACTCCGCCGGCGCCTGGATTTTTGAGTTCCGTTTCTGCTTCAATCATGTGAGTATTCTTTCGGTCCCCCTGCTCGCAGGTAAAATGCTCAACTGTGTTGTGTCCTAGTTCACGGTGGTGGATGACCTCATTCCTGCAGGGAAACGTCTTGCCACACTTGTCGTGTGTAGGAGGGCGCTGCTTCTCATGCACTGTCCGGACATGCTCCTCCATGCGCGTCTTGCGACCGAACAGCCTCCCGCAGACGGTGCAGCGGAAGCCGTCCTGCCCCGTATGGCTAAAGAGGTGAGACTTCAGGGCTACCGCTTGGACAAATTCCTTGGAGCAGTGAGGGCACTTGTGGGGACGAACACCAGTGTGGATTGGCAGGTGCCGGTTTAGCGTACCCTTCAGAGTAAACCTAGAAAAATAGATTAACAAGTCATTACTCTAAACCTTAATCACTTTCATCCACCAAAATTACCTCGGGCATAGCACTAATCAGCTGCATCCCTGCACTATCATTCTGTAGTCAACAGCAGAATCTCTCAAATACTACAACTGGTGTGCCACTATGGGAAATACATGAATATGCCAAAGCAACATTTGAGCGAACTTGTAGTACTGGTATTCACCCCGTGCGACGCGACAAGTGCGCTGGCTCGCGGCCATTACCGGAGGTAGGCAGTGAGAACCCCAGTGAAACGAAACCACGCCGCATACATTGGTACGCATTGAAGTCGGAGCGGTGCGGTTGCGCTGGGTTGACAGTATGAACTGCTGCGTCGTTACCCTAAATGCTCCAATTGTTACGTGTCAAATCGTGGAGACAAAGTTTCATGGTTTTTCAACTTGCCAATGTTTTGTGGGACAGCGACAACTAGGGGTGTCGCAAACTTTTGTCGAACCGGATTTTTAGGTCAAACTTTTGGGGTTTGACTGGGTCGAACCGGTTCGACGAACCTTCGAACTTTTCACCAGATTCGACCGGTTCGACTTTGTGGACACTGTGGCCAGACCTTGATACAAGCATGTCTAGGTTTGGAGAATTTTTTTTTGTATGCAATGGGTTATTTTATTTTATGAACAGTTGCACTTAAAAGAAATCAATTCTTTTCGCTGAAGAAGTTAATAACTTAATTTTTTTTACTGAATTAACTGAAAGAACCAATCAGCGCTGCCCTTGATTCATCCCTTAGCCATCACCATCAAATCCGAAGCCAACTGGCCAGCCTGTCGCGCATGCGCACACGAGTCGAACCTCAATACATACAAGGTTCGCCGAACTTTTCACTAAAGTTCGAAAAAGTCAAACCTGGTCGAACTTGAACCGCGGCCGGTTCGCGACACCCCTAGCGACAACGATAAACCCGTGCCGTATGATGCAACAAGTTTAGTCTCCCGGTCACGTCTGCCACTGTGTCGGCACGGCTGACACATCTTACACATTCGCTTTGCACTCTGCGTTTGTTTTTGTACCAGTAACACCTACATACGTTTGCGCCGATGGGACGAATTGAAACACCATCCCACACTCGTGGGCATGCAGTGCCAATTTCATTGGAGCAATGCCCTCCAAAGACGTTTCGACCCCACTGTATGTGTCGACGATATTTCCAAACCACTATGCCACGAGGCCTGTACTTTATGAAGAATGATTCGGGCAGTACAAAAAGTGACAAATATGAATCTAAGGAAAACCACAATAAAACCTGGAATCACTGAACAATAGATGCTTGAGTATGGTAGTTCATGTGGTGTTCTTTCTTTTTTGATCAGCCTCGTTTCGAACGGGGAAATCACCTTTCTTCACATATGGGGTTACCGGTAGGCATTAGGCGACTGCAAAACAAACTGCCGGAATTGTTTTTGATCAAATTATTGCAAAATAACTAATATACCTCAATAAAAAAAAAAATAATAATAATAAAAAAATAATTTTAAAAAAGTAAAGTAAATCAGTTTTTTTTTAAGTTTAAACAAAATATAAGTCAGCTACAGACCGACACGCGGAACGGCTCTGTTTACCAACACTGTCGGAAGGCCGCGCATGCGCAGAAGCTATGTGGGCAAAAGCGGCCTGGCTCTCAGTTTTTTTGCCATTGCATTGTGTGGCGTGCGCTTGTTGCTGACGTTGTAGGGTCGCTTCTAGCTTTATTCATGCGTCGTATTCCCTGACAACATATGTCGTAAGCTATGTTAGACTATTTAAGCTCGCTACCCGAGCCTGAATGGCAGCGGTATCGAGACAAACTGTGCATGGACGGCGTTGCCTTCGAGGATCCGTACGCCGCAAACAAGGCCTGCTGGATTTCTGTCATGAAGTTGCTGCCACCAAAGTCGACGGCTCACGTCGTCGTTTATTTAGTTTTTTTTCCAGCCAGTTCACGGCCGACACGGTGCAGGCGTACAAGTTTCTCGATCGCCTATGATTACTTGGAGTCAGTCTCCGCACTGCCGGTAGGATCAGCAGACTGTGGGTCTGCGGAAGTGTATTTATTAATAGATTAAATACACACAGTGTCTTCAAGTCAAGGTATGATATTCTTCCTACCCTCATGACCAGAAGGCATGATACGCAGTAATGCCTTGTCCGTTCTGCAGTCTTGGCAACACGTTGGCGACATGGGCTGGTAGCATGTTACGAGTAACAGCGTTACCAGGTACGTGTTACTTTTTTCAGTAACGTAGTAACCTCCTCGTTACTTTTTCGACACAGTACAGGTAATATAGTTAAGTTACTCGTTACTACTTCCCAAGTCTTAAAGAAATTACACTTCAATTTTTTCCGTGTTTTTAGGCGTCAAAGCCATGTGAATTTCTGAGTTTTCTGCGTTTTTTCTCATCAGTATTCAGGTGAAATTGTAAAAAGAGATAAAATAATTATGTTCAATTTCTGCATGAACATAATGTTTCTTGATATATGAGCTTATACATACCTGTATTGCCAAAACAGTAAAACGTGTTAAATCAAAGTTTAAAAAGTAATGCAGAAGTAACATGCATTACTTCTTATTGGCAGCGGTAATGCGTTTCTTTTATTTTTAGGTAATGTAGCTCAGTAACGCATACCTTTTATTTGCAAGTAACAAGTAACGTATTTTGTTACTTTTTTTCGGTAACGCCTACAACACTGCCGTTCTGCCGCCGATCACCTTCTGCTTGGAGCATGGGCATAGCGAGCCTCCGTCGAGCACTTGGCTGGTGCTTTGTGGAAACAAAATCCGGGTGGTCTAGATCAGACGACGGTTTCCCTGCACATAAGCAAGCCTCGGGACGGAGATTGAAATGGAATCCGCACTCGCCTTCAACAAAGTGCTTGCCGCACAAACAGTCGTTCGAGCAAGACGACCATTTTTTTCGATCCACGGATATTATCCACCTTTTGCGCCTTTCGGAGTCTGCCGGGAACTTGTGGAAACTCACTCCGGTACTTTCTTTGTACCTTTCGGTGAAATTAACGGCAACACAGCTTCGCGGCATGCTGAAATGCTATGACGCCCTTGTGAAACGTGCGCCCTTCTGCCCACACCACCTAGCTCCGGCGTGATCGCAACGCCGCCGCAGCTCCGTGACGTCAAGCCCGCGTGTCGGTCTATACATACTATTTAAATTACTTTACATAAAAAAGTCATTTGTTTTTCGCTTGTCTTTCCGAGCATGGAAAATAGATTTTTCAATCCGCACAATCTCTGAAAACAGTGTAAAAAAAGATTCACTGCAAATTTAATTATATCATAAAGTGCAGATTAATTTAAAACTTATTTTCCTAATATAGACCACATCATACTAGGAACAAAAAGAGCTTGATTGTTTGGTTATGAAGAAAGCTTTATTTGCTGTAATACTTCAGCAAAATTAAATAAAAATATCTGAGTTTCTATGAAAATGCCCAGGAAACAGCTCGTTCCCACCAGATCGTTTTCTCAGCTTCACGTAATCGGTGCCACTGTTGCTATTCTGCATGAGGCAAAGAGGTTTGTTGACATTCTCCAGCAAGAGCAACCTCCCTTGATTGTTCACAATAGTCTCTGCTGCGCTAAACAGACACTCGAACAGCGTTGAAGTGGCCGAGCCCTGTGTAACCTTTTGCAATTGCTTGGAGATACTAATTTCGTTTTTATAGTTTACTTTAGGATAAAATTCAACTAAAGCTTTTCCTTCATACAGGTGTACTCTTCAAGATCTGCATAATGAAAGCGCTGAATTTTTACTTTCTTTTGATTACGCAAAATTTTACCAATTAACCTGTGAAAAATAATTGTGATTAATTGATCATTAAGTTAATCGACCAATTGCCCAGCCCTGAAATATACTGATCGATGTAAGATCAACCTATAAGTACAATTAGATCTGTATGTGGCTGTCTCTCTCAGTCACACCCTTCGTCGAACTGTGTAAGTGTGCATGCACATATTCAAGTTCTCGTTTGTTTCCTTCGTATTATGATACGCTTGCATGAGACGCCACATAGGAATTAACGAAAGTGGAAGATGGAGACAAAGCTCGTCTCTCCGAGTGGCAAAGAAGAGCATCTCAGTTTGCTTGTGTTCAGTGTGTTATACATTTTTATTTGCCTGGTGTTTTTTGTTTTTTTATTAAAAACAAAATAAATTTACATGGATGGCTTCAAATTACAAACGAACAATAAACACATATTTGCTTTAAGTGCTGTACGAACGAAGGGGACTTTGCGTCGTGTTCTGATGTAGCGTGTTGTGATGGAACTTTCTGCTTGTTATTTTTTTTTTACTGCTGGGACATCTCACAAGTGTACAATGCTCTAGACATTGCCGAGGAATTCGAAAGGACCACTTGCCACCATTTTACTGGTTCCCGACTTGCCATATTTTTGTCAAAAGTAAGCAAACGTAAAACGATGGACTGCAAGCGTCCCGGCTAATGCCTCTGTCGTGCAATCATGTTCGCATGCACATGAGAACAACTTCGGCAGGCTTGCACTTGCACATGCTTAGTCGCGCAAGCGGAGACAACGGTTGTTCGATCGAAATCGAAACCATTGCACTCTGCTCCGTCCCTAACCCATTCCAAAAATTGTATGCAAAATGTAACTGTCGAGCATACGACAAAAACCAGTCCAGCGGCGCGTGCTTGCCAGGCCCGCAAACAAGGTAAAAGCTACACAAAAAAAAACCCAAAAAAAACCTGAGTGCATCGATCAAAGACATCGCGAGCCAGGGTAAATAAGTTATTGGAGCAGCTTGTGCAGGAACGGGACATGAGACAAACAAGCGCGGTGTGCGGGTTCAGCGTGCAGACATTGCCTTCTTTGCTTTAGCTCACTTCACTAACTTTCTTTCGCGGCAGATTTTTCCCTGTACCGGGGTCCCTCTCCTAGAAAAGCCCACCGAGAGAAACCTAGGTAATCAATACCTCAACAAAGCAGACTTTGAATTGAAGAGGTATTTTCGTAGTAATATAATTTAAACAAGAACAGGAGTGTTGATGAACATGCGGCAGTACTTAGTTTTATTTTAGAAAGCGCCATATCTGCAGCGACGTGGGGACGGCAACACCCGACGTCGCGCGACCGCGGCGACTGGAAGGCAGGGACCAAATATAGTTTTTTCATGGCCGTTGCTTTCAGGAGCAAGTGCTTCAGCTCACTAAGAAACTCCCGCCTCGCAAAAACGTGGTTTCGTTTCACAGCATAACAGCATGGCTGGTACCCAGCACGCTAGCGTGGAAGAGTCTGCACACACGCGCGTCTATCGATGGAAATATTTCTAAAAAAGACGCAAGACAAGACCCACGAGACAACGAGAGCGCAAAACGCGAGACAGCGGGAAAACCATGCAAGAATGGATGGACAACTGATGCAGGGTACTTTGCGTCGGGCGGCCGCTTGCGCCACATAACACACGCATGCTCAATTACGGTACTCAATTTAGTTTCAAATTTGAATGGCGACTGAAATTGGTTTCTTGGCGCAGGCTTGGCGCAGATTACCCATATTTTAACAAAATGTAGCAGGATGTAGCAGTCTTAGCCCCTTGGCGCAGTTTGGCGCAGCAATCACATCACTAATCTTTTTACCATTGGATACAAATAATTTGGGCAATGTTACAAATAGGGCTTCACGTTTTCGAGGGGTATACGTTTCTTTAAATTTGGGGGTGTTTCTTAGGGGTATATTTTATCCCACAGATTCGGCGTCTTTCAACATCTTTCGGCGTCGCTTTTCGGCATTGGATGGGAAATTGGCGTTCGTTAGGCCCGAACTTGAAGTAACAAGGCACGGGCGTGGAACTTTTTGACCCCCAAACAACACATGCTCGTGACCTGAACGCTTACTTGGAAAAAGTTTCAATACCAATAAAAGAAAGGAGACGAGAGGTCTGGGTTTCGAAGGAAGAGGCAGCCTCACGGACAGCTTGATGCGGATGCGTTCGGGGTAAGCACTAAAAGGAATTCTGGCCGAAGATTTTTTTTACCTTGCAAAACTTGGTTTTTTTCTCGGTAAAGGAAAGCGCCGATTTGGGGTTTTTCGATTTTACACCTCGATGTCAATAAAACTGGTTCGAGGGGGGGGGGGGGGTTACTTTTAGGGGTTTTATTGGCATTTACCGAAAACATGGAACCCTGGCTATATGAGCAACCGTTTTTCATAGAAAAGTGTTATATATTTGTTCTCACTAATACTGCAATAGTTATTCGCAAAACACTGATAACATTGAAACACAGATGTGTCAACCAGCCTTTACAACTGTGTTTCCAAAAGAGGGTTCACAGCATCAAAAACCAATGAAACGAGTCCGACAAGTATAGAAATTCCAATAGCAACTTCTACCCCCCTCCCCCCCCCCCCCCCAACCTAGAAGGTAAATGGAAACCACTGTGGAGACACAGTCAAAATGTGAAGACAAGAAGGACCAGCTCGTGCTGTGCCGACTCACACCCTGTCCAGGGGGAGTTCCAAATGTATAGATGGTGCTTTTTATTGAAAGGGAGCTCCGGCAGTTTTTCCTTAGCTACTCAAACTAAACACATTTTCGGAATATGTAGGCTTTACTGTTCCCAGCCCGCTATTTATTATCTCTAAATTCAGAAGAGCTATTAAGAAAACGGCAAATAAAAGTTACGCAAAAACCAAAATTCAAGTGCTTTCCCTGCTCTCCAGTGGGGTGATGTCACATGCTGCGTAACTTGCAAGTTGAGTAGGCAGTCTAGAAAACAGAATATTTTTCCTAATTGCTTGTTTTGCTGCCGCGGATTTCCCCAGCATTAATTTCACACCATCAAACCTCTTGTAACCGGTCGGGAACGATCTCTATTGCACTTAGCTTACAACATCGGATGTCAAGTTTTCAGTAGAGCCTCCCAGCCTCTCAGACCAAACTTGAGAATGAAATAGGGTAACTTCGCTAAAAAAAAATGGCTGTTACTTGTAATTTGGGTTATTGGTTTCAATGTGTCTGTTAGTGTGTTGAACCAAATTTCAAAGGTTCAAAGGTTTTTATTGGCTCAAACTTCCGTAAGGCCGAGAGCCTGAGACAATTAAAAGGCTGAAGCCCATACAGGATATGCAATATGTTAAAAAAAAAAAAAAAAAACACTATAAAACCTACGTAAAAAGAAAAGAATTATTTTCTACTTGCAAGCATGTCTGCATTAATGATTAAAAATTATTTTTTTTAGTATATTAGTTACAATATAAATTTTTCGATTTGCGTGCAAAACCGAAATTGCACCCCTGTGGGATGATGATGATAGCGTTTGTACCCAACTAGTGTGTGCTCTGAGGTCCAGCAAACTCAGAGTGCACACTAGTTAGGTACAACCAGTGTGTGCTCACATTCGGGCCCCCTCAAACTCATGCAAACCCTCTGTCAAATTCAGAGGTACAAGCACGCAGCTTTGAGAAGTGCTTTCACCGCAAATGGAGTCACGGTTGGAGCCCATACTGGCTCATGCTCTTTGCAGCCAGAGTACGATCTAGGGGGTGTCCCTGAAAAATAGCTGCAGTGTTTGTTTTTTTCTCTCTAAAAACAAACTATGCATCGCCAAACGCTCAGTCTCTGCCCAAACATGGTGCTAGCGGTCTGCATCAGATGCCAGTTTCAGAACTATCTGTAATTTTATTCGGATGTTATAAGTGACTTCCAGAAATTTTCAGTGTGGAAATGGCGGCCAACGGAGGGAGCTCTTCCAAACACGAGGAGATGAGTGGCGTCAACTACCACGAACAGGCTCCACTTTCCCAGTGTAAGATTCAGGAATCATTTTTGCAGTAAAAAGAAACTAACACTGTAAATTTCTTTGTTGGTGGCATGCTGTACAGCTACAGTAGAATACCACTTGAACAAACTTCAAAAAACACTAAGAACAAGTTTGATTAAGTGGAGGTCCACTCAACTGAAAACTATAAGGTTTCGCTGGGGAATTTCACAAAAGTTTCTTTAACCGAATAGTTAGTTCAACTGGAGTTTGTTCAAGTGGTGTTTCACTGTAACCCTCAACTCTGCAACAACAGTTGAGGGATTGTTTTAGATTCGCTTAACAAGTGATGAAGAAGAGAATGATGCAAATATTTTGCTTGTCTTAGGTTACCGACCTTTGGAAGCACCTTCCTGACAAAAAAAGCACCAGTCTAAAATATTTCTGAGAAATACTCCAGCTTAATAATCTTTTTTGCAATCAAAAAACATATGTTAATTATGAAGCACATCAAATTGCCTTCATAGTTCCAAAGACAAGAAAAAAGGGAATCAGTCACAAGTTAATGGAGCAAACATTCAGTGCCATAGTATGCGGAGCACAGGTTTGTCTGCTTCATGCACAGGGGTTGTGATGACGCCAGAACGCCGAGATCTTTTGGCTGATTGAAAAAATAGTGGATAGACCTTGAGGCATCTGGCATTGAGGTCCTATACCCAGTATCCTTTCAATCAAAGCCAACCAGAGCTCGGTGTCATTCTGACGTCCCCGCAACTCCTGCGCAAGAAGCAGACAACTTGCTCTCCGCATTCATTTGCCTTTGGTGCAGAAACATCGGGGCACCCAATGTATAATCGAAGACAATATGAGTTGCAACAGCAGAGTGCTATTGAAGGGGGTAAAATGCAGCATGGTGTGCCTTCGGAATGCTAGCCTGTAGAACCTACCGCAACAACAGGGAACGTGCATTAATTTAAAAAAGCACTGAACCGAGGAAAACAAAAAAAAAACTTTCTGCCTGGTTAGGAAGGGCGTGTCTCAAAAAAAAAAAAGTTTGTCGAAAAAGAAACATTTTTTTGCCCAATATTTACGATACAATACGAATATTTAGATTGGCGGGCAAAACCGAAAATGTACTCCTGTGGAATGATGATTGCAGTGTTTGCAAATTAGTGTATGCTCAGAGTTCGCTGGACCTCAGAGTGCACACTTGTTGGGAACAAACGCTATTATCCTCATCCCACAGAAATATAATTTTAATTTTGCCTCTAAATCGAAAAAAAAAAAAAAATCTTATTGTAACAAATATTTGTAATAAACATTTATTTTGAGACAAGCCTGTCCTAATTAGGCACAAAAATCTTTTCTTTTTCCAAGTTGTATTTTTTTAAGCTGAAGGGAACCTCTCATTTGGCAGCTTAATGCACCGGAGGCTCCCAGGATATTTTTACCGCCCCGGCCCTGACACCACTGTAACAACTCACATTGCCGCACCCCATACCCAGAGTGCGTCAAGACCATTGGGACATTGTCCGACAGCTCTAAGTTGGCGAGATTGCCGATTACCGCAATTAACAAGCGGAGCCCTTGACCTTGGCATTGGCCAATCACGACGGTCGGCTATCTTTCCAACTTCCTTGCCCAGCGTCCAAGTTACCGCCCCAGTTTGCAAGAGCGCGTGGCACAACACATGCGGGACAAGGCAAAAGAGCATGCAAGCTTGTGTTAGACGTAACTGGGAAGCATGCCAGTGGCCAGAGACTGCAGCCCTTGCAGGCACCCACCTGGCCGGGCAGTGTGGGCAGGCGTGGGGCCTCTCCTTGGCATGGCAGAGCCTGTGCTTGTTCAGGGACCCCAGGGACACAAAGCCCTTGGGGCACTCGGGGCAGAGGAAGGGCCGCTCGCCTGAGTGGTGCCTCGAGTGGATGCGCAGCAGGGAGCGGTTCCAGAAGCGGCGCCCGCACTGGCTACAGGCAAACCGCTTCACTCCCTCCTGGTCTTCGGTGTGATTTCTCGTGTGGCTCTGCAGCTTCGCCTGCATCACGGAGGGAGATACTTGTTAGGCGAGGACATGCAGCACGGCAAACGCCGTGCCGCGATCGACCAGATAAAGTCTTACTGACATGTGCCTGAGCTACCTACGCCGACAGCATCTCCGCCGGCCGGACGATACTACTGAGGAAAAAAGAAACAAATGACAATGTGTCTCGTTGCCATGGCACCCGGCTGCAGGCGCTTTTCGCTCAGCTCATCTGCTCCGACCTCGACAGGTGTCGGCTTGAACACAATGCCAGACATTTCTCCGCTTCAATGCGTTTAAACAACTGTTATTGCCGCCGCCGAGGCACAAGACTAGGGTCGATGACCAAACTGTGCCTAAGCAATCTGCAAAGCGCAAGTGCCAAGTTTTACAGGACGCAGCAAACCCAGAGAATGACTTTAAAAACAAGCGTCTCCCCCATAAAGAAGCATAGGAAACCAGGCCCACGACAGGCTAGCACTAGCCACTCATTGAAGAGTCATGTTGTGCAACCAAGGCAAGGAGGGGACCTCATCTTGCAGCAGTGATGCGCCTGGTGTCCACAACTACATGAGGCTGTTCTGTATTGCCATTTGCCAAGTTAGGCTGAAACAAAGTATAACATATAGTCATGCTTAAAGTGCATTTAACTATATGGTCCTGCAACTTTTTAAGTTAGTGGTTTAAAAAAAGACATTCAGTATGAGCTGCACCTGCATAGTTTATCAGTATTACTTTTTGTAGCCTATGACAACTGCAAGCACAAGCAACATCTTTGGGAAAGAGTCGTCATGCTCATGTACTTACACAGTCAGAGAGGAAACTATGAAGCCCTTGGGGCACTCTGAGCAGAGGAAAGGCACTCCGGGTAAGTGGAGCACAAGTTTGTCTGCTTCTTTCATGGGAGTTGCAGTGGCATCAGAACCCGAGCTCCAATTGGCTCTGTTGGAAGAATAGTCAGTAGACCTCAATGCTAGCTGCAAAAAGGTCTACCCACCATCCTTCCAATCAGAGTCAATCAGAGCTTGGCATTCTGACATCGCTGCAAATCCTGTGCAAGAAGCGGACAAACTTGTGCTCCGTATGGCTGGAGATATCTTAATTCCAGTCAGCAGGAACACGGAAGTGAGTGGCATCGGTTACTATAACAGAGAGCTCTGACTGCGTAATACACAACTTGAACTTCAGCGATGCAGATGCACTACAGCTGCGCGCTGCAGGCAGTTAGAGTGCTTTGATAGCAGCCGATGCCATGCACTACCATGTTCTCATTAACTGTGACTGGATAGTGTAACCCGCGGTTCGCCACTTGGACATGAGGGGGCGGTACTTGTGCTGCAGTGATGTGATTGGCCTAAGTCGTTTTGGAGCACCTTTCGGAGCAGCCAAAACAGTGTTTTGGAGCAGCAAAAGTGGCTTTCGGAGCAGCTAAAACAAGGCTTTTGGAGCAGCTAAAACAGTGTTTCGGAGCACAGAAAGTGGCTTTCGGAGCAGATACTCTTAGAAAAATACAAATATTTGTTTTAGGTGCTGGACAAACGAAGGGCACTTTGCTCACCGAAATAAACGAATTATGGTCAAGTTCGACCACCTAGGAGTCTTTTGCATTTTTTCAAGACCTCTAGGTGGTTTTCGCGCACATTTTGCACTGCTTCAGTTAAATGATACATATATATGTACCCACTATAGATAGATAAGAAGCAAACTTCACATATTAAAATTTATTTGAAAATGACCAGTAGTAAATATCACAGCATTAGGTTGACTACTGATATAATATAATAAATGAAAGAAGTCTCCGACTGGTGAAACACACATATATATATAGCCACTGCAGTGCAATGCGAAATTGCACACAAGGAAAAGGTGCATTACAACTAGCGGGTACTTTTTGCTTTTCGAAACTTTCTGGAAACCTGCTGCAAGCTTCGCTTTGGCTTAGGCTAGAAAATAATGTCCATTTTCGATGTCCCCAAAAAGACATTGAAACACCTTACAAGTTTACAGTGCTGTACGCGTTGCCGAGCAATTCTGAAAAACCGCTTGCCACCGTTTTACTGATTCCCGACGTGCTAGATTTTCGTCAAAAGTAAACGTAAAACAGTGGATTGCAAGCGTCCCGGCTGGTGCCTCTGTCCTGCAATCATGCTTGCATGCACGCGAGGGCAACTCCGGCAGGCTTGCAGGTGCACGTGCTTCGTCGCGCGAGCGAAACGGCTGTTCGATCGAAACCAAAACCATGCCTCTCCGCTCTGTCGCCAACTGGTTTCCAAATATGTATGCAAAATCTAACTGCCCAGCATGCGGCAATAAACAGTTCGGCGCGTGCTTGCAAGGCCGGCAGGCGAGGTACAAGCTAAACACACAGAAAAAAAGAACCTGAGCGCATCGATGCAGGACATCGCGAGTCAGGGTCAAAACGTTCTTGGAGTGCTTTGTGCAACGACTGAACTCGAGACAAACAAGCGCGATGTGCGGGTTCAGCGTGCAGATATTGCCTTCTTTGCTTTATCTCACTTCTCTTCACCAACTTTCTTGCGCGACAGATTTTTCATGTACTGGGTCCCTCTCGAAAGAAAGCCAACCAAGAGAAACCTAGGTAATCAATACTTCCACACAGCAGTCTTTGAGTTAAAAAGGAATCTTCGTAGTAGCGTATGTTTTAAACAAGAACAGGAATGTTGATGAACATGCGGCGGTCCTTATGTTTCAGTTTAGGAAGGTCCATATCTGTAGCGACGTGCGGCCTGGCCGGCAGGGACCAAATAGTTTTCCCACGGCAGTTGCTTTCAGAAGTGAGTGCTTCAGCTCAAAAAGTATCTCCTGCCGCGCAAAAATGTAATTTCGTTAAAAAAAAAAAAACGCGAGACTAGATTTACGAGACGACGAGAGCGCGAAAGAACAGACGGCGGGAAAAACTATGCCAGACCGGATGGACGATTAATGTAACTAAAGCAAGGACACAGGCGAGCTGGTTCAATACTGACATTGGAGTTTTTGTGCCTGTCCCACGTCCCTTCTTTTCCCCGGCTCCAGGGTTACAATGCCACGATTGATGCAGGGTACTTTGTGTGGGCGGCCGCCTGCGCCACTTAGCTCACGCATGATCAATTACGGTACTCAGTTTAGTTTCGGTGTTGAAAAGCGACCAAAACTGGTCCTTTGGCGCAGGCTTGGCGCAGATCACCCATATTTTGGCAAAATGTAGCAGGGTGTAGCAGGGTTAGCCCCTTAGCGCAGTTTGGCGCAATTGGCGCAGCAATCACATCACTGTGTGCTGGAATTGGCGGAATCGCGCTCGCAGCGCAAACCCAGCGGGAGAGAAGTACACTCACTTGGGCAGTGGCGAAGGTCGGACGTGCAACATGCCGTTATATTAACAATAAAGCCAGTTTTTTTGCCCAAAACGCCTTTGGAGTTAACAACAGTATGTATATGAGAGAACGAGCAATGCTTGTTTGTTTCAAGGGTAAACATGTAGAGGGTAAACAAAGTTAGCAGGAAGGCTCTGTGATTGTACGGAGCATGCCCTTACCTCGGTGGGGAAGACCTTGCCACAAGTGTCACAGGGAAAGCGGCCAGGGGGCTTCCCCGAGCAGGGAGTGTTGATGAGGTGCCGCTCCAGGTGGTACCTCCTGCCGAAACTCTTGTGGCACATGCGGCAGAAGAACTCCGCTTTTTTCTCTTCCTCTGCATCTTCAACTTTTGCTTGGGCAGGTGCCATCAGGCCTGAACCATTCCGTTGTTTCTGCTGGGATAAGGGCAAAGTTGGTAAACCAGCAAGCAGGTTTAGGTGACACAGAACGGCGCAAGTGTCACAGGGAAGGCAGCCAGTTTTGTCCGCCCCTATTGTTTTTTCCATGGTAAATTATTAAGTTAAGGGTACTGCATTTTCTTCATCCTTAACAATAAAATAGATATATAACAATGTACTGCAATCTTTTTCTTTATTTTTATAATTTATCTAAACGTTTCTTTTTCTTGTAGATGAAAGTAAATCAGTTTTGAGCCACCACCTTACGAGGAGGCGTAGAATTACAACTAGCACGGATAACTGCACGTAAGTTCCACTGCTTGTAATGGTAACAGGAGATGCTCGTTTTAAACGTCAAGTGTACAATTAGATGTGTGAACACTGACCATATTTCAACAACGTACCCGAAGCTGCGATTCAAAGTTCCCGAGCCCAGAAATCGACATACAACTTCCTCACCATTTCGCGCATCGCACGGCCGAAAAAAAAAAAAAAAAATATATATATATATAAAAAAACACATTTTATTTTTATTTTGTTATAACGCAGGGATACCCAGGTGTTGTTACGCACTGCGCAGTTTTGCGGCAACGTTGCACACTGTAGGTGTTCCTTTCCGTCGACGTTCGCCGTCGTTCTTTCCTCCAAACTACGACGTCGTTTTGAACCGACCCCGCGCCGAGAAACCGCTCCTGCAGCTCCTCGGGAGAGAGGGCAGCAACCGCAGCTCGAGCCCCGCCGCCCCGCGCTCACACAATGGAGCAGCATGGCTCGCTGAGGAAGTTACCCGAACCACGAGCGCTCACGGACCACGCGACACTGCCAACGCTCCTTCACGCGAAATCCACACAACACTATTTGGTGCTGACGATTATTCGTCCATTAAAAGTTCTCATACCGAGCGGAGTGCCAGGGACAGGAATGCTGCGTGCGGTCAACTTGTTGAGTTGTTTTCCACGGTGTTTGCCGTCGGTGCCCAAAGAATTTCGTGCACTGATCCAAACGAGAGCAGGCAGGGTGGAGAACTGTGGGGTCGGGGTTGTGCAGTAGCATGCGGTACGCCGTACTTACAAACTGTCGAGGAAGTTTGCACGCATCTGCGAGTCGTTTTTTCTATGCCGCATCCCATGCAGCCGCCTTTCGTGGGGCGACGGGCCGCGATTCTCCAACAGCTATCAGCCGACTCGCGCATGCGCAGTGCGCAGCTGGGCAGCTCGCCGCTCCCCCACATGTTTAGGGGAGAGGCTGAAAGGATGAGGGGACGGAGGACGCGAGAACACAAGCGCCCGAGCTGCCGGAGCCGGAGCTCACAGTGAATCAAGCGTTTGTAGGCGTCTCGCCGGGTCAGAAAGGGCTGCATGAGTACTTCGGCCAATTGCAAGTTTTCTCATTTTCTCCACAATTTAAAAGTAATATACTACAATTATGGATTACTTTCAGAAAGTAATGCGGTTTAATTACAATTACAAGTTTTCTACTACTCTACTCAAGTAGCTAATTACAATAGTTTTATTATAGTGTAACTACATACGAGCTTTCTTTCTCTTTTTTTTTTTAGTCTTGAAACAAAAAGTTTGGACGAAATATAATTTCTAAAAATGTAACTCATTTTGAAAAAAAGAAAAAAAAAATAGGAAAGGCGTGTTTATACTCTGTGGGCGCAGCGGATGCTCGTAGCGTCCGCTTCGTCCGGACGTAAGGTGAAACGGGGTGTAGTTGTGTGCAGTGCAGGCCTTCGCGTGCACTGCGACCTTTCTTTCTACGCCAGGCGCAGAGACAAAGGTCGAAGGAGGGCGAGGGGAGAAAGTAAAGTATTTGGTTAGAGCTCAAGGAGGTAAGGCGAGGGAGAGGAAAAAGCGGACGGAACGCTGGAGGGGAAAGGGAAAACGTCCTCCTCTCTCCAGCGTTCTGTCTGCTTCCTCCTCCCCGGCCTTCCTTACCCTCGCTAAGGTGTTCCCTCGCCCTATATTCTTGAGAAAGGAAAGGAGGTTTCTCTTTGCCTCCCCGGCCTTCCTAGTGCTTCCCTTTTCTTCCCTCGCCTGGCGTTGCCTTCGCCTGTACTGCACGTGTATTCGATGGTGCTTGCTTGGAATGCGCTCGGCGAAATAAAATAAAAGGGCCAGTACAGAATGGCGTTTGCTTACATTCGGGCATCATGGCATTGTTAACGTCCTCGTTAACGACAACAAAACGCAATGCCTATACAAATTAATAAAGATAAATCTTTCATGTTTCTTAATAATAACAACATATGAATACACAGGAATTGACACTACATATACGTGAACAGCACAAGAAACGCATAAATGCTTCAATGCACGTTATGCAACAAAAAACAACAACAACAAAATCGATACAAGCGAAAAATAATAGGGAGTTTTAGAATAACGTACGCAATTTTAGCGCACGCTAGCGCTAAATTTAGCGCTTGTATTAGCGCACGCGACGCAAGAGAGTTTTAGAATAGCGTTTCTCCGTCGCGACGCAAAAACCCTATCAGCTCGCGCTTGCGACGCCACCAAGATACAGTCACAATTTTTATTTCACACACGAAATGCTGCAACTTTAGAAAAAAAGAAAACAGTTTTTTTGGTTCAGAGTATTAATTTCGATTTGAATAAACAGGAAATTCGACGCGAGCGGTTGACCGGTCGTGTCCGCTTGCGTCGCCCCGGCAAGACAGGTGTCGTACTGACCTTCGCACATCGTACCTTCGCCGCGAAATGTTCGCGCGTCGCAAGCATCAAGTTGCCGAGGATCGTTGCCAAACCGAGTACAATGTCGTCCCGTATTGAAAATCGCAGTCGCGAGGATGCCGCCGACGTCGCACTCACGACGCCGCCAAAGCAGCCGCCGACATAATCCTGGAAGCCGCCATTTTTTTAAACTCTGCTCGTCTTGGCTTTAGCCAACTTGTCATCACGAATCCTCCTTGGAGAAGCGCAAAGACTCTTTCCGTACGCACGCATTTCTGAGAAATAGCGCGCGCTAAAATTGCGCACGCAAAGCGCAAAACCTGGTTTGCGTTCGGAGCATGCGCAGTGGCGACGACGCTATTCTTTGCGTACGCAAAGCTTTAGCGTGCGCTATTCTAAAACTCCCTAATATGTGTTGCAAATGTGCTCACTTCGGAACTGCACGCTTTCGTGCAGAGCGCCTCGGGAGCTGAACGGTGACTTCCTCCCTGGCGGATTCTACTTCTTCTGACGATGATGTGTCGTCTTCCAAGTGTGTTTTCTTTGTTGTCGACGTCCATCCCTTCAACTGGGAAACATGCGCCGTAGTTGCGAATCTACTGGCCTTGGTCTTGTCAAGCTCAGTGACGCGATATGTGTCGGATGGAAGAACCCGCGTCACAACCAAAGGACCTCTGTACTTCGGTTGGGCCTTTGTTGGCTTGCCTGTTGGTTCAGTAGCTTTTCTCATAAAGACTATATCTCCGACATCGTACAGTCGCGCAGGGAAGTGTCTTCGGTCGTATGCGGTTTTTAGTTTTTCCTGTTCCTCAGTGAGGTGCTGTCGCACCCGTTCCCGCATTTCCTTGGGGTCTCTCTCGTCAACGGTTTCCTTGACAGACGTCATACCCGGGTCTCGGTTTCGCGGTGTGTCTGTAGCAGCCCTTTTTTCACGCTGTCCACCGAAGCGCTCTTGTCGCTCCCGATCGATCCTTTCGAATTCCTGTATGTCGCGTAGGAGGTCATCACCGTCCTCGTGTGCAGTGTTGCCAGGTCTACTGATTTATCAGTAGATCTACTGATTTCGTTCCGGGTCTACTGATTCACTGAAAAACAAGAAAATCTACTGACTTTTTTTTAGTAAACATTAAAAATTTATTACATGGCCCCTTCAGTTACCAGTGTCGCCCATCAAAGGAAACTCATAATGTCCCAGAATTAAAAACGGAGCACTGGCTAGATGGCCCAGAAGCCCGTCCTATTCGAGTGACGTAGCCGTATATTCATCTATCTATTCACCCAGAGCAGGTTCGGCAGGTTGGGCAGGTTCGACGGTGACATCCGGGCCAGAGTCATATATGGAGAGAGTTTGGCTAGCCTATGATCTCGCCGTAACGTCCCTCTCCCTAGTGAGCCAATCAGCCCGCGGCGCAGAGCGAGAGGTGTTTGCGCATGCGCCTGAACTCTCGGCTGCTCCTATACAATCTACTAGAATAGCTTCGAGTTGAGCGGAGAGAGCCGCAATTTTCATGCATTCGTTCGGCGGAATGCATGGGATCGACATCCAAATTTCAGTTATTTTATTTTATTTGGCAGGCTGTGGCAAGAAAATTATATAATCCTATTCCTCGGTGGCTTAAAAAGCTAACGAATGAAGTTTCTCCAGGTTTGAACGCAAACTTTGGGTCAGGCGAAAAAGAAATAAGCCCGTAGCAGACGACGCGTAGCCTCAACAGTGCTCCGGACCAACAGCGTTGCTTCAAAAACCTTCCACAGCCCAGTAAGGAAAGATGGCAGCATGCAGAGGACTTCCATTGGACATGTTCGCGCGCACTTGCCGGAGCGTCTTGTTTCAGTTTCGTTTCAATAATAGCGACAGGTGAACGTCGCACTGTCGCTTTCAACTGTGATCCCAAAAGTGCCTCAGTCTCGATTTCAAAGAATAATCCTCGAAAGAGTCAATAATGACTAAAACAAAAACATTTATGGAGCCATTTTAATTTGTCCTTCATATAAAGTTACTCGAGAACTGGTCTTGTTTTTTTTCTTTCATTTTTATTTGTGTTTATTACCATGTTATTTGTTACTCTATACTATTTCTTCGAAATGTGTATTAATGGAGATAGCAAAACATGGCAAAACACATATTTCGTGGAATCTACTGATTTTTGTGCAAATCTACTGACTTTTTGGGGATCAATCTGCTGACTTTTTTTTTCTCCATCTGGCAACACTGCTCGTGTGTTCTCCCGGTTAACATGGTGCACAGTTGTCGCGAACACGAGCCGGTGAGCACTTGCTCGCGAGAATCGCAGAAGTTGAGGTTTGCCTATCCACAAAGACGAATCTTCGAATGGGAGTAGGCAGTCGTGCTCTCGTTTCGCTGCTGGACGCGGTCTTGCATTCTTCTCCAGCGTTCCGCTGCTCGGGTCTGGCTAACGAATGTTCGTCGAAACTGGCGCTCTAGATCTACCCACGACGCAATTTCTGCATGGCGTGAGCGTAACCAGTCTTTGGCAGCTCCTGTGAAATGGGATTTTGCCGTTTCCAGGAGGAAAGGTGTCGGCCACTTATGAAGAGTCGCCGTCCTCTTCAGGTTCTCAATCCAGTCTCGCGCTGCTGCTGCGTCCTCACTTCCGTCGAAATTGGATATGTTCTTACTGAGGCCTGGAACGTCGCCACGCCGCTCACGTCCGCTGTGCCTGACTGCGCCGGAAGGGCAAGTCGTCCCAAGAGGTCCGTTAACAAACGATCCTTTTCTCGAATCATTCCCAAAAGCTCGTGCAAAGAAAACCCGTCCCCCATGGAATGAGCAACTTCAGGCGAACCCGCCTGGCTCAGAGACGCTCCCGACGCTTCCTGGTTCATGGTGAAGCGTTGAGCTGTATACATGTAATTACACCCAACACACACGCTCGCACAAACAATATAAAGCCACAACATAATACACTACATCTTATACGCAAAACGAAAACTCTTTTGATAAAGAGTTCCACAGAGAGATGAAAAATCCGACAGTACCTGAACCTTGAGTTCCGCACAGTGGGAAGCCCCCAATCGCAGGCACTCACACAGACGTCGCCCACCTGTCACACTGTGGGTCGCTCCAACCTGACTCTGATCGCACCTGACTCGTCGATCCAGGGTCCACGGGTTTGGATGCCTGACGCACTTGATTGCTTGTGCCACTCTTCGGTCCGCTCTTCATTCCGAGGAGCAGGTTGATAATCCCACTTCTGATATGTAATCGATGGTGCTTGCTTGGAATGCGCTCGGCGAAATAAAATAAAAGGGCCAGTACAGAATGGCGTTTGCTTACACACGCAACTATAGTCCGTTGCAACCCAAGGAGGTAGGTCGAGGGAAAGGAGGGCCAGGGAGGAGGAAGCAGACAACGGCAGAAAGGTGAGTGTTGCACCCTCTCCCCTCTAGCGTTCCGTCTGCTTCTTCCTCTCCAGCTTTCCTTTCCCTCGACCTACCTCCTTGGGTTGTAACTTACTATAGAAATACTGAGTATAGACCGTTTCAGTGAAAGAGGGCGAGAGAGAAGAGGGGAAAGGGCTACTGGCGATTTCCCTCTTGCTGGTGCGTTAGAAAAAGTGAAAGTCCCAAACGAGAGGCTTCGCCGTTGTTGGGTGTCTGAAATGCCCGAACTTCGTTCGCGCTTTCTTTTCTGTTTTACACTCCCAAACTTAATTAGAGCCACAGGCGTGGATGCTGACAGTCCCCCGGTCGTCGGGACACAATGACACGAGCAACGACAGAAAGCGTCAAATACTGTCCGAGGACCTATATATCTTGCACGGTACCCGGCAAGTGCGGCTGCAATGTCCTTGGCGTGCACCACTGGCCTCAAAACTGCGAGAAAAAAGACCGGCGCAAAATAGTGTGCTAAATTCGAAATGCTCCTGGGACTTCTCCCATGTCGAAACTACTTTCGTTTGTTCAACGTGAAGCAGTGCCGCAAGTGCCCAATGTAGCTTACGAGCAACATTTCGAAAACATGCTTAAAGGCCGACGACCAGGCTCGAGATTCTGCAAGGCAGAAGATCCTCCTCACCATGGGGGAGGAGGAAACAGGCAACGGTGGACGTGGTAGAAGGGGGAAGAGGAGGAAGCGGGGGAAAAGAGGAAAGCGCGAACTGGTCGTCTTCCGGAACCAGATTTCTGTTATTTGGTGTGTTCTAAAGCCATTTCAGGATTTGTAGGTCTCTATTATTTCAAGTAAAGTTTTGGGCATGAAAGGATTAAACTTCATCACTTTCCACATGACCCCGATCTCCGGCGGCAGTGCGTTGCGTCCCACCCGGGAACACTGTACCGCCGATGAACGTAGGGTACGCTCGCAAGGTCTTTGCAAGTTTTCTCGTAATAATTGCTGTTTCAGGTTGCAACTTTTTGTAACTGAATTTATCTTAATATTGATATATTGAAGTGGTGACACTGACACGATTTTATCACCTGCAACACTTAGTTGAAGGCTCATTTCCGCTGCCGGATGTGGCTGGAAATTGTTGAAAAGTTCTATCGGTTTTCCTTAATCGCGATCTCATGCGCAATACCAGAGAGTCGTGGACCTATGTTGACCGTCACGATGCGACTGGATTTTTTTATTTTTTTTTTATTTTCAAGATTAGTACATAATGTAGTTGAAAAGAAACCTTCAATTTCTGTTGTTGTAAGTTGAAACTTGCTCATGCATCGATTTCAAATCGTTGAGTCATTCATTGATCGACTCGTTCCGGCAATAGGCCCATCCAGAATTTGCTGTTTTCAGTTCTCGACAAAAGACACAATCGTCGACACGGGACCCTCCAATAAGACGTTTATAAACATTGAGTAATGCGGATCCTTGGGCGAGTTGGTACTGAAACTTTGAGTACATGATAGCGCTTCAGAACAGGGACGAGAGTAGGCACGAGACAACACAATGCCCAAACTTCAACTGGTTTAATCGTCCAAAAATCAACGTGGAACGCGCACGTAAATTGCATAGTTGCCAGAGCGTCGCAGAAACTGTGGTTTTTAAGAAGAAAACTAACCTACTGTGCACCCAAAACAAAGTCAACAGCATACAAACTTTAATTGGCCAATACTAGAATACGCTGACTTGGTATGGGACCCATACACAGCAGAAAACATACAGCAACTAGAACGAATTCAGACCAAAGCATTGCGTTTTGTTTATAACCGTTACGACAGGCTGATTTTCGTCTCTCAACTGTACACACTGTCAAGCACACCCGAGCTCAAAACAAGCAGGAAAATTAATCGCCTTAAGTTTCTTTATAACATAGTCAATGGCAATGTTAAACTTCTATTCGAAAAATACATGCAATACAATATATCCAGGCTCTGAATATATCCAGACAGACACGTAACAAACACGAGAAAACCATTATAGTGCCACAATCTAAAAAGGACTCTTTTACCGCGCACTGTTCATGAATGGAATAAGTTACCTTTAACCGTTATTAATCAGCTCACATCTTCTTGTTTTGTCGCGGCAGTTACTAATCATTTATTGTCATAGAATAAGTTTGCTTTTTGTGTCTCGAATATCTTCGAGTGTTGCTGGGGTTTTTCTTCATTATTTGTATGCTCTTGTCACTGCGTTGCATTGCCGATTTAGCTTATTGTTGTTATGTTTTGTTTGTCTACATTGTACAGTGTACTTGCTGTACCGTGCTCACCTTGCCTTGGACACCGTCTACGTGTCTCGCAATATGTCCAAATAAATAAATAAATAAATAAATGGCAGTGCACTGACAAATGACCGTCACACTGTCCGCTCATTTTTTAGTTGTGTTCACGCGCAATCTATCATTTAGACATCTTTCCGTCTGTCCCACCCCACGTACTTTTTTCCGCACGTCATAGACAACTCCTTCTGCGCATTCTACAAACGGGCTGCGATGTTTTTTCACGCAGCCAACCGTTGGTTTGCGGTAAGGGTCATGCAGCTTGCACAACTTGGCAAGTTTTTTTCCGGTGCATCGGCTTCGCCTTGGATTAGTTGAATGACGCGATGATGCAGAGTATTTATACCCTTCATTTTCTGACGATTAAACCAGTTAAAATTAGCGCATTGTGTTGTCTCGTTCCTACTCTCGTCTCTGTTTTGAAGCGCTATCATGTTCATAAACTTCATAAACACCTTCAAGCCGGAGTCAGTATCCCTTTAAAGGGCCCCTAAAAAGAAAAAAACAAGTTTTATTTTAAACAGTTTGGGTGGGACACGTGTGTCAAAAAAAAAAAATAATCACGCGAAAAAAAAAAAAAAGGAATTATAGCAATATTGACGGAGCGAGACACGATTTAGTCGGTAGTCACCTCCTTTCCACTTGTTTTCTCTCGGCATTTCGGGCTCGTGGAGGAGAGGTGGATCGGCTTTGCCTTCAGGTTGAGGTGGAAAGACTGAATGACCATCTCGTTGACCAAATGACCATTCCTTGACGTCATGGACTTTGCGCACAGAACTTCAGATACGTCTCTCGCCGTCAATATTGCTCTATTTTTTTTTTCTTTTTTTGCATAAAATTTATTTTTGTTACGCGTGTCCCAATCAAACTGTTAAAAAAAGAAAAAAGGTTTTTTCTTTTCTTTTCAGGGGCTGGAGCCAAAGCGAGTGGAGCCAAAGCGAGTGGGTACAGGAAGAAACTTCAGAATTTCGATGCCTTAGCTTATGCTCCTTGGATTTGATAGATTGGAAAGTGTAAATACCGCTTTCCAGAAGAAGAGCCTACAGCCACGCAGAGCTCGTAGTGAAAGCGGTTAAAAAAAGTATCGATCACCTCCGCGACGACTCTTGTTTTTGGAGCGATATGTCTCCACTAAAGCGGGGGTAACATAGCTAGGGGGGGGGGGGGGGCATAAGGCCCACCCCCCCCCCCTTTTCCGAAATCTTCCATTTTGCTAGGGCCTCCTCTCCCCCCTCCCCCTCGTACAGCATTTCGTCATGGGCGCCCCCCCCCCCCCCCCCCCCCCCCCCCGAATCAAAATTCTGGCTACGTGCCTGCGGGCGCACCCCTTCGTTATGATCAAGGATCCCATACACATGTGACATGATTTTAATTCCTCGGAAGATTTCAACAGGCAAAGGTTCTATGTGGGTTTACTACGGTTGATTGAATGCCATTTCATCGAAGCACGTTTTAGAGAATGGGCAGGTTTTATCGAAGAACGGTTTAGAGAAAGCAAAGCCTCAGTTCAGAGAAAAGCCGTTTATCGAAAAGGGGACGCTTTAAAAAAAAAGGCTTTCCTACTTCTCACGTGTATCACTGGTGCGCGTGTTAACCCAGGCCCCCCGCTGCGCTCCCACCGCTTCGCGGCGGCAGTCTGCGGCGGCTCATTACAAAAATGTTAACTCACCTGGTTCACCCGTAAACACCGCTTCGCGGCGGTCGAATTTGGTAAAAGGATGCTCATCGTCATTTTTTATAAACTGGGTTCTCTATAAAGCAATTCGATAAACCGGGGTCGGTAAAACGGCGTTCGCTAAAACGAGCTTCTCTAAACCGCAAGCCTCCGGTTCTGGGTTAGTTATTAGGGAGTTTTAGCAGGTCGTTTCCACACGAATGGTTAGTCCTCAAAGCATCAACGACTCCCCTGCGCATGCGCGCGAGTCGTTCGGGGCGACTCGCGCGCATGCGCGAGTCGCCCCGAACGTCACCCGAAAGTCACCACTCCCATTCCGGCCGCTGGAGTCGTCACCGCAACGCAGCTAGCAGCATACCCAGCACCGTTCAAAACACGAATAAAAAAAAAAAAAAGGAGGGCGGTTGGTTTGGCGATTGACTTCGCCGACCCAGCCGAGCGTTAGGCTTAGGACAGCGGGAGGCGATTTGGCCATCCTGTTAGTCTGCTTCATTTGAGAGGTTGAACCAAATCATTTCGAGGACTGCTCACAATGGTAAGCGATCGTGAATGCTGTAAAGTGCGCATGCTAGTAAATGTTTACGATCTGCGGCCAGACTACCTGCCGTGGCGACCGCGAGCAAACGAAATGATCTGGTTCGGCGGCACATAACGTGAACGATCGTTCAAGTTCAAGATGACGGAGACACACCACATACCTTTACGGACGTTCAGATACTTTTTACTCTATCTAGCTTCGCAGTTATTGAAATTCCGACCGGCAAATGTTACGTCGGCCGTCTTGTTTACATCAGTCGTACGCCGGAAACACGAGCCGCCACGGATTTACATGATGCAGAATGTTTCACATGTTTGTTAGAAAATGGCGTTACCGGTCAAACGCAATCATCATCATTGTTTACACGGTTGCGCCAGTTTCACGATCCGCTAAAATATGTAAAATTTCACGTAAGGTTTCACGGAACGGACCAGCTGCACCGTTCGTGATTTCGGAACCGTGGGCTCGAAAAGTGACTCGCTAAAACTCCCTATGGACATGGTGCATGCATCCCTGCGAACGCGGTTTCCGACAGAAATGTGGGATCGCATGACGCAAGTCAAAGAAATTGTAACAGGAGAAATCGACAACACCTGCCTCCAACTTCACAGAGACACGTTAATGGACATAGCAAAGCAGCGTGTCATGAGCCTTGTTAAATTTAAAGACGTAAGAGACCTTCTTTCAGGAAAGGAAGGTGGACCCCTGAGAGTTCTTCCAGATGGTGTTAAGATTTTTCTAATTGTATTGACGATTCCTGTAACTTGCTGCACGCCAGAAAGGTCTTTCTCGATCGTGCCTCCAGGGAGTTAAACCTACGTTCTACAATGGGACAGGCTATACTAAACCATACCGCCTTGCTCCATTGCCACAAGGACAAGGAGCCCACGCGTGTACATGGGGTTTAGCGAGATGAGCTAAAGGTCAGTTTTCGCCTCAGCGTTCGATCCTGCTGCTTCGCCGCCTTCGACGCCCGCGACGCTCTGTTGTTATCTTTCTTTTTTCTTTTATTTTGGGCACAAGTTCGCCCTATTAAACGTTTAGTTTCTTCAGTTATTATCGCCTCATCACTTGTCATTCGTGACCACTTGTCATACGTGACAATATATATATATGTATGGGTGATTTCATCTCAAATCGGGCAGGCTAAAAGTGTCTAATTTTTAATTTTCACGAAAAAAAGATATGTTTTGGTGGTATTTCTCAAATGAAGGAGGGCGCAAGCCGCATGTTCTCCCGATTTTTTGTTGTCGAGTTACGAGCCGTAGAAGCCGCAGTGGCAGAAACTAGTGTTTTTGCCTGCCGTCGCAGCTCGCGTGTTTGACACCCTCTGCTGACGTTATTGTATTCTCTACACCCTTCTAACTTTTCCCCATCATTTAATAGGTATTATACAAATACCTTGATGTATTCAAATATTTTTAGGAATTTGATTGTTTTCTAAAACACAGGTCAAACTCGTCACTCCGGTCGCTTTTCGGTTAAATTTAACAGGTCATTACTTTGTCTGTGCTTAAGGTAAATTTTCTTTCTTTGGCTCTACACAAAGCCCAAAGCAAGCCCATTATAGATATAATAATATCATTAGGATCTGTCGACTAGCCGCTCCGCTACCTTCACGTAAACGTTGTAAGAAATAACAAATGTTCACACTTTTCACGCGATTGCGACTCAAACAGAGGACATGCAACCAAAATATTACATTTCTAGACTGTTTTTTCTTGTAGTCGACTAATAAGTCTAAAATAATTTAAAAAATAAAAATTTACAAAAATGGGATTTTTGAGAAAATCGACCTCAAAGTTTCAACATTTGTTATTTCTTACAACGTTTACGTGAAGGTAGCGGAGCGGCTAATTGACATATCATAATAATATTACTATATCTATAATGGGCTTGCTTTGGGCTTTCTTTAGAGCCAAAGAAAGAAAATTTACCTTAAGTACAGACAAAGTAATAACCTGTCAAATTTGACCGAAAAGCGACCGGAGTGACGAGTTTGACATGTGTTTTAGAAAACAATCAAATTTCTAAAAATATTTGAATGCATCAAGGTATTTTTATAATACCTATTAAATTAGGGGGGAAACTTAAAAGGGTGTAGAGAAAACAATAGCGTCAGCAGAGGGTGTCAAACACGCGACCTGCGACGGCAGGCAAATACACTAGTTTCTGCCACTGCGGCTTCTACGGCTCGCAACTCGAGAACAAAATATCGGGAGAAGATGCGGTTTGCGCCCTCCTTCATTTGAGAAATACCCCCAAAACTTATATTTTTTTCGTGAAAATTAAAAATTAGACACTTTTAGCCTGCCCGATTTGAAAAAAAAATTGGCTTGCTCTTTATGTTTATACAGCCTTGATGGAGATGCGCCTCAACGGGTAATCGGTCTCTTAGCTGTAGATGAGAAATTTAGCCAGTGCGGTACAACCGCTAACCTGGGATTTTTAACGTGCATCACGCAGTAGTGATCACACGAACGCGTGCCGGTACGACGCCCAAACTAAATTTCCATCTGGTTTCGCTATGCCAACTCTTTTTGTTATAATAAGTGTTGTGCCAAGTGACGGTCATGTCAAATTGCCTGTGCGCCGAAAATCAGCACCTGGCACAACAGGTTGTTACACAACAGCTGACCGCAAAAGCCCTTGGCGGCCAAACCGTGTGTTGGCCGACAACTTTGTTTTCGCGGCTTTGAAACCACCTTTCGTAAAGTTGTTTCAATTGGAAGTACAGTCCACTAGTCCCTTCCTACCTCTAAAGTATCCACCTCCCCGGACCAGTGGTATTCTCTTGACAGCCTTTTCATGGTCAAAACCGGTTTCCATTGACTTACGCCGCCCAAACCAAATTTTCACCTGGTCTCCCTATGCCATCTTGTTTTGTATAATAAGTGCTGTGTCATGTTACTGTCAAGTCCAAGCACCTGTGTGCCCAAATCAGCACTTTGCACAGCCCGCTATAACACAACATTTTGGGTCCAATATTGGATATCCCGCACAGCTTTATTTCTTTATTCGTTAGAAAAATAACTTTCACACCTGCTGTCTTAAAAGAAACTTGGCACTCTTCGTGCAAAAACTTAGTGAACACCTCACTCGCCTCCAAATATCATGGTTCCAGCAGTCCTAGGTTTACAGCGACGAGCGAAATAAATTTCCCACTCAGAGTAATTATGGTGGCGGCCGTCTTGTTTTTCGGAAAATTGCTCCAACTGCTTTTTCGGCCGCAACTAGAGAAATTACCCCTAATAACGACTCAAACTCAATATATAGGAAGTGGAGAACAGCTAAATGCCCTTCTGCCCCAGCACTCATGTAACGTCACCCTCAACTTATCGGCTCAAAAAGCAAAAGTTTCGTCCGTGCGCGCTTCCGCCGCCACAGCTTGGCATGCGAAAAGGCGAAGCAGGCTGCTGAACGCGCCTCACAGTCGAACGCCAGCTCCTCCGCTAGCGGCGCTGCTTTTTGAAAGCGCCCCCTATAGTTCCCGCACGGAGTGTATAGGCGCTTCACTTCAACCCCCCCCTCCCCCCCCCCCCCCCCCCCCCCCCCCCGCGAAAATAGAAACACTACGCTTCTGGGCTGTAGCACTACATTGGAAGAGTGAAGAATGCTGTTTGCACTCGGAAGTGATACTTCGTTAGCCATGATCCCAAGCAGTTCCGCCGCGCTCGCTGAGCAGGAGAACCGGGGACCCTCACTTGAGCGCTTCCCGTTTCCGCCGCGGGAGGGCGAGCAGCGAGCTGGAGACAGGAATAAGAAGCGGGCAAGCCGGCCGCGTCGCGGCGGTCGCCTATTGTTCGCCACCACCTAGCGGTAGCCATCGGGGAATCATCGGGAAGCAATATGGCGACGGACAGCACTGCGGACAGTTTTCCCTTCGTGATTACGACGGCATTTAGAGGGGTGTCCAAACAGGATACTACAAAACTCGTCAGGCGACACGACTCCAACAAATCGTGCGGTGCTCCGCTTCCGGCCGTTTTTCTTTGCCGGGGGGAAACTTCCCCCCCGTCAAATCTCCCCCTCGCTTCCTCCACCGCAGCCTTGCTCTGCTCATCACGTGGGTGCGGAGAGCCACTCACACGCTCTGTTGGCTGTCGGTCAATCGCTCAAGGCCTCCGCCGTTTTAGAGCGCAGCTCTTAGGCGCCCGTTTCCGGCTTGAGCGGCGTTTCGGCGTCATCGTCGGCGTCGACGTCGGCGTAACCACGCGGTGCATTATGGGAAATGTTCTATAATGCACCGCGCGACCCCCCCCCCCCCCCCCCGAGGTCACGTGCCCCCCCCCCCCGGTGTCACGTGACCCCCCGGGTCGCGTGACTCGGGGGGGGGGAGGCGCGGTGCATTATGGGACATTTCCCATAATGCACCGCGCGACCTCCCCCCCCCCCTTCCCGAGGTCACGTGACCCCCCGAAGTCACGTGACCCCCCCCCCCCGGAGAACATTGAAGAATGAGGGGAGGAGGAGGAGGAGGAGGAGGGGTATACCCTCCCCAGAGTACCCTTCCCCCCTCCTCCTCAAAAGCTGCGCTCCAATTCGGCGTTACAGAGAGTTGTAAACGGCTTTCACTTTTTTCAGGTCCCGAAAACAGAAAAGAGAATGACACGAAGGTGTCCTTCCCTTTCCCTGCGGGAAGCCAAAGCACGTTTCGACACAGGAATGTTAGTGGCTCTCCGGACCCACGTGATGAGCAGATCAAGGCCGCCGTGGAGGGCAAGGGCGAGATTTGTTGGGGGGAAATTTCCTCCCGGCAAAAAGAACGCCCGGAAGCGAAGCGCCGAACGATTTGTCGGAGTCGTGTGGCCTGACGATCTTTGTAGTGTCCTGTTTGGACGCCCCTTAAGGAAAAGCTTCTTCGGTACCCGGCGCCACCGGCGCCACCGGCGCAGAAGCATCGGAAAGCAGTGGCGCAAACAGATACAGCGGACAGTGTCCCCGACGTGAATACGACGGGGTTTAAGGCGGTTACGAGTTCGGAAAGCTTCTTGCGTGGCACCGATATGACGAAAACTTTTTCACGAATCTAGCCACGTGTACGACTCAAAGGAGGTCCGTTTCGACAGACAAGTGGATGTGACGGCGCGCTGTACTGCGCAGACGAAATTGAGCGCGCCCGCAAAAAATTTCAGGATTCGCGTAAGTATATCAGATAGCTTTAATGCGAAAGCAATAACCGCTCCATGGAGCGAGCTGACGTCATGAGCCGTTCCAGACGGCAGATAAATTCCCGAAGAAGCGATCCGAGGCATCCCAGCAGCTTTGAAACCGCGCAGAAAGCCACGCAAAGCGGCAGTGATATGAAGCCGCCGCGCGTCAGTTTCAATTAGCGCCTCCCAATGGTGCTGCGTGTCTGCAAGGCGGCGGATCCACCGCTCCACCATAGATCTCCACACCCAAGGTCAGCGTGGCGAGGAGAGCGTGCGCGCTCGACCGTGGTCGCAAGTACGTCGCAGGCGAAATAAGGGAGCGGAGGAACGGCATGCATGCTTTCGCATTTACAACTCATAAGAAGTGCTTAGGTGTGCCTCGAGCCTTTTCTTAATTGGCGTTGAGTGGACTGCGTTAATGGTGTATGTACGTTTATTGCTTTCTAATCAGCTTGACAACGACCGGGAGATTTTTTTTGCGCCGTTCCGCGATTCCCAGCACAGCCCTGTTCCTGTAGGCTGATGGAAACATTCAAGGGTGGGTGGTAGTTTGGGTGGCCGACCTCATTCCGCTTTTCGTTCCCGATGAAGAACTTTCTGCATATTTTAGAGTTTGCTGTAGGTGTCTATGTTGTTCCATCGTTGCTAGAAAAAGTTAATAGTATTATTCGTCAGCAGCTTTAAGCAAAGAGTAAAGCTGTACGCACTCTGGAGTGCACTTCGGACGGAAATGGCTATACGCACTTCGCGGAGAGCTCATGCCATTTGGGTCACCCTTTTCGAACGGCGCGTGTATCACTGGGGAGCTCGTTAACACAGCCCCCCACCTGCGTTCACGCCGCTTCGCGGCGACAGTATTCGGCTGCTAATTACAAAACTTAACCAGTACACGCCGCTTCGCGGCGTCCAGCCGGCAACCCAAGCCCCGCTGTCCCCGATCGCACCTCCGGAAATGGAGCCCCATACCATTTAGTTCTGCGAAGTTTCGTCGACAATATTAGATTTTTTTAGTGTTCATCGCAAAAAAGAAATGTCGTAAATATCACCAAATGCCTCAAAAAAACAAAGTGTTCGAGAAAAAAAAAAAAAAAAAAACTAGGCCCACCGCGGGTCGAACACTTACGTATAAAGCGGACACCTCAACCCCTATGCTATGCCATCTTTCTTTTTTTTTTTTTTTTCAAACAGTTTATTTACAGTAATTTACAGGGTATGAGCACCAGAGTTCGGCAAATCGGTTAGCGATTGGAACGGAAAAGGGAGAAGGGGAGGGGGTGCTGGTTGCAATGTGTGTGCCGGAAAGGGGTGACGGTCTTGGGTGTGGCCGCCGGCGCGTCATCCCCTAGATGGTGTGACGGTCACTAGCAGCGGTGGGCGCGATTCCGGCCCTCGCCGAGTCGAATGCGTTGATGTCCGAGTCGCCGAGCCTCCAGCCTTTCCTCAATCGCTCCCCACTCCTGGAATACCTGGTCCATGCCCCCGGCCGCGATGGATGAAAGCCATCTCAACCGGGTGGTAAAATAGTCCCACGTCGGCCTGGCATCGGTGTGGCATTCTACCATGGCCGAGCGGGCTAGCGAGATGACGTGGAGCCCCAGGAGCTCCTTGGACGGGAGCACCATGGACGAAGCCGTATTTGTCCTTTCGACATGTATCTAAAGACATGCCAGTCTATTGGAAAGTCCCACGCCGAGATACTTCCTCATCTCGTCCCAGAAGAGATAGGCGTTGGAGCACTCCACGAACACATGCGGAAGCGTCTCATTCGCGCCACATAAGTCGCAGTTAGTTGACCATCCCTTAGCGAAAACTAATACGTTTGAAATATACCACATTCTAATTTGAGTGTATTTGAAATACAGTTCATAATCATAATAAGTACACGAAAAATAGACCGAAAATATAAACTTCTCTTTTTTTTACTTAGTACTAAAATATACTTCTGAAAATCATTTTAAAAGACCTTTACTGAAACTACATTTGAAGTTCCCTTCATGCGTTTTGAAATATGTAAATACTAAATTAATAGGTACAAAATACCTTTCACATATAATTCTTGAAATATTTATTTAATTCATGCAAAATATACTCCAACCCTAAAAAAATGGAACAATCAAAAATACGTGCAGAATACTCTTAAAATACCTGAAAATCGTAAATACCGTTGTGTTATACTCTAAGTACCTTCTGACTGCAATACTTTGGTAGTTTGACTTACCGCCGAATTCAGAAACCTCACTCCAACTACACTCAAACTGAAGGGCCCCTCCACTTCCTCGAGGAAGGCGCGAGGGCCGGCGCTGGCCAATCGCGAGAACGGATCCGTCCTCGCGATTGGCCAGCGCCGGCCCTCGCGTTTTCCTCGAGGAAGTGAAGGGGCCCTTCAGTTTGAGTGTACTTTGAGTGAGGTTTCTGAATACGGCGGTTAAACTACCAAAATATTGAAAAGCTCCCTTCTAGAAGTTCGCTTCAAGCAGATGTGGAGTACACTGAAGCGCCTAAATACAACATTTGATTAGTTTGTCAACTGAATTGCGGAACATCGCACTGATAAATCAGCCCAGTTTATGTTATTGTTTCCTTTTTTCTATCAAGAACACACCTGATCAGTTCCTTACACACCAATCCCAAACGGGGTTCGGGAACTACAATTACAACATTTGCTGATGCTGGAAAGCTTCAGCAGGTGCTGTGAACAGACACGTTTGGCGTGGTTTTGTTAGCACAATGTTAGTTCACTGAACGTGTATATACTCACCATTGTACGTGATGCGAATAGTGACTTTAATATAGTGATATTAACTACCATATCAAATAGTCAACTACTAAAATGGAAAGGCAAAACAACTACTGTAAAATATTTTTTTTTTTCGCGGGTTCAATATTTCGCGATTTAGGTCAAAGTTGGAGTTTTGGAATAATTCGCAAATTCTAATTTTCGCGACGCGCTGGGATCGCAATATAGATTTTAATGTTATTACATTTTGCCGGAATTGTTCACGGGACCTATTTCTCGGAAATGTAGGCGATTCGCGAACTTTGCGAGAATTAGGTCCTCACGAAAATAAAGTCGTTTACAGTATTTTAAAGTGAAGATACTGCCTTGATTCGCTTCGTCCTGAGTTGTGCTACGCAGAGAAGCAATAACATGTATTTTATGAGCCGTTTGTGTGGATATTGTTTTAAGGACTGCACCGAATTGTTATTAGTTGTATCAATGCCTTTTACTAAGAGATATCGTCCACGAACTTCAAAACACTGTTTCCCCTTTGACAGACTCCCGAGGAGAAGATCGAATATTTGGAACCTTAATAAGCGCAGAGGTGGTCACCGAAAAAATGATTACCTTCAATATGTAGGCTATATAAGGCTCTAGAGCAGTCAACGGGACTGTGAATGAGCTGTTCAGTGCGTCATGGTGTTTGTGCTTGTGTTCGTTTCTAATGTAGCTTTGTGAGATGTATTTAGTAGTGCCTTCAAACACCACAGGGACGCCATTTGCTGACAAAATCGAGAAAAAAAAATTGTGTAACCGGTTTCTAATGCACAAATGGAATCTTGAGTGTGAAGGGATAATATTTTTGGTATATTTAAAATATTTCTTGATTCATATTTATAATGTATTTTGAATACCTTACGCGCGTATTTCGAATGCGGCCAAAATAATACAGAATAAATACAAAATGAATATTCGTACTAAATATATTTCAACTTCGTTTGAAGTACGGCCTCTTTTTGCTAAGGGATGGCACAAAGAGCCCCCTGTCGTCCAGCCACACCTTGACCGGCAGTACCCCGAGGTGAAGCCGGACGAAGAAGTACTTGCTTGTCGCCGGGACTGGGAGCTTGCGGACCTGCTTGAAGAGTCCAGACGCACACTGAGGTGCTGGAACTGTCCTGTAGAGGCGCGCTGGGAGGAGGACCTCCAGCGTATCCCAGTACAGTTTCTTGTGACTCGCCGTCATCAGATACTCCCAAGGGAAATGAACCAAAAAAAGCTCAATGGAGCTGGCAATTTCGGCGTAGAAACGCAGACCTGCTCCCTTGGTTGTACGTCCCGTGGTGCTTGCCATGCACTTTCCGAGGTACAAAAGGCCGAGGTGAAGGGCGCTAAAATAAAAAAAAAGAGGGTCGCGCCGGTCTCTAAACAGGAGGAAGCGCTGCACGTGTAGCTTGACTGTTACGTTCACCAGGCCCATACCTCCTGCTGCCAAGCTCAGAAAAAGGTTGCTGCGCCGAGTCCTTTCCATGGACGACCTCCATATGAAACGCGCCCATCTCCGGTGGATTTGGTTGGCAGTTGACCCCGGACAGCAGGCAGCCTGAGCCGAAAACATAATGGCATCGCTCAGAAAACTCGTTGTAACCATTTGTTTTATACGAGTTTAGCGGAGTGCGTATAGCCATTTCCGTCCAAAGTGCACTCCGGAGTGCGTATAGCTTTACTCTTAAGCAAAATGCGAACTGCAAGATGAGAAACGCCAGTTACTTACATCGACGGCCAAGCCGCACCTGCAGGTTGCGCGGCGCTCCGCCTCGTCCGGCTTCAAAGGGAAGCCATAAAACTTCGTGCCGTACGCGTTCTTGTACGCACCGTTGCAGCCGACTAGAGAACGAGTGTAGTGACTTTTTTGGTGCAACGCACAACCAACGCAGCGACTGGCAGAAGCTTCCCGATGAAACAGACTCGTTTGCCGCTAAGGGCGCCCTGGTCGGTGCTTAAATTAAGTCCGCCCGGTTCCATATATCCCTTGCGAAGCCTCGTTCATTGATAATATCGTGAGCACTTCAAGCATGTCGGCAGCCGCCGTAACTACTGTATCCTCACACTTGCAAACGATTACCAATATGCCTCGGTTCCTTGCCATCAAGGAGTGCAGGGACGAAGTATACAAACCAACGCGGCAGGCTCACCTATGGCTTCATTATGGTGCTTCATTGAACAAAGTGTTTTGTTAGACTTATCGCGCTGCTTGCAAGATGCGTGTACCCCTCCCAGACACATCGAGGGACAAGGACTCAGCTTTGAACAAAATGGCTGCTCCAACTGGAAGGAAGGTTTGCAGAGGTTTCAAAACCACGAGGCCTCCAGTTTTCATCGGGCAGCCTTACCCTCTAAATAGACTGTTGATAAGGGTGTAAATGTTGCTTCTTGTTGCTTTAAAGGAAAGCAAGAGGAAAGGAAGGACGCTAGAAAGTCACTTCTAGCCATAGTATCTTCATTGCACCATGGCATGTCAAGGCCCAGCGGTACGTGGCCATGATGATGCAGAAAGCAACGTAAGACAGCTCCTGGAAGTACGCGAAAATGACATACCAGAGCTGCAATCTCGGCTTTGCCGATCTGGGTATACGAACTGTTAGAAACGATGGCTTACGATGTTCTTTGCTCATTGAAAAACGAAGTCCGCGAAGCAGGGCATTTTGCCGTGATATTGCAAGAGACAACGGATATGGTCGGTCAAAGAGCAGGTATCGATCTGCTTTACAATTTTTAAAGATAACTTCGAGTTACAGGAGTTATTTCGTGGTTTTTATAACGCAGCAGTCGTGAAAGCGACCACACTTTTCGCCATTCCCAAGGCCACACTCTGCCGTTTTAGCTTGCCGATTGACATGTGCCGTGGGCAATGGTTCGATGATGCCGCAAACATGAGGGGCAAGTGTATACAGTGGGCTCCAAGCGCTGATGCAACAGGAAGAACGCTGTGCGTGCACTTTATGACGCATGTCCTTAATTTTGTGTTACAGGACTCGAAATCCTAACCTATACGCGTATCACGTTAAAAAAAAAAAGAAAACGTGAAAGTGATTTTTATGTGTTTTGTGCAGGTGAGTAGTTATACGACCAGCAGTACATAGGTGGATAATTGCTACAAGTAAATTAATTAACTGAAATATTTGAAATATTGTTTTTTTAAATTTCTGAAGATGAATATATGGTTTTAATCAAAGACTTGCCTAGCCTCATCGAAAACCACTAAATAACTAGATTTTAGACAAAAATGGGACGCGTGGGTAAAGTTACCACTCGTGCAACAAGCGAGTGGTTTAAAAATGGCGGCCGCGCGGTATGCGTTTTCGCCCTGCCGGCATTGTGCCCGTTGCACGAGTTGGTGGCTTTCCGACGTTTCCAGTTTTCTTCAGAGAGTAAGCGCGAAACACATGTACGACGAAACCGTCCGATCCGACGTCCGACCGCGCAATACGACGGTCGGAGGCGAGGGTTTTCAACGCTCTCCGGTGCTACGAAAACCCTCGCCCCCGAAGGTCACTCCCGCAGTCCGCACGCCGGATCGCACGGTTTCGTCGTACATGTATTTTGCGCTTAAAATCTGTCGTACGAATAGTGGTGCTCGAACTCCTACTGATAATTCATTTAGTCAACGACAGCGTTAGCCGGAAGCAATTAATCGTTTGGTTTTAGCACACCGCGTCTGTACTGACAAGTGCAAAGACGTTTTTCTCCCTGAACACACGCAAGAGAGATAGAAAACAACAACAACAACAACAAAAACACAGCGTCAACTAGAGGAATGACAAACTGAAATGGTAGGCAGTTTGTACTGTTTATTGTGGGACAATTTTTTGCTTTCTTAAAGCTTGACTTGACAAAGAAAAAATCACAAGTGCCCTGTTTTTGTGAAACATAAAATGTCGTCCAGCTCTTTAGTAACGACAATTCTCGCAAAAAAGTCAATAGACTGAGGTGCCGTATGCTTCTAAGCGTGCTCTGATAGGGACATCGAAGGTGCCGTAACTGATCATCGATGACGCGATGAAAATGTGGCTAAAAAGTGCTCGTGGAAAGCGTACGGATAAAAAGTAACCTGAAATCGCCCTTATGTTAATAAAAATCTCGAGGCGCTTTGTTGATAAGGCCGTCATCTTTTTTTAAATTTTTTTAAAGTTATTAATATTATTATTATTTTTTGGAACAGGGGTTTTTAAACTTCGGTCCGCGGAAGCGTTCCTGACGGCCCGTGCACGGCCGCGGTTTTTCCAGTGGCGCATGGCCCAAAAAACGTTCCTTCAAAAGCAAAAATAAACGCGAGTAAAAAATAAATGAAGGCGTTGCGACGCGCGCCAAAAACGGAAACAAATGTATCAGAAAGAATTAAAAAAAGAAAAAGCGGAAGTTCCTTGCCATATTATTTATTGCACATTGTCAACCCCAGCATTACCTTTCAGGGAACTCATAGTTCCCTGCTTCATGTCTGTGTAACTATGGTGAAATTCCTTCGCGTTCTCATGTATATCGTGCTCACTGTATAGTGTCATAAATCTCGCGTATTGACATCAGATTCACCATTCTCACTAGTCGTCTGTCCTGTGTGAGTATGCCAAAGTTCCTATGCGCTTTGATTTATGCCCGGTGACCTGTCTGCATGAAGGTTGCAATTCTTTCGTAATTTCAACGACATATTGCATTACAAAAAGAACTACGCATATTCATTTACTTATCTTTTTCTTAATTCTTGCTCAGGTTTGATTTCTTATATTTAAATCACGGTAACTGTATATAAAAAAAGCAACAACTTCGTTTTAGTTCAAGTCTAGATGCTGCGAGCTAATGGAACCAACCAAGCAGCGTCAAAAGCGCAAGTCAATGGGGTTTTTTTTGCTCATGATTGGTTCCACGATGATAGAACACGTACAGAAACACGACGAACACCATGATGGTGCGCTTTTGACGGTGTCTGACTGGTCCCATCAGCGAAGTATAACTTGCGAATCACGATGCTGAAAGGAATACTATTGGAACCTAAAAATGTGAGGTGCAATGAACACGACACTCATCCGATGTGCACGTCACATTTTTATGATATAGTCGTATATTGAGCTTTGTGGCAAAATGTCGCTTACTGTGACCCTGGTATACCGTTCGCCGTGATTGCGGCCACCTCCATGTTTTGCAGAAAAATAAACTCGTATGGTTCTTTTTTTTCTTTGTAAATGCTTTTTTTGTTCTTAGAATACAGGATCTGAGTGCAAGTTGGTCCGCCTTTTTGTTGGTCGGTCTTTAACGCGCCAAATGCGTCCATATGTGCTTTTGTTTCACCCGGATCTAGACCAATCACGGCGCAGGCTAGGCTGCCTCGTCATCGAGTCGTTCCCTGGACGTTCTCTACGTTGTGTTTTCACTGGCGTGCCCCTCCAATGCGCCGAAGGCGCGCATTTCGGAACGCATTATGCGGACCAGGGTTCTGCAAACGTTTTGGCTAAGTGCTCGAGATTTGGGACCTCTCGCAGTATCGATCGCCGAAGAATAGATAAGAGAACGTCAATTAGGGAATACTTAAGAAATGAACCTAAATAAGCATTTCAATGATAATAATAATAATAATAATAAAAAAACAACTAGAGAAACAATTAAAAAAAGGTAAGCTGGATAATACATACCCATACTTTATTTTTAAATACAGTGTGTTGCTAATTATGACATTACCAAGTAAATGGAGCCCAAAGAGTTGACCGGGCATAAATGAAAGAGCTTATGAATTTTGACACGGGATGGAAGACTAATGAGAATGATAGCTCTGATGATGACAATATGCGAGAGTTATATGGAACAGATCGTAGTTACGCGCATCAAAGAGGACGCTAAGAATAGTAATGATTGTGATGACGATGTACAACGAATAATAGGCGAGAGAATCCGGGTCTTCGTGCAGTTTTTCTCTTTTCCTTTTCGCTTATTTTTAGAATATTTTTGCGTTCGTAGCTGCGGGCCGGACAGAGCGCCTCCGCGGGCCGTTTGCGGCACGCGAGTCGGGGTCTGGAGCCCCCTTATCTAGACGACGTATTTATCTGGTCTGAAGAGCCTGGCATTATGTTCGGGCAGTCCCGGCACCTGTTGACAAGAGGTACACGACTTCGCGGAAGTGCCTCGTTCCATCCGCTTCGATCGACTGCGCGTCATCCAGTTCACTTTTTTTATGTTTAGTTTTTTTTTAATGTAAAATGAGAAATTAGTTAAATAAGCCTGTATATATTTCTGGACCTGGCTACCCTAAATCTCGTTATTAGAAAAAAAGTATCACTATACACTTGAATTGACATAATTAATTATTTTTCGTGGAATAAGTTGACATTCTGCGTGCATTTGTCGAGCGTCTTCGGCCTTCCGTGCAAACATAAATGTTATACCTTGTCAAAACATTAACTAGACATATTTATTTAACATCGCGCAAAGCAAAAAAAAAAAAAAAAAAGGCTGTGGATATAGTTTGTTTGAAGGGACACGATGAGAATTCTGAGCATCTAATCAATGACGGCTTGAATAAACGCAAGGCCAGGCGAGTCCCGAATATGTTATCGTTGTCCCACAGTCAGTGAGATTTCAGCATTAGCCGTGTGAAGACCGAAGAAAGACTCACGAAGCAGTGAGTGCACAAACATTATTATAGGTATAGGATCCGTGTTTTCAGTCTTAATTTTTTTTTCAATCCTTTTTTCTTGTTTTTTTTTTTTTTTGGGGGGGGGGGGGGGGAGGGAGGTTTGCAGTTTTGGTGTATTGGTGTGCGTAAATTAAACAAATTGTAATGAATTTACAAAAAAAGAACAACATCGAATTTGTGAAAAAATATCTAAAAAAAAGAAACAATAAAAGTACCCCAAGCTGAAAAAAAAACCACACACTCAAAAAACACCGAAAACACGGGTAGTTATAAGCCACGCCCTGCGTTTATGAAGCTTTCGGCGATTATAGTGGTGTTCTCACAGAGGTAGCTGTAAATAATTCTATGCGCCTGTGACATGTGCCGATCGACTCACGCCGACTCCCGCCAAAGAACGTTCTACACAACGACCACGCGTCGTCACGATCAAGTGGTTGACGTAGAACACCACCTAGAACAATCAAAGCCCCCTCTAGCATCACGTAACGCAATTACACTCGGGTGGCGCCAACCCGGCAGTCGAGCCTGGCGCCGGACGTCACTGGAGACGCGTTGACACGGGCACGAGGCCCTACCAAAACGCTATTTATACCGCGGTACTACTCGTGTCCAGTTTGGGACTGCGCACAGTGGTGTAAGTAACGCGTTACAAGTAACGACATTATTGGCAACCTGGTTCGGATGCAGGTGTTTCCAGGGGTAGGGAAGGTGTATCGGATGTTTCAGAAACACAGCGCGCCCAGAGGAGGAAGGGGGGGGGGGGGGGGGGGAAGGCAGGACATCCGGATTTGCCCTATGACTCCATCACTGCTGGCAACGCGTTACATTTATTTTCAGTAACGCCGTAGCGTGCTCGTTATATTTCTGAAGGACTAAAGGATCAAATATTGAGGTTACTATTTGACGTAGAGTAAATAAGCTAACGTTGCTCGGAGTCGTTACTAGTTATATTTTAATACTTTTTTTTTTTATTTAAACTTAAAAACGAGCCGATTTGCATTCTGTAACTGCGTCGAAAAGGGGAAATATAATTCTTCTCCTCCGCGTCGTCCTTTTGAAATCTTTCACCGAGAAAGATGCCGTTCCCATGCCGATCCAAAAAAAGAAGTTGCAAAGCTATTCACTGCGGGGAAGCTGCGACCGCCCTTGGTGAATGCTTCAATCAAACTTCTACAAAAAAAAATACCCCCTTTCCACACACACAGACACACACACAGAGACAGACACCAGTAATATTACTCCCGCCAGTCATAAAGACGCCATGCGTCGCCCGGAGGATTTAACGCCCTTTACAAGCTGAAGCCACACGAAGGCTGCTTCGGGCAATGAAACATCGGCGATCGCTTCGCAAGCAGGGTCCGTCAACACGCGCTCTGCTGATCGTCTTTCTCCGCCGGGCGGTTCACACACCTGCGTTGAGCCAGACCGAATGTGAGGGTTGCTATGGCAACAGCAGGAGTCGGCTCCAACAAAATTGGTTTTTACTCCGTTTTGCTAGGAGCCCACAAATGCTGTTGCCATCTAAGGTAGCGCAAAAGTAACGTTCGTTAATTTTCGGAAGTAACGGTGACGGTTTTTCCTTGCCTTTGCAGGGCAGAAACGAATATCGGTAACACGTTAACTTTTGACGACCTAAGGAGTCACGCTATTTCCTTACTTATTTCCGGTGACGGGCACAACACTGGGGCCTCGCCCTCGATCTCACTGCGACGACGCCCAAGTGCTAGAGCGCGGGCTTTGATCATTTCAGGTGGCGTCGATGCAGAATCACTCGACGATCGGGTGATAGAGATCATGATGTGATCATTTCATTTCTTGCCGCTAAAACTTACCGCTTCCTCGTCGCCTCCGGCGCGAGCAATAGACCCTTTCCAAAAGTTCATCGAGCAACATTAGCGGTTGCCATTGCTTGGACACGAAGCGCGTGATTGCATCCGAGTCCTCGCCGAACGCTGATGTCACACTCGCTCTCGATACGAGCCGAGCCGAGTTCACGCCGAGCGCTGACGCAGTACTCGTGTCCAGTGCATGATCAGAGTATGGGAGCGAGCAATGGCGAAGAGGCGAGTCTGTTGCTACCTTCGACAACGCTTCGCCGTCTCGTGGGCCTGGAGCGAACGCGCAACCAAAGCACGACGGAAGGCAACGAGCGCGTGTTGGAGGTCGGGCATCCGTAAAAAAACACTGCGGTTCTCGCCCTGTCGGTAACTATAGTGACGTCGGTGATCAGAAAACGCTTGAAATCGTCCCTTTCGGTGCCCCTCGATGAAGTCTCAATAGAACAACGGTGCTGTAAATAAAAAAATAAAAAAAACTCTTTGGTGGTGCAAAAGAACAACAACAACAAAAGTTGCGGAGCGTGTTCTTCCTGGATTAGGAGGCGACGAGTCTTCTGATGGAGAAGTCCGGCTGGTGGGCGAGCGGCAGGGCGGGCTGTTGCACGCACTGCTGGCACACCCCGTTGACAACCAGGCGGCTGGACACCGGGAACTCGGTCTGGCAACGCTGGCACTGCACGTGCGGGCAGCCTTTGCGGGGCCACGGGAGGAAGACACGCTCTCGTAAGAGGCCGGGGCGGAAGGCGCCGCTTCAAACAGTTGGTTATGATAATTAACGCGCGCCTAAATTCTGGCCACAGTTCGCCACGAGCGGCTGGTTCGAAAATTTGCTTGTGAGTATGACTGATCGCGTTTTACGACCGCGCATGACTGCTTAGGGCGAGAGGGTTGCTATGGCAATCCAGGTTCACGCAACGCGCGTCGTAATGGAACGTAGTCTGTCACACTCAAACGCAAAATGTATGAACCGGCCTTTAGAATTTGAGTAGTTGATCCCGCTTTAAATTTTATTTTCTACGTTTGTTTCACTGGGATGTCTTCAGAGTCATTAGACATAGATTAAAGTTTAGAATATAAGAACTGCAGCAATAATGTACGGTCCCTGAAGTACACTTTACTGCGGAAAACGCAAACCTTTAAAATGATCTTACAGATTTTGCTTGCCAGCTCTGGACAAAGGACTTAATCAGAGCAAGGGCTAGAAACATCCATTGTATAGCCGTTGCTATTACTCGAATTGCTTTGCAATATACGTCTTAACTGAATGGTCTACGTAAATCGATCGTTACACACGTGTACCCCAATTTACGTGTTCCAAACCGCATGTTGGAAGATAGAAAGATCTTTTCCGAAATAAGGAACAAGCTTTTGTCGTGTTCGAAAACAAATTTAGAAATAATGAGCCGAAGAGCCCTCTTTCTCTTTGTTCCAATTTCTTCTCTAAATGATTTTGTGTGTGTGTGTGTGTGGGGGGGGGGGGGGGAGGGAGAAGGGTGGAGAGAGAGAGAGAGGTGGAGGGAGGGGGGTGCGCGGGACTACCCACCTTCCTGGTGCGTCTTCATGTGCGCCCGGAGGTTGCATGCCAGGGCGAATGTCTTGTGGCACACGTCACAGCAGTGGGGGCGGTCACCTGGGGGGGGGGGGGGGGGGGCACCACGCAGTCGAAACAAATAGAATTGGTTTTGTACATCGGTTTACTATGGTGCATAAAAGTCCGTAGAACTACAGCCGCATGCTGAAGAAACGTCCACGGGCTCCTGCCACATGACGATGTCGGGCGCGCACAAGAAGCGAATCGCGCGTGCTTCGCGGAGTCCGGTAATGCGCAGCGTTCTCCGTTGCCATCTCCGAGGCACATATGCGGAATTGAGTGCGATTGTTTTTATACGCTTCGCCGTGTCGCGCGAAACAGTCACATGAACTGCCCGTGCCGTGGAGCACGCCTGCTCGGCCTTTGTCCAGGGGCCCTAAACTCGTGAAACACAAAGTTGGAGCCGAAAGTCCGTGTAGCGCGCCGATTGGACGTCGGCGAACAAAGCGCGAAGTCATCGTCGTGATAGGCCAATCGGTGCGATTCGTCAACTTCGGCCCCAAGTTTGTGTCTGACGAGTTTAGAGGCCCAGAACGATGAGCGAAGATTGTGAAATCGCGGCTGCTGGAGCGGCGTCTATTGCCGTTTCAATCAGACAGGACGCGTCGCGTTGAAGCAAGCAGACGAGCAAACGAGCTGATAAGAAAGGGCGCGCGCGCACACTGCGCGGTTCCGCTCCGGTGTTATCTGTGTGACGTCACTTCCGTGACACAGTTTTCCTGACATCGACCTCCGAACTTTGCACCCCCTTCCAAGCGCAAAGAAAGACGCAGTTCTACGTCAAAATGATGTCGCATGGTGCAATCCGTACGTACTGGTAACCCATAACTTTAGGGCGTACACAACGGATGTTCGGCAACAGGAAGTATGAGCGACCCCCCCCCCCCCCCCCCCCTCCCCCTTCCATACAATTTAGTCATTTCTGGTAAGCAATTCAGGGGGAATTGCTCCCCGCATCTACGAAACACTTTGGACACCCCTAACAACATAAATTCACAAACGCACACACACACAAGCACACACACACACAAAAAGAAGAAACACCATGTCCCACGTGACGTGAAGAAAAAGGCCACGCATTTTCACGTATATTCGTAGATTTTCGGCTGAAAAATTTAAGATGAGATAATGATTACGCAATGTTACCGACCACTTATCGCATGTGGTCTGCAAGTAACAGTAGTATTACTGAGTCAAAATGTTACAGGTGTTCTCCTCGCTTCTTCACATAAGACTCGCGTAAATTTTCGTCCAATATCATTTCTTATTCAAGACAATCAAGGCTCCTGTTAAAAAAAAATCTAAATTGAAAAAAAAAGAAGATCCGGATATAGTGCGATTTCCCAAAGAACGACTACCGTATAATATCTCGACAGATAGCCCTCCCCCACATCAGACAAATTGTGCTGCGAAAAGGGGGGGGGGGGGGGGGGGGGTAGCGTTTTTCGTATGCGGCAAAACACGCACGCACGCACGCACTAATACACACGCACACACTCTAGTGCAGGACAATGTTACGTTATTTGAAAGACAAACTTTGCTTGTCCGCGCTCGTCCAATCAACGTGATTTTGGGGGGCTGGGCTTGTCTCGCGGGGAAGGAGCGACCAGCCACACCGGAGTCCGGACTCCGGAACCCAAGTGTTTATTATCACTTCTCTCGAACTAAAGATAACCCCGAGCATGCGCACTAGCATAGACGCGTTGCCGCGGGGCACGCGAGTGAGAACTGTCGTGTCATCACTACATCCCCCCTTCTAAGTTTTACAAGTCCAAACGTAGGGGTCGCCTAACTTGGCGGCCCGACCGAGTCACTCTTATCGGCGTATTGTCCGCCGTCGTTGATGTTGGAGGGGAGTTCGACAAGTTCGTCGGCGCTGCTGTTGGTGCAGGCTCAACTGCGGTAGGCTGTTGTTGGCTCACTGCACCCGGACTTGCTCTTGCCGTTGAGATCGCCGGACTGGCTGGAGCCGTAGTCTCATGGGTCGAACCGCCGGGATCCGGAGTGTCGAAGCCCGCCGGAGACTCATCGAATGGAACTCAGGTGCCGGCGGTTGCGTTCCAGGACTCCTGTCCCGGTCTCGACTACGTAGGAGCGCGGCCGCTTCGCTGGACTGAGGACTGTTGCTCGGCACCGCACGTCTTGTACCCACACGTCCTCCCCTACGGACAGCGGGCGAAGTTGGCGAGCAGCGTGACGGCGATTGAAGTCCTTTCGCTGGCGTCTTCGGGCCTCCCCGTCTTTTCTTTTGAAGTCCCGTCGTGATGGCCACCCCGGCTGCAACGTCTCCGGCATCTTCGGTACCTTTGTCTGCAACCGTCGGCCCATTAGCAGTTGGGACGGGCTTTAGCCGGTCACTCCAGGGGTGTCTCGATACACCAGGAGGGCCATGTGCGGGTCCCTTGATTTGTAGAACAGCTCTTTCATGGTCCGCACCATACGCTCCGCTTCCCCATTCGCATGTGGGTAGCGTGGACTGCTCGTGACGTGCTAGAAACCGTAGCTCTAGGCGAACTCGACGAGCTGTCTCGAAGAGAACTGCGGCCCATTGTCCGATACCAGCACGTCGGGGATCCCAAACCGGGCGAATGTGCTCTTGACTGCTGCGGCGACGGACGCTGACGTCGTGGACGTCAAGCTGATGACCTCTGGGAAGCGGGAGTAATAGTCCACGACGAGCACGTAGTGTCTCCCCTCGAGCTCGAACAGATCCGCTCCGACTCTCTGCCACGGACGACTGGGAGTCGGTGTGCTGATGAGCGGCTCGGAGCGCTGTACTCTTGTCTGAGCGCACCGCTCGCAGCCTGTCACAAGTTGCTCTATTTCGCTGTTTAGAGTCGGCCACCAAACTGCGTCCCTTGCTCTTGCCTTGCAGCGCCCGATGCCCTGATGGCCTTCATGTATCAGCTGCAGTATCTCGTGTCGCAGCGAGCGCGGAACGAAGATGCGGCGGTCTTTGAGTAAGAATCCATTGCACACGGTGATGTTCCCACGTTCCTTCCAGTACTCTCGTAGATGAACAGGAACTCTGGACACATGTTCTGGCCACCCCTTTTCGCAGAAGCGTCGCAAGCCCGAGCAGATGCCGTTTTCTGCTTGGTGCTTTCGTAGGGCTTCCAGGCGGGATGACACGAAATCAGCGGCTGCTGAAACCACCTCGCCGACGAAGAGTTCTATGGAGTCCACCCGACGTTGGCAGTGCTGTTCCAGTTCTTGCACCGGGGCCCTTGACAGGGTGTCCGCCGTACCTATAAGTTTGCCGGGGACATAAAGAACGGTGAACTGGTAGCGCATGAGGCGGATGCGTAGTCGCTAAATTCGAGGTGGCATCAGATCCAACTCCGCAGATCCCAAGAGCGTGACGAGGGGGCGGTGATCCGTTTCGACTTGGAAGTCGATGCCTCTCAAAAACTGATCGAGGCGCTCGACCGCCCACGTTACGGCCAGGGCTTCTTTTTCGGTCTGGCTGTAGCGAGTTTCGGTGGTCGTGAGAGCCCTTGATACATATATAGGCCACTGCTCGTCTCTCGCCGGAGGGCTGATCTTGAAGCATGACGGCCCCAAGTCCGTAAGAGCTTGAATCAGCTGAAACTACTGTTGGGTAGGACGGGTCGTACTTGGCCAAGCAGATATGAGAGCTAAGCATGCTCTTCAGCTTCTCAAAGGCAGCTTGCTGGCTTGGTCCCCAGTACCACAAGTTGCGCTGTTGCAGAAGTTCTCTGATTGGCGCCGTGACGTCCGAGAGGTGTGGGATGAAGCGCCCCACGTGGTTCGCCATCCCTAGCAGTCTAAGTACTCCGCTAACGTCCGAGGGTCTCGGCAACTTCTGCAGGGTCTCGATCTTTTCGGGATCCGGGCTGATTCCTCTCGCGCTGACCAACACGCCGAGAAACTTGACTTCTGAGGCAGCGAAACTGCACTTCTTCTTGTTCAGCTTGACGCCTGTTTCGTCGAGCCTTTGCAGCACTTGCTGGAGTCGACGATCGTGCTCGCCCTTTGATGCGCCGAAGACGAGAGTGTCGTCGATCATGCTTACAACTCCTTCCAGTCCCTCTAGAATGCGACTCATCTGACGCTCGAAGTACTCTGGCGCTGAACAGATGCCAAAAGGCAGCCTGCGGAAACAGAACCTTCCCATTGGGGTTATGAACGTCGTCAGCTCCTGACTTTCTTCGGAAAGCCTCACTTGGTGGAAGCTTGCAGTGGCGTCCAGCTTTGAGAAAACCTTCGCTTGCCCGAGACGTCTGAGGATGTTCTCAACCGAAGGTAAAATGTGACGCTCCCTCAGTACGACTTCGTTGAGGCGCGTGAGGTCTACGCAGATGCGGTAGCCTCCTCCAGTCTTCGGAACGACGACCATGCCCGCGCACCAGTCTGTGGGGCGGTCAACCTTGCGAATGACTCCTTCAGACTCTAGCTTCTTGAGCTCACCACGAACGACGTCGTGCAGCGGGATCGGGACCCTCCTCGGCACGCTTAGAGCGAAGGGCTTGGCACCAGGTCGAAGCCGGATGACGTACCCCTCCTTTAGTTCCCCCAGACCGTCGAAAAGCCTGTCTCTCCGCAGCACCGCTGGTGTCGCCACATTGTCGACAAACTGAATGACGCCCAGCGCTTGTATTGCTGGGAAGCCGAGAAGAGGGGGCTGTTGTGAAGGCATGACGTAAATGTCCTGCACGGTCGACTTGTCCCTCCATTGCAGCGTTGCGGGGAACGTGCCCAGTACTTTCAGGGGGTGGTTTCCGGGGCCCGTGAGCTCACCTTCTGGTGCACGAAGCTTTTTCGGTACTCCAGGGAATGAACTCGACACCACGGTCACCTCCGCTCGAGAGTCCACTTTGAATTTCACGTTGTGTCCGTTGACGGCCACGGTTGCGAACTTGGCTCTGGTACGGGCGCCTGCCGCAACTGTGTGCAGCTCGACAGATCCCATGGCTTTTTTTTCGCAGACGGCTTCGAAGTGTCCAACTTTTTTTGCACTACCTGCATCTTGCCTCTTTTGCCGGACAGTCGGAGCGGGGGTGAGGTGACCTGCCGCGGAACCTGCAGCGTCCGTCGCTTGAGCAAGGCTTGGGAGTCCTCGTTGCGCCTTCCCCCGCCGAGTCGGAACGCCGTTGTGACTTCGGAAGACGTTTTCGGACTTTTGCTTCGGAGACCACAATGGCAGGATTTGGTTCCTTCTGGAAAACTTCAGACCGGGCCTTCACGGCGTCTTCGTGTATACGGGCCTGGAGTCTCGCGTCTTCGAGCGTGAGCCTAGGCGTACGACATAGCTTGTCTACCAGCTTAGAGTCCACGAGACCGACGACGAATCTATCGCGGACGAGGCGTTCTTCGACTTCCGCGGAGGCGTAATTGCACTTTTCGACGAGCATACGTAGTGCAGTGTAAAAGTCGCCTACTGACTCGCCTTCAGCCTGGACGCGACGGTGGAAGCGCACGCTTTCGTAGACTTCGTTGACCGGGTGGATGAAGTGGTCTGTGAGCTTCGTCTTCACCGCTTGAAGAGAGCACCAGTCGTCGCTTGTCAAGGCCAACGTGTCCAGGAGTCGTCGAGCCTCACGGGAGCCCATGGCGTACAGCAGTGTCCTGACTTGTACTTCGCCCAGCGCCTGGTAGAGCCCAGAAGCGTAGCAGTAGTCGTCGAACAGGAAAAACCATTCCTTCCACTCGCCGGGGTTCGAAAAGTCCAACATAGGAGGCGGCTGGATACCGGCGGCGCAGAACTGCGTAGGCTTAGCGTCTTCGTCCGCCATGGCGGGCGCTGCAGGATGTGCCACGCCGACGGCTCACTCGCTGCGTCGCTCCTCCGGGACGGATCCCACTTCTGACACCATGTCTCGCGGGGAAGGAGCGACCAGCCACACCGGAGTCCGGAACCCAAGTGTTTATTATCACTTCTCTCGAACTAAAGATAACCCCGAGCATGCGCACTAGCATTTACGCGTTGCCGCGGGGCACGCGAGTGAGAACTGTCGTGTCATCACTACAGGGCTATCGGCATTTTAACAAAGAATGTGTTTTATCAGCCAAATTCCACAAGAAAACCGTTAAAAAAGCCGTCACGAACGAGCGTCACGAGTGACCATTACGTGACCACGTGATGTGACCTCAAGACATGACGTCAATCTCCCGCTAAATTTAACGGGGAAATCGGTATGTCACGTGACATGACCATGTAAAGTGACCCGAATCCACTTGATGTCAATTTGTGCGAGGTGGTTCTGTGGTAGTTTGCGCTCAACCTACGGCTCAACACATTTTGCGATGTTACCGAGAGAAAATTGCGTAGAGAACATGGAAGAGGGCTATCTATTGGGGGTTGGTTATCGTCTCGGAACAGGCGCCAGCCCGCCGCAGGAGGATGGCGACGCGCTGTGTGTGTACCTGTGTGGAGGAAGAGGTGGTTCTTGAGGTTGGTGTGCTTGCTGAATCCCCGCTCGCACAGGTGGCAGCGGTAGGGCCACGTCCCGCTGTGTACGTACGCGTGACTCTTCAGGTCACCGGGGGTCGGGAACGACTTGGAGCACACCGGGCACTTGTGAGGCTTCTCCTGCGGCGCCGGAGAAAAAAACATGAATATTGTGAGTCATTTCGCAAACGCCCGAATCGGACTTCGATTAATGAATGAGTATGACATTTTCAGTAGCGATAAAGACGAAAGTGGCTGTCATATTTCTAACTACAGACCGTTTCACACTAATATGAACTAATAGTGACAGCCGCAGGCGCCCTTTGTTAGGGGAGGATGTAATGCCGGAACGTTCATGTAAACGAGGTGCGATCCAACGCAATAGGATCGGATACCTTGCGGTTAGTTCATGTTATGGTGCGGCGGAATATATAAGTAAGTATATGGTCCTGCGTGAGCGATATAAAAATAGGCAACAAATGTCGTGCGCATGCAAGTGTTGCGTTACTTATTATGCACACGTAAGAGAAGGCGAGTAATTGTTAAATATTAAACCGATCTCACCAGCCAGCCTGGCCGCCACCGCTGCTGCGATGCATCCGTGGGAACTTTAGTATTTTTGCACCCGCAACGACTTCGCTATAGACGCTTTACACACGCGCCAAATTACAGCTGCCATTGCTGACCTTCTCTTGTCTTACCGAGATGCCGAGCAACTGAAACGGCAGTTGACGATCCTCTACAAAGGCCGATGCTTTAGAAAAGGACACAGTTGAGTCTAATATGGCATTAACCTGGCCCGCTATGGTAATGATGAAGTGAAATAAACGAAATAAAAGGAAACAAGAACTGAAGGTCAGTTATGGCGGCGTCCATGCACAGCTGCTGCAAAGTGTCTATAGCTTTGCGCGTGCAGGTCATGAGGCGGCATGAGCCGTGTCGTGCACTGCAGCCTGTCCCCTGTGAACCAAAAGTTATGGCGGTGTCACGCATGCGCCGAAAACTTGGTGAGATCGGTCTATAGGAAGTATTCAATGGCGGCCATAGCTGTGTGCGCGACTTCTGAGCACGTGCTGATGGCTAGCTTCAGGGTTCCGTTGCAACGTGCATTCCACACCGTCAAAATGGCCGGTCTTAGCAGCCTATTAAAGGGGGCTCGTTTTGATCATGCGCTCTAGACAGCACCCACAAGTATGGCTCCCAGTGAATACTCCTTATTCGTTCGCGTTTTTCGACGCTAAGTTATCCATAGCCGCGGCGACAAAGAGAGAAACATCACCTCCAGTACGCTCTTGTTTCCTTCCGTCGTGCTCGCGGGATGTCATCGAAGGCAGAAAGCTCGCGCTGGAGGCGGAGCATGCGCCACCAAAAGCGTCGGTGCGGTCGGCTTTCCACGAGTGGCCAAACCACGCGGGCATAAAAGTACTGTTGAACTGTCAACGTCGACGGTGTTAGTTTAAGAACGCGATAGCTGTTCCATTGTGCTTTTTAAACACATCGTCGAACTTGTCGTCGCAACTGATAATAAGTATACTTTTTTTCACCTTATGATGTACCGCAGGAAAGGCTACAAGAGCGAGCTCCTTGCTCTGGGGCAAATCCCGGCGGCACAAGCTCTCGTGACTTAAGAGCAGCTGCCAACGTTATGAGCTCGCGCTTCTAGCCTTCGCTGCGGTACAACATAAGGTGAAACGAAGTATTAGCGGCGAGAGGTTTGGGTGGCGCCCTCCTATGGTTACCTGTCGTGACGTCATTATGCTGTGAACAACAAGTTGGATGGTGTTTGTAAATAGCATGGTGGAAGCTGGAAATCATTGCGCTTTTAAACCAATACTGCCAACACCGTCAAAACCGAAGCTCTCACATAACTCTTATTTCCGTCAATGAGGAATCCTTTGCTGACGTCAAAGCCAGCATTTGGCCAATCGTGGAGGGCCGGCCACCGCGACGCTTTCGATCGGTCACGTCGCCAATAGCCAAGATCACAATGCGGGCGAGGCAAATCTTGGTCATGAAGTCACGGATAGGGACCATAGGAAGGTGCCACCGAAACATCTCGGTGCATTTAACCGCAGTCGACGGGGGTTGCCATCTGCTCACCTTGGAGTGCGTCATGCGGTGGTAGTAGAGGTTCGAGGAGGCCGTGAACCTCTTGCCGCACACGGGACACTGGTGCGGCTTCTCGCCCGAGTGGATCCTCCGGTGGGTGTTGAGCGAGCTGGACGTGCTGAACGCCTTGCCGCACACCTCGCACGCGTGAGGCTTCTCGCCTGGATTTTTGAGGGACGGGCAGGCGAGACGTGTTAATCGATACGAATTGTTTCGCGCTATCGTATGCACGTTTGCGAGTCCGGCCTCAGGGCGGCGCCATCTTGCCTAGTTGGGGTGCTCTTGGACGCGTCATAATCCGCGTCAAGTCGAGTCAAGCATTGCTGAGGCGTACCCACGGCCTCAGCAATGCTTGAGTATCAGACGATCTACCCGCACCAGCAGCAAGATGGCGGCGTTTCTGACGTCAAACCGTTGCAGTGGCGCTGCTGTCGGTAGTGTGCGTGCGCAGACGCTTCCTTTCACGCGAATCTGGTTTTTGCGCACGTTCAGTGCCCACAACCTGCGTGTGGGCAAACGCGGGCTTGTTTGTAAACAAGCTGTTGTTTCTATACGCCATCCCAAAAGTTTCGCTTAGAGCGCATGCACGCAACGCGTGCTGCGCTCATGCTTTGCAGAGCTACACAGGCTGCGTTTCCATGGATGCGACCGTAGCACATCGAATCGAGATTTGACCGTTTTGATTGGTAGCAGATGGGTAGAGGAGCAAGTAGGAACACAGGCCGCGTGTGATTGGCCCCTGCTCGATTTGATGCGCTGCGATCGCAGTCATGTAAGCGTAGTCACAGTCCGCTTAGCTCTGTCGAATAGACGTATTGCTAAATTACCCAAGCATCAGGGAGAATGCAGGGATTGGTGCTCCACGCGCAACACGCGCACGCCTTCCCCGTATAAAACATTCGAAGCAAATACCCAAAATAAAGCGTTGACGAACGCGCGTGCAAGATGCAATCTGTTTTAGGCATTTGCTTTAGAAAAGTTACTACTGCTCAGGCCACCACGTGCGGCGCGTAGAACACCATTCCCTGCATTCTCCTTGATGCTTGGGTAATTTAGCAATATGTCTATTGTTGGCGCTAACAAACGCTCTGCAGCTTTGTATGCGCGAGCACTCGCGCAAGCGAAAGCTCGAGCCTCGTGAGGTAGCGACAAACCAACGAAAATTTCTGAACGGGACAGATCTTCGTGATCACTTCAGCGATGTTGAATAAGTGTTTCTAGGTTTATGCGTCTGTGTGGGTATTCACACGTGAATGTGTATATGCATATTATAGGGTACGTTGTACTAAATGACCTTTAACATAGCAATCGTTAAGCAAATACCTTTTTTTTTTTATTTGGGGGAGGGGTGGTCAAAGTTTATAGATGCATTCGTATATACATGCAACATAAACCATCGATTTTAAGACGATTAATCATATTACAGTAGTTGATTTTATTTTATAATGGCCAATAACTCTATGGTATTGTATACAAAAGAAGAAGGCGGAAGGAAGGCGCGTGCCAGCCGTACCCGTGTGAGTCCGCATGTGCCTGCGCTGGAGAGACGGCCGGTCGAAGGTCTTGCCGCAGAAGTCGCAGCTCAGGACGGACTTCTGGCGGCGTCTCTTCTCCTTGTCCTTCTTCGGAGGAGCGGGCTGCGTCAGGGACACGCAGGGCGTTACGTGTCTGCCCGTCCCTTCTTCTTGTTACAGGGTTACCATGTCAGCCACTGTGTTTGATAATGTGGATGCTTGGTCTAGTTAGTAATTCATGCTTGGATGGATGGATGTGAGTGTGACTGTTCATCCGCGCTGTTCCATCCAGGCACTGTGTTTCGACTTTCCCCTCATGGGCAGCCGCCAAATGCGAGCGCGGTCAAAACTAAGAATGCACACGAAGCCAGACAACTTGTAAGAGGCCCAAGGTACGAAAGAGGCTCTTTCCTGCTATATATTCGTCTTCTTAGTAGATGTGAGTTGTTGCGCAGTTTGCGGGACCACATACGAAATGACAGTTTTTTTTAGGGGACAACTAGTGGGAGGGCAACTCAAGTCAGTATAGCTTTGTCAACTGCTGTACCACTTCCCTTTTATTTGGCGTGTTTTAAGTCAAATTTGGGGGTTTTACGTGGCAAACCTACGACGAGCATCTGGCACGCCCCAGCGGAGGACTGAGGATTAATTTCGACCACCTGGGGATCTTTTGACGTGCAACCGAAAGCTCGGTTACACGGCGCCTTCTCCGCAATAAGCCTCCGTCATATTGCGGGCACCTCGGTCGGGATTCGAACCCGCCACATGGGGATCCGTAGGCCGGCGCTCTCGCCTCGGAGCCACCGAGGCGGCTATTTGGCGTGTTTTCACATCCACCTTGTACATATTGTGAATATACAAGAAGTTTCAACCGAAATATATAGTGCCGACATTCCTCGCTATCTCGGAAAACAAATTTTGCATCACTTATGCTTCATTTTTTTTTTGCAACCTTTTTTTTTACGCATGTCTGTGTCTTTAAGCCTTCACGTTTGTAGAAACTTAAGTGGGTGTGATTTTGCTATGAACTTTTTTCTGTCTATCTCTCTCTGTCACTGACTTCTTTTTTTTTTATTTATAACCTTTTTCTATCGGATTATAATTTTTCCTACCGGTAATTTAACGGTGTAGGAAACCATCAGTAGGCGCTGGTTGACCTGATTGTTTGATAAAAGCCACTTTCTCTCTCCCCCTGGCGTCGGTGTGCTCGTATTACGTGAGCTTGTAGTCCCACCTCACGGTCTAGGGGGAAAGAAAAACACGTGTCTCCACCACATGAAAAGTTGATACCATCGGGTGTTTAAACCATGACGCTGTGAGACATAATATATAATCATGTCGTTTAACACATGAAACCGTGGTGCAGAAAAGGAAGAAAAAAAAAAACTTTTAGTCGAAGGAGCAGACACAAAAGGGAACGTCTAGGAGGAGGAGACGTTCCCTTCTTTGTCTGCTCCTTCGACTAAAAGTTTTTTTTTTTCTGCACCATAGCTCGACTGCGCACTCAATGTCTTCTCACATAAGATATGCTTTTATTCACGGCTATTCAAACGATGTTTTACATTCTCTAATAGAGCACGAATAGGAAAAGCTAGGAATTTTATTTCTACGTGCGAAGTGGGGCTAGAAAAGTTATACCCGCTTATTATTTTCCTTTGTTCTGTTCGTTAAAAAAATGCGTCGCTTAAAAAATATTTTACCTCTTTTTTAATGTGAATAATATATTCATATCGAGTAAAACGGAATTCATAAAAAAATAAAAGTCTTTTTTTATATGTAACTAACATGGCTTGAATGGAAAGTGGACACGGGTTCTGTGTGTGCACAGTTGAAAAATAGGAAGTCTTGGCAGATCATTTCGGTAGGCCCGATTCCGCATGGACGCGAACTTCAAAGTATACTTGGAAGGACCGGCGCGAGGTCCCGATACCCATATCGTTCTGTGAAAACACGACCTGTTCAAGCGATCGCAGTTGCATTGAATCACTTCCAAGTCCCGGGTTCAGCGGTCTCTCTACACCGGCTAATTTCAACGTGTTTAAGCCAAAGAGTCATTGTGTACTCAAAGGTCCGGATAGGAACAAACAGCGTAGCAATTATGCTCCATGGCCAGCTACCATCTCGAGTCTCGGTTAGGTTTTTGAATGCAAGGGTACCCTGGAGTAAGATAGAGTAAATTCTTGTGACGACTTCCCCGTGGCCGTCTTCCATGCAGAGGTCGGCATTTTAGGTCGCCCTCACTCACCCTCACCCTCACAGCCACACTCACCTAAGCCCCTCACTCACCCTCACCCTCAGAGCTACACTCACCTAAGCCCCTCACTCACCCTCACCCTCACAGTCACACTCACCTTCAGCCCTTCACTCACCCTCACTGAACTTCACGGCCCTCACGCACTCACCGCCCTCACGGCCCTCACCGCCCTCACGGCCCTCACCGCCCTCATGGCCCTCACGCCCCTCACTCACTCATGGCCCTCACGCCACTCACCGTCCTCACGCCACTCACCGCCCTCACGGCCCTCACCGCCCTCACGGCCCTCACCGCCCTCATGGCCCTCACGCCCCTCACTCACTCATGGCCCTCACGCCACTCACCGTCCTCACGCCACTCACCGCCCTCACGGCCCTCACCGCCCTCACGGCCCTCACGCACTCATAGCCCTCACGCCCCTCACTCACTCATGGCCCTCACGCCACTCACCGTCCTCACGCCACTCACCGCCCTCACGGCCCTCACCGCCCTCACGGCCCTCACCGCCCTCATGGCCCTCACGCCCCTCACTCACTCATGGCCCTCACGCCACTCACCGTCCTCACGCCACTCACCGCCCTCACGGCCCTCACCGCCCTCACGGCCCTCACCGCCCTCATGGCCCTCACGCCCCTCACTCACTCATGGCCCTCACGCCACTCACCGTCCTCACGCCACTCACCGCCCTCACGGCCCTCACCGCCCTCACGGCCCTCACGCACTCATAGCCCTCACGCCACTCACCGCCCTCACCGCCCTCACGCCACTCACCGCCCTCACGCCACTCACCGCCCTCACGCCCCTCACCGCCCTTGCGGCCCTCACACCCCTCACGCCCCTGACGTACTGATGGCCCTCACGCCACTAAGGCCAGCTTCAGATGGGGCAATTTCGCCCAGAAACTTTACGTCGCAACACCAGCAACACGGGCCGCCCGCGATCACACGCAGCAACCAATTGCTGCAATTTGCCATCGTCATCATAAAATTTTATTTTTCTTGTACTATTTAGGCACAATTACGCGTTATAAACGTGTTTTTATGCATATCTCGTTAAGAATACTAATGCACCTTTCTGAAACAGTTTATATCCAAAAAACGATCGGTTTCAAACCAGAACCAAGTCTTTCGGTGTCATCATCCCCAACACGAGGTATCACGTGAAAATTTTGCGTCCCTGATTGGATGACACCGCTTCAAACGTATTCGAATTTCTCCGAGTTGCTTGCTTATTTCGAGCCGAACCCGATCTCAGCAATTCGTGTCGATCTAGGGAAAGCTAGAGAACAACCCGCCATTAACACCAAAATTGCTGAGAAAGATGCTCGATCTGAAGGGGGCCTCACGCACTCACCGCCCTCACGCACTCATGGCCGTCACACACCTCATGCACTCACCGCCCTCACGGCCCTCACCTCACGCCTCTCATGCCACTCACTGCCCTCACGCACTCATGGCCCTCACACCCCTCATGCACTCACCACCCTCACACCACTCACGCACTCATGGCCCTCACGCCACTCACCGCCCTCACGCCCCTCACGCACTCATGGCCCTCATACCCCCCACCACCCTCATGGCCCTCACGGCCCTCACCGCCCTCACGCCCCTCACCGCCCTCACAGCCCTCACGGCCCTCACAGCCCTCACGGCCCTCACTCACCCTCACACTCATGAATTTTCCTGGTTCAGAAACTCACTCACCCTCACCTCACCGGTAAAGATGAGGGTGAGTGAGAGTGAGTGAGTGCCCTCATGAGTGAGGTTTGCCGGGGTATGCTTCCATGAGCTGCCCTGCTTCGGGCTGTTCTCCCGTACGCACGGGTCAATATGCGTCGCGCATACCGAACGACTGCCAAAGCGTATTTCAGTGCGACAGGAGAACGGGAAGAGAAAGTAGAAAATGAAGGCAGCGGGCGAAGGTGGGCAGAGACAAAAAACGAGTGGCTCAAATTAAATTAGGTTTTAGGTTTGGTCTACAAACAACACCTCGGAGCTATTGGTATGGGGCTCTCGGGTGTTCAATAGACGAATGCGTCACGGCACACGGAGCGGATGTCTCGGCTGACCGCCGAGTGGCTGTTGAAGTTCAGACCAGTTCAATAATCCCAAAAGGCACTTCAATGAGGTGCATTATATGAGAAGGAAATAAAGTACGAAAAAAAATTGACAGCGAAGGTTGCCGAATAACAGTTCCGCTAATGATGAAAGAGTCGGCGTGTGAATGTAAGGAGAATCCAGCACGCTGCTCGCTACGGAAGCCCAGTTGTGGCTCAACGTACAAAGTCAGCCGAGGGGCAACATGACCGGCGACAAACACGCGAGTGATACGCTTTCTTCCACGAGATAAATCATTGACAAACTAATTTGTCGGAGTTTTCTACCCGTATAAGATTTGAGACATGCGTATAAAAACACCATCGCGTGCTTTGCGTAGTCACAGCCGACAAGCGTCGCTTTGCCAGAGTCGTGTCGCCTCACGATCCCTGCTTGGACAGGCCTTAAGAGGACGCAAAGCTAGCTGCCTTTGTCTCCACTTATTGCTCGAACGCAGGCGTCCGGCTCTCGGAGCTTGAACAGTGAGTAGTGACAAAGGCAGCTATAACTTTGCGTCCACCCACTAATCATTCCAACCAGAGCTCGGTGCTCTGTCGTCCCAGCTCTCTCCCATCTCCTCCTCTCCCTCAGTTGTCATACGTACACCTTCGCAACATTAAAGAAACATCGGCCTTCAGAAACCGCCTCAGCGTATAAATAAGGCTTAAAGGGTCGCGTCACGAAAGGTCATCCGACTCAGAAGCGAACCTATATAAGCTAAAACCCTTCTAAAAAAAGGACAGCCATATTACGTTGTATCGAAGATTTTTGCCGACCAATGTACTGTTGCACACGGCATACCTGAATGTTTTCGTTGTTGTTTTCTGACGTCGAAGTCGACGTGAAAGAAGACGAAGACGTCGACGTTGTTGACGTCGATGCCGACGTCCGGAGGGCCTCCGAGGACTCCGTGGAAAGCCTGGCTAGAGACGACGACGCCTGGCTGGAGGACTTGGACGACGCGGACGTGGACACCAGGCTTTGGGATAGGTCCAGCGGAGAGTCTGCGTAGAGGAAGGAGAGGGGGGAAATTTGTAAAGGTCAAAGATGCGATGTTGTTGCAGGGGCTGTAGAACTGTTTTCCCAAAGTTTCAGAGTGGCAGCGAAACAAATTAGAAATTAAAAGGAGAAAAAAAATGAAAATGCCAACCTTGTCGTGCTGGTCTAGTTACTTTATAATTTTTATATTAAGGCAAGCGAATAAAAAAAAGCAATGAAAAACAATTTTAAAAAATTGTTAGATTGTGATGTAAAAAAAATTAAAAACCACAACAGCGACAAAAAGGCTGAGGGGTCCTGCCCTTGTTCTTTGTGTTAACGTCTCCTTATTTTCGGAGAGGATAATTCTCACATTTTTCTAAATACACTTTTTCAGGGCGCTTGTTCATATCAAAGACAAGTGTGTTTGTTTATAAAGAGTGTAATGAATGGAAAACGTACGCAGACGGGGGGCCCCCAAGCTTCCCAAGAAAACTGAAAGTACGCTCAAGGTGCGCGAGGGAGCTGGCGGCAATGGGGTTGAGTTGACTATATGGTTCAGCGGTACGAGCTCGCAACCCAGCCAAGCGTGGAGGCTCGCTTCAACACAATCGTACAAAATACTATCTTGGGGGATCGGTGGCTGAGTGGGCTAGAGCACACTAAAGCCACTGGATCCTGGGAAAGTAGCACCAAGCTCCCCGTATGGTTGCCATGTTGGTCCGTGAAATGAGCAATTTCTCCTTAACCCGTCCGTTCTTGGTGAGCTGATCTAAATACGCTGGTGACGGGTAGCTTTATGGAGACGTTTCTTGTATACCGAGACTTTGCTGTCCACACACCGGCGATACAAGCGTACACCTTCGTACCAGCACCACATGCTGTGTCAGTGCTTGGAGGCACTGGAAAATAAGTTTACCGTTATAAAATACGGAAGAGGAACATTATAATTGTAAGAGATACGTAGAGATGGACATGATTGATAAGTTTATTGCATACACCAAGCCAAGAGTTATAATGGCGAGGAACGCTTCTATTACGATGATGCTTCATGATGATCTTGAAGCGACTGGTTTAAAACAACCCTCTGGAAGCTTCGAAGACTTGAATGCATTGCAATTTCCATGGCAAAGTAGACAGATTAGCCAATCGCCTTGCGAGGGTTTGGTCGTCTGTATGTTACTGTCCGGCTAGCAGGTAGGGAAGGCAATGGCGCTACTTTCCCAGGATTCAGCGACTTTAGCGCACACCAGCTCTGAGCACGTGGAGGGAAAGCTCACGCTGTAGAACCCAGAGATCCTGGGTTCAATCCCCAAGCCTGCCCGTTTCGATCTGGATGAACACACCTGGTACATTGCTCCCCTACAGCTGAGATTCTAGAGGGTCATTGGAGCTGAATAACCTCCGGGTGTATAAACATACAGCACGATTGCCGTCTACCTTTTGGATAGGGCCCTTTCCAGACCCTGTAGAAAATAGAAGAAAAAAGAATGAACGCGTCGATGTAGAATTAAATTATCCTATAGAAATAGATTCACGAATATAATACTTAAGCTACGAGGACCAACGTTTTCTTCAAAATTTTATTGTTAGATAATTTCATTTCTCCAACGTTTGAAGCTCAAGAAGCGATCCTTCGTTGTAGAAGGTCGGATGGATATTGCGAAATAATATGACATTGCCACATCGACAGTGTCATTTTTTAAGATTTTGGTATATAATAGTGTGTTGAAGTTTGCTGCAAAGATTTTATTTATTTGTCAGGACAAAGCTAATCAATTAAAAACTAGTCACTGGTGCATGTTGTTTGAAAACATTTGTATTTTTGTGTACGAATACGCCAATCCTGGAGATTGGTTGAAAATTTAATTTCCTTCTCATTAGATCAAGTAAGTGGCGGCCCCCGGCGTCTGAATTTTTTTTGGCACGCAGGCGTTCGGTATTATGGAATCGCCGGTGTCTTTTTTTTTTTTTTTAAAGTGTATTATACTGCGAAACTCGGCACCCAAATATGAGCAAGAGTCCGGGTGGGCTGCCAGCTGATTAATATTCGGCGTCACTGCGTGACGCCGAATATTAATTTGGCGTCACGTAGTACATAGAATCACGTAGTACATAGAACATATTCTATGACGACTGTGTGTAGTCGTCATAGAATATGACGACTACACACAGTCGTCACGGTCCAAACGTTTTGCAAACAAGCGACACCGCCGAATGGGACGAGGTTGCCCAGCAGTGCAAGGCGTCTTTTTTCATATCCGCGATCAATGTTTTTTTGTGGGATGTTTTTCCAATGGTGTGACGTGCTGGCCCAGCAGGACATGCTCTCCACTGTGCACGACCAAACAAAAACAAAACAAAACAAAAAAAAACGTGCACGCTTTTTAAGGGCGAATTTCACAGGTCGTTATGGAGCGCTCCGGGACCAGTAGACCCGATCCGAGATGGACCACGCAATCTGAACAAAGTCGCTCCGCCTCCCGATCCCCAGTAGAACGTGACCACTCTACCGGGATAAGCGGGATGCCTTCCCTTCATTCACCTTCCCGGAATCCACTTCCTGCGGTCCCGGATCTCGAAGCACGTGTTTTCAGTGCTACCAACACGTGTTCAACGTACGAGAGAAGTTCATGATGTAAGAGATGCGTGCTGATAAGAGATGTGCATTAGCGTAGCCCACTTGGCTCTTCATCGGAATACTCAAGAACGGTGTCCAAGTACGTCTCAATTTTCTGCGTCTTCTGAGGAGGTCCGAAAGGGCAGTCGAACTCATGCGAGACATACGAGCAATCCTCGTCGTCGCTGCTACTCGAGCCGCTTCTGCTGGAGGAGCTGCTCGAGCAACTTGACGACGAACTGTCATCAAGCAGCAGCAGCTGTAAAGTGGGCGGCACATTGGGAGCGGCTATTACGAAGTCTTCCGCGGCGAGATGCCCGCTCGGCGAAAAAGGAAGTTACGTGTGCGCGCCGAGGGCTGGCCAGGCTGGCTTCCGGCCGAATCCGCTGAAATCTGCGGAGCGACTGTTCTCGGATCCCGATCGAGATATGCAGTGGAAGCTGATCCATAACGACGGGTGGAACACGTCCGTCTCGATACCGGTCGCCCCGTGAACAATGCGCGCTCCAGAAAAGTCTATCCCGGCGCGCTCTAAAACGATTTGTGGAATTCGCCATAAGAACGTGAACGTTTTGGCGCGTGTCCATTTCGAGTGAGGACATCAACCAGGCAAACAGCGCGGCTTTCCTCCTTGCTTCCTCCCCTTTCTTCGGGAGGTTGGGGACTGATAACTACAGTGGAGGCCTTGACGGCAGCCAACAGAACATGCGAGTAGTTACGTCCTGTCCTATACGTCATTACTCATGAGCACGCTCCAAGGCTTTGTCCAAGGACGCTAGCGGAGGGTGACTTACCCCCGGGCAGAAAACGTCCCAAAGCGGACCGGAAGCGAAGGAAGATTCTTCGCTTCCGTCCAGAAGATGCCATACACGGCATAAAGTGTGTCCTGTGAGGATAATCCTTCAGGATACTACCACAATAAACCGATCTCACTAAGGGTTTCACACATGCGTGACGTGATAGTTCATAGGAGGCAGGCGCCAGTTCACGAGGCAGCTCGTAGCCGCCTCTTGCTCTGCTCGCGCAATCGCTCAGCAAAGGTGGTCGCGCCCTGCAAAAAGACTACATCTCCCACGATGTATGGCAGCAGCGGTGGCGTAGTGAAACTAGCTGTGAGATCGGTCTATCGAAGGGGCTCTGGGGCAGGTTGGTGTGTACCCCCGAAGATCTCCCAGCAGCACCCGCCATTCAGGACTAACAATGTTCACGGCATTATGATTTCGCAAATATAGCGTTGAACAGTTGCGCCCTGTTGATTCCTGCATGTTTAAGCGCCGTTCACACTCTTGCGACCGAGTAGGACTGAGAGAGACCAGACCGGTTTTTAAGCCTCTTGCGACTTCTTAGGACCGGGTGCGCTGCAGCGGAGCTGGTCCTAAGAGATCGCAAGAGGCTTAAAAACCGGTCTGGTCTCTCTCGGTCTTACTCGGTCGCACGAGTGTGAACGGGCCTTTATGTTTAGCCGATCAGGGCAAGCCATACAATACAGGTGCAGCCAAACACAGGGCGCCGTAAAATAAATATGACGACCGGATTCGTTGTAAATTCCGGATCTGTTCCGGTAAAAATCCGGAACAAAGTCGGGTTTTTAGAAGAAGCGAGGAGCCCACAGACGAGCTGGTGAATGTTTAACACGACTGAAGCGCGAAACACATGTACGACGAAACCGCCCAATCCGACGTCCGATCGGGCAATACGACGGCCGGAGGCGAGGGTTTTCAACGCTCTCCGGTGCTACGAAAACCCTTGCCCCCGAAGGTCATTCCGGCAGTTCGGACGTAGGATCGGACGGTTTTTTCGTACATGTGTTTCGCGCTTAAAGCTGAGACGGAAGAAAAGGAAGACCCTTAGAAAAGTGTGTTTATAATGCAATTAAATGCAAAGGTGCAAGCGAGCTGGACAAGAATGACGAAAATAATCCATGGAGAAGGGGAACAAGAGGGCCCCTTGTTCCCCTTCTCCAGGTGTGCGTTGTTGTCCGTCTTTTTACGTATCTCTCTTCCTCTTCCCTGTTTCAGGTTCAATTATGTCTGGGTTTGTCCCCGGTTTAATGTTCATTCCGAATTTGAATGGAATAGAGGCGTGGTCTTGGTCGTAGTTTCTTTCTCACCTTGGAGCGTCCTCTGCAAGAAACGGCGTCCCAGGTCAGCGGTGAGCTTGGGCGTGGACGTGAGGGGGGACCCGGGCTCGTCTTCGTCCTTGACGAAGACCACCAGCTCGGAGTTGGGCAGCACGGGGCGCAGGACGCGGTACAGCACGCCCTGCTGCCGAGGCGCCGGAAGGAGGCGCGAGTGTCGCCCCGGCGACGGCCTGCGGGCGCGGCTGGCGACCAAGTTGACGCGCTGCGACATGCGCCGGGCGACGCGCACGAAGCGCACCCAGTTACAGTGGCGCACCTGGCGACACTCGACCTCGCGGATCTCGTCGTAGCAGCCCAGGGAGTGTCGTACCTGCGCCCGCAAGGGGAGGCGTTTACAGAGTAACCCGAATTACCAAGTTCTAATAATTGTTTTCTTTTAGAGCGCAGCTCTTAGGCGCCCGTTTCCTGCTTGAGCGGCGTGGGCGTCTCCGTCGGCGTAACCGCGCGTTGCATTATGGGACGTTCCAATAATGACGTTACACGTGACGTCACGTGTTACGTCACGAGTGACATCACGTGTCACGTTATTACGGGGACTTCCCATAATGCAACGCGCGGGGCCTAAATTTACAGGGTAAATTTTCCCGCTAAATTTAGCGTAAAAATTTATTGCTAGAAATTGTTCCGGTATAGTTAGCGGAAAAGGTTTTCCGCTGAATTTGGCGGGAAATTGTTCTGCTAGATTTAGCGGGGAAATTTTTGTGCTAAAGTTAGCGGGAAAATGTTTTCCGCTAAATTCAGCGGAAACTATTTTTGGCGGAAACATTTGAAAGCTAAATTTTGCGAAAATTGCCTACTAAATGAGAGGGGATCAGAAGAGGAGGAGGGGAGGGAGAGGAGGGTCATACCCTCTCCTCCTCCTCAAGAGCTGCGCTCTAATTCGTCATTACAGAGAATTGTAAACGTCTTTCATTTTTTTCGCGATGTTATTGTAATAGTAGAAAACGTTTAGTTATACCGCTTTTGGAGGGTGTTGTGAGGGGAATGGGTCAATGGTGTGGATACCTGGACTCGCAGTGTAGGGCAGTGGGTCTTTTCAGTGGCTTTTTTTGCAAACTTGGTGGGAAATGCAGACATAACCGATGCTTGCGGCTATATAGAGCAAAGAGTTGAAGAGAGTATACCTAGTCACCGAGGAAGAAGTACAAATGTTTTTTCGCAGCGCAGACGTTAGTAATAGCTGCTACGCTGACGAGATAGATATACGACCGGTTCTTTATATATGGTATACTATTGACCAACTTTTAGTGTATATTTTTAATCTTTGTTTACAAACAGCCATATTCCGAAATGCAGGTAGCAAAAGGGGTGGTGCTTCAGAAAGAAGGGGATACAAATAATATAAACAATTACGGACCTGTGGCACTCCTAGTTTGTTCCAAGGGTCTAAAAAATATTTTATAATCGCCTTACCACATCTATATAAAAACATGATATTATTCTAGATCCTCAGTTCGGATTCAAGAAGAAACGATCTACCTAGCTAGGCTTGTTGGATCAAAAAGAATATATTCTACGTAATTTTGAATAAAATATAAAAAATAGTACTAGGTATATTCATTGATTTCACCGACTCATTTGATTTTATTAATCACGAGCTGCTTCATCAGAAACTTTATATTTACGGCATTAAAGCACATGCGGCAATTCTCATAAGATCCTACCTAGACAAGCGGAGTCACTATATCCAGATCAATGGTCACATCTCCGAAATAAAACATATAAAATCTGGCGTACCACAGGGTACTATTCTTGGATCGTTGCTTTCCAACATAAACATAAACGTCACCGTTAACATTTCACCGCAGGTAACATTTATCATTTACGCTGACGACACTAGCATCTTTTTATCCGCTTAAAATTCTAACAACATTGCACAAACAGGAAGTGACCTCCTAAGAAAACTACAAATTTGATCTACTTCAAACAATCTTTTAGTAAACAAAACCAAAACAAACGTTATTTTTTTAGCCCCAAAACAGGGATGTTAACTTTTACAGTGATAAAATCCCCATCAAAATAGTACGCACGTTTTAGACATGGGAGTGCTTTTTTCTTTTTTTTTTTTTTTTTCAGGTCACATATGACTTGGATTCAGGGTTGGGCAGTATCGCGATACAAATGTATCGCGATAGTATTTCAGGAATACATTTCGTGTCTGTATTTCTGTATCGCGATACATTTTTTTCGCCAGTATCTGTATTCCTGTAACGAAATACATTTTTAATGTTCCTTTGTATCGCGATACAATCAGGGTGAAATGTATTTCGTTATATTTCTTGAGAAATACTCCCCCCCCCCCCCCCACCCCTAAAAAAAAAAAAAAAATTCGAACGCTTTTTTTTTTGGGGGGGGGGGGGGGGGGGGCACAAGGGTCAAGGAGATGCTGGGGCATTGTTACCATGCTGACCAAGGTTCCTTCCAAATCTCCAAACTATTTTTCGATGCGTCCTCTTCTCTCTTCTGAGAACTGTTGCGCAGTCGGAGACTCGAACTAGGTGGCGTGCCAGGAGTGGAGTCAGCGCATCTTGTGCCGCAGGTCCTTAGGTAGGGGTTTCTTGAGTCATTGTTTGCGGGCATCCAACCCCCGCTGCTAACCGTCTCTCTTGCCTTAACGTACACAGTACACCCATCCGGCAAAGCTGAGTCACAGTCCGTTGCAGCACGAGCCTGGCGGTGGTTGACTTGAAATACTAGAAAGACTCAAGCTGTGAAGTTCAACAGATATTAGAATGCGTCTGCGGCTGCGCCCGTATTGCACGGCTCAAGGGTACGTCATCAGCCGACGTGAAAGTGACCCGCTGCTTTGGTTATCCGAAACCTAGGAAGGAGGTCAGACATGACCTCGCTGTGCCGACCCAGACTTCGTACACCTGCTACTCGTTTCGAGCGCGCTGTTTCACGGAGAGCTCGCACCTCTGCCGGCAATATCAGGTCGCAATCCACAAGGTCTCTATTTGGAGTATGCAAGGCGAAACTCGGTGACTGCAATCCCTGCGTCGGTGGCGCAGGGTCAGCAGGAAGCACTTTCACAACAGGGATGCCACCATATCGTTTTTTCAACCGTAACAGAAGATAAGACGTGTTCCAGGAAGTTTCAGGTGGTCCACCATTCTCGAAAATCCTGCACGATCTTCAACGAGGCAACCTACAACGAAAGTGCGTATTGTCCTTTCATACAGCAGCGTGTTAAAGTTTCATGTTCAAAGCCACACCTGCAGATAAAAAATACCAGTTAATTCCACCTTGACGTGATGTGATAAATGTTGACAGGGGCGTCCTTATTTGACAGGGGCATGGAGACGTTTTGATGGGCTTTATGATGACAGAGAATTTATTTAGAGGTCGAAGTCTTTTCGCATCCCTCGTCAGACAGACAGTATGTCAGGGAAGGGACAACGGTCAGTCCTTGATGGAATGTTTTTCTGAGCCCATTGAAAACTCCTCGTCGTCGGAAATCACTACCTACAAGGAAAAGTGCCAAGCCTACGGGAAAGTAATTTCAGGATCAAAAACTTTCACTTCCAACTGCAAGCTTCTTCTAATTTGGTCTCAAATAAATTTGAAAAATGTATTGCAGTATCATTATTTCTGTACTTGTAGTTCTGCCCTCCCTAAAATGTATTCCTGTATTTGTATTTCCAAATACTTTTTGCCTCTATTTAAAATGTATTTCCGATACCTATTGCGATACACCTTTACAGATATATTTCAGTATCAGTATTTTAGGTACTATTTTAAGGTATCCCAGTGTCTGTATTTCCAAATACATTTTTGAGTATTTCTGCCCAATTCTGCTTGGATTGAACACATAAATTATTATATTTCTAAACTTGCCTGGGGAATCATTGGTTTATTACACCGACATCGTCTAAAGCCTCCATCAAGCGTCAAATTACTCCTCTAGAACACATTATTTGTATCCCATTGGTATTAGGCCATCTGGTCTGGGGTACACTACAACTAAAACAAATCTATACATAAAATATTTTTACTACAGAAAGGAGCGTTAGGCTGTAACGTGCCATACAACTTCCGGACAGAGCAAATTTTGAGAAACTAAGGATTTTGAAAATATAGGAATATACGAGTCTGGTTGGCAACTATCTCTCCCCGTGGAGAGATAGTGCAACCAGACTCTGCTGCGTCGGGCGATGACAGCGCAGCAGAGGCTGGTTGCACTATCTCTTCGCGGGGCGCGGTGCCGCCGGGGCGGAGATGCGCGCTCCGATAACAAACCGAAACTTAAACACCCGTCGAATTTGTGCGGTTTTTCAGAAAGCCGTAAAATGCTTCGCGTGCCTTCTATCGTTTTGCAATTTGTTGATTTAGTGGTTTCCGATGACGCTGAGCAATTTTCTAATTTAAACCGTGCCCTTAAAGGGATACTACAACGAAATTTCGGCGCTCATTTTTTGGTCTATATGTGTTTAAAAAAGCACCATCAAATCGAACATACCGATATCTTGTTAAAAAAGTCACGAAAAGGAATTTTAAAACGAATTAAACGATTAGCAAAGAGCACCTGGTGGATGTCCTAACGCCTCGCTTGTAATGCCCGTCTAGGAGCCTTGGCAGCTAGTGACGGAGGTTGTCTCGCCTCCGGCCACGACGAGAGAAGAGGGGCAGGAGGAACTCCCCTCTTCCCGAGAATGCCTTTTGTGTGTCGCAGAAGTCGCTATTGTTCCCCTACAAAATTATAGAAGATTAACCCGTCAATCAAATTTTGTACAAAAGCAGCCGCTTCGGTGGCTGGAACGACTAGGCCATCCTCTCGACATCAGCCTCGCCGTAGCTTTGCTCGTCTTGAGACGACCTACGTCACGATTGCGTTGGATGTCACGTGGTCTCCGCTGGGCCTTCTCCGAGCGCTTGCCAGAGTGGGCCGTTTATAACGAAAAATACAGCCACCAGGCTCAAAATACAAACGTGCGATTGTCATTTACGGATATTGTGGATCCTATTCAACCTATTTTTGAACACGACGGGAATATTTCAAATTTCGTTGAAGTATCCCTTTAAACACAATATTAAAAAAGTTAACTACGCAAAAATACTTAACAAGTTAATTATCCGGGACTTTAACAATTTTCTTAAATGAGCCCCTGGCCCAGGATCAAAACGCCACGAGCCTTTTTTTCGTTGTGATAAGGAGTTTTTGCATTAGCGATTTGCCTGCGTTTTCTGAAACACCCTGTATAAGAAGTGCCGCATAGTTTGCGTATTTGTTATACGCATACTAAAAACTACAACCAATTCCAAAAGTTGAAAACAATCTAACGGGAAACTGCATCGCTCTGTTTATGTGTGCAATTTTGTGCCCTTATATCTACGGGGTGTTTCACGAAAAGTGGACAAATTCGATATTGCGAGAACTACGCAGAGCAACAAAAAAGGCTTGTGTCGTTTTGGTCCTGCACCAAGAGCCCATTTAGGAAAATTTTTAATGTTTGAGATAATTAAGTTGTTAATTATTTTTGCCTAAATAACTTTTTTAATATTGTGTTTAGGGCATGGCTTCAATTAGAAAATTGCTCAGCATCATCGAAAAACACTAAATCAACAAACTGCAAAATGATAGAAGACACACGCAGCATTTAACGGCTTTCTGAAAAACCGCACAATTTTGACCGGTTTTTAAGTTTCGGTTTGCAATCGGAGCGCATCTTGGCCCCGACGGCACCGCACCCCGTGGAGAAATAGTGCAACCAACCTCTGCTGCGCTGTCCTCACGCAACGCAGCAGAGGCTGTCAAGTCAAGCTCCTCAGGCGGCTTTTTTCCCCCGCTCTCACCATATGCATATGCATGCACGTACGACGAATGAACTATTATTTCCCCCACGATCTCCGGACAAACAGGGCAAAACTGTACGCACGCTCTTGGATTTTATTCGCGTGAAGTTATTGAATTTTCAAATTTGGTCCGAGGAGCTGAGAGGCCTGGTAACACAAAAAGCGTGACGTCAAATGATCTAACATGGAGGCAGCACCGCTTGTTCGCGACAAGTGACAAAAAGTCATATAGTGTGAAATGAATGCCAAGAAAACTATAACGCGGAAGAAAAAAAAAACGCTCAAAATGTTGCGCTTGCTCGACTTGATACAATATATGGCGTCACACCATTGGAGAGCGCTAGAAAAAATTTGAATGTTGGTTTTGGCATCACCTTTTATTTGCCGTTTTCTTAAGAAAACGGCAAATAAAAGGCAGGCTATTTATTTAAATGGCATGCCGGAGACAGTAAAGCTCGTGTATTACTAAAATGGGGTTAGTTTTGGGTATACCTCAAGAAACCTCATCAAAGCGTGCGTCTCGGCCTTTTTTGTTTTTCTAGCCATGCGCGGCTTTTTCGCCGGAAAGAACTACGCCTTTCAGCCGCTTATAGATGAATAGATATAGAGTCATGTCTCGTTAACACGGACCACGTTAAAATATATCTACCCCGCTATATAGACAACATATTCGGGGACGAACTGGGCAAATGCATGCATTTTTGTCTCGTTATTATGGACTAATCCCATTATGGACGCTGGAGGAAGGGATGTGCCCGTATTAACGATACATCCCCGTATTTTTGAAACTTAGATGAGCTGGAGTTTGTCCTCTGACTGGATACCCACCCGGTAGGCAATGCGTGTAACGTCATTGTTACACTGTATGGACTACTAAATTTATAAAAAAAAAAGAAATTCTGAGCCTGTCGGTGGCATTGAGGGTATTCGTAAATCTTTAAAGAGTCGCAGGGAAGTTTTTGCCACACTCTTCCTGATATTTTCAAAAAGGCACACACTCTTCCTGATATTTTCAAAAAGGCACCGTCTGACATGTATGATATAAATATTCTAAAGCGTAATAAACTTCCTTAAGACATTCAGCATTTCATACCCAATTTAGAGATTGTCTAAAAGAAGAGTATTGCAGTAATTTAAAATGCAAGGAAAGAAGAATGGTTTTAACATGTGGTATGCAACAAGACGGAAGAAATGTTAGTATCCGCCTCAGCCGCGTCAAAAATCCGAGAAAAAAAATGCACCAAACTTGCGATTCTTTTCACTAAGTTCGACCCGAAACCCCTGCCCGAGGTGAGATAAAAGCACCCAGATGGACAATTTCAATTAATTCCAATCGTAGCTAAAAAAGAAAAACGTTTGGGGCGAATCGTTAAAATGAAATGAGACCAAAACTACAAGTGCCACTAATTAACGAGCAAGTTACGCACACCGTAAGAAGTTCTAATATAGGTATTCCCGAACGCAATTGCAGCCGCCTCGGTGGCTCCGAGGCGAGAGCGCCGGCCTACGGATCCCCAGGTGGCGGGTTCGAATCCCGACCGAGGTGCCCGCAATATGGCGGAGGCTTATTGCGGAGAAGGCGCCGTGTAACCGAGCTTTCGGTTGCACGTCAAAACATCCCCAGGTGGTCGAAATTTATCCTCAGTCCTCCGCTGGGGCGTGCCAGATGCCCGTCGTAGGTTTGGCACGTAAAAACCCAAATTTGACTTTGACCCGAACGCAATCGTATGTGAGAGGGAGAAAACAATGGAGAAAACGAGAACTTCCGGTGTCTCGCAACTTCCCTATCACCGCGAGAGCGGGCTGTTGCTAAGGCGACAGCGTCTTCGGCAATACGAACAGCCAATCGCAAAGCTCTGCATGTTTCGGAGCACGTGGGTTTACATGCACCACAACTAACATTGGTACGCGCAGCGGTCCTTCCAGCATCGTTTACTTGACCACCGTGTCGGTGCAGTTTACCGGCTTACCGTGGCATAACCGCCTAATACCCCTGTTACACGGGCACACTTAACCGCGGTTAAGTCAGCTTTAACTGCGGTTACGTGGCAGCACAGATGCCGCACTATACCCTCGGACAGCTATTTCAAAAGAAGTGAAGGGAGCGCGTGCACTGCTTTGATGGGTGCTCAAGATGCTGCCGCGCACGTTCGCCCATAGCTCTGACTGCATCGCCGCAGAATGTTGTCGGCAAGTATTGTGCGCTAACTGTGGCTTAGCGTAACCGCAGGTAAGTGTGCCCGTGTAACAAGGGTATTAGTCGACTCCTACGATCTGGACTGTAACGACGCCTGCAAAACTCATTTTTGGTACCGTCCGACGGCGCTCTTGCGGAACGTTCAAGTGCCGCCCGACGGCCCTTTACTTCCGCATTCGAGTGCCGTCCTACCGAGCCAATGCCATCATTTTGGTAAGCAATGTCTTGCTTTTGGCACTTTTTGGCCAAATTTAGTATGCCTGTTGTCGCTGTACTTTTTTTTAGTTAAATTTGCTAATTATGTGTATACTCAGATTCCATAAAACGTTCTTCATAACAAATAATATCCGAAAACCAGAGAATGACATCCCTGATTCGTTTCTATGGCGTAATGGTTAGCATGCCCGGCTAATACTTTATGGCCTCACAAATATTTAAGTGCCCTAAAACATTTTTTTAAGCACCTAATCACGTGCTTTAGAAAAGTTCAGATTTTTTTTTTGTATTTTGTAGAGACCGCTGGGGCCACTGGAAAACGTTATATTTAAACGAAAATGTATGTTAAATCACAATCGCAACATTTAGAAGAGTGCCACTTCTGCAAACTTGAGAAGATCGCGCAAGCATAAACTATACATAAGAACGCATGCTGCTCACTCCTGTAGCGTTTGTCTCGCTCGCTCGTTATGTTAAAACAAATTGTCGGCGACCGGCCGATGGAACCATGGTAAAAAGCTTTACTTGTACTTAACACTTTCGGATGGCAATCGAAGGCACGAGTGGAGCGTCGTGGGACGGCACTCTAGACACATCGTCTTGGTGTAGGGGGCGGCCCGCACGGCTAGTTTGCAAAGTGGCAAATTGCCACGACATTGTTCGTGGTCTCAGGGATCCCGGAAGCAGCCGACGTTTTTTGCACCATGTTCCCGCTGGGAGCGGTGTGTGCTCGATCGAAGCGCTGGAACCACACTGTTGAGCCACGGCAACTTTCAACTCGACGTTCATGTATATTTCAGCAGGGGAAGTGTTTGACCTTCATCGGGACAAAATGAATTCTCAGACAATGAAGCGCACGTACAAAATGATGCGAAGGTAATCCTTACGGCATTTCTTTTGAGCTCTGCGTCGAAGAAAACAGCATATGAAATCAACGGGATCGAGTGTCCCTGCGACGAGAGTGTCCGCCACTGCCGCCCATCGAGGACGACGAGAGGACATAAGGGCCAACTCTAAAATCGAGATCTGGGTTTAGGCTATTCATGCAAAAAAAAAAAAAAAAAAAAAAAAAAAAAAAAAAAAAAAAAGATTACTTAAAAAAAGGGAGTGGAAGGTGTTCGTGGCTATCTTCTATTCAGCAGGGCAGCAATATCGGGGGTATGGTGGTCAGGGAGGGCAAGTCAAATGCCTTGCAAGGCCGAGCACGGCCACGGCGTCAGCGGAGACTTGATTCCGCTTTCGGCGAGGTCGCACAAAGCACTGCTCACCCCGTTGATTATACGCGAGGCAGTGTCTGGCTCATGTCTCTGACGTAAGGTACCACCGACTGGAAACTGCCACTGGCATAAAAGCGAAGCGCCAGCAGCACTTACACGGGTAGCGAACGAGGCCGAGCAGTTGTGTGGTCAAGCGTTGGTGCCAGCACATCGCAGCTGCTTCGCACGGCAGGCCCCGATCCGCTATCGTTTCCAGTTTCCTACGAGTGCTGGGCCATGTCTGTGCACACGTTAACGTAGGCGGCCATTTTGGACAAATAGTCCCCCGTCGTAGGATTTTGTCCTGTCTCGTGAAAATTTTGCTTCGGAAATACCCAGAAGTTAGAAGCTTTTGCGTAAGTTATATTCACGAACTTTTTTTATTTCTTGTCGTAAGATAATTCTGACATTTCGGCTAAGTTCGACCCGAAACCCTTGCCCGATATGCGATAAAAAGCGCCAATATGGGGAATTTATTGGAATCAAAAGTGTGGCCGATAACGATATCTTTTTTTCCTTAAAATTACTGTTGATCGCGGCCATCCCGTAACTTTCCGGAATAGCATGTTGTCCCTTTGCCCTTTTCAGCACGCTCGGAAATACTATTGCACGGAAAATATTTTACCTTTCAAAATATTAAGAAAAAAAAATGTTTTGCGGCGATATTAAAAAAAAAAAAGAAAAATGTTTGCCACGCTTGAATTTTTTATTTAATGTTGCTGAATTACTTGGCTAGATGTTAGCAACTTCAGATTCACTTTTTTTTTGTCTCAGATTACGCAATTATTAAAGCCCTGTACGGATGATAATTTTATTATCCACATCCGCAACCAAACAACATCCGCAGTGTAATTACATCCGCATTCGATCCACATCAGCAGACTTCGTATCCGCATCCAAACCTTGTCCGCAAAATTCAGAAACGAATCCGACCTTCAATCCGCGTGTTAATTTTACATCGCAAAATCAAGCATAAAAAAAAAAAAAACATGAATAGTATTTTATAAGCCATTTGCTTACCTTTGTACAAAGAACTCTTCGTGTCAGAATACGGTGAAAGTTATTTTATCGTAATCTGTTTGATCGTATTCATAAAATAAGCAATCATCCTTCCTGAGACACTTCGCATCGCTTGAAAGATGATCGCAGTTTTGAGATCGGCTTGAGAGTCCATGACTCCGACACTTTGCCCAGAAGATAAGTTCGAAAAAAAAAAAAAATTTAAATATTTATTTTCCATTTTGCTTTGTAAAAGCCACTTCAAGCAGACGCATGTTTTATAAACAAGAAAATTAACAAAGAACGGACAAATAACGTTGTGTCAATTTATTTAGGCCAAACAATAAAAAAGAAAAAAAAGTGGGAGAGGAAAGGCGCTCACTCACCGCAGCAAAGTACTCGTGTATATGTGGTAAGGCGCGAGTACACCACTAGAAAAATATCACATTATTCAATAATGGCAACAGCTCCTATTGGTTTCAGTTTAAAAGACCAATACCCCAATTCTCATGGTAGCGTAAAGGTACTTTTGGCTTAGGTCCCTTAGCTGAAGCTACAGAGCGCGACACTGTTAGCACGAACAAGCGATCGCCGGTTTTTCTGGTTTTTCTCCTTGAAATTAAAGGATGTCATCCAAGTTATTTACGGAAATTTCTCTTTTAGTTCTGTAATGTAAGCGATAACATTTCGTGCTCGCTAATACTATTTAGAAGTAATGTGCGAAAATGCGCCAACGTCGTGTTCGTACTAACAGTTTCGTGATGTGTGCCTGTAGAAAACGGCTTTCTTGATCAGACGATAAATAAACGGAGCACTTTAGGTTGATGTCGATTGCATTCCTGCTGAACCGTGAGAGGAGCACGTGATAAACAATTATTCCTAGAAATCGGTTTGACGCGCAGTTTTTGAATATTGTGAGTGAAATATAACATTTAAAACCTCAATATTATGTGTGTTTGTTTTTGCGGCACTTTATTTTTTATTTTTTTTTTCTCTAAGTGTAAGGTGGAAGAAATCCATCTAGGTGATGACTCTGGCCGCTCTTCCCGCGGGGAGCAAGTGACCAGATCGTGTTCGGAGTTAGCCTCGAACCAGGAGTAATTAGTTCCGCGCCGCCGAGGAGGGCGCTGAGCTATGAGCACCGTGGGTATGAGGTCCCTCCACGGCGGCCACGGTGTCGGCGGCGTAGCGTGCTCGCCTTTTTCGCGGTGTGGTGGTGTGGTGGTGGTACGCGGCCAGTGGCTGGCCTTGTGTTTTGCTTTGGTGCTGTGTCGATCACTGGTGCCACCATCGTGCATGGAGGTGAGCCTTAACCAGAAGAAGAAGTTACGCTATAAGGATGGGAAAAACGTGCTTCGTTCCCAACTTCAATTCGGGGTACCGGAACTTTGCAGAGCAAGTGTCCTCGTTTAAAGCTGCATCGAATGGCGCTCGCCTGGCGCAGTGGCGTCATGCGATCCGGAGGGCCGATCGCAAGTTACTACCTAGTGATCATGTTTGTGCCAAGCATTTTCCCGACGAACTAGCTGATATCGAAATTGTATCATGCGGAGTTCGGTGGGAAAGTTCTCCTCCATGCTGCAAAGAAGACCGTGCTATCTGTAGACGCTGTTCCGAGCATATTTCCTGGCTGCACGAAGTACCTTGCACGTTACCTGTAATACCTGTAAGACCTGTAAAACGGGGTGACATCATATTGTGAGTGTATAGATGAAAATTGATATATGTCTTATAATCGCTACTACTCTTTGAATTTCAGTCACTGTGTCATCAATTCAGTCGGTATGTCATCCTACTGTGTCATCATTTCATCATAAATAAAAATGTTTTCTGCTCACATGGTTTGTATGTACCACAATACCAGTTGACATCTTATGTATAAACCATTTGTAATTCTAATGCCTTTCTGCGCATCTAAATAATTATTTATGCCCACTATGTACCATTATTAGAATTTATTTTTTTCAATAAGAAGGCAGGAGCAGGGTGGGAAAAATTCCCCGACCTCCTATAAAGCTACGCAATGTGTGTAAACAATTTCTGGAACTGTTACCAAACATGCTGTCAGACAAAACATGCGAGCACGACCCAGTTGTTTAACGAATTTATTTTAAATTACTCTACATTATTAAAAGCCCAGTAGATTGTGTCGGGAAGTTTTGTATTTATACGAGTATTTTTGTCACGTTCAGTGATCATCGGTATGTTCTCGTTTAAAAACAGAAACCGCACGGGGGAAAAGGCAATCAGTGCTAATGCGCGAATATATAAATCCAACATTTAACCTCACAGTACGCAGCGACCGAGTAAAGAATGCATAATTTCCTTCACAAGCCCTCTATACAATAAAGTGGAGATTTGGACCATGCAGTTGGTTCATCAATTAGGACCAGAGACAAGAACTGTATAAGTGACACGTCGGTATCCTTATCTACAAATGAATTTGAATTTTTGAAACGCGGGCTGAGTAGATAAAAAAGAAAAGATTTTTCTTTTTTTTTTTTTTGTGTGTGTGGCTTTATAACGTGTGAATTTTTCAATAAACATCAGTTGAGAGTGCGCCTTGTCCTGTTTCCCTTCGTCTGTGTCCCTGTATTTTTTCGGCGCTTTTTTGCCCTCTATACAAGCCTTCAAAGCCCCTCTATACTTGAGCGCCATCTACGCCCGTGCGGTGAAGCGCGCTCGCTGCGCCGAACATCATGTGGTCGCCGCGTCGGACAGATATTTCTTCCACCATGGTCTAAGGGCACACCTATATGAGCCTTGCTTTAAAACGTCCGAGCCGTCTGGCCATATTGGTCCTAAATAATCTGCGTTTATGAGTTTTCATTGCGAGGTGGGCGACCTTTTTCTGTTGAGCAGCTGCATTTTTCCGCAAAGTTCTCACTAAAGTCCTGGGCAGGAGAGTCGAACGACTCGTCTACAACCTCACAAAAGAGCTCGCAGTGGTCCATCGCGTTCGGGTTCGTAGCAGACATTGTTTTCCACGTGCCTCCGCTGCTACCTGCTAGCTGGAGTATGCGTTCCTCGTTAATGTATTATTCTATCACATTATAGTGCTCGCAATCATTTCATAATTTGCTACTCATATATATTCAATTCGTTATAATTCATTAAGCAAGATACATTTATTTATCTCTGATTTTTATTTTGAGTTGGTGGGTCCGATCGGCTACTTCCTGTAGCTGTAAAGGGAGCTTGGCAAGCTCCGTTTAATACAGGACCTCCCTTAGCGAAAGGGACCTTTATGCGCCGTGTGATTACGATCTCCAGCTCTTTTGATATAACTCTCAACTACATGCTCGGAACCATGAAAAAGAAAACGCACACACACGCAACGTGTCACTTGTCGATGTCAGGTGTAAAAAAAACGGAATACCGTCGACATGGACGGATTCAGACTAGTTCGCTTCCCTTAAATTAATACCCACCAATTAGAAGTCTCTTTCTGTTGGTTCACTTGATGCTGGGATAGCATGCACGAATTGCGCTACAAGAATTAGGTGAGGAAACTCGTGCTGGCGCGAGTTCCAACACTCCAGAGGGCCGAATGCAATCTCCTCGATCCACTTATAGGCGAAGAAGTCCCTCGCCAGTCTTGGGTAAGTTCCTTTTAAAAAAGTAATTAGTTATAGTTACAGTTACTTTCATAAAAAGTAGTGAAGTTACCGTTACAGTTACCGCAACAAAAAGAGTAACTCGTTGCAGTTACTGTTACTTTTAGAAAGTCACAACGTTACTTTTTAGTTACCTTTTTTCTATGACGCGAAGAATTTAGGAAAAAGTAGAAAATGCCTTTCAGCAAGTTTTATTGTATTAAATTAAAAATTACATGTTTTACTTGATATTGTAACTTAGCAGCAGTTGCTTCTCGAAATTAGTTTCTGAACGTTTCCCTCGTTTGATGGCGAACACGTCCCTGCCCTTGCTGAACAGACCTCGCGCACCAGAGCAACAAGCAAATCCCGCGCAAACAGCAGTATATGTTGTCTCAACTGTTGACACCACGCCGGAGTAGTGGCGCAAATCAAAATACGAAACATGCGCAGTGCGGAGTAGTGGCGCTAATCAAAATACGAAACATACGCAGTGCCCTCCGTGTGTATTGTTGTTTCACGGCTGATTCACCCGCTTAAAAACCGTTTGCGGAGAAAAAGGAACCGCAGCATAGGTAGTGCCTCAATATAATAAAATGTAAGTGTTCAGACACAACGTACATGCGCATGCGTAAAAATTAAGGCTCCTCTTAGTAAAGATAACTAAAGTGTTTTTGTTTTGTTCTTTAATTACATTTACATGTGGGTATATTCGCGTCGTGACTCGCGCGAAAGATCATATTCGCAACTTTGTGCAAGGCCAACTTGACACTCGAAATGTCGGAACAGACAATTTGGAAAGTGCAAGGAATAGCTATTTTGTACGATCGTTCAGTGATATTGATATATATCGCGGTTTCATGATCACCGCGGTAACATATGCTGGTCTTCCACCGAAAATTCTCACGTAGACGGTTTGACCTGCCGAATAATCTGCCATTACTCTGTCCGTCGGAACTTCTCGGTCTTCGCCATGTCGACGAGCTTTGCTTCATGAGATCGAGAGGTGTGGCGATCCGTCGGTCGAACATTGTTTCGGCGGGTGTTTTTCCCGTGGAAGTTGAAACCGTCGTATGATGCCTGAACAAGAACCTGGCGATTCTGCACTGGACTGTTCCTTCCTTGAGTTTCAGGAGGGCCTTTTTTGTTTCGCCCACCATACTCTCCGCTTGCCCGTTTATGGCCGGATGATATGGAGCGCTGGTGTAGTGTTTTGTGCCGTTTCTCGTTAAAAACGCATCCATTTTGTTCGACACGAAATTTGTTGCGTTGTCGGAGAAAAGGATTCTCGGTACTCCAAAAGCTGCAAAGGTGGAGCGAAGGGTATCGATGATGCGTGTAGACGTCGTGGAGTGCACCGGTTTCACCTCCAACCACTTCGAGTAAGCGTCGATGGTAATGAGGTACCATGTCCCGTCGATCGGTCCGGCGAAGTCGATGTGAATTGACTCCCAGGGTCGAGTGGCAGGTGACCAGTCGGGCGCTGGTACCGTAGACGTGGCCCGAGGACAGATGCACCGGGGACAATAATGCTGACGTCCAGAACAGAGACACCGTGGACAATAATACGGACGTCCAGGACAGAGACACCGTGGACGACAACGCGGACGTCCAGGCAAACCCCGGTTCAAGGACTACCCGAGGGGGTCGCCGGATGAAGCAGCCAGCACAGTTTAAAGACTATGTACTGGACGTTAATAGACCGATCTTACCAGCTAGTTCGAGTACGCCACCGCTGCCGCCATGCATTGTGGGAGCTGTAGTCTTTCGGCACGTGCGACAACCACGCTGGAGGTCTGCACGAGCAGAGCACGAGGCCGCATGAGCTGTCTCGTGAACTGGTGTCTGCATCCTATGAACTACAGTTATGGCGGCGTCACGCATGCGTGGAACGCTTAGTGAGATCGGTCTATCAAGAAGGGGGATACGATATATATCGCGGTCAAGCAAGACGAAGACGAGGCTTAAGAAGAGCACGCGCGCACCCGCGATAGAGCTCAGACGGACTGATTCCAAAACGCCTTGAGCAATGGCTAGCTTCTTTTCAACTTGAACGGTACATAGTGTAAATGAACGCAGATTTAACAGGAAAAGTTGTATTAGATATATCATTCATACAAAAACTGGAAAGTAACGACAAAGGTAACGTCATTTCTTTCATTGTTACCCGAGAAAAAGTACAGTTACAAGTTACATTTTCAAAAAGTAACCCGTTACAGTTACAAGTTACCAAAAAAGCAGCGAAGTTACAGTAATCCGTTACTACCCAAAACTGCTACTTGCAGGCTTCTTCTACTTTCTTGTGGCTTGTACGTTTTGGGTTTTATTTACCCCCCCCCCCCCTCTCCCAAAGAACGTTTTCCGCTCTTTCTCTGCCAAACAAGAACACGCGTTGCCAGGACGACTGATGCTCCTGCATTTTTTACTTTCTCTAGGGACAGCTTTATTGGCGAAGTGGACCTTCTAAAGTTTTAAAGAAACTTTTGGTGAGGATCAAATCTTTCTTCACGTAAAGAACAAATTTCTCCCCATTGACACCTTTTATCTATGGGAGTAGCTTGCTCGCGCAATACATTCGATGATGCACTTCATAGTATCGCCCATTTAATCACTCTACACCGTGCGGTCGCACACGTTTATAGGCCGCCTCGTCAAAAATGAATATCCGGAACAGCGGATATCCGCATCCGATTCGCAATCCACCAAATCTGATTCATTTTTATCCGCACCCGCCAGTTTACTGCGAATCATCCGCAGATATGAAGAGCTATAGCAATTATTATTCAGGTTGCTCAAAATTAAGTTTTAAACATTAAATTAAAAAAATTAGGGAATGCACGTTAAATCCGTTTTTGCACCTCAGTTATGCTCCCAGGCGGACACAAAGTGCAACCGTAGCAAGTTCACAATTCAACTTTTTAATTGATGTAACTTGGTATGTGTTTCATTCTCTAGAATTCCCGTAACAAGCTCCTCTATGGAGATATCAGTCTTTAAATTCGCCACTCAATTCGGCTAATTACGCGTACAAAATCGGCAAGATCGGTGCGTAAACCTCTTCGGTGACAGGCAAGTTGTTGCGTGGGACATTCCGTATACCGACGGGGCGGACCTGATAACAGTTATTCGCCAGCGTTTGCAATTTAATGGCGGACGCTTATTGCGCAGATTGGCGGGTCAAAGGGGCACTAAACCATTTGCTGCGATAGTCTATTCATGGTTACAACTCAATATATGGACTTTAACCATCCCAAAAGCCAAACATTACATTCATGCGTGGCCGATCTTTTAAATTAAAATATATGTCAAAAGATCTATTACTTCGGAACTATTTCGGACAACAAGATGTTGCCGTCGCACTAGAAAGGGCAGAGCTTTAAGCTTTCTGCCCTTTTTCCGCGTTCTTTCTTGTCCAATGGCGCTATCTGGTGTCGATCTTTTGATACCGATTTTAATAGAGAAATCGGCCACGCAATAATGTAATGTTTCCCTTTTATTTTACTTTGTTTTAGGTTGATTACAGCCCCTAGACCGAGTTATGCCCCTAAATAGACTACCGCAGAAAGTGAGAACGATGGCGGGAGGAGAGGCTGAGCGAAACCTGCAGTCGACGCTTGGAGACGGTCGACGCGGCCCCCAATCGAGCAGTTGGAATCACTCTCAAATCCGGGCACACTACTCGGCGCCGGCCGTATTAAACGGGATCTTGTAGCGTGACCGATAAAACAACTCGTGGAAACCGCAGACATAAAAAAAAAGAAACGGCTGTTTAAATGTAATTAAGATAAAAAAATACACCAGTAATTAGTTATATGAAAATCGCATCATATGTTTTAAGTTTTCCGATGAAAAAAAAGAAAGAGTAAATTTCTGTTTATTTGAAGGATGGTACCCCATCCGCTTCTGAGTGAAAGGCGCAGCTATATGGGGTTCCGATTTCACCAGCATCGTGAGTAGTGTATGACACTATGGAACGGTGGTACCATTTCATGCCAACCATAAACGAAATGACGTCGCACCGTTTTGTAAAAAAAAAGATATATATATACATTTTTAATAATCGCCGTGGCGCGGCGCGGCCATTTATCGGCAGCGTTAAAGCCACTGCCCACTGGATTAAGTTATCGCGCGTAAAAGTAAAAAGCACCCTAATTTACGATTACTTACGTTTCATTGATATAAGGTTATTCTCAGAGCGTATCTATGCGGCGTTTCAGCATGACTTGGCAAACCTGAAAGCTACAGCATCCATGAATGAGCCGATCAAAGCGACGATGCGAAGAACGTAATATCTCTCCACACGATAGGTGCACCTTATGTTACTATGTCACGTGGCCTGCATTGATTGACCGCTGCTTTTACCGTTTGTCAGGGTAAAAGCAACGGCTAAAACAAAATATAATCACCTACAATAAAAAAACAAAAACGCAGGACGTGGTTTTTAATATTCTCATTCCTCGCTTCGTTCTTCGAAGTTTTTAGTAATCGGTCAATTCTGCAATGTGATCGGCTGCGGACACAGTGACTATATAGTCGCTCAAACTCGGCAAATGTTCGGTGTGCGTGAGTATATGCGTGACTGCGACGGAACACGAGACAAAAACGAAATCAGGAATCTGGCTTACGTCATTGTCGTCCAGGAGGCTGTACACTTCGAGCCTGTCCAGGCGCACCGAGCCGTCAGCCGGCGAGAAGACCCTTCCGGCGGGAATGGCCTGGTTGGCCCACAGACGCACCTTCATGTCGTACGGATGTCCTCGCGACACGCTCTCCTCTTCGTCCAGGTCGCTGTCGTGCGGCTGGTTCTCTTCGGCACTTAGCACCAGGCTGAACTCGGAAGGAAGGAGGACGCACGTCTCCATGCTGGAGTCGAGCTCGGCGACGTAATTCCCTGACTGGACTGTCCGGTCGATCCAAGTTCAGAAGCGCCTATCATGGTTCATGAGGCTGTCCAGCCGAATCATTCCTGGTGAATAGTGTCGTTGAAGACTGGACGTGGAGACGGATCAACGTAGACCGAATGTGCGGAGTTCTGATGAATGGGGGTAAAATATATTCGGTCGTTGGCTTTCTCCGATGGTAATCTGTCAATCGACTGACTCGAGGGTCACTTGCCTTAGACTACTGGTCAATCGAATTTCTCGCAGATAACTAAATAATCTATAATAAAATGCATTTGGATAATCACGGTGAGCCTTTCATCGGCTTCCACAGACTAGAATTTTTTTGATTGGAAGTCCTCTGTCAGTTAAGAAGTTTGCTTCTTAGGAATGCAGAGAGTCGACGTTAAGGCAGTCATCACAGGCGTCTTTGGTTTCAAGTAATTGTTCGATGTCGGAGCTTACAATGTAATGTTAACTATCACGGAACGCGTTACCTGCTAATTAGCAGGTAACACAGCGGGACAGAAATTATGCAAAAGGTATACGAAGTTAGAAGAGAAACACACAGGCTCACTATACGTCGCCGTCGTACAACGCCTGCATCGACGGTTGCAGAAGTAAACAGAAGAGACGGGAGGAGCGCGCCGTTTTCGGGGAACCATCGATATCACCAAGACCGATTTCGCCGTTGAAAACGAACGTGGATATATCCCAAGTAGGCAATGCCGCCTCCAGCGACCGCTTCACGTGTTGCCATAAGAGCTGGAAACCCGGCAGACGACGGAGCGACGAGCAGACGACGTGCGCTCGCGTGTCGTCTGCTAAAGATTCGGTGTGCTCGGAAAGGAGGCTAGTAAATGATGGTGATGCTGATGCATCGCCAGGGGCAGGTGATTGGTTCGAGGCACAGGAGCCTTCTGGAAGAATCCGTTGCCGAGAGAAGGAGCGGGGGTTCCACCGGTCCACGGACCGGGGGAGAGGGAACCTCTTCCTCTCTCTTTCTGCCCGAAGGCGATGAGGAAGGGCGAGAAGGGACACCAGGTTGTAATTTCGGCAGTTTCGGCCACGTGGCCCTGTGGGGCGTGAAGAAGCAGAAGTGAGGGGGTGGGGGGGGGGGGGGGGGGGGGGGGGAGTTAAGAACTGTGACGTCACGGGAAGCCTGATGTGCTTCTGGTTGAAAGATACGATGATGCTGTATTCGCCCCATCAGTTTGGGTTGGTGCAATCGTTTTGCCTGAAATTATGGTTAAGAGGTAATATCAATAAAAAATAAAATAAGAATAAATGGGAGGACCCTCGACCCCATTCAATGCAAGGCGTGATTTTACTGTCCTTTCTGAAACAGACTAATGTGACTTGTATTTCGTCAGCTGAAGCTATCGGTATTTTAATTCTGCGTGCTTTAAAATTTCGATGTTTAAAAATGTGTATGTGAACGGGATTTATCAACCATGAGTTCGTGTGTCAAAGTCCAATTATGTGTTTAGTTGTGTTCGTGTATCTGATCTGTGTCTGTTATGAACAGGTAAAATGTTCCAGGAAGTGTAAAATCTTTTTACTGAGGTTTAAAGTTTTTTTTTAAATATTGTGGGATTCAGGAATTCAGAGAGTCATCGTCACTTCCAAGTTATAACAAAAACTGAGTGATTTTGTAGCGACTTAAAAAGAAAGATACCAAGCCTGCATGGCCCTTGCTACGTTACTTAGCCCAAATATTTTGCGAACAAATACATTGCCCCTCAATTAGCGTAATTACAATGTTCTCCTGTAGGCCCAGGTCGTGAACAATCAATCTCTGGAATAAGCGTCGCTTGTGGCTGGTTTGATGAAAGAACACCATTTCGCTAGAGCTGACCACGGGAAAATATCGCTTATTCAATTAAACTCGATGTATTGAACATTCTTATTCTTGGTTATTTTCTCTCTCGACGCTGTTGTCTTCTGACTCGCATTTCTTGAACAGCATAAGGAGCGGACAAATATGTATTATAATGAGAGTAAAAGCTGACAAATACATTAATGCGAGCGATTAAAAGTGCAAAAGCACTTCAGTGCGGAAGGTAATTTTGTTATAAATATAAATAAATATAATACAAATATATAAAATAATAATATTATAGATACCGAATTATTTTAGGTTGGAATAACATACCCTTACATGTAATTCAGTGATTAAAAGGTAGTCATGGGAAGTAACAACTTGGCAGAGTTGAGCTGCGGGTACGCTCCCCTCCTCTTCAGTCAGTCGCAGAGCGAGCTGCTCTTCAGCATGTTCCCAGCTGTATCGGCCCCGACAAAGGCATCTAGGTAACTCCACAGGCCTGACAGCAAACAAGGAGGCAGAGGTCACTTTGTGCTGCTAAAATAAGTCGAACCTTTGATTTGATCGTACGTCCCGTTGAAGACGAGTGAGAATAAGTGAGTTATCCAATGTATAAAACGGAGGAAATAGAAAACGCCATCGCAGGCACTGCACAAACACATCGTCAGAAGTGCAGAGGAAAAAATAACAATACTAAAAAGTAAAAAAAAAAAAAAAAAAAAAAGACGAGGCGTATCATAGCGCGGCTTTTGAACAAAGTCGGCGCTACAAGCACGACAGCGTGAACATCGTTTTCATGAGTACTAGCGCGTGCACACGACAACAGGCCCATCCAACGCATACTGTATGCCTACATATAAAAAAAAAGATACCGTAAAAAAAGTTAGTTAAAACATTGCATTACGTGAACTATTTCGCTTTTATAAAAGAAGTAACCCGTGCCTGATGTTTTTTTTTTTTTTACATTGCAGTATTTTATTTATGATTTCTCACGGTCTTTAGACACAGTTAAGAATCTGATTATAAATTTACGACAGATGCCAGGCTATAAAATGGCGTACTTACTGCAAATTACACGATCTCGAGCCGTGAAACTCTAATTTTAAAATTTCACGATATATCGTGGAAAACGTTTTTTTACTTAGATTTCTCGGAAATTTCGTAATTCCTGCAATTACCGTAAAGAGGCTGTGCAGAATGCAGCTCCACGAATTTGAGGTAGAGGCTTAGTACATAAAGGCTGCATAAAAAGATGATGATGATGATGGCGTATAAGTGGACACAGGAGCGGATTTAAGGAGGGGGGGAGGGGGTTAGGGAGGATTGGCCGCCCTTCTCCTTACCTCCTAAAAGCAACCACATTGTATGGAAAAAAGAAATAAACTGCATCAACTTTTTTAGGAAGAAATATAAAGATTTTGGATATTTGGCAGATGTTAAGCCGACGGAATGAAATAAACGATTTTCAATATATATATATATATATAGGGTGTTTTTTTATTATACATTTGTTTACAAAAACCGTGAAAGCTACAGTAATGTGGTTTCTGCAGGTCGGCCAGGTGGACATTATGTGGGTGGCTAATCTTTGCGATAAGTCGGCTAATTAATTAAAGTTCGTTAATTGAATTTTTAATTTGTGAAAATAGACATATAGTTCTAATTAGAAACTTGCTGAGCATCATCGAAAACCCCTATATCTACTATTTTTAGCAGGATATAACGCCGGGGCAGCATTTTACGGTGTTCTGTAACAACGCTTCATTTGGACGCGTTTCTAGATTTCGGTTTCTTATCGAAGCGCATCTTTGCGCCCGCGGTTCTGCTCCCTGGTGGTCGCGGCGCGAAACCACCCCCTCGCCTCCCTCGTACAATGGAGGGAATTAGGGCGCACGTGTTGCGCCTCTCGGCCACTGGGGAGCAGGACCGCGGGCGCGGTGATGCGCTCCGATGAGAAACCGAAATCTAGAAACGCGTCCAAATGAAACGATTTTTCAGAAAGCCGTAAAATGCTTCCCCGGCGTTACATTCTTCCAAAAATAGTTCATTTAGTGGTTTTCGATGATGCTCTACAAGTTCCTAATTGAAACCATAGGTTTGTTTTCAGTAATTAAAAAGTTAATTAACGATTTTAATTAATTAGCCGAGATATCACAAATATTAGCCACCCACATAATGTCCGCCTGGCCGTATAACCCATCTGCACAAACTGCATTAATGTAGCTTTCACGTTTTTTTTTTAACAAATGTGTAAGAATAAAAAAAAACTATATATATATATATATATATATATATATATATATATATATATATAAGAAACAAACAATAATGACCAAAAGTTGGATAGCGTGCCCGCTTTCTGGCGCGATAGCTCGGCGGCCTTGACTGCGCCGGAAAAGGCAGACGGATGGCAGGAGGACCCTGTTTTTTGTTTTGCGTATCATCGCTTATACGTTCATCGGAAACTGCCCCAACTCCTCGGTCGCCCGAATTAAATGACGCGCCGATTAAACGGAATAAGAAAGATGCGTTACACTCCGTTTCACATTAAAGGTCCGCGCGCGGCCGTATGCCGATCCGATGGAGCAAAGATCAAGCAGCGCTAAAAGCATATTGTAACGGCGGTCGTCGTCTTTTTGACTTTACTAATACATGCTAAAACAATCACGCGCACTTTCTGCGCAGTGATCCTGTGCCTTTTGTTATTGTTGTTTATTTTTGGGTGTTATTCTTATAGCCGGCGACAGGAAACGCGCAAAAAACGGCGAGTGACGTGACGATGCTCTCTCGGCGGTGCGTGAATGGCTGCGTCGGATTATAGCGTCGGCTGCAGTAGGATTTGTTCTGAAACGGACTACAAATAAACCGATCACTGATCTGGAAACTTGGCTTGTTTCTTCTCTTGTAAATTCTGTCAGAATATACGACGCTAATGTGAATAAAAGTAAGAAAAAAAAAAGTAAAACAAAATCCCAGCAAATTCGATAACTCTTTTAAAAAGCAGATGTTACTGCGGATTTTACTTTCTTCTACCAAGCGCCATTGACGTTGCGTTTTTTTATTTTTTTCGGTTATCAAATGGCATTTGTTTAGGTCTAGCGTAGAAATAATGTTCTTAGTTAATCCCGTTACTGAAGTAGGAGTTCGAAGCACACGCCCTGTAGTCCACTAAGACGTTCCGGTTTCAAAAAAGATGTTCTCAGGTTTGTGAAGTACATATGATATTTTACGCTTTTCTTTAACTTTTTTACACTTCGAACAAAAATTCTCCATTCTCGAATCCTGACAGAATCTTTTTTGCGTGTCTGGTTTTAGCGATTTTGTGCGAGTCATTGTCGTCTTCTCGTGAGAGGGATTCCTTCTGTGTCACTTTTTGCTTCGGTGCCTCGAATCGTTCGTGCGCCATTTTTTTTTTTTTTTTTGTGGTCCCTTGCTTTTTCTGTGGTTGGTTTCTGCGAACAAGCACGCTTCAAACAGCCCGTCTACTTTTACTGTAACTTATTGGAACTCGTAAGAGTTCGTGCTTTATTCTTCGCGGGAGCTGAGTGATTTGTTCGTTTTCTGAATCTTTTCCGAGTCTTCAACATTGCACAAGGAGGCTGTCTTGATTTTTGATGGCGGGAATGTTGAGCGCGCAAACCATAGTGTTTGTGCTACCGGTAAAGGAACTCTGAAGCGATACCGGGCCTCGAAAGGTCCACTCAAATTGGCGTTAAAGGCCAAAAGGTTGCAGTTGTCCTCACAACGTAGCCTCTGGTTACTCTCGACTTCCCACAGCTGGTCGGAGCCAATGAGAAGGCTTATGCCTGGTTCTGTAGGTACACCGGGAAAGAAAAGTTTGTCTGCGATGCAACCCCTAACTAGCTCAATGATTTCGATAAATTCATGGTTCGCAGCTGCGTAAACAACATTCTCGCAAATGAACGGTGTCTCCACCGCTCACAGGTGTACTGACTTGTCAGCTTCAATTGAACTGTTGTTGTGGTAAATGGCTCGAATTTCCCGAAGGTATTCAAAAGCAGGCTAATCTCTCCTAGCACTCTTAGACCCAGCTTTCGGAAAGCGTCATCCCGTATAAGCGTTCGTTGGCTACCTCCATCGAAGACAGCACGTATGCGCCACGGTTTCCTTCTTCGACCGCCCAACTCGGAATATCGGTAGTGGGACCTGGTCACTTGGGTGTCAATCGAAATGTCGGGATTGTCTGCGCCGGTGGTCTAGATGAATGTTCACTGGTGCTTGCTGAGAGTTTCCAGGTTGGATCGCACATGGTTGTCGCATGTCGTCCTACGCAGAAAGTGAATTCCAACCGTCTGTGGCAATCATTTGATCAATGCCCTGTGGTGGCACACAGAAAACGTCTCAATTCTCCAGCAAGTTTCTTCTTTTTCTCCCCGTAGAGAGAAGTCACTCGTGCAGTTTACGCTGCCGTGTAATGTGCTTCTACAAAAAAAGCACTCCTTTTCGCGGTCTTCAGCGCTCATATGCAGTAATGCAGAGGTTTGTAAGAGGGCTCGTTCTTGTTGTTCGGAGTTATCTCAGTTTGTTCTTGGAGGTCGATCAACGCTGACACCACACCTTTCTCGGCTCTCGATCTCAATGAGTGGATACTCTGCAGCAAATTCTGCAACTGGTCCTCTGAAAGTGCCCGCATTCTTGGAGAGTACCCACCTCGAGGTATCGGTCTCGAAGGCAGCTCAGCAGTACAGAACGAATCTGAGGTAGACGCCAGCTATTCTACTCGTAACCTTGGCAGAGATGGACGCGCAGTCACGTATCTTTCATTCTGGAAGGCTGTTCTCCTTTCTAAATGACCATCACGTCTGTAGTAATCCACCACCATATCGGATGGAAAAGCCTTGATCACGTTGTCTGTTAACATGGTCAAATAGGTGTATAAACTGACGCCATGTCCGCGAAGACCACGAATGTGGGGTTGAACTCGATCGTAAAGTTGTCTCAGACCCTTGGTGTCATTTGAGTAGGTCACAGATGGAAGTAACTGAAGTTCTGAAAGATATTCTTGCTGAATTCGCTTGTAATCTTCAAACTGTCGAATCAAAATTTTAATCGCGTTGTTATAGCACGCATTCGTGACTTAGAGACCAGCGGTGGAGGCCCTGGCAGGTCCCCTAACTAGCGTCTTCAAGTACTGGAACTTCTTGCCTCTTGATAGCTCTTTGTTCTCGTGAACGATACGGTTAAATTGCTGCCAAAATTTCTGCCATTCAGCTAGTTTCGGTAGCTTGATCCCTCTCCGTCTTCGTTCTTTATTACGTGAGGCGATTGCCAATGTTGATGGTCGCGGTGGTTCACCAGATCCTAGCTGAACTACTTTCCCTCGAAGTATGCCCAAGGCGTGAGTTGTTTTTTTCTCGTACTCAATAACTGACTGGTATTCGGCCACAAAGTCGCAGTCCGCAATAAACGGTTCTAACTCTGTGTTGAGCTTCTTTAGTTCTTAACTCACTTCGAGCTTTCTCGCAATGGCAATGGAATCGATATGAGCGACATCCACAGTATCGAGAACAGCGGTGACCTCTCTGACCATTCGGCTATTTTAGGCTCTGCGAGCAGTTCTCTTCGTTCTCACTCTTTCCATGATATTGAATGAGGATTGGGCAAGCTTCTGTGGAAGAGATGGCTTACTCTCTCCGACGTCGTTCCAAGATTCGTTTGACGGTCAGACTTCAGTCCATGGCGTCCACTCGTTCGTGGATCAGCCACTGGCTTCGTTTTCTCTGAGGGTCATTCCTGACTTGACTCGGGCTTCGGCATCGTTAACTTGTTGTGTAACGAGCGCCAAAGACTGATAGTAAGAAAAATAATGGATTTACTATTTACATGGCTTTCAAGAAGCCGCTAACATGGTTCCAAATCGTCATCTGTTCTTCTTCAATTACCTTTCACGCGACCGCGTTCTCCATCGTCGCTTTCTTTACAGAAAGCGTCGCGCGCTGTTTGTCTGCCGCGAAACATCAATAGCGCTTCGTAAAAGGAGGCACAATCAGCAACAGATGTTGCACCTTTTACGCCACGTTTGAATTATTTCAAAATAATATGGGCTTGAAGTGATGATTTCATTTTCAATCGTTCATCGTTTTGACGGGCTCGTGGGGTTCAGGGAGGGGAATTTTATGAGAGTAGCTTTATCCACAGTGGCTTCTTCGCACCCGCGTCTATGCGTTAGGGTATACGAGCAATCTGTTTGGTAGACTTCTAACGTCGGCAGCGCGCATCAGGTGCTTCAATTTGTTTCTGTAGAAAAAAAACTTCCCCATGACGTGACGAAAATATTTCATACCAGGTAATCTAAGGACCGTTGTACGATCACGGATAGTCCGAGAAGGGCTCGGCGTCTCTTTCGGATGTCCGGCCGGTCTGCAGCACGTCGTCGTTGCCTTCTATCGTGCATGAGCTGCGCGAGCATGCTCGAAGCTCACGAGACGACAAAGTGGAATCGAAGGTGAGAAGCTCGCTCTTATCAACTGAAGTACCTACCTGCCGCTCTTATCCTGCCAGTTACTAGAGGGAGTTGTGTCGCATAGTTCCGCACGAGTTGGTGTCAGCGGGTAATCACGTGTCCGGACCGAAGAGTGGCGTCTGAAGAAATCATAAGCTGTCATTTGAAGAGTACGAACGATTTTTCCTACAGTTTTATTTCCTACATTTTTGCATCACCCGTTAGACGATCCCGTTAAAGAGCAGACTTGCATGCACGTGCAAAAAAAGAAAGAAAAGAAATCGGTTATGTGAGGTCACGCGTGCAACCAGATTTCCACTTAAATGATCGCCGAGCTCGTTAGTGGTCGCCTCGGGGGTAATTTGAAGCTTCTTCGAACCAAGAGGCGTACCGCGGACGACGACATGACGGAGTGGACAAGCCCGGACAAGTTATCCGTAAGACCGTACCGCAAGGAGAGAAGGATGCACGGATTAGAGGAGCGAAGAGCCTAATTATATAGCCGTATTATTTTGCGACTATCAGTCTGAAGGGAAGCCGCCGTCTTGTCCCTAACTCCGCGGTATATGGCTGAATGGAAAACAAAAAGAAGAAAAACTGCCTCGTTTTGACTTTTTGTTCGGTGCTATGAAGGTATACGATAACACTCGATGGTGTTACTTTCTATCGGAATGTAGCGCATATTTCTTCGTTAAATTTAGGCAGGAAATTATGACGTCACGTCACGTGATGCCCGTGTCATGTGCCACCATGACGTCACAACGTCACGTGACATAATGACCTCACGTGACGAGCGATCGAACACGAACACGAGCAATTGAAAGGTCCGTGGTGTGTTCCCGTACGCAAAGCTGCCGCTTTAAAAGGCGGCGTCCGTCCGTGACCCTGGCGTCGGGACCTCGTTTGCATAAAGCCGTTCCTGGCCAAGGAGCCAGCCGAGCAGCGGTACGCTCAAAATGGCGCAGGGCGCATGGAGGAGCATCTGCTATCGTTTCTTCGGAAATTGCGACGCGCGCTGTTTGCGCAATTGTTCCGTTTGTACCCGGGGATCACACCTGTTACGCCGCCGCGGTGATGAGTATCTGAACGGATGCGGCCCATTAAATACGGGACGCTCTGTGCCGCGCATTGCGTGACGCAAGGCCGAGGCGAATGGGCCCTCGCGGAACCGCTGCTTGTGCTTGGCGCCGTGTAACCGTCGAGTTATCGTATGAGCGCAAAGCGTGTACTAACATACTGAGAGTACGCTGAGGAGCCCGCACACAAACGTCTAACCGTTTCCTGTGCTCTTTAACGGAATCCGAGAATTTTCTCCTTGCGTTCGTCTGTGCATTTTCCCGTTAAAGTTGGCGAAAACATTGACGCCACGCGACGTCAGGGTATCGCTATACGGCTTGAAACTGTGACGTCAATTTTCTCGCTAAATTTAGCGGGGAAATTGGTGTCACGCGACCTGATGTCAACTCACGTGACACCGTCATGTCACGTGATACAATAAGGTCGCGCGACGTCAATCCCGCTATATCTAGCGGGAAAATGAATAAACAGTGTTCTCTTCACTCTACTGGACCGCCGCTTAATGTCTCCTAAATAAGTTCAAATGATTGCTTCTTAAATACCGCTTCCTGCGCTTTATAACAGAGCGAAGGCAAGGGTCGCTGGTAATAGTTTTTTTATAACTGAGTTACCAATAAGACCGTCATTAATATTCTAGTTCTACCAAAGTCGCTGAGCCTTCCTACATCATACACAAGACAGCCTGCAAACACGACACGAGTCATCGCAATATCCGTGGTTCGAATGCCGCGTGCCAAGTTTTCTCCTTGAACTCTATGCCATGCGGCATTCGAAGCAGGGATCTCTCTGTGACACGCGTTTGAATCTGTATGCAGACTGTCTTTTGTATGATGTATAAGCAGTGTGACCCCGGCTTTAGGGACGCGGTGAACCGTAAGGCAAGAGGGAATCGGGTACGTTCCATTCATGTTCCTCATCGGCCATGAAAGAGGATGATGACCAATTACGCTAATGTATACTCGCCATATTGTAATAGTTAGTTCATTTAATAAAAAAATAGTACAACTGAAGATTATATATGCTTTTCCCCCACAGTCAAGCGGGTTGTATAGTCTTTTTTTTTTTTCTTCGAAAGAAGAACGAACTAAGACGCGACATTATGGATTGTTCGAATCACCCTCGTGCTTCCCTGAAAGGGTGATCTTAAAATGACTATTTCACCGGTGTAGAGTTTATCCTCCCCTCGTCTTATTTCTAGAGTATATTCCATCTCAATAGCTATGCGCACTAGTGTGGGGGATACAGGCACCCGCGCCTTTGGTAGCACAACAGACAAACTTATAAGACAAAGCAGGAATGTAGAAAAGAGTGAAAAGCAACCAATTAATGACGACGTCTGCCGATGTCTGCGCAATTTTCGATCTCCGACGTTTACTTCCTACATATATTGCCGGAATATATACGGTATAGTGAAGATTATTTACTACAATGAAATCAATCGAACGGTGTATCCCCTGCGTGACATCGGAGGAAAACTATACTCATTAGGGACTTTTAGCAAGCCGTTACCGTGTTCCGCGTACCTCACTACGGAGCCTTTGAAGCCCGCTTTTAAGCGGGCGCCCGAGTGATAGGGGGCATTCACTAGGCGCCGTATATGAGGGCGATGTTTAGAGCGCATGCTCATAATGGGCTCACATTACTAGGCTGCTAAGACCGGTTATCTTGATGGTGCGGATTGCACGTGACAAATGAACTGTGGATGCTCGCCGTCACCACTCGCTCAGCAGTCGCGCACACAGCTATGGCCGCTAGTGAATACTACTGACAAGATTAGAATGGCAGGACGGGAGTTTCAGTTGTCCTGGCTCCAGCGGGAGTTTTAGAATAGCGTACGCAAAGAATGGCGTCGTAGCCACTGCGCATGCGCCGAACGCTATCTGCGTTCTGCGCTCTGTCTGCGCTATTTTTCGGAAATTGCGCGCGCACGCAAAGAGACTTTGCGCTCCTCCAAAGTTTATTCGTGATGCAGATGACTAAGCCAAAATGAGCACAGTTAGAAAATGTACCAGGTTTCGGCCGCTTTTGGCGGTCGTCGAGAGCGCGATGTCGGCGGCATATCCTCGCGACTGCAATTCTTAATACAGGACGACATTGCGCTCCTACGGGACGTGCACCTCACAAACGGTTTGGAAGACCTGCAGCAAGGAGGGCAGCGACTGCTAGCAACTCGCTGCTTGCTACGTGCGAATATTTTTTTTCGGCGAAGGTCAGAACATGAATCTTTTCTTGCAGAGGCGACGCACGCGGACACGATCGGTCGACTGCTCCCGTCGCATTCTCATATATAAACAAATCTGAGATGTTATTGGGGACTAGTACAACCTGTTTTTTATTTTTTTTTTCTCGAGTTACAGCATTTCGTTTGCGAAATAAAAATTGTCACTGTATCTCGGTGGAGATCCAAGCGCGAAAATTTGCGTCGCGGCGGAGAAACGCCATTCTAAAACGTTCTTGCGTATAGCGTTCGCTCACGCAGCCACTAGATTTAGCACCAGGGTGCGCTAAAATCGCGTACGATATTCAAAAACTCCCTAAGAACGCTTCATAGTCTCGTGAGTATTGAGCGTGCACGTGCATGCCAAAGCACAGCGGAAGGCAACGTGCGTGTGCGGGAGCCCATATGTGTTCGAAAGAGATGCCCTGCCGTTCTCGTGGGCAGGAGATCGAACTATAGGGGGCGCTTTATTGTTGTTGTTGTTCGCACAGCCCGGTGTTTACAAATACGGAAAAAAAAGAAATCGAACCTCGTCTATACTTCGTCTCACCCTACGATGGACTAAAGGCAAAAGCTACGGACCGCCAGATCCAATCACGAGCCACTTAGAAATTGTGCGGTATTTCGCTTCGATGCACGTATCGGTACCCGCGTCTCAGATCACTGATAAGGGGACGGGTGGACAGTGCTTCGAATCGAGGAGCACTGAGTGACTCAACAATTTTGCATTGCAAAGGAAGTCACAAGATATAGGATTTTTGCAGCGTTGAAACTATAGGAATGATGCGGCGCTTTTGGATTCGAGCATTATTCGTCCACCCCTAATCAATGTTAAGCGTGTTATAGTATAGCGTGGAACGTGGTTGGGGGGGGGGGGGGGGGGGGACCTGGCGGCCCGTGGCTTTGGCCTCTAGTCCATCGTAGGATGAGACAAAGTATAGCGCGATTTGGGCACGAGCGCTTCGCTTTGACAAGTGCTTTGGACGCACAAAGAGCTGCCTTCGAATCGTCACCTTCGATTTCTTTGATCAACCACAAACAAGAAAATTCGATTTGTTGCCCACACAGCTGACGCATGCCGCTAGAGGCGTTACTGTTCGATCTCCTCCCCCATGCGCGAGGAGAGTTGCAGCGAAAGCGAGCGACATGACCAAATAAATACTGCGCTACCGGTTCACACATCCACAGGGCGCGGCCGTAAAGACCAGCACATTTCACGCGTCTTGCAAAATTCGAATTCTAAACCTACGCACAACTCTGACTGGGCACGCGAAAGTTGTTTTGTAAGAAGTTTTATGGCTAATGTTTTTGAGAGATCAACTGATAGATGGTGAAATATATTATAAATAAGGCAAAAACGGCGGCCGAGCAGGTTCATTGCGATAAGTAATAACTTTAACAAAATATATGAACGATGGCCACCTGGGGAGCAAGCTCGCACACCATAGACTACGAACATCGGTTATAGGACATTGAAAATGCACAACCGCCGTTTTTGCACCTTTTTTTTTATTTCACCAGCTCTCAGTAGAGGTCCAAAAAAGAACGGAAATTGAACTATTGGTGAAACGACGTTTGCGTGCCCAGTTTCAGATATGCACGATCAGGATTAGAATTTTCCAAGGACGCGCCAAATGTGCTGGTCCTCACGGCCGCATTTGACAATTGTAGACCTTATACGTACGCGATATTAGTGTCAAAATACCGATGATAAACACAGAACTGTTAACTGAATCTACGGACTTACCTTTCGGTCGCGTATTGTACATGTATGACTGTCTTCAGTAATTACTACTAAAATCGGAAGCACAAATCATATTCAAAGAAGTCACAATTTCCAGACACCTGCGACCCTTAATTACGACCATATATAAAAACCGGTCTTAAGCCTCTTGTGAGTGCCTACGGCCACTCCGAAGATGGTTGCAAGCAGTTACAAGAGGTTTAAAGGCCAGTGTTCAGCCTCTCCAGTCCTAAGCAGTTGCAAGCCTGTAAACCATCCTTTAAAGGGAAGCTACGGAGCTTCTTGGAAAAAATGAGTTAGAAATGAATTCTAGTGTATTTTTACCCCGTGAATCCGAATACCCAAACCATTTGCTGCGTAAGTATTGTTAAACGCGAGAAAAACGCGAAAGACAGTCGCTGTCCGTGACGTCATCGACGGCTCTTTTGGCTGCCCAAGGCTAGGGGGGCGGGGCTTCAGCCCTATTTTGAAATTGCTCTTGTGGCTCTCCGGCGCGTCGCATTGAAATATAATTTTGATATCTGTTATTCTAAAGGCCAAATGAACGCAATTCAAGCGTTTTTTCTCAAATGTAGAAGTGCCCCATCTTCCCTTTAAAGGTAATTTTGCCAACCGAGGTTACCCTCTCTGTCTTTTCATTCTGCTCCTATCTTCTTCTTCGAATGTGGTGCTTTAATGTTCCGGTTAGAGCCACTGAATGAGTTGCGCTTAGAGTTTCCGTTTCCGGACCAGGGGTTTCCCCAGTAATTGAAATTAGGGGGGGGGGGGGGGTTACATTTTTAGGGGGGGGGGTAGGGGGGCATTGAGCATGGAGGAGTATTTGCAAATTAACGGGGTGCCTTCAGAAAAAAAAAAAACAAAGGGGGAGGGGGGTGTACACATCGGGGTGTGTAGGAAAATCACTGTTCCCGACATTGTTGTGGGCGCCGCCATTTTGGTGCCTGCGCAGGGCAGACACAACTGTCTATCGTCATGATTCAAAAGTTCGACTTCCTCAGCATTAAATTCGGTGTGAGGAACCTCATGCAATATTGCTTTTCTCTGTCGTGAACTGTTTAAACATTTGTGGAGGACGGAAAAGCGTTCCTGTGATTTTAGATAAAGCTTCAGATAACTGGCAACATGATTCTAAACCACAATATGAGTGTGTCGTTACTCTGAAGTGTAGCTTATTTAGTGGCACTGATTCCAGGAATTATTTTGGGTGAGCGTTCTGGCTGCATAGTCTAACTACAGTCAAGACCAGGGGTGGCCAGAGTGACATTGGGTTAGAGCCGCCGACAAAACTACAAAAGTCCAAAGAGCCGCAGAAAAACAAAAAAAAAAGGGGGCCCCCCGGCCCTGGGGGGGGGGGGGGGGGGGGGGGGGGACTACTTTTAAAAAGAAACAGTATGGAGGGAACAGGCTTTTCCAAAGGGAACAAGTGTAATTGTTGACTGCAACAAATAACACCAAGTAGCAGAACGTTACTTTAACCGCTAAGAATGAATGCTTCAGGAGTAGTGGCTGGTTCGCTAGCCAGTCACTGCTCTTGAAGCCCGTTATGGCTCGAAATTCTTTCTAGAACAATAAAGGAAACTGTTTCGCTGGACACATCAATGTGTCAAAGAGCAGTCCAGCAGTATGTACGTAGTGTTGTACAAAACTGCCAAGACTGTGAGACTTTGTTTTTTTAATTCTAGGACCTTTTGTTTTTGGTTAAGAGAAGTGGAAAGGGGGCACACTCACCCGGGAACAGCGAGTCGCACTTGGACCCGCTAAGAGCCACATGCGGCTCGCGAGCAGAAGTTTGGCCACCCATGGCCTAGACCCTAGACGAACCTTCGAGACGCCCAAACTTGAACATGTCAAATGCATATTGTTACGAACTTTTCTAGCACATACACGTAATCAAGTGGAGACAAAGAGACACGTTTGTAGGCTACAAATTGTTCGCACCACCGAACGCTGCTTCTGTTCCGGCGAAAAGCATGGAATATGCTCATCGAAGTGATCTGCGGCCGGTCAACTGGATAGAGCCAGAAATCAGAAAATTGGCGAAGGGGAACCGTGAAAACGTCGGTCGTGGGAAACCCGGCGATTGGATCGAACGGTCTCTTTTTTTCCGTCGTTCCACACCGGGAAGCGGTAGCGAAGTTCCTTCGTTCCACGGACACCGGAACGAACGCTTTCCATAAAGCCTTTCGCGGACACGTCAGCTCACGGCAGCGTGAAGTATCACCTGCGGTCTTTAGGCCCCCGAACACGAAGAGACGTACCTCGGGCGCCGCGTTTGTTTTATTCCCATTTTTCTGTGTGGTTTGCTTCTTGTCCACGCAAGGGCAGGTGATTTTTCTGGTCTCGCGCGTATCGTGTCTCCAGGTTCAAAGAGTCGTCCGCTGCGGAACGACGTTGATGCGGCGAGGCTGGAACTGCCGGGGGAACTGTCGTCTGCTGTGAGAGGGCTGTTGTCGTCTGCTAGTCGCGGGGTCGGCGTCGAGGCAGCTGCAAAACAGGCCCGACTTAGAACAATAATGGCGGTGATGTTTCGAGCCCTTGCCCATAAACGCGAAAAAACAAAACAAAAAATAATAAAACGACAGAACCACCGATGGTTTGATTGGGTATAGATTGGGTATCGTGGTATCAGGAAACCAGTTGCTTTCTCACGCTGAGGATTCGCCTTTTTCTGGACGACGGTCATGCTGGTTGGCTTCGCGGTGTTTTTACCGGTCTTCGGTTCCGGAACGACGCTGTTGTTTTATAATCTGCGCTTCGCTTGATACAAAACCTGCTCGTGCTCAAGCTCTATGATGCCCGTTTTGTTTACGTGCTTGACGCGCATCTACGAGGTAATTATACGGCACATACGAGGTGTCAGCCGACAAACCACTTACGTGAAGTTTGTGGTGTCTACAGCTTCCATAATTTTGATTCGCATTGTATACAATTGAGTAACAAGCGCTTAATTTTCTTCCTTTGGTTTCTTTCGTAAAAACCATACTCGAAAGAAAAAACAATAAAATAACACAAATGAAGGCACGTGGAACGATCTAGTGCACGTTGTCCACGTTTAGCTTTTCCTGAGAACCATGGCTCGACAATGGGTAGCTCGACGTGCACATCCCAGCCTAGGTGACAGCTTATGAAGGTGCTCTTAATCTATTTAGCAAGATAAAAAAATAAAAAAAAGCAAGCAACGCACGAACGCTGTAGAGGCACTGGACAATCACGATGTTACGAAATAAATTCAAAGTTTAATATATGTTTACCAAGAAACGCGAATGAAAATATACCCAATATTGTTTTTCGTAGATGCATGGAGTGAAATGGGAAGGGAAAATCGATTGGGGCTGATTGGTGTTTGTACGCATCGGTGCCTTTCTTGTCAACACCGCAAAGCTGACTTTTGTCAGCGTGTCCTCCCTCCCCCCGGAAAAGAAAAAAAAAAAAAGATTATCGTTATAATTATAATGCAATTAAATGCAAAGGGGCAAGCGAGCTGGACAATAATGATGAAAATAATAAAAAAAATATTTTCATCAAGATTATCGTGTTTTTTTTTACCGCAAAAATAAAGTGCGCTTCGCCGAACGCTCAGTCTCCCCTCCAAATGTCGTGGTAGCGACCCGGACCAGATGGCGATGTTTCAGAGCTAACCGTTAACTCAATCAATATTTGTAAGTGATTTTCTGAAATTTTCATGGGGGACGAATTTTCGGTAGTTTACGCCATTCAGCTCCATGCATTCGTGGACTTTGTCGGCTATTATTTTACCATCAAAAACTTCTGAAAACCGCTTATCACTTTTGAATAAGATAACGGTTCGTACTAAAACTTTGGCACGTGGTTCGAACCGCTATACTTCGTCTCATCCTACGATGGACTAAAGGCCAAAGCTACGGACCGTCAGGTCCTATCACGTTCCACGCTAAACTATGACATTGATTAAGGATGGACGAATAATGCTATTGATCAGATGCGCTGCATCATTTCTATGGCTTTGACACTGCAAAGAGCCTCTATGTCGTGGCTTTCTTTGCAATGTAAAATTGATTAGTCACTCAGTAACGTTCATCGAAGCGGAATACCAGGCAATCTCTGAGTGGCTCGTGATTGGATCTTGTGGTTCTTAGCTTCTGCCTTTAGTCCATCATAGGGTGAGATGAAGTATAGCGCTACATTCGAGCGGAAGCTGAGCTTTCGACAATGACAAAACACTGCGTATTTTCCTTGTCTTTTTCGGTTTTTTTTCGGGGCCGGGGGGGGGGGGGGGGGGGGGGGGGGGAGGGGGAGGAGTGATATCGGTCATATGTCGTGAAACTGCTGTTTGAGCATATGCCATGAAAAAGGCTTAAAATGGCGTAACCAGACCAACGACCAATGAGCTTGCAAAATTAGCCGCTAGAAACGCAAAAAAATATATATATAAAAATAAAAAAAAAACACGAGCACGCGAAAGTTTGCTTTTTTTGTTTTTGGTTTTGCACATATGTTTTTGTGTTAACGATGCTTAACTATCAATGAATGGACTATCAATTGTGCTACCGATAGGCCATAGACGGTGAAGTCGGAGCCAATGGGCGGAGGGACATTCACCCGACATTTCAGACTTTTCTATCCCAGCCGCGTTCACCACTGAGCTGAGAGTGCGCTGGGCGGTAGCCTGACCAGGTGGTGAAAGATTTTTGACGCACGATTGGACCAACGAGCACCTAACTTCCACCGGACTGTCAGCATAGGGGTAAACGGAGGAAACAATTGGAGGGAAAGCAAATTCCCCCTCCCCATCTCCGCAACACTTCCGACGTCACTGCCCATAGACGTTGGGGAGTTTTCGTAGACCGCGTTTCCCCCTCCGCTAGGTCCTCCGCAACGAAGAAGCCGCTACTGCGCCTGCGAGCCGATGGCCTGGCTGTGGACTTCCAGGTATCGTAACGGGTTGTGGAGAGCGTTTCGGGACGGCAAAAACGATCGTTTTCGCAGTCCCGCAATGCCCTCCGCAACCCGCTACGACACCCGGAACTCAGTCAAGGCCATCGGCTCGCAGGCGCAGAAGCGGCTTCTTCGTTGCGGAGGAGGGGGAAACGCGGTCTACGAAAACTCCCTAATAATCGACGGAAAACGTACTATTCGATTGTCGACTATACATATTCTGTTATTTAGAGTAAGCGACCAAACAAACCAATCGGTAGTTTTTGGACTGTATGCGTCGACTGCGCATAATGTCAATATATCGACCTATAAATAGTTCTGCGATAGACGACTGTCGATAGTTTGCGAAAGTCGACTATCAACTTCAACTTCGACTTTATTGTTTTTCTCCCGGAGAGAGGGGGAGGGAGAAAAAAAAGCAGACTGTTGTCGCTCGAAAGAGTTCCAATTTAACATACTAGTGATCCGTTTACATAGAAGCAAAACACGCAACATTAAACCAAAAAAGATCTGAGATGCATTACGAACATTTGTTACAGGTCGAAGGTCGCATAAAAAATAAGCACAAATAAGAACGAATATCCTTTCCGCTCAAACTCAGCAAATCCGTGCCAAATCTGTGTATACTATTTATAAAATTAGGTAACGAGAAGTGCAACATCTGCAGGCCGTAACCTGTTCTCGAGGGAGGTGTTGACCATGTGTCAGCACAACGGCTTGCATATGCAGGCACCTTCCGTTTCATATTGGTGATTGATAGAAAAAACAAGTTGATTTGGCCTTACAGAAGTTTTATATGTTAGAAGTTTATAATTGTAATGGTCTGTACTTGGAACTATGTGAAGGCTTTTTGAAAAGTTGTAATGTCTGAGCGGTGAGCGCCGCATTGTACATAATTCGGATTATTCTCTTTTGGAGAGCATGCAAGTGCGCATATTTGTACCCGATATGCTACCCCAAACAAAGAAGCAGTATTTATAGTAAAAGAGAGAGTTGTAAAGAAGGACTAAGACCGAAAGCGGTAATATATGTCGACATTTATAAATATTACCCGCAACTTTTGCAAGTCCTGCCAGGTACGCATTAAATATCACACCGAGAACCTTCACATTTTATACGAAGTCAATATTTCTTCCTTGGAGAAGTAGCCTTTGAGTAGATGAAAACACTGTATTTTTTTTTATCAAAACAGTATTACTTTCGTTTTATCTGTATTAATTACTGAAAATTTGTAGATTGTTCAGTCAGTTGTCTTCTGCAGAACGCTATTTGCCGCACATAAAACTTGGTGGACAACTTCACCCGAGAAGAATAAACTGGTGTCGTGTGCGTAAATTATAAAATCCGTACTGTCGTCTATATTCACTTTATCATCTATGCACAAGTTAAACAGAAAGGGTCCAATGATGCTCCCTTCGGCCGCTATCTATCACTACACACAAATGCCAATATTAAAGGAGCGATGCAACAAATTTTGTACTTTGCGCAAATACCGCTTAAAACGGATCCCTAACGTTAATGACCTATGAAACAGGCGTTCGTTTTTCACCCCACGCAATAGAAGACCCAGAAAAAATTAAAGAAAAACGAGCAGCGTTCACCCCCTCAACTCGCACCCAGAACAAGCGGCCACGTGATCTGGAGCCGATTATATGCCGCCAGTGTTGATCATAGCCACGCGCTGGGGTTGGCAAAGCGCAGGACACGCGCTGAGTTCCAGACGTTGTTATGGCTCGGCTGTTGTCATCGTTGCTGCGATTGGACACGGCTCACAACCCGAATGCTCCTCGAGCTAGCAATTGTCACGAGCCCAAGTCGAGTGCCCACGCAATGCTCGGTTCCAATCTATGAACCGCATTCAAATATCGTCACTTGGGTGTACTGCGATCCCCGAGTTACGTCATCAAATTTTGCAAAGGAGAGATTGAATGAAAATGATCGCTTTTGTCCTTGAAATTACACCGCAACAAAGGAGTTTCTTTGACAATGGCGTTGCGTGTGAGTATCCTTGAGTCCCAGGTGTGCCATTAAGCTCGTGTAGAGAGAAAAACATTCCAATTGAATATCGTTGTTAAAGGGGCAGTGCAACGGTTTTAATGTTGAAAGAATGGCCAGTTTGCATTTTTTATATTGTTGATACAAGCCCAAGGAACCAAAAACGCGTCACCATTCCCCAAAAAACGGCTATTCTGCTGCCTAATCGCTAGGCAAAAAACGAATTATTTGCCGATCTGCAGCCGCCGGTGGCGGCTACGGGAACTAAAATGACGGCGTCTTGGGGGGTACTCGGAAGTCACAAACCTTGTCCCCCTCCGCTGCTACACTCGCCGTCAGCCCCGTGGCCAACCGTCCTTTGTGTCCATCGCCCGCCGCGACCTTCGACGAGGCTAATCCTTTGAAAGTCGACAATCGCGGAGGAAGCGGCTGGGGTCTCTGAAGAGGGGGGCCAAGGGGAAACCACGTGAACCCCCAGAGACGTCACTCTAAAGTCGGCGTGGAGAGTTGAGAGGCACTTCGACCTTCGATTTGTTTCCTTTTTTTTTTTTTAAATAAGAACTAGCACTCGCAAGAAAATGCGACTTTCGGTTTTTCGTTCCATAGGTGACGCAGATTAATTTGCGCAGTTAATTGGCCAGTCTGAAAATCGTTGCACTGCCCCTTAAAAAAAAAAAAGAAAATTGTTTATTGCTGAACTTGCCACTCTCACCCCGTATGCATTTAATTTTAGAAGCAGAGTATTATGGTTTAGGCGGTCGAAAGCCTTTGAAAAATCAATAAATAAGACCAAGCTAATCAATTTTTCGATATTGTTTAAAAGTAGTTTTTTTATATTGTTTAAAATTAGTTTTTTTTTTAATAGAGCGAGTTCCGTCGAGTGCCCTTTCCTAAAGCCAAACTGAATGGATATTAAAGGACTGTTTTTCATAGAAGTTGTATAATCTGTCGTGTATTATTTTCCCTAGCAACTTTGAAAAAACGGGTTGCACAGAAACGGGTGTATAATTTCCCAGGTTGTTTTTATTCCCAGACTTCACAATACACATAATCTTAGGGACTTGCATTTTTTTAGGAAAATGACAATTTTGAAGTCCGAAATTCAAAATATGTGTTAAAAGAGGAGTAATTGATTTAATTACATGTTTTAGAGGCTTGATTTAAACACCATCTATGTCAGTTTTTTTTTGTTCCCAAGTTTCCTGAAAAACCAAAAAAAAAAAAAAAAGTATGCCAGAGACGCCTTTCACAAATGGAAATTCATCGGCAGCGTTACTATTATTTACAATGTTTACAAAACAGTCATTAAATATTCTAGCAAACTCCAAACCACCTCTCCAGCAAACTCTCAACCATATCTCTTGATGTTACGTTGATGGTTGTAGATTCGAAAGGGCCACGTCTCAGAAATGAGTTAAGCCTCTTTTAATATAGTATCTATTCGTCACTCATTTTCGAACGCAGCGTAAAAATGTGTATGTTTAGCCTTGCGCAAAATGGTTGTCACAGAATTTCGCTGCTTTTTAAGTAAGCCAGCACATTTGGTTTTCTGAATTTCCTAAACTTGGTGTACAGAGCGTCTTTTTCACTCATCATTTTGGTTATTTCCTCCGTCACCCATGGGCTTCCGAGCTTTCCTGGGGCCAATTTGTCTGCTGTACGGGAAGCACTGCTCATATATTTGTAAAAATCCAAATGAATTAATTATATCCCCCGTCAGCTGAAACACTAGACGCGTGCTCCAATGAGTACGGCAAATCTCAGCTTCAAATGCATCTACCATTCTTTGCACTCACATTTCTATAATAAACTGGGCAGTCATCTCCGTCCTTTTATATCCTGACTTTTGAATCGACAAACATGTAAATTGGTAGGTGCTCCTTTATCGTGGTTCCAATGACACCTCCGGACACTTGAGATTCGTCGCCGTTGGTTAGAAACAAATCAAGTAATGTTTCTTTCAAAGGCGTTAATCACGTGGGTTCAGAGATTGGTTTGAAGTATCCGAACGCCTGATATAAGGATAAAAACTGTACTACTATCAAAAGTGTTACAATAATCGACTATTCATAGTACTTCATAGTTTTACGTTAGTTGGCATTTACTAGTCTTTATAGTCGACTATCGACAGTATACGATCGACAGTTTACAGTTGACTATCGATAGTACTGTGAAGAATTTGAAGATACTCGACTGTCCATTGTACCCTCGACAGGTTTAAGAGAGACGACTACCAATAGAATTGCCGATATGTATATATATCTACATATATACATATATATATATATATATATATATATATATATATATATATATATATATATATATATATATATATATATATATATATATATATATATATATATATATATATATATATATATGTGTGTGTGCCTGTGTGTGTGTGTGTGTGTGAGGTAGGGTAAATAGGAAACAATGAACCGGGAAAAGTTAACAAGTCAAAGATGCCTACTGTCGGAGTTACTAATACGAAGTTTATTACAACGTTTCGAGCGGGGACCGCTTTTCATCAGGTAACGAGTGCACAGCCCGTACAGTCATTACCTGGTGAAGCGCGGTCCCCGCTCGAAACGTCATAATAAACTTCGTATTAGTAACTCCGACAGTATGTATCTTTGAATTTATATATTTATATATATATTCTTTTATCTTTTTCTTTATTAATAGCTACTTCGGCTTCACCTATTAAAGTGTGGATATAGCTTTGCTATTGTTGCACGACTGCGTGATTATTTACGCAATGATTCGCTCAGTTTCGAGGATGGAGATAGCGCTCAAGTCCGATAAACATGTTTTGTTTATTAGTGAGGCAAACGGCCGGTTTGCCAGGATATTGTGCATCATCACAAACCATCCCAAAACAACAACTCATGCACAACGGCGTCGGCGCAGTAAGAGTATCATCACCGGAATGCGAAAGCGATATAAAAAATTGGGAGCGACCTTTATCGTCAGAGTACTTTCATGCATGAAATGCACCATAGGGAATTGGTGTGTCACGTGATGTATATTTTCCCGCTAAATTTAGCGGGGAAACTGAATGGCTGTATAGGCAACGTGACGTCAGGTCACGTGACATCGATTTCCCCCGCTAAAATTAGTGGGGAAACTGGAGTGGTGTCTATAGGTCACTGGACGTGAATATTCCCGCTAAATTTAACGGGGAAATGAATTTGTCTGTATGTCCCGTGATGTAAGGTCACGTAACATCTTTTTTCCCGCTGAATTTAGCTGAGAAACTAAGTTCGTGTATAGGTCTCGTGATATCGAATTACCCGATAAATTTAGCGGGATATGTGCGGGCAGACGGACGGACGGATGTACCGACTAAGTTTTGGGGTTGACGGTAGAGTCAGAAAGATATTTCACCCAATAGTTTTCCCTTAAGTATTCTGCGGATGATAAATAAGGGAATACGAGCACCGCTGCCAACCAACAGAAGTTCACTCGAACCTCGCCAGACATATGGCGAGTAGGCAAGCGACATCTAGCATGCCGACCGTCACGTGTGAATGCCTATGATTCACTGCGCTCTGGTTCGTGCATCAAAGTTGTACGTAGCGTATACTAGTAGATGCCGGGCGATGCTTCCTGGTATTTTCGTCTCTGCGTCACTTCGTTTTTTTTTTTTTTTTTTTTTTTTTTCTAAACATTTGTGGTGGCTGTTGGTTCATTATTTCGGCTGTCTGCTGTTTGCCGGACTGCCCAAAAGCACCGCATGCAGGCTGGGCAAAAAAAAAGCGTCGCCGTCTGAGAGAGAGTCGGAGGAAATTGACTTCACGCACGAAACGCCGAATTTCGCACGCGCGTTCTCCAAGCAGCGAATCAACGACGCAGAAAAGCGCCGTGATAACAAAGAACGCAATAAAAATAAATTTTAAAAAGATTGGTCTTTTTTTTTTTTTTTTCTTGCATTTGGGCGTTAGGTGTTGCGCCTCGCCCTTGGACGTGCTCTTTTATTTTTGTAGTTTTTTTCTTTCTCAGTTTCAATTGCACCTCGAAGGAAACGCCATATGGGGAGATCGTGGTTCGTCTGCTCCATTGGAGCAGCGACGGCAGCATACGGCCGGCACTCCTGGTGTCACTTTAAAACAAAGAACAAAGAAAAACAGAAGGGACAACGGTAGCGTGCTACTTATATATTTTATATATATATATAAAAAAGAAGAATAACGGGATATATTAGGAGCTGGTGTGGGCACGGTCACTACCGGGGATCCCGGATTGGAAGCAACCATTGTGTAATCGACTTGGAAAACAAAAACAAAAGAAAAAAGAGATAGCAATTTGTAGATTTTTTTGCTGTTATTTTGTTGATCTGTTATATAACGTTCTAGGTTAGGGTTCTAGGGTGAAGATTGTCTAACGCTGACTCTTCCTATTGTGGCCGCATGGCCCTGCCACCTGTTTTCGTTGGGACGTGTTTCCCGCCTTTTTTATCCTCCCTACCGCGTAATCATCACTGTCTTTTTTTCTTTTTTTTTTTTTCAATCTTCCGTCGATTGACTTGGTTTCTGAACGGCTATGCTTTGCGGTCGATGGGGCGGGAGCACGCCTCGTAGAGGGTGCTAAAATTGCGGCTTCGCGGTGGGACCCACGAGCAGAAGGTGACGGGGCTCGTCATTCTTCAAAATCGCGTCTGCCTCTCTTCTTCCTGCTGGCTGTAACGAGCTTTCTCGGATAAAAGCACCTAAACAAAAATCGACTCTTCGAAAGGAACTGGGGCCGAAATGGCAAATTACCCTTCAAGCTGGAATAACCTCCATAGCGTCGACTTCCCGGCTTCCGTTCGCAGTCTCGAACTGGGCGGGGCATTTGAAGGCCCGTGAAAGAACGATAGAGGAGTCGTAGTTCTCTGTTTTTATGTTTCTCTTTGGCGTCTGTATGGGTCTGTCAGGCGGCATATCAATATAGCCCTTGAGGTCACTGAATGGGCTCCCATAGGCCGTTTCTTGCCGCGACTTCATTTGTTCCGTCATGTGCATCGACACTTAGAAAGAGAACAAAGCAGTTCTTACTAGGAGCTTCTGTGTTGTACGTACGACGAGACTTTATGTGGGAATAGTTAGTGCCAATTATCCGACAAGTGAGGGAATTCACCCAATGACTTACCTACTACGTATTTTACGTTTATGTCCTCACCCTTTTTTTTTTTTTTTTTGGCCTCCTCCTGGATGCAACCTTTGCACTCTACCCTGAGGGTCGTTAACGATCTCTCTCTCTCCCATTGACGCAGCTTGATCCTAAACAAAAACGTAGCCATCGAATTTTTGGATTCCACAAAAGCTGAGCTGATATAGACCCCAAGTCATTCGGTAATGATTCGGCCACCCGTTTTTTTTTAAATCCGACGGCATTTATTTCGGACCCAGGGTCCCTCGGGTCTACAGCGCGAGCTTTCGCTCCGCCATGCTCCAAAACCGATCCCGCTTTCTATGGTACAACCATATATCCTCCTTCTAGGAGGCTATGGTTGTACCGTAGGACCAGAGCCTTCTAGAAGGCTACGTTACAACACACACACACACACGCGCAGCTTTGAGGAAGGTTAAGCTCCAGTCTCACTGCTCATACATCATATAAACGACACGGCATTCGCTGCAGAGATGACCGAATGTTCTGCGCACACGCTTCGCCCATCTCGGCATGTTTGTTTCACACATATGCGTGCTTAGCACATGTCTGCAGAGTGGTTTTGTACGATTAATCCGCGATAGCTGACCGTATTACAAAGAATAAAAAGCACGCTTTAGACAAAATCTGGAGCGAGGGATGAAGACGAAGTAGAAAGGCTAGGCCAATTCGGACTAATTAAACGGTGTGTGAATCATTGCTTGGCCTCTTGACGCCCTACTTTTGAAACGAGAAAGATCCTAGAAAGGAAGCATCATTTCTCAAATTCATCTCCAGCAAGTGAGGCTTTTATTGGAGTGGGGATCTTGTTTACTGAAATCAACGTTGTAAGCTGAAAGCGTGTAGTTGCTTGTCTTACATGTTCCACACATTTATGTTTAGGGCGGCGGAAGCATGCACGAAACAGTACGAACTCTCGTCATCTGAACATTAAGCTGCGGAACAGTCATCGTTATTTCAGGTACCTATGGCTCAGGGGCGTAGCCAGGGGGAGGGGAAAGCGGGGGGGGGGGGGGGGGAGGGAGCTTATGGGGCTTCAGCGCCCCCCCCCCCCCCTTCCCCGAAATCCAGCCGACCCTCTAATATGCGCACGTATTTTGACCCCCCCCCCCCCCTCCCTCTCTCCGCACCCCAAGTCATGGATATCCCACCTAGCTCAGCGCCAACCCCCCCCCCCCCCCCCCCCCCGCCTAAAAAAAAAAAAAAATCCTGGTTACGCCATTGCTATGGCTAAGCAATGATAGTAATGTCATGTCTTAAACCGAACGCTTTCGTTTATTATAGCAATCCGAACAGTGAGAAAAAAACTGCTGCTTAATAACAATTTAAAAACAAAAAGCGAGGAAAAGAAATTTGTTTGGCACCCAAGCTTTTCTTTGACATACATAGCCGTCTATCGGCTATGTAAAAAAGAACAAGTTTCAGCGAAGGCATGGCTCGTGAAGAGTAGAGAACTTGCTAATTGGGACAAAGTCGAATCGAGCCTTTCACCACACTGCATTTTTCGATTGGTTTTATGCAAATACATTTTAAATACGCGTGTCATTCATCACTGGACTGTTGGAGTGTATATTTATTTTTTTCCATGCAAACCAAATGGCTCGACAAGGTTTTTTGTGTCATCTTTTTTTGCATTCAAACAAAAACATTTCTTATTCTTAAGAAAATACGATATTGAGTCAGCATGCATCTGCAAAATGCCGACCATAGCAGTACCACTTCAAGTAAACTTTCAAAGCTGCTCAATTTCTTTGTTTTCTCTATTCTTCGCTCTCTATCTCTCTCTAACGGAAATGTTGACGCGCATCTGTGCACAAAGCGGAGCCCTTAGCCGGCATAGTAATTCGGAGTAACGACCCAACGACCGAGAGATTAGATGCAGCCGGAAAGGATGCGTAGTTACGGCTCCCGGACTGCGTGGCGTACCCGTTTCACCTGCCTGTGGCGATCGCCGCCGAGGATCTACACTCCGTCCACCCTTGACAGTGCGGTGAGAGTACGCGCTCGCCGAACCAATCAGCCGCCTCGCTTTCATTGCCCGACCCCGCCCTCTGCACTTGTAGTCAAGTGGCGAAGTGTAGACGTGTGACTGGTCCGTCGAGCTCGTATAGCTTCCACCGCACTGGCAGCTTACGGTAGAACGCTGAAAACTGGCTGACCGCTCGCACGGCGCGCACCTTGACTGTCCCGGGCCCTTGTTTTGATGATTCTCCAGACAGGTGGTGGTAAGGAAGTTGGGATGGCCAGCCGGCTGGCCATGGCTTCTCGCCGGTTCCTGTCCTTGTTGGCTGGCCGATTGTTTGTTGCTGTAGTTGAAGCCCGTGTCACGACTGGCAGAGGACGATTCTGATCGATACGCCCAAAGTTCACCAGGAAAAAAATAAAATTAAACTAAAGGTATTGTTGCCTTTCGGGCGAGTGACTATACACTTGGCGGGTGTTTGAAGCTGACCTTGACTGCTAGCGGACGCGCTGGAATTTGGAGCCACATATTGCCTACAGTTGGTTGGAGAAACCATTGACCGTACATATGTCTCAGAAAACAAATACACCAGAAAATACGAGTAACTACAAGAAAGGAGGCGTGAATCGCGTCCGATTATACGTTAGAATTGCAACATGCCGTACTATCCGTAGGCATCCGGTGTGTAGTCCGTGGTAGTGCACTGTGGACAGAGCACATATGTGCTGCTTTATTGCGTCAGCATTAGAAAGGTCGTTTTGACAAAAATCTGGCGGTGTCTTTCGTTTGTCAGAATTGTCGCGTATGACGCTCGCATTGGTCCGAAACGCTGACGTCAGCACGTGTCAACCTCTCCCACTCTCTCTCCGGCGCTGACAAACTGACAGACAACGCCGGGTTTTCGTAAAAACGAGCCCTTTCGTTTTCGGCAAAGTCACGTGCACAGCAGGCGCGGAGCCAGAGAGGAGGAGGTGGAGGTAGTAGGGGGAGGAGGAGAGGGACAGGGTACGGATGAGGGGGAGGGCATACCCTTCCCTCACTAACCTCCCCTCTTCCTCAAGAGCTGTGCTCTAATTCGGCATTACAGGAAGTTGTAAACGTCACATTTTTTCGGTCGAACCAGTCACCTAGTTGTGCTTGGAGATTTGTGCTTTCTAGTGCGAACGCATTAAAATGAATTTATACAATCCGCACCTGCACATACACACACAGAAAGAAAGAGAGAGAGAGAGAAAGAGGCAGAAAGGAGTACAAATGTTAGTTTTGGAGAGATTGGCAGGCTTGAAAGCGGAAAATGCGGTACTATAAATTTAGACGATGTATCATCCTCAGTCTACGTCTAAGGCGAAATTGAACCGCGAGCACGAGATCATTTTGGGGTCATTTTTAGGTTCATATGTTACTTCACTGACAAAAATGTAGGTTCGAAGTTTTGGGCAATTACCTAAAGATACCGATAAATGTGCATCGAGTATGATTACTATTAAATAAAGAAACATGGGAAATACGTGATCTGGCGTTTATGTGTACTTTTTGGCTCACATAAATACAGTATATATCTCACACTAATGCAAAGGCATTAATATTTATCCTTCTTATATATGGTCAGGAGTTGATCGAAACAAAATTCTTTGTTTCAAAACACTGCTGTATATTTTCCAGCTCATTCGATGTAAGTACCGCATCATAAATAAACCTAACTAAAATGCGCAAGAAACAGAAACAAAAACAAAGAGCGGAAAGCTAACTTATTTGTTTTCTAAGTTTAGCATTTCATTTACTCATGTCCAATGTCGAAGTAACTTCTCTGAATTCAATACCCATCTGCGAAATACACAAAATTAGACTGTGAATCTTATTGCTTGCAAAGTGCACGCTCTTTAATTGGCGTCGGCGTTGACTGTATTCTTTTTAGTTTGCTGGTTTGTCGCTTTACCTGACTGCTTCGCCCATTCTGTATAAAGATATATAAAACAAAAAAGCCATAGATAAACGACAATATACAATACGCCAAAATCTGTAAAAAAAAAAAAAAAAAAATCAGGACATGAACGTTAGCAGAAAGAACTGCGTTCTAAACTTTTGTTGTCCCCCGACCATTCGTAGACCTTTCACCTAATAGTTGTTGAGAAGAGCAGACCTGAAGGGCTCTGGAGCCAGGCATGTTCCGAGGTTTCAGCCTTTGTGCGCGCGTCTAAAACGAATATATAAACGCACGAACACAGTGCCACGGTATTGTGCGTCAAACAATATACTGACAGGGTGCTCCGTCGACGAAATGGGTGATTATTACATTTTTCTTCTTCTTCTTTTCTCCCAGTGACTTCGCGGTTTTCACCCCGGCGGAAGGGAGACAACCATGGCAGCACCACCTAATCACGGACCGCGGGAGACTCCAGAAGGCGCGCGCCGCTTTTCGAGCCACCGCGCATCCCGGCTCATCCGCAAGTTACGCGCATTGAACTCAATTCGTCTTTTCGTCCGTTTCCCCCCTTTATTTTTCCGCGCGCGAGGACTCCCGCGTATAATTATAGTAATGATCGCTTTCTTGTTTTATTTTTTCGGGGCAGCTGCAAAATCTCTGACGAACCGACTCCCCCCTCCACGGCTTTCACCACTCGCGAGGCTGCAGCGGTCGAAGACAGCTTTGCGACGGTCTGGGTCCAGGTTCGTCAGTCGGGGCAGCGTCCCCCACGGGAGCACCCGCCGACGACAGACAGTTCTGGGAGTCGGAACAAATAAACAAACCAAAAACGTGGGGAAAAAAAAAGCGAGAAAGTTGGGGATAGGGAAAACGATGCCCCGCTATTTCGGCATGCACGCGTCGCTTGGGTGGGTGTACGCCTTCTAGTGACCCCAGTGTACCGTAGCCAACTGGGAAGTAGGTAGCCCACAGATGTCCTCCGGTGGAATTGTCTCTTCCGGTTGTTGGACTCTCGGGTCGCGTGCGAGTGTGCGATCACACGGAATAGGCATTGGGCGGCCTTCTTCCCTCTCTCCCGTCTTTGCTCGGTGTCGTTGCTGTAGCTTGGAGTGTCTCGCGGCTCGCGTCTTGTAATGTACCTTTTTCCAGTAAGCGTCTGCGCACGCGCACACCCTTTTCCCTTGACCTTGACCGCCCTTTCGCCATTCTTGGGGGGCACTGTTTTCTTGCGACACTAATCTGTTTCCACGGGAGAAGGCGAGTCCGGTTGCCCTCCATTTGTAGTAGGCGGCGAAACCGTCATGAGGCGCTCCTTACCATACCTCGGCGAAGTCACTCACGAACTCGCTCACTCACACTCACTCACGCTCACCGCGTCATGGTGAAGGGCTGTGAATGACTTCGTGAACTCGGACGAAGTCGTGATGTGAAGGGGATGTGATTTCGTGAACGCGGAAGGAGTCGTGATGTGAATGGGCGTGACTCCGTGAACGCGAAAGAACTCGTGATGTGAAGGGGATGTGACTTCGTGAACGCGGAAGGAGTCGTGATGTGAACGGGCGTGACTCCGTGAACTCGGAAGAAGCCGTGATGTGAAGGGGATGTGACTTCGTGAACGCGGAACGAGTCGTGATGCGAAGGGGAGTGACTTCATGAACTCGGAAGGAGCCGTGATGTGACGGGGAGTGACCTCGTGAACTCTGACGCACCCGTGATGCAGTGATGAAGGACTTCGTGACTCTGGTATGTGATGTGATGTGATGGTATGTGATGTGATGGTGAATGGATTCGTGAACTGAATTTGTGATGTGATGGGGACTGAGTTCGTGAACTAGGAGTCAGGACTCAGGAAATGTCGGTATGGATTTGCTTGCGTGTGCGTACTCCTCGCGACTGATAGCCGACTTGACATTTGGCAGTGTCTGCAGCATGTTGGTGCCCTTACACGCACAAACATGCTGTGGCGGTTAGCATAGAGTGCAGACGGAGCAGAAACTTGGAAGGAACTTCTGTTATAGCCCAGAACGAGATTCGTAGGGGTGGTCTGGTAACGTTTGGGGGAAGCAACTGCAGGTGGCGTTTGCTTTGGAGGACTTTGAGAGAGGATGTGACATTTTGCGTGTGCGACTGTGCGCGGCTTAAGCGCTAAATCGGAAATGGGGAGGGGACTGTGTATTGCAGACGAAGCGGCACCAGCGCTTCCCAGATGGGGATTGGGGGGGAGGGGGGGATGTTTGGACCGGCACAGACTCAGCGGCGACTCCAACGAGTTTGGCGGGCCTCGGCTCCTCTGCCCCGATACTGCGGGCGTGCGTACCCGCGTCCCGTAGTACATGTGCAGCTTAGCGAAAGTTAGGGGGGCTTTGTCTGTGCGCGGCAGACGTTTGAGCCTCCTGCATGGCCGTGGGGTTCCGTTTACGCGGCGCGGCTTGGCGGCTCCTCCTTTCGGTGTGTGTGTCATTGTGTGTGGGGGGCCGGGGAAGGTGTCGTCGTTTCTCTTCGCGTTGATTGCATCTGCGTGCGTCCGTGCGCCCATGTTTTTGTCTTTTGTAAGCGCGTGCGTGCGCGAACCCTTTAAGGAAACACAAATAAAACCGTCTTCCCGGAGCTTTTACGCGAGTACTGGTGGGACCCTAACTGGACTATGCAATGTTTGTTTTCTCGCTCTCGCTTAATAATGCTTAGAGATATTCTATGATGCTGGTAATATGCGGCATACGCTCGTTTTTATCCGTCCACACGAAAAAGCGTGCGCTGGATTTGATCTGTTTCGGCCGCTTCCGGATTTTTTCAAACGCTATTTAGCATCTAAGATCTCGGGATTCTTGACGCTATTCTAGAAAAATCACGGAAGTTTACGGGCTTCATCCATATTCCAGAGAATTATGATAATTTTAAAAATGTGAGGAAACAGCCGATTGGCATCATGGTTTGTCGCTCACGTCTCCTAACAAGCGCGCGGACATGTCCGTTGCAATAACAGGCGGAGATGATTTTACGTGCTCTCAGGCGTTTAGGTGGGGGCTTCGCTTGCTGTTGCCGATAATAGTTTTTATCACAGTCGTGCATATTCCTGAGTTCTTGAATTCTAGGAATACGAACAGAGTTCTTCGATTTCCGTTGAACGTGAATATTGACTAAAGAGGTTTTTGTTTCTGTTTATTTGAGCAAACGTCAGCTGCTGGCACGATACCTGTGTGTAAAAGCCGGACCCCATAAGAAAATATGCGACGAGCACGTGGCGAAACTCAATCCACTAAGCAGCCTAGCCTTACTCCGTGAACAGCGCTTCGAACGCGAAGGCGGACTACGAGTGTTCAAAGATTCTTGATAAAATGACATAAATCTTTTCCAAGGGAGTAGACAGATAGTTTGTCCCCATTCCTGAATTTATCTCTTTTTTTTTTATGCCAGCTAGTTTTGCATACGAACCATATCGGCCACATTTTGCTGGAGTGCTTTTCCATTTGAAATCGAGACCACTCTTCTTACATAAGCGCTTAGACATTCGTCTCCTCGTTATTTTCCTGAGCAAGTGACTCACTCAAAGGTGTGTTGAGTTTTTTCAACAGCGTCGGAGCGATACGAATAACTTTCACTTCGATCGGAAGTGAGAGCCCATCACACAGGACCACAAGCAGACCGCGATTGCGTTGTCATCACCGTCATCCTGCTGTTGCAAGCAGGCTACCAATGAAAAACAAGGTGCGCGGTCGAGGTCGAAGTCAAATTCGAAGTAAGTGTTTACACGACGTGCAAGTAGGGGTACCAAAACGTGTCTTCCGCGCTTGCGAACGTTATCGTGACCTATTGAAAAGAAGTAAATACGAAGAATGGCACAACAATCAGCGGGAAAGATAAAAAGCGCGCACAGAACGTGCGAAGACGAGACAAAAAAGCGCGCGCCGTCATTGGTCAAAACGATGTGTAAATAGCGGTACGTCAGAGCGTCTGAGGGGTAAACAAACACACGAGGTGCGCAAAGAGCTGAATAAGCCTGTTATTTTTAAAACATGAAAAACTATTGAACCGGGCTTGCCGCGTTCCTTTAAACTTTTTCCATGCACGTCGCCGTGCTGTTCTGGGGCGCGTATCGTCGGTTCACACAAAGGGCTTTTACTTTCCCAGGCTCTTTAGACCCTGGCATTGCACCTTTTTGTCAGATGAGCCGGCGATGCCCAGTTTTTCTGACAGGCTGTGTTCCCCGTCTAGAAGTGTGAACGAGCTGTTTACCCGTCCTCCCATCTTGCATTTCCCACCAGACCTTGTTCCAAAATGACCCTTCTTTTGTAACAAAAACAAAATTAAGAACCTGCCTCTATTCATCTCAAAGACTATGTTTGATGTTCACTGAAGACGTCCTCACTGGCTCTGTCTGCTTGAAGGAATCACCGGTTATCAAGGGGAGCTGAAGGAGCGAAGACGACCTCTGTTTCCCTTCCCTTCGAGATTAGTTAGCTTGCTTCTCTTTGCCAACGTCGTCTTTAATTTCACTAGAAAAACGATAAACGGTAGGGAGTTCTTGTAGACGGTTTTCGTGCTCGGTAACGATACCCAATAACGATACTATGCATGCACAAAGACGACAGAAGAGTATCGGGATTATTGGAACAATACACAAAATTCCCTAGTTTCTTAGACGTGTAAACAGGAAGTATAAGCACTCACTTAATTCGTCCCCAACACGCTCGTTTGCGATTAGTGCTTTTTTTGTTTCAAGCTTGGGGTAAGCTTTTGTGTTTCAAGCTTGAGGCAACCTGTAGGTACAAAGTTTGACCTTGCCAAGTGTAGGGAAAAGTTCGCTGTTCGGGGTTTTCCTTTTACGACCTTTGTCGACCCGTTGTGACCTGTTCTTTTTTGTTACGGGTTACGTGTGGAGTCTGTCGGTTTTGGTTTTAAGGAGCCTTTTGGTTTTTGTTTTAAGGAGCATCTCTGTTACTCCCGACGCGCCACCACCGCGCCATGACGTAACGGAGATGAGTTCATGTATAGGTGAATATGTCGCCGAAATTATGTTCTGGCTATACACGAACCAACGAACTCATCTCTGTTACGTCACGGCGCGGTGGTCGCGCGTCGGGCGCACTTCCGGTCTGGGGCTGAAGGCGGAAGTCCCTATGTGAGACGTGTATTCTAGCGTTATATTAAAAAAAAAAAAAAAAACCTGACAAAAACTTGCCTTCTCGTCAAAACGCCGCGGCTGGGGCTGTACCAAAAGAGTCGAGAAAGGTTTGAAGATCAGTTTTAACGTGCTCGGTTCGTCCGAGAACGTGGATATGTGCCGTGAAAATGGAAAACCAGTCGCCGTCGGACCACGATTGCTTGGGCGGGAAAGCAGTTTGGGTTAAATTCACGGATACTTGTTGTCATCAGATTTATTTGTTTTGTTCCGTCATGAAAGCGGGAATGCCGCTAAGTTGTTGGGACCGCCTGCATGCGGACGTTCAGTGCGTCTTCAAGATTGAACGGCCGCCTGATTGCTCGAAATGTCGTCTGTTCTTTTAGACGACACCGGCCCGTGGACCAAATGTTAGCCCGGTACTTGAGTGCAGGCCTCAAAATACTTAACTTTGAAAATTGGTAAGCAGGCTCGATGTAAACAGTGGTACAAGGAGGTGTTAATCGTTGTTACCAGTGACCATCAACGACTTGTTATACCTCATTCACTTGGTCCGATTCTGCTTGCGATTTTCAGTATCGATGTTGAACATCTCAGCTACGGTTCACGCTGTTTTAACCCGAGCGACGTCATGACTGAAAATTGCGACCAAAATTTCATCATGCGAATCAGGCTTTAGCGTACCCTCTGCGGCGTCCACGCGGAATGAATCGCCGCATGTCACATTATTCACGCGAAGTTTTGTGGTGTAGCGAGCATCGGTAATTTCGCTGAGGCTGCTCAAGTAGTCAGGCATTGCCCAGGAAGACGTAGAATCAACAATTCCAACGCAGAAAAGTGCACGGGGACTCACACCGCCGCCGACAACAACGCAATTCAATGGTTTGTTTATTGGCGACGCGGCGAGCTTCTTGCCCACAGATTTCATTGCTTCGGCAAGCTGCAGGTCGCCTCTTTAAGAGGTTTTTCAGGGGAGGCACTTACTTTTTTTATTTATTTGTTTAACTGACATACCCTCAGGGCCATCGGCATTACAGAGGTGAGCGGGAGTTAGGAGAGAACAGAACAAAGCTGTACACTTCGGAGCTCAGTCTGAGCTGTATAAATTATTTACGGCAATTTTAAACATATAGTAAGTGGCAATTGTGGCAACTGATGTGGGAAGGTAGTTCCAGTCCACTGGAATTTTTGGGAATGAATGAATCTTGTTTTGGAATGTCTACTTTATATATATATATGATGAAATCCGTGACAGAATATTACACGGGTGATTCAGCGGTCGGTTGTGAAGTACTGCGTTATTATGGTATCTCTTATGAAAGTGACATCATCGCGCTATTTTACGACGTAAAGTGAGGTAGGCAACGATAGGCTGGTTGCCATGGATCATAATTATTAAGATAAAACGCACAAAACAGTTTTGTACTGATCGAACGACGGTTTAGCGAGCGAAACCTGGCCCACGACGTTTCATCGAATGACACTTTAGCGAATGGCGGCGTTCATGTGACCGAATAGATAAAATGGAGGCCGCCGCCGTCCTGTTTTCGAGCTTACCGAACCTTTGGCGATGGACGCTCGAACTTGAGTTCATTTCATTTTCCCCCAACTATAGCAAAGTACCCCTTGCTATCGTTCCGAACAGACCGCCTGGCGCGGTCTGTTTGGATGCCCAGTTTGCCGCCCCTACAAATGCCTAAACGTCGACTCGCGTCTGTGATCTCTATTCGCTAAAATTTAATTCGCTAAAACGCCTTCGTTCATATAATATGAACTCGTATTAATGTTTGTAAGGTGTTTCACAAAAATCGTGCACGCAGGTTCGTGTCTGTCTCTCCTTTTTGCCCCCTCGGTGAGCGGTCGTTGGCAAAAATATAAGCGCCTTTTCTTTTCGTAGAATAAACCGTGCGCAAAGAAAGTAAAAAAAAAAAAAAAAAAGACAGGACAGAAGATTTTGAGGTGGGGTCCCCTCCACAATCACAACGCCGACAACCAGGCGCAGTCTAGGGAGCCTTCATGTGCGCTTTGCTAGGGTGATGCCACCCTTTGTAATACCGCTCGCCGACAAACCAGCAGCCATTTTGGTTCTGGGCATCCGTGGGGCTTATAACTCTCCCGGAAACAAGCACCTTATCTCACAAGTTCGGAGCAGGGAAGTCAAGAAGCCGCTCGCTCTCCACAGCATGCGCGCACGATGAAGAAAGCGCGAAACAAAACGAAAATAAAAGAAACGGGACAACAAAACTAAAAGCCAGAGGGAACTAGCTAAACAAACAAAATGACAAGAGCAGGGTGCGTCGCCCGGCCCAGCCCAATACCCCCCCCGCACACACACACACAGACACGCACTGAAACACACATCTGGAGTCGTCAGCGCCGCTGCGAAAGAACTTCGGGATGGCTGAGAGCCGGAGGCAGTGGCGGTGGCCGCGGCTGCAGAGGCCGACGCCGCTTTCCGTGACCTCGGTGACTCGGTGAATGGCTGTGACTCGGTGAACGGCAGTGACTCGGTGAAGCGCCGTGAAGTCGAACCGGTCGAACGACTTCATGAACGGGATCAGTTCACGGACGTGAGGGGAACGACTTGCTGAACTCGATGAGCTCGTGATGGGACGGTGAGTGACTTCGCGAATTCAGAGTTGGCGGTGATGGGATGGGGAACGCTTCATGAACTCTATAGGATTCGTGATGTGACGGTGAAGTACTTCGTGAACTTGACGGATCCGTGAAGTGACGGTGAATGACTTTGTGAGTTCAAAGATTGCGGTGACGTGATGGGGATGAGTTTGTTGTCCGGTTGAACTCCGTGATGTGAATGGCCGTGACTTTTGGACGTCGGTGTACTATGTGATGTGAAGGGCCGTGAATATTAGACATCGGTGTACTCTGTGATGTGAAGGGCTGTGACGTTTGGACGTCGGTGTACTTTGTGATGTGAAAGGCCGTGACTTTTAGACGTCGGTGTACTCTGTGATGTGAAAGGCTGTGACTTTTGGACGTCGATGTACTTTGTGATGTGAAGGGCTGTGACTTTTGAATGTTGCTGTAATTAGTGATGTGATGGTGAGTGAGTGGGTTCGGAAATGCCGACCTATGCTCCTTACTGGAAAAAGGTCCATTGTGGTCGCGTGCCGCGGTTTATTTTCGAGCGTCTCGGCTTCTTTTACGGGGGATTCCCGTGGTAACGTGTTGTTGTGATTCTTGGGAAGAGGTCAGGGGGAGAGCGCTCTCTTTCGGGATGTGCACCGTTCGTTGTAATGGGGGAATTCTGCACTAAGTTCTGACTGGTCCGTGTGCCACCTTCGGCGTTGCCACGTTTTTTTTATAACGCATTTTTGCTTACTTTTTAAAGCGAGGAGAACGCGCGTCTGCTCGGCTGTGAAGCTGCCTCATTGGGTGAATTTTAGCAAACGCTGAAATCGTCTGTTGCTGTAAGAATTAGGAACAACTGCCAGAGCGCCCATGGGACTGCACCCCGAGATCCTTGCTTCGAATGCCGCATGGCAATGAGTTCAAGGAGAAAACTGTGCGCGCGGCATTCGAACCACGGATATTGCGGCGACTCGTGTTTGCAGAAATGTCTTCTGTATGATGTATGAGCAGTGTGGCCCCGGCTTTACTAACCAAAGTATTAGGTCGAAATAGTTTTTTGTCGTGAGTATACTAAACTTTCAATTTTAATCCTCACCGTCTTTTTTTTTTCCTTTTTTTTTTTACTGAAAGTTTTCACTGGTGGCAATAAAGAAGTGATACCAGCGGCAGGCAGGGGTTCAGTCTTTGCGCAGTAGAATTTGTTCCCAATTGACCGCAAGTAGTTTGATGGTGTGAAATAAAGATTCTAATAGATTTCTCCAGAACTCACGCAGCAGCTGAAAGAAATGCGCGGCATGTTCTGTTTTCTGGACTGCCTTCTCGAACTGCGATCCTGCCTGTCACGGCACTTAAAAGCGCAGCTATATCAGAATGTTGTTTGGGCGTCGCCTTCATTTGCAGATTTCACAACAAATATTCGAAATTTTTAGATACTAAACCACCGGCCGGAAAGGACAAAGCCCAAAGATTAAGCAAATGTAGTTAGTTTAGGCATCTCGCAAAATCGCTGGGGTACACCTTTAAGCGTTTACATTCAGTTCTAAATACATCTGCTCTTTTTTTATTCGGCAGAAGCCCCCTTCCCCCATTCCCCCCAGCTGGCTACGTCACTGCGTCTTACTAGTTTAAACAAGAATGGTACTACATCGGCGATCGCCACTATACTTGGAAATAGAAACAGTGATAATGAACGATAGGCGAGCAAATACAGTAGAAACCTAGAGAGAGAGAGAGAGAGAGACTGCACTTTGATATTGAGCACAAATTAAGTGTTCAAAACATACATGGCTTGTAACACCAAGGCCATTTGGTCTATGTATTTCTAAGTATACACCCAAGAAACCAGATATTTTAATATTATACTTTACCACAACGCTATCGCAATAGTTAAAGGAGCGATGCAACAATTTTTGTACTGTGCACAAATACCTCTTAAAACGGATCCCTAACGTTAATGACCTATGAAACACGCGTTCGTTTTTCCCCCCACGCAATATAAGTCCCAGAAAAAAATGTAAGAAAAACGAGCAGCGTTCACCCCCTCAACTCGCAGCCAGAACAAGCGGCCACGTGATCTGGAGCCGATTATATGCCGCCAGTGTTGATCATAGCCACGCGCTGGGGTTGGCAAAGCGCAGGACACGCGCTGAGTTCCAGACATTGTTATGGCTCGGCTGTTGTCGTCGTTGCAGCGATTGGACACGGGTCACTACCCGAATGCTTCTCGAGCTAGCAATTGTCACGAGCCCAAGTCGAGTGCCCACGCTATGCTCGGATCTAATCTATGAACCGCATTCAAATATCGTCACTTGGGTGTACTGCGATCCCCGAGTTACGTCATCAAATTTTGCAAAGGAGAGATTGAATGAAAATGATCGCTTTTGTCCTTGAAATTACGCCGCCACAAAGGAGTTTCTTGGCCAGTGGCGTTGCGTGTGAGTATCCTTGAGTCCCAGGTGTGCCAGTAAGCTCTTGTAGAGAGAAAAACAATCCAGTTGAATATCGTTGCACAGCTCCTTTAATGAATGAATACATTGGTACTGCATTATCATCAAAACGTTACCCTTTGTCGTAAACTAATCACTCCACCTTTCTACATATCTGCTCGCGTTAATCATAGCCATAAGATTGGTATTACAAATTTTAGAGCTTAGTTATTTCAATATTCTTTTGTGCATCAAACGTCGATAGACTGCTTCCCGCCTGAATTGCTAACATCACTGAGATTGTTTTGTTTAAGCATGCTATTACTAACATGTGCACTTTATAGTTAATATTTACAGCCCCCTCCCCTTTCATTGTACTTATATTAAGGGTATTTGAAATAAATAATTTGGGATGGAGATTTTTTTTTTTTTTGTATGGGGAGAGGAGCCGGGATACGGGGCTGGGTGTCTCCCCACCTCGCCCCAGCGATGGAGGTACGCCAAGTAGACGCTTTGCGCCTAGTAGACGCTACGTGCACGTACCCGCAACGACATCCAATCGCTGCGCAGACCAACCAGGAAAGAGAGTAGCCGCGATCAGTTATTACGTTAGTCGCGCGACGTGTGGGCTTGTGTAAGAGAAAGGCGTTGGTGCGGTCAGGCAACGCGCGAAAGGGGGAAACACTCGATTCCTGGGCTTGCTCGGATAAAGGTGAGTTATTTTTTGCCTCCAGCCTTTCTTGTCCTTCTTGCGGGTAAGCCACCGATCTCTCCAGACGTCCGGGGGATGTGAGCCTCAGACTAGCTGCGAATTGTGGAGAAACGCTGGTTCGCGGTAAGGAGTGTGTGTGTGTGTGTGTGTGTGTGTGTGTGTAAGTGTGTGTGTGTGTAAGTGTGTGTGTGTGTGTGTGAGTGTGTGTGTGTGTGTGTGTGTGTGTGTGTGTGTGTGTGTGTGTGTGTGTGTGTGTAAGTGTGTGTGTGTGTGTGTGAGTGTGTGTGTGAGTGTGTGTGTGTGTGTGTGTGTGTGTGTAAGTGTGTGTGTGTGTAAGTGTGTGTGTGTGTGTGTGTGTGTGTGTGTAAGTGGAGGGGAGGGGGAGCCTAATTTTGCGTCACATTCTTAACTTCTATCTAGCTATAACAAAAAAAAAATCTTTTAAAATAACAAGCACGCGTGCTAACGCTCGGGCAATTTTTATTAGAGAAAAACAAATACCCCAAAAAACGACGTTGTAGCATTTCATTCATTTTTCCAAAAAAAAAACGTAACACCAAAACATTTTTTTTTTTCGTTTTCAGAAGTTTCATTGAAGAAGAGACCCACAACTGCGAGAGGTCTCTACGTGCGCTCGTTAGATCGCTGATGCAGAGCCCCCAAGTGCCCGGTCAAGGAGAACACCTGCTCGCAGAGGAAGCGCCTCCATTCGTCTCTTCTTCTCCGCTCTGTTCTGCCGCCCTCTGGCGGAGCGTTCCTCACCTGCCGTCCAACCCAATTTTCCAACCCCACGGAAGCAACGCTCTTCTCCGGACTTCTAGCAGCCCTACTCTTTTCTTTGTTTGTTTCAGGCAACCGAAACGGGAGGGAGCCACGTGCCGACCGGTTTCGTAAATTTTAATGTTCGCAAAACAACAACAACAAAAAACGAACGCAAAGCTTTTGTGGTCGCTGCTAGATACCGCCGAGCAGACAAATTTCGGTTTAAACTTTAGCTTGTCCCTATTTCCTGGTTTGTTTTCATCTATTATCCGCGTTTGAAAAACAGAAACGGTCCGCTCTTGTTCTCTGGACGAAGAGCTTCAAACTCGTTTGAAAAACCGGAAGCGCGAGTGTGTACTTTTTGTGTGTAATGGACCCGCGCTCGGTCAGTGCTTCCGAAGTTCTTTCAAAACAGCAAATTCAATTTTCTGCTCGCAAATTTATCTTTTTGCCCCCCAATTTCAAACTGGCATGCCCATTTGGCTTTGAAAACCGTCTGGCAATAAATGAACCGTGGCACGCTTTTCAGCCAAGAGTCGGAGCAATCCAGGGGGGTAAAGGTGGGTGAGGAGGAGTGGCGAATCCCGTGCGCCGACATCCTGGGTCCCGAGTGAACGATCGCGAAAGAGAGCGACAGAACACGAGAGAAAGAAAGCAACGTTGCCATGGTAAACGCGGTAAACGCGAAGAGTGTAAACTCTCAGCAATATAAACAGTGATAATTTAACGTTGTAAACTAAATTCTGAGCTATTCTAACGCTTATAAAAAGCAATAAAGTCATTACGCTGCATTAACTTCCCTTCTGTCGAAATCTCGGAAATCTGGTGGTTGCGCAGTTTCGTATTCCTCAACCGCGCCCAGCCGCGCCCCACCAGCGAAGCAGGGTATATGGTTTAGTTTAGCGTTAACGCGAGGCCGTACATCTGCGCGCTATGCAAAAAGAAACCTTCGAAAGGAACGCGAGTATCTTTCCACCGGTAAGTTCGTGGATTGTTGAAGTTCACGAAACTGCTCTGATGATGTAACCGTGTTTGGGACCCAGAGGGTCTGCCTGCATGGTCCGCCGCTTGCGGCAGCCAGAATGTATGGGAAAATGGCGGACCTTTTCCTCTAGATTTAGTATATGATCTCTATGGAGCAATCGGAAGATATAAGTTTGTACTTTAAGCAAATACGATATAGCTTCGCCAATACTGGAAACTCCTCCGAAAACACATAGGAGCCTCGGCGAACGTGACAGTGGCGCCTCTAGCGGACTCGGAGTCTAGGGAAGCAGTCGTCGCAATGGAAAAGTATAGGTTCCGCGACGTCCTCGAGCTTTACAAGCCCCGTATCGTCACCCTAACAGCAGAAACAATTTATTACGGTCAGTTCGCTTGCAAAGCGGAATCCACTGATCGCAACTGCAACGACAATCGAATAACAACGCGCGCATAAACAAAGATAGAGCAGTTTATTTAGCGGTCTCAAACGCCTCGCAGGGGATCACACGTGTTTGAAACGCGTCTGGGAAGCGGAAAAAAGGCGTTTAACTACTCGAACTATGTCGTAATCGTTAAAACATGCAAAAACGACATGTTAATATTACCAGAGCAAGCGCACGAGCTGCTGGAGCATAAAAACAAAACAAAAAGTAAGGATAAAAATGAACTTGCATGCAAACACCTACCGAACTTTGCAGAAAAAATGGTGTCGCCATTCCCGACGAAAATAAGAAGAAACGGGAAAGAGAAGCGAACAATGGCGAATAAAACAAAGAAGCTAGCAAAAAACTATTTCAACGACGACGATCGTTGCGGCGCTTATAGAAAAAAAGAAGAAAAACAAAATGGAAAGCAGCAAATGAATGGCTGGTGGTCGCCACCGGTGTTGAGTTCACGACAAACAAAGCGGAAGCAACAGACGAAACTAATAAAAAAAGAAGAAAGCGACCCTTTTTTTTTTTTTTTCAGCTGCTTGTTGTACATTTCTTTATTTGCTTTCGCGGCGTAGGTACGAACTAAAAACAAAACAGGGGAAATAAATAACGTAGTGCAGCTCACACTGCCCCGTAAAAAAGAGTCGCAGAAATGTTTTGGTCGCAGGCACCAATCTTCTATATGTGCTAGCAGTGAGTAACCTTTTTTTGCTTTCGAATTTCTTTTTCCAGTGACTTTGGCGGGTTGTTCGTTCGCTCGCTTGACGAAGCAGTTTACAAGTGCATTCAAGTACTTGTTGACGTAGGTGTCCGTAGGTTGACGTAGGAAGCAGAAGAAAGATTTTCCACCACATCGCACAAACTTGTTCTTGCAATGGTAGGCACCACATCGCACAAACTTGTTCTTGAATGCGGCCGGTTGATCAACAAACGATGACCCGTAGCAGACGTGCCGGCCGGAGTACACAAATAAAATGCGAATAAAAATGGGTAACGAGCTTACACTTCTTAATATATTTATTAAATATCAAAAAGCACGTATGACGATTTTGGATTAGAAACTCAATCGAAGGCGGAAATAGGAGGTTATCGCAGACGACAGTGGAAGAAAACAACAACAACAACAACAGCAAAGTTGCAGACGGCCCTCAAAATGCCCGGGCCTTGCGTAGCAGACGAACCGGGGGTAGTAAGCGCCGAAGCGAAGGAAAGGGAGTAAAAACTAAGCCAAACAAAGCAAGGATACGCGATTGGTTACACGTCGGGCAAAAAAAAAAGAAAAAAAGAAAGCAAACAAAAAATATACACAGCAACAGCAGGAGGAAGAAATAACACGGCAGAGTGGCGTCGCCTCAAAAATATAAAAGAAAGAAGACTCAAAAATGGAAAGAGTGGAGACGGTTCAACGGGTGTCGGCCTTTATCGTAGAAGTAAAGAAGCAGCGAAGCAGAAGATGTTGGTCGTCCCCGCGCTAACAATCGGAATTTGTGCACTGTAAACAACGTGACTGAAATCATATTTTTTAGCGGGGCTACGACGCTCTCCCCTTCTTTCTTTGCAAGCGCGAGAAGTCTGCTTTTTTCGTAACTCCGCTTTTGTTAATCTATAATCGCGTCAGATTTGCATATGCACAATGCCTTCTTTCGGAGCATACTGACATCGCCGTAACGTACGTGGTTCGGAATTGACTTCTGCTTCTTCATCCGTAGACGATCTTAACGGGGTTAGCCGGCTCGCCTGTTCGACGAAACGGTTATAAGCAAGACACTCATGAGAAATGGGAATTGCAACGACAAAACAAAAATTGACTGATAAGAACAATAAAGTTGAAACAAAAGCTATGTTCTGAAATGTTTGTACATTTCCCTTTTTCACGAAACAGCGCGAAGGCATACATTCGTGTTTTGCTTGGCTTACATAAGTTGTGACAGAATGTTTTCTTCGGGAGAACTGCGAAATTGCACCCAGAAAGCTGTAACATCTTTCCCACGCGAGGAGAATGTCCTTCACTCATGAGCTGGCACCCATTTTTTAACTTTCAAAGCAGCGTATGTCCGTGACAATTTTTTTTCGTTGGTCACCTTGCACGGAGATAGGCAAAACCAATGCATTTCGGAGAATCTGTCTGCCAGCGGAGACTCCGAGCTCGCTAGGGGCGCTGCAATCACTCTTCGCCCGTTTTCCGCGGGAGTTGCCAGTATTGGCTTCCACGGTATTTGCTTTAAGCCGGCGGGGGGAAGTTGGCTGCTAGTACTCTGCAGGCCGTGGGTGGTTAAACCCTGTGCCATCTTCGAGAGGCTATTGAAAACGAAATAAGCGCTATCTTTAAGCGACTACATTTGAATAAATTACGCCTGAAATATAAGTAGAATTGCGACAGTTAGTTGGCAGTTAGGAAAAAAAAAAATTTAAATTGCCATTATGCATTACTAGGAAGATCGTTCCGACACCACGATAACGATACGCGATAACGATACGCGATAACGATACGATGCGTGCGCAAAGTCGTCGGCGGAGTATCGGGTATCGGAGTCTACGGAAGGATCAATCGAATTGAGAGCATTTTTTTCCCGCATCGAGATGGATTAGTTAATTCTTAGGGGTCTTCGTCACTTTACATTCTTCACAATTTGTGCCTTTGTCTCATATGCTTCATTGATGGTATGGAATGGGACCTGAACTCTGAGCACGATGCGTGTCAGTTGTTCCATTCTTTTGCAACACCACCAAGACTCTTTGTGTTCTTTTTACAACGGCAGTTCATATAGGAGTAATCCTATTAGTATTAGTAGGAACTGAAATAAGCTAATAAAGATGCTCGAGTTCCCAAATTTGTTTAGAAATGGTTCACAGGATGTCGTGATAAGATATTAAATGTACATATCACACAGTCATAGATGTCCGCAAAACGCTGTTTACAAATAACGAAGTGTCTAGCGTTACGTCTGACGTAACCCAAGTTACGTCCAAATCTCCGCCTTCCCAAGGTTCACGGGGGAGAGAAAGGAGGGCGGGGGGGAGGGTTAGGTGTACGCGTTTCAGTGCTCCGTCCGGACGTACCGCTAACCACAGCGTAAAAATAAACTAAATATAAGAGGGAACAGAGGTGGGGTGGGGGGGGGGGGGGGGGGGGGGGGGGGGCTCATATTTTGTTTCTGATGGGGACAACTCGGGAATTTCGGAGGCAGCGCTCTCCATTCAGGACTTCATTTTTTTCTCTTATCTTTTTTTTTGACACTGAAGGTGCTCTCGTTTTTGTGGGGCATCCAGCGTGCCTCTATGTGAATCCTGTGGATTTTTGGCAGTTGCTCAGCTGTTCATCAACAGTCTCCTTCCGGGTGCAGAATTGGCCTCTTCAAAGTGCCATTACTCGACAGAACGAACCTCAATTACCTGATAGAACAAAGCTCCAGCGCGTGGCAAAGTCAAAAAGTAGTTGTCATTGAAATTTAATTTTTGCAAATACCAAAGATAAAACGGAACAAAAAAAAAAACGATTACTTTTAGTCCAAAGTAATAAATTACAATTGCGAAGTACTCGAAATGTAACTAAATTCCAATAATTCAGTTGCCGCTACCCAAGCATGCTAACGACCCATGACCGATACGGTATCTAGAGACAAGCTCCTCGCCCCACCCAGAGGCCCATATATTTCGAAGGTTCCTCAAATTTAATCGTCTTCAAAATCTTTTTCAAGCTGGCCAATACTTCTACTTCGAAAGTCACTTTTTGGCAGAGTATTAGTAGGTAATCCTTGTTTTCCCTCGCCCCAAAAAGATTCAAATCAAATTAATGTGGGCGCATTGATGCAACGGTTGGTCATCTTGAATAATTAAAATAGCGAACGCGTTTTGTTATGAAGGGGCAGTTTCGGTGGCAGTCAGTTTGTTGATCGACGTGTCATCGACAGATTGTGTCGTCGACAATGTTACGTTTCATCGGCGGTCCGTTTTATAAAAAGGCGTCATCGTTCGTTTCGTCGACACATCCCGCGACGTTTCGCCGACAGCTTTTTTTCCGTGCACGTTGGATTGGTCGCTGGCATTCTGTTTTCGTGTTCCGTGATATGCAGGGGCGTCAAATCAGGGGGGCATTTCAGACACATCAAATATTCGATAGAAGGAGAAGAATCCCCCTCCAGCTCTCCTTCCGACCACTTCCGACGCCACCGCTGATATAATAGCCTAGCATGCCGAACACTTGGTGGAATTCCGACGAGGCCTGCGGTAAGCTCTAACCTGAGATATTAATCATTTATAATTCATTCTTTCCAAGAGGAGCGGAGCGAGAATTGACGGCTCGTATATATGTTTAGAGCGGTCTGGTTGGACGTCGTGCGAGTGTGTTTATGGTTAACGAAACCAGCTTCTTACAAATACGTGTTCATGAAACGTGTGTCGATTAGAAGTTATCCACGAACCGTGTTTCCGTGTAACGCTTCCACAAAACGTGTTCACCGAAACGATGCAGACCCGGCCGTTTGGCCAGCGCAATATTTTGGGGTCTTTGAAAATAGCGGTAATAACAATACGCACAAAGAGAAAGAAGACTGACATAGGCAGACCTTTTAAGAGAAAGAATTGGCATGCCACAGAAGGGTCTGATGCAATAAGTATAATTTTGCGCCCCTTTCTTGCGCATGTGGGTAATGTAATCGATGCACCTCGGTACCACTCCCATATTATGATGCTCTGCCGAAAACATCAGGCAGAGCCGTCGTTTACCTTCGTTTTGTGCGTACCAGAACCATATATCTCGCCACCGTATCGTAAATTTGGGGCAGCCCATCTAGCAATTTTTACAGCCCGCGCCAAGCCGAACACGCGCGCGCGGCGCACGTTCGTTTTTTCAAAAAGTGAGGAGTAGAAAGAGAGAGATAGAGAGAGGGAGACAGATAGAGAGAGTAAATGATGGTTGTGGAGAAATTGGCGGCCTTAAAAATGGCACCGGATGCTCCATAACTTGGAAATTAAATGAAGAAGTATCATTATGATGGCACCAGAGGGGCAAAGGGGTGGGAAAGAAAATGAATGAGAAAGGGGATAATCACAAATGGTGCCAGTCACAGTGGCAGAAACAGATTGCGGGTGGCTATAGAGCATCATAAAACACATGCCAAAAGGCACCTACGTCACAAAAACAGGTAAGGTACAAAAGTGATTCTTCTCGACTGTACACATCTTCGCTGACCATCCGTTGCGAAGATACATATAACATCTTCCACACGCGGGGCACTGCTGCGTTTAATCACTCCGTACAGGTGTTCACGAACATACAGAATCATGAATGGGTAAATGCCTTGGCGCGTAATTTAGTTATACAATAAAACAATATTTTCGTTATGAGACGTTCGGACTGTGCCAAGGGCAGGCCTTTTAAGGACTCGTATCACAGCACCAAATATGCGTAGTCCGTTGCAGGCTAAGAATGGAAAAACAAGGGCATCCCACGAATCTATCCAGCGTTCTTCCTCTGCTAATGTGGAAAAACAGGGGAGACTTCTGGGATTGAGTCAACATAAAAAAATAAAATAAGGAGTGTTGGATTAACGTCATAAAAAAAGATCCTATTCACCATTCTGATGTTAGCCTGAGACTGAGGCAGGAAAAGAGGAAGTTTCAAAGTAGAAGAAAAAGGAACAGTCGAGGATACGTCTCTAATTTTTCTTCTACTTTGAAACTTCCTCTTTTCCTGCCTCAGTCTCAGGCTAACATCAGAATGGTTAATTTCCACCAGCTCGCCTGCGCACTCACAATATCATCCTATTCACCTTAGCCGAAGGCACTACAAAGGGCTCTGACCCCAGCACGTGGACGTCACAGAATTTCGTGCTCTAGAAATCTTCGGGTGTGCAGTGATGTGATCAGTTTGATTAAGTTTGAAGCACTTTGTGGAGCAGTTTAAGTCCGTTTCGGAGCGGTAAAACAGACTTTTGGAGCACACGCATATATCTTTGTTCCTGTTCATTCAATTGAGAACAATACGTGATATAATTCATGTATTAGCCTGTACAACTAAAAGACAGAGCTTCTTTGCTTTCCCACTTTTGTGCAGCCACTTCTGAGCATCGATTGCGAAGCATAATTAAATGCAAAGGAAATTTAATTTTCTACGCCAATGAAAGCTTTCTTGTTTATGTTTACGATGGCGCGGTCAGCACGTGGACAATAAGTTCACCCGCCAAACCCAGCTCAACGCGTTAATATTAAATCCCCAAGCTTTAGTTCCACCCCTGAAGTAAAACTAGTTTCAATTGAAATTTCATTCAGCTACGTCCAGAAACAGTTAGGTTGCGTAACACCAACTAGTGCTGTTACGCATAAAAATAAAACTTACGTCGCAGCCCAGATAACCAAATCTGGGTGATTCATCAACAGTTGCCCCGTAACTAAGTGTAAACTCTGTCTAACTTTAAATCTAAAAAATAAAAAAAATAAAAATACGACTTTGTTTGCGACCGACGATGCATCCAACTCGTCAGAATGTCACACTAGCATATAATCTAGGCTTTATTTATTCGCGGAAATTCATTGCCACGTATATCTTATGACTTAAACATTCACCAAGTTTTTTTCTTTCTTTCTTTTTTCCTTTCAAATATTTAACATGCCGTCGCGCACCATTCTAGCCTGGAGGAACGTTCTTCCCTACAACACTAGGCTGCTCTGCGGCAAAGCGATATACACAAAACCGCGATGTGAACTCTGCGGGGTTAGCTTCTCTGCAGTGCACCAAAGCGCGATTAGAAGCGTACTTAACGGAGCCGTTAAAACCATTCGAACCGGACTCAAATAATGAGAAATCTCAGTGGACCGCGTCATGTTCAATACGAAAATAAAATAAAATAACCCATGATACAAAGGCGTAACAGAAACTTCTGAAAATGCATGCAAAACAATACGGCAGTGCAACGGCGCCTCAACTCTTATTTTCTGTATTGATAAATTGAAATGACTTTTTGGCGGAATGCTGACGCAAGTTCCTAACACTTTTGCGAAATCGTGCAGGATATAGCAGGGTAGATACTGTGGCGCAGTATAGCGCAAATGGCGATGTTTCACTAACGAATTTATATTTTTATTGATCAAGCCAACTAAATTCAACTCAAATACTTCAGCGGCGTCCAGTGCCCTCTTGGCGGCTACTTTGTCTAACTCAATGTTGTCTGCTTCACTCTCTTGCGTTCTTCACTTCGCCGCTGGAAACGACGCGCAGCCGTCCTGCACCAGCGACTTGTTCGGATGCCTGGAGAAGGGAGAGGCTCGTCTGTCCCAAGGCCAAGGTTTCCGGGCTGGCCACCTTCCTGCCTTGCAGCACGTTCGTCCGGCGGCAGCGGAACTTCAGCAGAGACAATACTGTGCCGAATCATGTTGATGCTGATTTTAGCCGAGTGGTAAAAAGGCACACGTTTTGCGTTGTTAAAACAATTTACAGTTTCCAGCAGCCCATCTTTGTGTTAGGTATTTTTACGCAGTATAGGTAAAAGTAGTAAGGACTTATCTCGGTTGCAGTCTTGCGCAGCCTGTATATAGTGAAGCCAGTAATCAGTAACTTCACTCTTCCTTCACCTCGAATACATTTTGGTCAGTGTGAAAATATTACTGAACTTTACTTAACTATACTCATATCTTCACTACGTGATGTACGGCTGGAAGTATTTTTTTTTTATTTGACAACATGTATAAGTAAGAAATAAGATATTTTGGTTCAAATAACTCACGAGTGTATCACCCGTCCTCCTTTCTGCTTTTTCACAATATATGTGCGTTCACACACCATAAAAGTGCAAACAGCCCTTTCGCAAGCTTTCCACAACTTCAATTAAAATTTTCCTGGTTTGCCGCATCAGCTGTGCAGTCATAAAAAAGCGATTCTCATCTGTTGAATTAAAAAGTCTGTGTCCACCATCTTCCCAAACACATAAATAAATATTTTATGACATTCTGTTTCCGCTCCTTTCCAGCTGCCTTTCGAGTTAAAAGAAAAAAAAAAACACTCAAGAATACATAGAAAATACCACTTAAGCACTTTTGCAGGCGATAAGCTCCACTGTGCATCCCGAAATTTAGGGCTTATCCAAAAAAGATTACTAAAAATACAGAGATATTGGCAACTGAGCCTCAGTGATCAGCTTGATTTTACTGAAAGTTGAAGCAACGCTAGTTGCATATGCGTCGGTGTAGCCGACAATGACATCATTCAGGCCACCCAAATTCGGCGAGTCCTGTCCATTGACGTCCATCACAGCTTGGAAGATGGGCGTCACTACATGCAGGTTAGGGCCCGCACCTGTTGAATTAAGGCATAGGAGTGTTCTAACTGTAAAGACAACAGTCGATGACAGCTCAAGAGCGAAGGGAGATGAAAAAGAAAGGTGGAGAGGACGAAGCAAGCGGGACGCTAGAGAGGGCCAGGGGGAAGCCTCCTCTCCTCTCTAGTGCCCCCTAATTCCTCTTCCCCACCCTTCCTTTCTCTCTCCCTTCATTCTTATCCCAGTGGACTCAACACGCTTTTTGCTAGTATTAGTTTTCCACATATTCCACTATATTAGAATCTCCATGGTGAAACATAATAAGCAAATTAAATTTGCATGGGCTTGTTACTCACTCCGCTGGGTATTTGATTTTATATCCTACAGTCGGTAATATTACCAAATTTTTTTTTTAGGGAAATTTATGTTTTATTGCAGGTTCAAGTACTATACTTTGTCTGACTGCACTCCCACTAAGAATGTAGACTGACTCACCAGTTCGTTGTTCATGCGCTCGGAAGAGCGCACACATGTGTCTGGCTTTCTTGACCAACTTTCACCATGCCTCCTGCACCTGCCGTGCACTCCGCGGAAAGCTTATGTCGTTGAAAATATCTTCCCATGCCTGTCTCTTCGTTCACCAGGTAATTGTGCTGCTGAATTTTTCTAGAATTTGTTGTTCTCGTTCTCTAATTGCTCTAATTAATTCCATTTGTTGAGCCAAAGTTATTTTAGGTGTTTGCGTTCGAGAGATGGTTCGCGATGTCGACGCCTGACTCATTTTTGCATTCGGTTGTGATCGTTTGCTATTCTAACTACAATTCAACAAGTAATGTGCTACTAATAAAAAACGATTGCCATAGCAAGATGTAAAAAGTAAAAATATAATTTTTTTTCAGATTCCATGCAAGTAACGGTATGATCTCCTTTATTACGGTTTTCTCAGACGTCTGACTTGCTGCCTGGCCTGTAGGATTTCGCTCATTCAATGAATCCACGGCTGCTATATTTTTTTAATGCGTTTATTTTGTGATATGTATATATATATATATATGTATATATATATATACATATCACAAAATAAACGCTTTTTTTTTTTAAGTGACACGATTGCAGTGTGTAATAGTACTAAATAGGTGCCTCCTGTTATTGAAAAAGAGTTGTAGCAAGAGCGTTGTGTATTGAAAAATACATAAAATTTTAGTTGCTGCGGAAAGGATGCTTGTTGCGGCCCCGTTTGTGTGAAAGTGATACCGATGCTGTCATCTAGGTTTGCTTTTAATGAACATTATGAAACGATTGCTTTAGCGGGTTAACTTGGCTTGATTTTTTTTTTTCGGTTCGTCGATTCAACAGGTGGGGCAAACAATAAAAACCGCGTAAGGCGCAGTAGTCCCAGTGGATTATTTGTAAAAAAGATCACAGTTAAAAATAAGACACACGCGCAGAATAATAATAATAATAAAGAAAGTTTTCGGCGCAACTTGAACCCGGAACTTTCACGCCACGACAAGTCCTGGCGCTCTAACCGTTTGTCTACAGCAAGAAGTTTCTTTTTTTTTTCTTACATTTATTTACAGCATGTTTAAAACAACTATAACTTACATTCTTCTAAACAAGTAATGCGTTACACTATATACAGGTAGAGCGCTACATTTCCGTTTGGTTATATACAAACAATGCGTTACATTATATAAATGCAATGCGTTACCTTTTCGTTACACACAAGTAGTTCGTTTCATTCGCGTTACATTATATATTAAAAGTTTATGAAAACACAACGCTAATCAAAAAAAGGAAGGTGTCAATGATACTTTCTAAATCGACTGGCGCTGTCGTGGATTATATAATATCAGGGGAACGGCTGAGACTTCTTACGACGTCTTTCCATTCATCATTTTCATTACAACGTGCCAATATGCCCTGACCTGCCTGAATGGCAATATTTTTAAAATTTACCCAGGATGGCTTCGCGACACCTGCTTCAATATCCACTTTACGCGTTTTCCACAAACTGTAAAGACTTAGAACTACTACAATGTCTTGAATGGTATCGAGGTGTTCGGCGAACTGTAAGTAGCGAAAGTTTGTCTCTTTCACTTTAAAGTCTTTTTTCAGCGTCCGTTTGAAAACATCCAAAAATAATACAGCGTCGGCACAAAGAATAAAAGCATGGGTAAACGTTTCGGTAACTTTGCAAAGTCTACAATCAGTGCTTCTGTATGTTTCCATCCCGCGTAAGTCGAGCCACTCTTTCACAGTTGTGGTAGGAGAGTGAAATCGGTAAAAGAAAGTTTTACACTTCGGTGGTATCGGTATCAGTTTAACCCTTTTTAAAACATCCGGTTAACAATTTAGTGGAGGCCCATAAGGATAAATACGAAATACGGGATCTGGGAACAATGAAACTAGCAGATTTTTGGTTAGCTTCTTTTTAGTGCACGAGGCCAAAAAGGCTTGGTCAAACCTTGTTCTTAGAAAGTCCAATGTGTCCGCTACTTCCTCATAAAATTTTCTTAAAGTGCATATGGTTGTTGCATCTTCACCTGGTGTTGCCATATATTTTGCCAAGAAGGAATGCTTGCACATCTCTAAAAAAGGATGCTGCTCCTGTGCAAACAATTTCCATCTGGAAATTAGTTGCCAAACAAAAATATGACCTAAACCAAGTCCTCCATCGTGAATTCTTTGAAAGAAGTTTAATCTTCTCATTGGCTCGTATGGTGACCTCCAAGTAAACGTAGCCAATACTCTGTTCAACGCATTGACCGTCGTCCTTGATCAATGTATAACCTGCAGAAGATACATTAGCTTTGACAAGAGGAAAATGTTGCGTACAGCGACTGTTCCAAAAGTAGAAAGATATCTTAAACTTCACACATTGCAGCTGCTTTAACGTTTTTTTTTTTTTGTTACTGTGTCCCACATTGGCTTGGAATTGTCCATTGCACTTAACAGGATTTATAAGAGCTTTGGCTTCGCTATAGACCATTGTATGTCATCAAATGTAGATGGTGTTGATCCCCACTTCCCGCGCCACGAGCCACAACTTTTGTCCTTGTTTACTGATGCACCAGACACGGCACAGTATTTAGAAACGTATAGCATCGCGTTTCTTATGCTGGGCTTGTTGGAACATACCAGCACAAGGTCGTCAGCGTAGGCAAAAAGCTTGATTTCGCAGCTGTGAAGGCGAAAACCTTGAACCTTGTTATCTTTTATGGTGTATCTGCAGAGAAGCTCAAGATAGAGGTAAAAAAGAAGTGGTGACATGGGACAACCTTGTCTAACCGAGCGTTGTACTTGTATGGATTTTGTAAGAGTTCCGTTAACAATAAATATCGTTGAGATTCCAATATAACGAAGTTTGATTCTACGCATGACGTTTTCTCCTACTTGCATATGTGCGAGAACATCGAAGAGAAAGGAGTGTTGAACTTTATCAAAGGCATTAGGCAGATCAAGTTGTAGAATAGCCACTGATTCTCGTGTTCGTTGGCATATCTCTATTATGGACCGTGCTATGTAGAGGTTCGTTCGTATATTCCGCCCTTTGATGGAACAAGTCTGATGGTCTCCAACCAAAAACGATATCACGCTTCGTAAACGCCCGGCCAGTACCCTTGCAAATATTTTATAGTCGCCGTTTAGTAAGCTTATTGGTCGACAATTAACCGTCTACTTGTTGGCTCTTGTCCAGATCTTTAGACTTCGAAAACAGTACTGTGTGTGCTTTTTAAAACGATGGAGGTAAACATTCCTGTCGGTATGATATTCCTTAAAAACGTTTAAGAGTATAGGTGAAAGTTTCTTGCTCCATTTTTTGTAAAAACTGGCTGGTAAACCATCTGGTCCTGGGGCCTTTCCAGTCTTCATTTCTTTTACATTCAGTTCGATTTCAGCCACGTCAATAGGAGAATTTACTCTTAGTCATATCTGGTTCAAGTTTTGGTAGCTCTAATAAGAGAAAGTCCAATTCATTTGAGAGGGTACATAATGTGGTCTCGCAGCAAACAAAGTTTCGTAGGGCCAAACAAAATATCTTCTATTTCCTACTCATCGTTCAGTACGCGACCATTTTCGTTTAATGTCATTACCTGTTTCTTCTTAATATATTCTCTCTCCACTTTCAGGAATATATTTGTTGGTGGGTCTCTTTCTATTAATTGCAAGGTACACGCTCTTACACCATCGCCTTCATAGTGACTTTTATCGTGTTCTTTAATTTGTGTTTTTATATTTTTTACTTCATCCTTGTATTTTCCGGGCTCTTGGCACTCCAAACGGTACAGGTAAAGGATGTTATTGTTCAGACGCCTTTCTCGTATTTTTTTATGATACGCAACAATTGATGATGTTTCTATGGCAATTTTTCTTATCTCGAGTTTAAAAGATTCCCATTTCTGACACCAGCCTTTTTATAAAGTCGTCATTTTCAAGGAGCCTTTCGTTCAGTTTCCAAAGTGACCAAGACGGTTGTTTTCTATTTTTCCTGGAGTGTTTTTATACCTACACGCATTTGCACCATGCAGATCAAAAAAGAATGCGGGGATCACATTGCAGTTACTTAGCGCAGTATTACTTGCCCCAGATATGTATATTCTATCTAAACGTGCATGGAAAGATGTTTGAAAGTGTGTAAAACAGAGTGCGTGGTCTGTTGCTGAATCTATCAGGTCGCAGTCTTGAACCAGCTCTTGGATCTACGATGGTTAGTGATGGAACTTTATCTTTCTTATTTATTACAAAATTGAAGTCCCCAAGCAAAATCACGTTAAATCTTGTGCTGGCGTGAATTCCAGCTTGACAAAAAAGGCTTCCCCACTGCGCTGTATTATTGCATGCACACACAACAATTATGCGCCAGGGCTGATCTTGCAAAATTATGTTAGCTACCATTAGAAGACCACTGTCAGCCCCTTCAAGAATACTACACATCATCATCAGCAGCAGCAGCACCATCGATACCGCCGTGCGGTCGTGTGTATCACTACTGCGTGATGCACGTCAAAGACACCAGGCTATCTTTTGTCTGCACTGACTAAATATCTCATCTACAGCTGGGCGACAAGTCGCCCGTTGAAGCAGACAAAATTCACACAGGCCAATTCTTTTATTTTTTTTTTTATTTTGGAGATTCCTTTGCATTTTTACAGCGAGCGCGTGCTGTCGGTATCGGAAGAAAGGCATCACCCAAAACAAAAAGACGTTGGGGAGTTCTAGTATGCATCTTTTCGTTATCGGGGCGGAGGTATCGGAACGATCTACTAAAACTCTACTATAGGGTACCAAAATCAGAGGTATCAAACCAATATACTAAAACTCTCTATTAAGGCACCCTACGTGGTACCATTTGTAAGCCGACAACAGATTCACAACGGCAAAGACTCCAGGCTGGTTTAGAGATACAGCAAAGAAGTATGGGTAGGTTGGCATCGGGCCCATGGGAATACACCAAATGAGGGAGTACAGGGAGATATGGTTGGGACATCTTTCGAGAGTGGGGAAGCGATCAGTGAAGTAAACTAGACTGGCTGAAATCGAGGATACACGGTGGGCAGCGAAAGTGTACAAGTATATGGAAAGTCAAAACACGAATTGGACAAACCGAACCCGCAAGCTGAGAACTAAATACATTCAACGAGATGGCGCCGATCAGAGCACATCAGTAAAAAAGAGAGTCAAGGAAACAGAGAGGAAATTGTGGGAAGAGAGAATGCAGGGGAAATCAGCTTTAACAATTTACAGGGCACAAAAACAAGAAATATAGAAGGAACAGTTGTATGATAATTCATTGGGGAACTCATTGCTGTTTGAAGCTAGAAGGGGGGGTGCTAAGAACGAAAACATATAGGGCTAAATTCCAGGAAGTAGACACTCTATGCGACATATGCCACCGCGAAAGGGAACCTATAGAACATGTACTTTTAAGGTGCATGGGACTTCGTCCCACCGTGTTGGGGGTGACGACTACGGATTCGGAGGGGGCACTGGGATTTGTAAACATGGATTGACGAATGGAAAGGGAAAGAGTTGCGGTAACCATACTCCGTGTCACCCTACGTCCGAGCGCAGCGGATGCTGCGACCCATCGGGGCCAATCCAAGTCCGTGTGAGTATCACGCGACCTTGGAGAGGGGGCACAGCGACACGCGGAAAGTGTATCACGGGCTGCCTTCACAGAGCGGGATTGGGTGGGATAGCTCGTAGGCGTCCGTTGCGTCCGGACGTGAGGTGAGACGGAGTATAAGAAGAGACTGGAAGATTGGTGGAAAATATCTAAGGAGGAATAAAAATACACAAAACAGGCAATGGAAACACTTTAAAAAGGGGGGGGGGGGGGGGGGGAGAGGGTGTTGTGTTAGAGTAAAATGCATACGAATTAAAAAAACAAAAGAAAAAAGAAGAAGGGATGGCGAAATGTTAGGCTAGGTGGCGCAAGCTGCCGCCCGTTACAAAGGGTATAGTCATTACCATCCACTAGTTATTTCTGTGAAAATGGGGCTTTAAATAAAACGGAGCAAGCAATATACATAAAAATATCAAGCACGGCAACGGTTTGCTAAAGGTCCCTATTATAGAAGATTAAACCGTCACTCAACATTCACACAAACACAGCTTTGCAGTAAGTTGCGGTGATCCGATCGTTGACGTGCTCCGACCGCTTCGGTGGCTGGAACGGCTAGGGCACATGAAGGCTCCCTAGGCTAGGGCATCCTGACGACGTCAGCCCCGCCGCAGCTTTGCTCATCCCGACATAGAGTTATTATAATGTACGCTAGAGGTTCAACTGGCGCTAGTGTCTATGCGACTTCCGTGACGCAAATTGAAGAAGACAGCAACCAGTCTACTTTTGCGGTGCTCCTGTGCATTCCTATGGGAAAACGCGCGTGCATTTTATCTCTTCGCCAGAAAATAACACCGAACACTTTGGTCATTTCGATCGTACCGAATAGTATGTGTCTTAATTAACATTGTAAAAGAGTAATTGCTTTACTTAGCGCATTTTTCTTCATCAGTGAGCAATGTTTAAGTTCGCTACATTTTAGTCCCAAACGTGTGTTCCGCAGTAGGTGTGTAAAAACAAGCGACGATTTAATGCAAAATTACAATCGAAACGAATATGGAGTGCGTTCAAGGCTTGCCAGCATTCCGGTGACGCTTATATATTGATAATATGCCAGTCCTGTAGCCAAATGAAAATGATCCCGTCGTGCATGAGCGGATAAAAACATTCAAAACGTAGAGAATAAAGTCCGTGGGTGTGGTGTTATCGGTCTTCTGCGTATAGCGCGATACTGTCACGTGGTACTGTAACACCTCGATATGACTTGCGGAAAGTGTACCGTGCTCGTCTATCATCATGTGACCGGACATCTATCACCCCTCGATATGACTTGCGGAAAGTGTACCGTGCTTGTCTATTATCATGTGACCGGACCTCTGTATATATTGGATTGCTGGAATAAACTAGGGGCTTTTTTGGGCCTGTCCGTCCTGGCCTGCGGCTGGAAGTCTTCCGTTCATCCCGGTAGCAAACACGAAAGGTGTCTCTTCGTATTGTTTTCTCTGGCGGGGAGTTTTTATCGCGCACTTGTTCTCAAAGATATCCATGCGCGGATGATATTTTGAACGTAGAACAAGCAGCTTCGCTCATGGCAGAAAGAATAAAGCGGTACTCACTTATTTAAAATCGGAATAAACGTGGCCTTCAATTTGTTTTGATCGTACATGCACTGCGAGTTACTGATCCATTGTTAACGCGTAGTTCTTGCCGTCTCCCTTAATTTTCATCCTTCGTTCATTGGGCATGTATATCCCAACATGCCGGAAATCGCCGACGCCGCGTTCGCGCTAACAGTGTCCGACAGTGCACATAAATACACGTACGAAGGTGTTTTAGCAACGTTTTTAGTGCGATGAATTCGAAAGAAAAACGCCGTAACTGACCAATCCTTTCGTCGGCCTGACTCAGAAATGTTCCAAACAACCTAGTGCGTACGAATTATTCGGGATATTTGCTCTTATGATCGAGCCCAAGGAGAAAATGCAGTCACTTTTTCCCATAGAAATGCATTACCGGAAGTCAATTTTCGACTGGTTGCTGTCTGCTTCAATTTGCGTCAGCACACTAGCGCCACTTGAACCTCTAGCGTACATTATAATAACTCTATGCATCCCGAGACAGACTACGTCACGATTGCGCCAGATGTGACGTGTCTCCGCTGGCTGCTCTCCGAGCGCTTGCCAGAGTGGGCCTTTTATAACGATAAATACAGCCATCAGGCTGGAAATACAAACGTGCGATTGTCATTTACGGATACTGTGAATTATATGCAGCCTCTTTCTGAAAACGACGGGTATATTTCAAATTTCGTTGAGGTATCCGTTTAAAAGCCATGCTGGAATTGCAGTATTGACATCAATTAATGTTAGAGGCCAGACCAATATAAGGAATTTGAGGGAAATGTAATGTTTTTTTTTTTAATATTATTATAATTTTTGCGTTTTTTTTTTGCATGATTTTAATATTGCGTCAAAAATGAGCATCGCTAGCCCTGCCCACAATAACATTTGGAGGAGTGACGTCGTCGTTTTAATGATGCCGTCATTATCTCGGCAGCATGTCCTTGGCGAGTGCGCCGACACGTGATAACGTAATCTAAACGACTACGGTCACTCATCTAAGTGTAATTTTGGGCAGGGCTTGAGCTCTTTTTCAGCTAAAATTTTAAATCAGGTGAAAAATCGTGACCACTGATCGATTAACATCTAAAAAAACATCAGCTGTTCGCAAATTCTTTGAATTGGTTTGGACTTTAATAACATGACCCCTAAAACCAATAATTATAAAGTTAAAACATTTAATTATTCAACTTCGCATGACGATTATCCCCTCTATAGTGCTCACCGAGCCAGATAAATTTATGGTGAAGAGGGCATTTGTCTTCCAAATAAAATTGAACACCCTGTATATAAAGGCAGCGTTGCCATTTACGGCTAGAGGAAAAAAAAGTTGCTACAGAGTTAAGTTTAATAGCTTAATACTTCCTTTTTTTGTGAGCAATTCCCTATCTTCAAGTCCTGGAGTGCAAGTTGGCGCTGCTTGCAGCATACAGGTCTATACAGGTCATGCTGCGCACCGGGCTTGAATCGCGGGACCGCTCTTGCCCACGCAATAGCCCCTTTTCAAAATTCCGCGCCAACACTTGCCCGCCATTGCTTGCTGACATAATCTGAGCATGTATTGGACAGGAGGCCTGCGTCAGCGTTCGGCGAAGACTCGAGTCCAATCACGCGCTTCGTGAGCAATGGACGGATGGATGGATATTACACCTTTACACCAGGCGGTAGCTTGCGCCACCTGCCAATTTTGCTTGCTGGAAATTTTCAAGGCCACTTTGACAAGGAGTGGGTTGGAATCGCCACCAAAGGGACGTCGTGAGCGAACCCGCCGAGGTTCGAGTTCCACTTCTTCCAACTTATAACTCCAAGTTCACGAGTTCAAGTAAGACAAACACGTTTTCTGACCGAGGATGGACACGCCATTTTCAAACTAGCGCTGTTGCAGGTGAAGAAAAGCAGGCCAAGCCCCTCCTGCGAAGCCCTACACCCTTTACACTTAGCAGTATAGCAGACCGAATACCGGAAAGGAGGCGAGTCACTCCTTGCCTCGTCTCGCTTTCTCTCCGGTGTCTGCTTTGCTAAGTGGAAAGGGTGGAGGGCTTTGCGGCAGGGTATACCTAAATTATTACAAATTATGTCTGCTTCAAGATTGTGCGATCATCGGTAATCATTCTCTAATAATGTAAGCTGGCTATTGTATAAACAATTTTCTCCTAAACTTTGAATGTATAGAAGCAGACAACACTGATCAAGACGTCAAACTTTTTCAAATTTTGCCAAAGGACTAGTTCGAACCTCGACAAATGTTTGCAGCATCCCTAACCACCAGCATCATGCAGGGATGTCACATGCTAGCCATGTGAAGATCGATGCCTGCATACGCTTCATACCTTGCAGATCAGGTCCCTGTGGATGTACAATGCCAACAGCTCATGTAGGCAGTCTGCTTGTACAGGTGTACAAGCAGACTGCCTACATGTACAGGTGGCAACACCCTCTTACAACTGAAAGGGGATAAAAACTGTCGTCGCAACATGATCTAAATGTGAAGACGAAGAAAAGGATAGCTCTTGAACCATGAATTATATAGTGACCAGTCCTTTGAAATCTGCCATTCTGAACAATGTCTTGGCAGCATGCATTAACATCACCTTGCCTACACCTTATGGCACAGCCCTGTGGAAACACCGGCTAGTTTACACTCAAGTATGTCAACGCAGACAAGTAACTTTTGCAGAAGCATTTGATGAGTGACGGAGAAAAGGGTGCAAACATGTTTCTCGTGGCATTCGGAGGCACCTTCCTGACAAAAGAACACTCAACTGAACATTCCTGAAAAAAGTCCTAGCTTTCTTAAATGGTAATGGCCTTATTGCAGTCTACAGAAGGGTTTTCCACTCCTTCCACAATCTCGAGTAAAAGGCAGAACATATGTAAAGAAAAACAAGCTGAAAATCAAACAGAAATTTGAATCTGTATGCAAGAATAGTTACACTATTTCTTGAAAACTAACCACAACAGGGATTTACTGTAAGGACATTATCATTCAGCTCTTTACGAAAGAAAGCATATTTCTGATTTCCGCTTGGTAAATTCTCGTGCATAGCTCATCTTTCAAAAATAGCGTGGAGCTAGTGTTTTACTGTCCAATTTCCGTTCAGCTCATTGTTTTGGACAATATGACATATGCCACAGTAGCACCGAAGTGCTACTGTGACATATGTCATAGGTTACAAATTTTTATTACGGTTGTGGCAAACCTGTAACAAATGCTTGATCACGTACATGTTTTTGAGGAAAAATGTTGCGGAACACAAATGGCAAGGAACTCTATAGTCAGTTGCAAAATAAGAAACCAGAAGCTCCTTTCGCAAAGCCCTCCACTCTTCTTTCCTTTTTAGCAGAGCGAACGCCGAAGAGGAGAGAAGACTAGTCTCCTCTCCATCTCCAGTGTTTGCACCTTTAAAAAGGAGAAAATGAAGGGCTTTGCAGAAGGAGCTTGTCCTGGTTTTCTAACCTGCAAAAGTCTATAGGCGAACACGCCGCCCTGACGTCACACAGCTGCGGTGGCGCTGCCGACGGCACTGGGCATGCGCAGACGCTTCACTTCACATGAATCTGGTTTCTGCGCACGCGCAGTGCCGCCCACACCTGGGGTGGGTGAACTCGGGCTTATTTGTAAACAGCGTGTCGGTCTATAAGCATGTAATGTTCAAGAGTAAGGAAACCACAAACCACAATTTAATCTTGCATAGGTAGGTGGCGGCACATTATATCCATCTATTTAGTGGATTAATGGAGTAACTCAAAACAAACACTGCAGTTGATATGGGGCAACAGATGTGTTGGCAATAGTAAGACTTGCAAAACTGATTGCACCAATCAGAACATACGAAAATGTATGTTAACAAACCGCTGAAGTTGCAAAAAAGAAATCTGTTTTTGAATAAAATTAGAACATGACACAATTTCAATCAAATTATTTCACGCACAGAGAAAAATGACAATGGATGCAGGTCACTTTGAAGGCAACAGAGTTGTGGGCCTCGGCGGCTTTGGTGGCACAGTTGCTTTGGGCGGCGAATGGGGCTCTTCAGTCGGGACTGCCGGATACTGCAGTCCCCCATCGGAGACCTGGCTGGTGTCCTGGGGCTCTTCTGTGGAGTCGTTCAGAATTTGGCTCAGCTCAGCCTCCAGGTCGTCCATGTCCAAATCGCTGGAGACGGCCGCTGCACCCATGAGACGACTCAGTTCCTGCTGCTCTTCGATTGAACCATGAATCTCTGACACCACGTCATCCACGTCGTCTGCCTCGATGCCACCGTGGGCCACCTTGAGCGCCTGCGCCGCAGTCCTGTAGCCATCATAGACAGCCTCGATGTCTTTCTTCTCAGCAAGGTTCATCTCGAGCGAGTGGATGTTGTCCAGCATCGCGAACTGTTTGTCCAGGACTTGCTGTGCTCTCCGCCTCTTCTTGAGGATGTAGAGCGCCTTGTTCTGAAAGCCCTGCTTTTTCGCGTCCAGCGCCTCGCGGGTACAGCGGTCTATGTCTTGCTGCAAGACTTCGACCTTCTGGTTGAGGTCTTGCTTCGCCTTTTCCAGCTTTAGAAGCGCCCTGTCCTGCTCATTGAGCGGACTGCGGTGGTGAAAGAACTGAACCGCTTTCTTACCGTCCTTTAAGAACACGCGCAGGTGCTTGGAACGCTCCAGGCTGGTGAGGACGTAAGCGAACGACCTCTCGTCCCTGCATATCCCCTGGCAGATCTTCCACACGTCGGAGTAGGTCACGACGTCTTCCACGAATTTCTCGTCTTCGCAGCGTTTGAGGACTTCTTTCTGGAGTTGCTTAATGATGTCCACGTTGACGAAAAGCTCGTCGCAATCGACGGGGGCTTCACCCGCGGCGCCCCATCCCCACATCCAGTTCAGCGGCTTCTTGACCAGCACGTCGAAACCCCACTTGACCCAACCGTCGTTGGCGAAGTACTCGCCCGCAGCACTCAAGTCCCCCGAACGTTTCATGTGGGCAAGTACGGTGTTCAGGCAGGCCGGCTGGGCTCGGTTCCTTTCGAACGCGGACCCGACGTCGAACGCCGAGAACACTGGAGTTCGCGTCTCGCGGCTCCACTGTAGGATGAGAGACACCCAAAAGTCCATCTTGTCCTGCCAGCCTTCCGGGTTTGCTTCTTTGGATCGGAACTCGGAGAAGAGAGCTCGCATACGCACGTCGTCTTTCCAGCAGACTGGCAGGCTGAAGGGACGAGCGTCCATTCCGGCCTCCGTGAAATATCGAGGGTGGTATTTTCTCTACGTACCCTGAAAAGAACGTGAAATCAACGCACTCAAACAAAAGCCACGAGCACTACGCACAATAACGAACGCTTCATGAGCGTGCACGACAGTTCGAATAACTGCCACAGGGTGGCAGCACCAATCAGGCGAGTATTGAGTGCTCCCTGGTGAGGCTTTAGGGAACTGCACAAATCGTTTTATTCCTAGTTTCGAAATCAGATATCTTGTGTCGTGTATTTTAGACGAAATTTACCTGGAGCGTCGGCTCGATACCTAGCACCATTTAGCATTTAACTTAGTGAACAATATTATAGTGTAGTGAAAACACAATAATATACCGCTTTACAATCTTAACCTTGTGATTAGGGGAGATTTAGTTAAATCTATTAACAATTTACTACACGCCGTATCGACACGTTTGCGTTTGTCTTTTCAAGCAACGTCAAATGCGCCAGTGGACGATGCCCGTGTATCGAGCGGACCTTGAAAGCAAATTGCCACTGACCGCATTCAAATTTAGCCGTCTTTTTAGCGATCCCACATTTTCCGGGATATTCAGTTTTTGGCAAAATAAAAGAGGAATAACTTAATATAAAGTATGAAGTTTCGTTGAGCGTATCTAGTACTTCAATATATCGGGCGTAATGTGCTGCGTCACACCTCCAAGCAAAAAAAAAAGAGAAAAAAAAAGTGCTTTTTGCACTCCCGAAGTAAACTACTCGACGCTGAAAGTCAAGAATGTACCCGATTATGGCTTCAGCGTTTGGGAAATGATGTCAAAGCTTAGAACTCCACGTGATCTGTATATTCCCAATTTAAAAACTGTTTCTAAGAAATTCTGTTAGAAGCTCTTGGACAGCCTAAGGAGAGGAAAAGTATCCTTTCCTTCAATTCCTGTCCAAGGTGGCAGGGCGGAAATAAATGACGATTTCTTCATTAAGCGTAGAAATTATTCATTTTTTACAACCAGATGTGTTGCTAAACATGGAAGATTGATCAATTCGTCCGATCACTGATAACAATGTGGAAACAAAATAATTATTCTAAATCTAAGGTACAGTTTAATTAACAACGTTTCATTGCTGAAATCTCCGCCACACTAGAACAAAAACAGCCTGATTTATTTTGGTTAAGTAAAATTTTTCTTTGATTTTTCTTTCGCGTTTTGATTTAATTGCAACAGGACATTCATTTTCTAGTGTTTGTTGCCTTTGCGTTTAGGTTTTGTTGCAGGAGGATGTGACGTAGCTCACGAACGAAGTGGAGGGTAGAAGTCGAGCCCAACGCTCCGATTTGCTCAAAAGAGCACTTCTTTTTGCTCGTGTTCAGCCTTGGATAAACCGTTCTTGCTTCATTATTTTTGGATTTAAATCCGAAGGTATGAAATAGTAAACAAACGGTAAATAAAACAATTTCCGGGTTTACTTTTGCGTGAGTGGTTTGAATAAAATCGTCACAGTAAAAACTGGTAAAACCATAAAAACGATCTTGAACTTTTTATTTAAAGTATGCTTTCCGTCTTCCTAGGGACCTGGCATGCAATATGCTCAATATTTTTATATGGTTCTTTAAAGCTCATTAGTTCGTATAAAATAAATCAACGAATCCGAAACTGACGTTCGGCGTCGATTTGAACGTTTACAACTAAACCTGTCTTCTGAACTGAGAGCAGGAAACTGAGCCAAAAACAGTAAATAAATTTCCCCGAAACTTTTTGAAGTAATTTTTAATTGTAGAGTTACGATGTAGCAGAAGTAATACGAAGTAATTGCGTTGTGTGTATCAGGCACGTAGCCAGGATTTTGATTTGGGCTGGGAGGGGGGGGGGGGGGGGGGGGGGCTGGCACGTCAAAATGCTTTATGAGGGGGAGGGGGGGGGGGACAGTATGCCCCAGCAAAATGGAAAATTTCGGAGGGGGGGAAGCCCCTGGCCCCATGGGCCTGCCCCCTGGCTACGTGCCTGGTGTGTATGTTTGTACAGCCGGAAGTCAGCCCCAGTGGGCGTTTGGTGTCTCAGCTGTAGATGAGCAGGCTGGGATCTTTAACGTGGACCACGCGGTAGTGATACATGACCGCGCACCGGTACGATGCACATCTTTAATTCACGACATCTCGTCACGACCAAATACAGTGCATGCTTTTTCGAATATGTGACTTTGCTTAAAGGGGCCCTGCAAGGACTTTTTTACTGGTTTTTAATTTGCACCGAACCTGAGCGCACTGAACGTAGTAACTTAGTGAAACTTTTCTTTTCTTGAAATTCGCTTTATTTTAAAAGTTATCGGCGAATTAAAATTACAAAAACAAGCAAAAAATAACCTCCCTATGACGTCCTTGGTTGCTTGAGTGGCTGTGAACTAGAGGAGGGGTAGTGAGCTCATCGAGCGATCACGGCTGCCGCACTCCGTGTCGACGGCACGAGAGCGCGCGACTGAAGCATGTTCTGGATAGGCTGTATGCAGCGGGTGGCCAGAGCGGCTCTCATTGCATTTGCTGCGCGATTAAACACTAATTCGGCATGACACTTCATTGGCCACAAACGACAGTAAACACGGGGTAAAGATCAGTTCAGAATGGGAGCCACTTCGCGCTGCCATACTGCGAAACGGCCAAACCGCAAGACAAAGCTTCTCGCCGAAGGCCCTCGGAACGCTCGAAGCCGGTCGGATCCTCCTGTCCATACGACCGCAGCGCCGCCGCGTACATCCGGGACCTTTCCGAGTCGGCGCCTGATCCCACTACTCCTTTCCAGGGGTGTCGCGAACTTTTGTCGAACCAAATTTTTGGGTCGAACTTTCGGGGTTCGACTGGGTCAAGCCGGTTCGACGACCTTCGAACTTTTGACCAGATTCGACCGGTTCGACTATGTGGACAGTGTGGCCAGACCTTGATACAAGCATGTCTAGGTTTGAAAAAAAAAAACTTTTTATGAAAAGTTTTTTTGTTTGTTTTATAAACAGTTGCAATTCAAAAAAAACAATTCTTATCACTGAAGAGGTTAATAAATTAATTTTTTGTACTGTATTAACTGAAAAAAACCAATCAGCGCTGCCCTTAATTCATCCCCTAGCCATCACCATCCAATCCGAAGCCAACTGGTCAGCCGGTCGCGCATGCGCGCACGAGTCGAACCTCAATACAAGGTTCGTCGAATTTTCCACTAGAAGTTCGAAAAAGTCGAACTTCGTCGAACTTCGCCGAACTCGACCTCGGCCGGTTCGCGACACCCCTACTCCTTTCTAGTATGTGCCGCCTTTTCCACCGCTTGGTGGCGGGTATGTCGACGGGTCATTTCTTGTTTCCGTACTTTATAAACTGCATTCGTTTCTTTTCTGATCTAAAATACTGAACAAAAAATACTTTTATAAATAATTGAAACGGTTCGCGCCACTTATATTTTGCATTTCGACTAAAAAGGAGCTTTTAGCGGTTAAACCAGCTGAACTACGAAATTAGGGAGAAAGGAGTAAAGACAAGTGATCGCTGCAGCACATCGACTAAGTACGAATAAGTGCGTCCAATGCGAGTTTATAACATACCACTGTCATGTGGGCGTGTGTATATTGGACAAACGGGAAGGTGCGTGAACGATCGAGCACGTGAGCATGCAGCAAACATAAGAGCCCTAACAGGGCCGGGGCATTTAGCCGCTCATTGTCGAGCATGCACGTGGGAGGCCAAGCTCGAACTGGCTACCATATTAGCTCACCACAAAGACCAGCTCGCCCGTGAAATACTTGAGGCCTTGGCCATAGAAGATAAAGAAAACTGCGTAAGTTCACCATCTATTGCGCTACAGGAAAGCGAAAAAAGATTCCTCCGGAAAACCAGTATCCGAGATGGAGCAGAAAAATCAAGTAGGAAGAAGAGAAGGTAGCCACAACGCCAGTAGACAAAGAGAGGAAAACGAAGAATCTTTATTAAAGGGGCGGTGCAACGATTTTATGATTAAAATAATTTGCATCTCGTCATTTTTACGTTGTTTATCGTGTCCCGGAGAATAGAGAAAACACTTTCTTCAATAAAAATGTCGCGATTCCGCTGCTTAATCGGAAAGCAAAGGTCGAGCTTTTCCCCCCGCCTGCAGCCCCAAGTGGCAGCCGAAGGAACTACGGCGGAAAGATTACGTGACCTCGCTCGGCTCTAAGCCGCAGCATAACGCCCGCTAATGCACGCAGAGAGAGGGAGGGGAAGCGTCCTCCGGGATAGCACAAGGGAAGCTACACGGCACTCCGAATGACGTCACTGGGAGTGCGACCAGGTGTGACCCTGAAGGCTGGGAGTGAGTTGAGGGGTGCCCGAAATACCAATCTTTATCTTTTTTTTACGCAAAAACTAGGACACGCAGGCGAAATCGGTTTTCTGTTCTTTACTTCAGAAGTGCCTGGGGGCAACTTCCAGAAATCTTTGACCGAAGTCCGAAAATCATTGCACCGCCCCTTTAAATAGTTGGTAGTCCAGCGATCACTTGTGTTTACTCCTTTCTCCCTTATTTCGTAGTTCAGCTGGTTTAACCGTTATAATATGTACCACCAACCAGCTCAGCTTCTACCCCCTTGCAAGCTTTTAGCGGCTCTGACCAGTAGTAAGGTCAGGACCAAAGACGTCACAATTTGCGCGCTTTTGGTACCGCGGGTCGCCCTCGTCGGTGGAGGAGGTTTCCGCATCTTCCGGTTAAAATATGACTCGCTGATATTTAGTTACTCTCTCCGTGCCCGCTGGCTTGCCCGAACCACAAGAGACGTGGAAACCGCAAAAAAGGTAGACGCTTAAATATGATTGCAGGGCCCCTTTAAATGTATGGTGTTGTTTACCCATACGGAGAGACTTCCGGGGAACGTTTTTTTGGGGGCAACCAACGTTTCAGAGTTTGTGCGCAGGTAAACAAAGCAAGAAGAATAACCGTAGTGGTACGATTGCCCTGTGCCATCGCCTCAATGTCCCAGGCATAAAAAAAAAGAATCTAAAACGCAAACAAAAAAAAAAAAAACAAAAAAAAAAGTTAATGCTGTTTTTTGCGTATTTTTCCTGGAGAATCTAAATAACAATTTCAATTTTATTTCGTCTGCGCGAAAAAACAGACAACGGGGAACGAGCCCCCCCCCCCCCCCCCCCCCCCCCCCCCCCCGTTTTTTCGGCAGGGGCATGCAGACATTGGCAAAGATAGATGTAAATACGACAAAAACAGTACTTTCACCCGAAGAAATATGCAAAAAATAACACAATCCCTACAGGTATAAATATACAAAGCACTCCCTTTCCGAAATTCAGTCTGGCCACTTTGATCACTATCATCATCTGTGGAACGGCATCTGTGCCATACGAATGGCGGCCTTCTAGTGACTGATAAAGGAAGACGTTGAAGATGCTCCTAAGCGGATATTGCGAGGCCTGTACGTTCGGGGGTCAGTACGAAGCGAAGTAGGGCTGGAACACAAGAGCTACGTAAGCGTTGATTTCTAATTGCTCAGATTCAGTCAATCTGTCGTGGCACACAATCGGCTTTAAAGCACTTTGGTGTATAGAACTTTCTCGAGGCATCTCAGTGGGTTGGAGCTTTGTTCTGAATGCACGTTCTTGGTCACCATCGACCTGAAGGTGATCGAGAAAGAACTCACACTGAACAATTCCTCGCGTGCCGTCGACTTGCGAAAGTGACGGTGCCGATACAAGTTCATTTCCGCCATTGATAGGGCAAAACCTAAACTGCTTTACGAACCACCAGATGGCACTGAATTTCTGAAAGGGTCTATTGCTATGATAAAATATATTTTCAGGGAAAGAAACAGGCATACAAAAATCACGCAATCTGATGAAGAAAATATTAGAAATAAGGCACTGATTTTTACGGTAGTGAAAGATGCAGTAGGATGAATGGTTCAAATAAACAAATTTTTGACGGAACCTGGTATGAATGCTTCTAAAGTAGTGTTTATTTTTACTAGGTTATTTAACAGCAATGGGATATGGTGCCTTAACATTTGGGTTCCGTAATTCCTTCCACTCAATGGTTCTCTTTAAACATCTCAAATTACGAAAAGGCGTAGTAATTTGTGTTTCGTGCTAAATCTGCTACATGGTTGATTAGGAAACTGCTCGCTTCGCCGCCTGTTGTCTATCTTAAAAATATTGTATAATCATAAAGATTGGTCCACTGAACGAGATGCAATGTATTAAAAAGGAACTATGTATGGGTGTCACATGGAACAGTGCTACTCCTTCTTTTTAAGCACATTAAACTTGGTTGTTAGTTGCAGTAGTGGCTCCCCACAGAAGATGGCTATAATTGTAATGTGAAACCAGCGGATAATTGTAAATGACTAGTTTAATTTTTGTTGGCAAGTCAAAGCGAAACTTTGTTAATAATTCCAACAGCTTTAAAAATTTTGGAAATTAAATTTTTGATATAAAATCTCATGGCTAATTTTCCTGGAATATTACACCGAGTGTTTTGGCACTGGGAAAATACTCGCTAATAGAGGGCCCTAGTATAAGACTGTAATTAAAAGCAATAGAATTATTATATAGTTTTGAGAAGTATGGCCTTTGTTTTAGAAATGTTAATTTCTAGTGAATGTTGCTCCATTTATAAAGTTTCCTCAAAGCGTCATTCGCATGTAGAGCGAGGTTTTCTTCGTCGTCTGCGGAAACAAACAGCTGCTAGTATCATTTGCATCCATTACATACGCCGCCTCTGTGCCAATTCTTACGATGTCGTTAACAGTGATGTGATTGGCTCAAGCCGTTTTGGAGCACCTTTCGGAGCAGCCAAAACAGTGTTTTGGAGCAGCAAAAGTGGCCTTTGGAGCAACCAAAACAGTGTTTTGGAGCAGCAAAAGTGGCTTTTGGAGCTGCCAAAACAGTGTTTCGGAGCAGCAAAAGTGGCTTTCGGGGCAGATATGTTAATAAAAACAAAAATATTTGTTTTAAATGCTGGACACGCGAAGGGCATCTTGCTCGCAGAAATAAACCAATTATGGTCAAGTTCGGCCACCTGGGAGTCTTTCAAGATGTAACTGAATTGACAATGACATGACACATCCTGCAATGCTTCAATTAAATGTACCCACTGTAGATAGATAAGAACCAAACTGCACATATTATAATTTATTTGAAAATGACCAGCCTAGTAGTAAATATCACAGCATTAATTAGGTTGACTAGTTATATATTATAATAAATGGAAGCAGTCTCCGACTGATGAAACACATAACTGCTGTAGTGCAATGCGAAATTGTACACAAGAAAAAGGTGCATGACTAGAGGGTACTTTTCTTGTTGCTTTTCGAAACATTCTGCAAGGCTGGTGCAAGCTTTGCTTTAGCTTAGGCTAGTAATAAATGTCCACATTCAATGTCTCCAAAGAGACATTAAGACATCCCACAAGTGTACAGTGCTGTAGGCGTTGCCGAGCGATTCCGGAAAACCGCTTGCCACCGTTTTACTGATTCCCGACGTGCCAGATTTTCGTCAAAAGTAATTAAACGTAAAACAATGGATTGTAAGCGTCCCGGCTGGTGCCTCTGTCGTGCAATCATGTTTGCATGCACGTGAGGGCAACTCCGGCAGGCTTGCAGGTGCACGTGCTTCGTCGCGCGAGCGAACTGGCTGTTCGATCGAAACCGAAACCATGCTTCTCCGCTCCGTCGCCAACTGGTTGCTAAAAGTGTATGTAAAATGTAACTGCCCAGCATGCGACAAAAAAGAGTCCAGCGCCGCGTGCTTGCAAGGCCGGCAGGCGAGGAACAAGCTAAAGACAGAAAAAAAGAACCTCAGCGCATCGATGCAAGACATCGCGAGGCAGGGTGAAAAAGTTCTTGGGGCGCTTTGTGCAACGACTGAACTTGAGACAAACAAGAGCGCTGCGGGTTCAGCGTGCAGACATTGCCCTTAACTTTAGCTCACTTCTCTTCAATTTTTTTTCGCGACAAATTTTTCACGTACTCTTTCGGAATAAAGCCCACCAAAAGAAACCTAGGTAATGAATACTTCGACACAGGAGTCTTTGAGTTAGAGAGGGATTTTTGTAGCAGCATATGTTTTAAACAAGAAGAGGAATGTTGATGAACATGCGGCGGTCCTTATGTTTCAGTTTAGGAAGCTCCATATCTTCAGCGTCGTGCGGCCGTTGCTTTTAGGAGCGAGAGCTTCAGCTAAAAAGGTAACTCCCGCCGCGCAGAAACATAGTTTCGTTTCACAGCGTCACGTAATGGCTGGTATCGAGCACGCTAGCGTCGCAGCATACACACACGCCGGCATCTATCGTTGAAACAAAATGAAAAAAAAAAAAAGACGCGAGACGAGACGACGAGAGCGCGAAAGAGACGGCATGGTGGACGGAAAAAAAACATGCAAGGCCAGATGGACGATTGATGCAGGGTATTTTATGTCGGGTGGCCGCTTGCGCCACCTAGCCGACACATGCTCAATTACGGTACTTAACTTAGTTTCGATTTTGAAAGGCGACCAAAATCTGCCCTTTGGTGCAGGCTTGGCGCAGATTACCCATATTTTGGAAAAATGTAGCAGGATGTAGCAGGGTTAGCCCCTTGGCGCAGTTTGGCGCAATTGGCGCAGCAATCACATCACTGCGTTAATATAAATATTAAAAAGCAAAGGTACCAGTGTGCTCCCCCCGGGTACACCAGCAGTTAATGGTCGTACACTTGAATACTGGGTATTGATAACACACTGTTCGCGAAATTGTAAGTAGGAAGCTGCTAATTCAAGTGTTATACCACAGACGCCATAGAATTCGTCCTCAAAACAACACTAAACGCGGAAAAAAAAATCGAAAAACATGCAGCCGCTTCCCGCCGCCGCCATCACGTCACTGGTTGGTCGAGCCGTGGAGTCTTAAAATGACCAGGCGTGATTCGAATTGCATCTTTCGCGCAACGATCAACTGGCAATCCTTACCTCGTTTCGTCTCCGCTTCGCGTAAGCTTCTCGGATTCGCTGAGGTGCCTGCATCTTCCGTAGAAAGATGCTCGGAACTGCTGGACCAGAAATCATTTACCGAAGATAAGCCTCTTCTCCTTCCACACCCGTTAGTTCCGAGACATGTTACTAAAGGGCGTGGAAGAAGATCTTTAGTAAATGGTTGCTATAATCGCGGTCAGCTTTCTGTGGCAATGCAGTCAATGCTAGGGGAGAGGGTGCACCAACCGCTGTACACGCGCTTTCCTCCTCTCTTCGGATTGCCACAGAAAGTTGATCGCGAGTATAATCCCACAGAGCAGTGTGTTTGTCCACTTTTCACTCTCTCTTCATGTGTTTTCCTACGTTCAGCTGGCATCTTTCAGAAGCATGAATAAGCAACTAGCTCAGTATCGACGATGAACGACCACTGGCTCTGCGAGCCTAGGAGCTCGCGCGAGGAACCTTTCGTGACGTCATATTTTCCCTTCTCCAAACTTCAAACTTTAAAGGCACCTGTTTAGGTAATATGGGCATAAAATAGCCTACTTTTTATGATATTTGTGAAACTTGAAGTCGGATTGAAAATAATCGAGTGTTTTTAATCAAATTCAAAACCGCTTCAGCTTATCTTTAAATGATCCGTGACCTGGGTGGGTCATTTTGCACCCTGGAGTGGTCGTAATGCCGCCAGAAAGGTGTGGGATGCGGCAGGCCTTTCCTCGCCAAGTCTACGCAGGTGCCTATGGCCGTTGGAAATCTCTGTTTCAACGGGGGCTCTCACGAAGGTGAATGGGTTCAATGCAAGCGAACGCCGACTTTATGTTCATGCAGTGCTGAGATGCACTAGTTCGTCAACGGGGCAATCTAAATCGAAAGCCTGCCATTCCTCACTAAGGCCAAAAAGGTCCCATAATGCAACGCGCGCAGTGTCGCATACAGGGGTTTTTGGAAGTAATATATTTAAGAAGAAACACATAAAAAAATGCGATGCATGCATACAACAAAACATTTCGACACATACCGGCCCTTTCAGCAGTAATTGAATTTTTATATATAGAAAGGGTACTATAAGAATATTTGCATAAAAGAGAAGACGAACATGAGAATTCAACTTAACTATACTTAAGCAGCGTCATGTTTACGGCGGCAACAAAATACTCGTGATCACTGGTGGAGGCAATTTCCTTTTGAAGGATCTTTAGTCCGAAATGGCCAGGAGAAAAGGTGAAATTTTGAACATGTTAGTTCGTGCGTATATGGGGTCAATTAAAAAAAAGTGATATAAACAATATGGCTGGCAAAAATATTAAAAGTTGAAGATCTATAGTAGAGTTTGTAAATAAATGATAGGCGTGCAAGATTCCTTCTGGTATGAAGAGGTGATAAGTCGATGATGCTTTATATTGGTTACACTGGTAGGGCGGGAATAGTCACGAACTATGAACTCAGCGATTTTGTTTTGGAGGGATTTTGTAATATTATCTTTCATATATGATTGGTGAGGATGCCAAATGATAGATGCATACTCCAGTTAGGATATGTCACATGAGCAGTGTGGGCACTAAGTTTTGTTTTTGCGTTTGCTTGGAAGAGAGTTTGGTTGAAGAAGCAAAGAATTTTCCACGCTTTGTTGGCAATATATTTAATGTGAGTGTTCCAGGTAAGATCAGAGGATAGGCGCCATGATATTTAAACACATTTTCGATAGGATAATTACCGATTAAGTATGTCTGCGTAGCGGATTGTCGTATTGTGGTGAATGTTATAGCTTTGGTTTTGCTAGTATTTATTTTCATCAACCACGTTGCGCACCCGTCTGGGATAATACGCCAGTCATCCTGCGAAATGTTATAAACCATAGGGCGTAGTGTTGGACGATAAATGACACAGTCATCTGCGAACAGACGAGTGCGAGAATGGCTGTTAGAATGAAGATCATCGATAAATATCAGAATGAGCACAGGACCAAGTACCGACCCTTGCGGGACACTGGACGTTACAGGAGGGGAGGAGGAAATATCTTGAGCAATTACAACAGACTGGTGTCGGTAAGTTAACAAGTTTTGTGACCCATTTAACCAAGTGGATAAGTTACATTTTGTCAGCTTATATATTAGCCGGCAATGAAGAATGCAAACAAAAACATTAGAAAAAAAAAGATAGCATTAAAGGGCCTCTGACACGCCAAAAAAAATTGTTTTTTTTTTCATACTGGGCGTTTAAATGGCATGTCAGGACATTACAAAAAAATTTTTCACTATAGAGGTGCGTAGTTTTTTTTTTATAAAAATAGAAATACGAGGCCCAATTCAAAGTTCCCGCCAGTGCACTGTGACGTAACGGTGTACCGCAAGGTGTCGGGGCGGTCAGAAGGGAGGCATCGACCTACGTCACTAAAAGTAAGTTCGCCGGAAGTCACGTGAGTTTCACTCCTCGTACTCTCCGCGACCGTGCCTAAGACTTTTTTTTATTTATTTTTTATTCTGCTTTTCGCACGAGCGATCGTAGAAAACGAAGTTTCAGTTCCACTAGCTCTTTATCGCTGCACCGTTGGTTAGTTTGCGTGCTGTAAAAGTTGAGAACGAAGAGTCAGTAAGGTCAATGATGAAAGCGTTGCGAGTACAAGCCAGTGTACGAGTGTATGCGATCAGTCCGATGATACAGAGCTATACTGTGCACAAAAGAAGCTATCAAGTCTTGCAAAAAAAATTTTAAAACGCTCGCAGAAATTAGGATTGCTTGCGTACGACACGCCCAATCGCATTGCTGAAGGTTCGGACACCGAGGTTGTCGAATCATCGTATACTTTCCAGGCTGAAGATGCCTGCCGTCCCTCGGAAATGCATGCAGTGTGATATCTTCTTCAGTTGCTGAAATACCAGGGCAGTCCCTCACACAGCACCTTCTAGGCATTGTAGTTGATCACGTCAATTCACTGACTCCTCTTCTTCTACCTTTACAGCAACATTAAGCGATGAAAAGCAGATAAAGGAAACCTTGTCTGCTTGGGTCGCTCGTGGAGGTGCGGAGAACAACAAAAATATTTAAAAACTATTACACGCGCTCGCGGTAAGCACGAGGAGGGATACAACTCACGTGACTTCCGCCGATGCCTCCCTTCTGACCGCCCCGACACCTTGCGGTACACTGTTACGTGACAGTGCGCTGGCGGGAACTTTGAATTGGGCCTCGTATTTCTATTTTTATAAAAAAAAAAAAAAAAAAAAAAAAAAACTACGCACCTCTATAGTGAAACAATTTTTTTGTAATGCCCTGACATGCCATGCAACGCTTAGCAGTCAGAGGCCCTTTAATGGAACAAACGAAGTTCTGTGCGTTTACGTTAGCGTTGAAGGCTCCACCCTGCGTATGCGCGCCGTCGCCTTTCGACGATCCGAGAAGCAGTTTGGGGCTCCGCAAACGCTAAGTTTGAAAGACGCAACGCAAACGCGCAGTGGTTGCGCTTGCTCGTATGCGCAATACTAAAACTAATTCCGCGACAACCGCCACGTCGTGACTTTATGGCGTTGTTGTAAATCTGGCGCACGAGATCGCGCCTTTGAGAGTGCTTTCACAGGAGGAGGGCTCGCACTGGAAAGGCATGCCTGGAAGCGACGAGTATGGGCTATCTCGAGCTCCTTGGAAGTCACACCTCATGAGCTCCTAGGTTTTGCAGGCTTCCCTCTGCGATCGGTCATTATTATTATTATTTTTTCTTTTTGCACAGCGCCGCCAGGCTCAATCGAAACTGGCTGGGACGAAGTGTGGACGGCGCTATCGGTTTTAGTCTGACAGCGAGCGAAACTCGAGGAGTGAGGTTGTGGGGTTGATTCAACATTGTGCAATAATGTGTTTAGATGGGCCGGTTGGTAGATTGCAAAAGTTATAAAGCGCCGAAAAAAAAAAACAAAAAAAAACAGGGACCAAGACACGAAGAAAACAACGACACTGGGCGCTGTCGTTGTTTTCTTCGTGTCTCGGTCCGTGTTTTTTCGGCGCTTTATACCCTTTGCCGTTGATTCGACAGCCGTCGTTCGTGCAGAGACGTTCCGCCCGGCTTGCACTGACGTCAGATCAGAAGCCATTGTGATGACCTTTCGGCAAGAACAACTCGGAATGACCACCAGCAGGACACGATGACGCCACATGCAAGCCATGCATTGGAGGGGACTTTACAGCTTCTCACATGATGTCGGAAGCGGTGACGATCACTTGGGGAGAAGATTTGGCGTTTCCTCCCGTTCTGAAAAGGGAGATCAGGGGACTCATCCGGAGGCCGCGACAGGGTTTGGACGTGTAGGCGGTGTCCCCTCCGACGCTTCCCCTACCTCGGCTATCGGGACCCCATAACTTGTCGACGCGAGCTGCAATTTAGACGGGGGCTGTTGTAGCTCTCTCTGGGAGTGTCGATGCACCAACGCGTGGCTTTGGCGTCACGCTGCTACGGTGGCGCTGCTGTACGGGCGCGGCGCATGCGTAGACACTTCACGCGAACCTGGTTTCTGCCCATGCGCAGCGCCCACTCCTGTGTGGGCAAATGTGCACTTGTTTGTAAACTAAGTGTTAATCTAACCCCCGCCCCCCTTCCCCCGTGCTCACCCGTGCTCCCACAGGACCCCGAAGAGAAGGTATTTTCTGTCCTGATGAGCTCCTGGTAAAGAGGGGGGAGGGGGGTTTCCCGAAACCTCTGTGGTACGTTTTTTTTTTTTTTTTGGCATGCCGGTCGTTTTATTGAAACGACCGGCGTTTATTGTAGTCTTGAGGCTTACTGATTGGAGATCGCTGCTGCTGTTGTAGAACCATTTCTTTAGTACTACCTGAGGACATCAGTTGGTAGCACAGTTTTGCCACAAGGTCAGCCAACCAAGCCTTTAGACGAACGCGAGGCTTCATGAGCTTGCAACAGATTGCGAGTTTACTCATTAAAGCAAGGAAGCCCCAGTGTTCGTAAGAATAATTGTCAGAATTTATTGCTGCTGTTGTTGTTCGAAGGTGTCCAAGCAAATTCTTGATCTTCGTCAGTGCAACACTCACACGCAAACTGGTAAAAAAAAAAAAAAAAAAAAAAAAAGAGAACACCAAAGACGTTGAAGACTTTGCTGGCAAGTTCTTAAGAATCGTCGATGCGAACTCCTGTGCGACGCTCTCTTCCTCTCTCAAAGAGGAGGCCCGTCAGTCCATGGGCACACGAAAACGTTCACACGCACACCACGAGCTCGGAAACACAAAAGGCAAAACACGACTCTGGCGCGCACTAAGAATTGCCACGAAATCTAATTTCTGGTGGCCTTAACGAGGTTCGCCACCTTGGCTAATTTTCTCGCGATATTGATAGCAGCACTCACAATCGCGCGAGTCCCTGATATGTCAACGTCGAAGCGCACAGGCTGAGACACCCAAGCTGTGCCATGCCCAGAGCCCGATGTCGTCGAGTTATCTTCAATATTGACCGTGAATGTAAAATTTAAAAATAAAACAAATAAAATAAAAATCTCAATGAAGTTGATTGAAAAAAAAAAGTACCTGCAGCTCCATTTGTATACACCGAGGGAACCGTTATATGGAGAACTGTCGTGTATTTTCGAAGCGTCGCCCAGTCGTTATATTTTTGCCTATTTTTTTTCTTCTTGTGACAATACGGAGGATGCGCAGACGCTCAGATTGGACATAAAAGGGAGTCGAGTGGGGGATTCCTAGTAATTCCTAGCGCGCTGACACGCGACGCTTTCGAACAGGCGCAGTTCATGCCCTGTGCAGGCGTTTGGCAAGCGGCCAACTCTACTGCCCTCCGCGTCCCTCCGAAGGAACGCTTCATACAACACACTCTAGGCTAACTTAAACAAAAAAAAAAAAAAATCTGGTTGCGCTTACGAGTTTGAACTCTTTCGTGCCTCTAACTTCGTTTGCATAGCTGTCAAAACGAGGCACGTGCCGCATCTGAGACTTATAGGAGACGCTTAGTTTCTTCCATAAACACTTACATGCACACGACGAAACCACGCGCTTGTTTACGAAAACGAGCCTCACACTATACCTGATATGCGTTTTCTCAACTTCACCACGTAAGCTATACCTCACTTTTCGTTTGCGGCTGGCAGCGCAAACCCCATTCGTTTGGACAACCCCGAGCGATGCCATCGTAGAATACTCGCTCGTGCCGCCTTGGAAAGGCGCGACCTCGTAGCTGATATGTACACATTGAGTCGGATGATTTCGGCCGACGGGGCGAATGAAAAGTTGCCCGAAATAAATAGCACTACGGCGAAGCGTGCGCAAACACCCGGGCTAGCTCAATGTGAGCAGTGGCGGTGTCGGTCTTGCATTCGAGCAGCTTCTTGTTCAGAGTAAAAAAAACACGCATTTTGACCCTTAAAAAAGTTTTATCGCAAAGCAGTTATTTATAAAAAAGTAAAAGATAATTCTCTGGCACGATTTGAAGATGGCGACACCCCCCGCTGCCCCGTTTACGGGGACAGCGGTGTTTTCTTTTCACTTTGTCTCTTGGTTTCGTTTCTGAGAAGCAGCAGGAAGCGCCGATGACTATCTCTCCCGCTAATTCAAGAATCCCAGCGATTAGAGCTAGCGGCCTCGGCGGCACATCAACCCGTGGGCGTGGTTGACTCACCAAACCGGAAAGTGCGGCAACCTGTTTCAAATGACGTTTCCTGATTTGAACGAACGGTGGATTGTAAGCGTGGTGTGGCCAGCACTCTACACAGATGGGGGCCTCGGTTATCCGAATCAAAATGCCAGCCGTGCAACGATTCAAGGCTCTTCGCATCTGTATCATGCTGCTAAGGCATCGACTATCCACGAAACGGCAACACAATAGTCGCGTCAGCACGCTTTAGACATTCGTCAGAACGCCTCGAGGGTAGACCGGCAACTAGGCAGGCATAATGTACGTTGCTCTACCTTGATAAAGAGGGGACTGTAATCAAGCGGACTAATTGCCTTCTGATGTCGCGAAGAGCCACGCTTTCCAACAGCGAAATGACGCCGAACAGACAAAAGGTCAGCTACTTCAGATACAAACTGTGAAATGCAGGAAACAGACCGGTAATGGTCAGTTTACTACTAGGTATGCATTCTCCACCTTAGGAAAGCCAGTGCACCAGAAGCGTATAGTGACACACTTCATAAGCCCGCGTGAAATCGAAGGGGACATCGTGTTTCGGACCCAGCGACGATGAACTGACGTCCAGGCGAGGCCGTCTAGCTGAGCAAAGCCAGGGACGGGCAGTGGCACAGAGAAGACTACGAGGAAGAAAAGAGGCGGGAAGGGCCCCGTTAGCCTCGGACCGGCCGACTTCTCTCCGGGGGAAGTCAGGGCAGGTCCGGACACCGTCACACGGACGTCTCCGAGTTGAGCCTGAGCACGAAGCGGTTGGACTTCGGGTCGACGATCTCTTCGGTGACGTTAAAGTGCGGCAGCGCGTGCACGCTGACCAGGAGCGAGATCTCGCCCTGGCGCAGCAAGAAGCTGACGCCCGGCTTGAGCGGCCTGGACAGCAGCACGTCGCACACCAGGGCCCAGGTCTGAACGGGGCGGACCTCCCGGTCGTCCTGGAGCACGGGCGCCGAGACCAGGTACTTTTCGAGGAAGGCCCTCGGGCTGAGGTCGTAGTGCAGGCACTCGGCCAGGTGGTCCAGGATGCCCTGCATCGTGTGCCGGGGCTGCTGCCGTGTGATGCGCAGGTACTTCTGCAGGGCCCGCGCCATGGACGGGAAGATGGCCTGGGCCGCCTCGGTCGGGTCCATCGGAATGGCGGGACCTGCGCCACAGAGTGCTCGTTAGCGAATGCTCAGCACCGCGGTTCACGCTATGGATTACGGAGAGGGGTGCAGCGTTGACAGACAATGGTAAATTCTATTAAGTCAATAGGGCCGCCTCACTTCACGCTTTTGTTAGAAGTTGAATTCTACCATCCAATAAATGGGAAAGAAGAGTAGTCCGATATATTGCAGGGGGGGGGGGGGGGGGGTCATATCTTTCCGTAGTTGGGTTACTATACGTGTTCAAGTTTCGGCACGATGGCACCGATGACGGAGTCAACTCTGGGACGGTGGAACAACCGTAGTAGCTATATAACTGCATATAGACCAGAGCTGCGCAAATTGGAGGTGCAGCACGATGCCAGGACTCATGGTAACGCTTTTGGTGGCGTCATGCGGTGTCATGTTTAATCACACGGTCACACGAATCACACCTAGGACGTCTGTTGTCCAGTGTGTATATTTTTTAAAACCTGCAACTGGCGTAACACATCGGTGCTTATTCACAAATAAAACGGCGTGAATTGAACTGTATCACGTAACGCAACACATCCAAGAGGTGACAAAACGCCCTGAAAGAAGTAGATTGTTCCGCCTTCTTGTGCCTCCCCATCTCTGTCCCTGTTCTACGTGAACGTCAACCCGGGGGGGGGGGGGGGGGGGGGGGTGCACAACTCACGGGCAGCACAGCGCTGGATGCCACCAAAGTGGGGGACGATGAAAGGCGCTTGAGTCAAAAACGTCGAACCGTTGCTAAAAATTTCAACGTTGAAATTGTAATAAATAAAAAGACAATGGCAGCGCGTCGCTCGATTAAGGGGTACCAATAGGAGACTGCACACTGCATGATTCTAAGTGTGGCGGTATCTGCATAAGTCGAAAAATCCCTCCAGTGCTTTAAGACATGCAACTCTATCGAAACCACCAACTGTAAGACAACCGAACTTTTCAAATTCATTTCCTAACCCATGCAGGGGCTTCGGCTCCTCACTTGCCTGCACAAAGCGCAAACTGAGAGGACCCTTAATTAATTGGCTGCGCCGATGAACCATATCCCGCTGCTACAAATGTGCCAATTTTGACTCTGTTTTAAGGCTCGCCAGTACGGCAGGGTACACACCCATAAACGACGGAGGGACACAAATGACTCAAAATACAAGCACGGGGCAAAGCGCATTACTCGCGCAGCGGGCGTATCGCTTGCTGAGCATTTCTGCCGCAACTGGGCGTTGCTTCTCCCGAAATTGAACGATATGGCAAGTCGCTTCTTGTCGAAATGCCTCTTCGTAAATGGGTGCACCCACCTCTTCGGTCATTCTTTGCTTCGATTGAACAGTTTTCTTTTTCGTAACGATCTTCCCATTTCTTGCCAGCGATTCTTGTTTTTGCGATGGCATCGGATTCGGTAGCGCGCCATAACGGGGATTTGATACCGACCACGTGCATTATGTATGAGGCAACATAAAAAGCTATGTAATTCTTTTAAACGAATGAAATAAGAAAAAAAAAAAAGAAATAGTAACAAAAACAGCAATTGTATAATGGCACTCATCATGGACGGGTAGAAGGGGAGCCCTGCTGTGGTGGCATGCCGCGTATACACTGCGTTTTCTGTGCATTTGCCGACTTCACAGTATGTTTTTTTTCCTAGAAAAGAAAGCATCCGTTTACAAGTAATGCTAAAACTGGTTTGAAGCCGTATCATACTTATGTACACGGTCAGCCTAAGGTACTTTTAGCTTGGGTATTTTTGCGATCGGCACACCAGACCGCGCTCTTGGATCGCGAGCATTAGAGTTCCTGTATATGCTACCTACGGTATCCCGTAGGGAGCCTATGCAGGAACTCTAGCGAGCATAGGCCACGCCCGGATGATCGCGAACTGACTCGCCGCCGCCCATAAAGGTCCCTTAGCTTAAGGCACCTTTATGATCGTGCGAATGGGGTATTAGCCTCGGTGAAACAAGTTAGGTTCCAGCAGCTTAGAAACTAGCAGCCGATTCCAGCGTTCATTTATATCTTCTCGCTGGTTATCTCACGTACAAATAGCCCACAATGAAACTTCTCAACGCGGTTGCTCGGTTACGCAACAGCACGCGGTTTCACACACGCATGCGCTCACGTAAATAAGAAGAAGAAGAAAAAAATCAATTACTTCGGCACAAAGGAAGCAAAAAAAAAAAAAAAAAAAAAAAAACGAAAGAAGAAACTTTAAATTTATTTAAAATTGAAACTGGTCACGGCGATTAATGAAATAGGCAATAAAAATGGCAGACTCGGAGGTAAGCGATGACGCTATCTCGCGCAGCTATGCTCCGTTTCATCTTATACGATGGACCTTAGTGGAAAAGCCGTCCCAGACAATCCAGCGCCGTGGACGTGTCACGTGATGACGCTCCCCTCGCGTCGTTGCGCGTCTCCCGAAGGCCACGTGACGCTCGCGCCGCATTGGATTGGCCTCGATGGCTCGTGGCGTTGTCTCGTGGTCCGTCGTACGATGAACTCGAGTAAGGGACCGGCAACTCCCGCGGGAACACACACGCTGCCGGGCGCTCCGCAGCAAGGCCGCGAGAATTTCGTTATTGCGCTTTTGTTTGACCGACGCGCGGCACTGAAAAACCGCCTCTCTCTCTTCTTGTCCGCCCAAGCTCATTTGTTCTCAAAAACTCATTACTCCGAAATCGAAACAAAGCCCGCTTTCCTACCAACTTTTTGTTCCCTCCCTGGACAATGGATGCGCTAAAAACGCTCCGCCTATCTGTTTTATCTTCATATCTACGTATGCGTATGCATACGTGTACGCAGGCGAAGAGCTATCTCTTCTTTGAGCCTTCTTCCAGATGGTCTGAAAGAAGCCGTGGAGACTGGCTACGTAACTAGACGTTACATAGTACTACATGCGCAGCTAGAAAGAAAATTATAACAGTTATCTCCTTTGTGAGCCTGTTTCGAAACGGTCAGCGGTGGAGGCTACACGGCCATCGATCCTTCCGAGGAGTCAACCGCGCTACGTGCGTTACCATGCAGGGTCAGCCTTTCTATGCAGTCTTCTTGGCTCTATCCATCAGCAAACAAAGCGGCCTGCTCCCCGCCAAGACCAATCTGATTTTGTCATCGTTCCGCTCCAGCTGCGGTCACGGAGATCGATTCTTTAGGAAGCATCAAGATATATAGTACTTTGGTGATTACTCCGGAATGCATCGGGCGACTGAAATATTGGACTCCTCGACAAATACGACATTATCTGAACTCTAAAATCTAAGCGTTGGTTTATAGCTTCCCTCCAGGTACATACCTTTCTTACTTGATATTGCGTATAGTTGAATCGGTAGAATACTGCCCGTCATTCGGCGGTATATAACACATGTTTCTTGCCTATATATGCAGCACTCAAAGCACTACGTTTTTTTCTTGTGACTTGTTTTTAACTTATATAAGCGAACGTGATTAACACTCGGCTATGAAAGTGTCCCATTCTTTTGGTTTCTCACCATAATAGTTTTCAGAAGAAACATAGTTTTTCTCTAAGAATTCAAGAGTCACTAACAGGTCAAAATCATCAATTTTTTTTTAATTATCCGGAAGGATTGAAAACGATGCCTGGACATACCATCAAAATTCGAAAATTAAAAACTCAATATTAGTGAAAAAAAAAAAAAAAACCTCAAAAGCTGATTTTGAAGTTTTTGCGCGATCCGCGCCAGTGCCGTGACGTCAAGGGTTGAGTCGTCCTGCAACTCGAGTTCCTCTCACGCCTCCGTGCCGTGTTCTCACGCGTACCGCGATCAACCGTTGCGTGCTACCTATTGCTGTGAGCAGACGACGCTTCACTTCCGAGTTTTAAGTTCTTTTAGGGCTCTTTCAGTGATCCAATTCTCTGAAACGGTGTGAGGTCAAAGAGAACGCACAATGGACTTTTGTGAGGGACGTGAGGGGCCACGTCGCGCCGGTTCAGCGTGAAAGGCTGCCCCGGCGGAGCCACAACCGAAACTACGGTACAAGACGCCAAACCTAGTTGTTTTGAAGATAACGCAATAAGGCAGGCGAGCTGCTTAAAGTTAAACATTTCTAAAACCCAAGACGGAGGCTACAAAGAGGGGACAAACACAAGACGTCTTGTGTTTGTCAACTCGTTGTAGCGTCCGTCTTGGGTTTTAAAAATGTTGCAGTTGTTTGGACCGTTTGACGATTTCCTTTTTGAAGTCTGAGAGGTCGTCGGGGACCTAAAAAATGAGAAATTCGTCCGATTCCCCGATCATTCTCAGTGCTACATGCGTCGAGTGCCGCCATGTTTTTCGAAGGAGGATAAAAAGCTAAGACGCGACATCACGCAAGACTCCGATTTTCGGTTTTTCAAAAGAGGGCCCGTAGAGCGTTTGCAATTGCGTTTAGAAAGATGTTTTACGAATACCGCCATTAAATATTATTTGAACAAATGTCCCTTACAAAGCTTCTAACCTTCATAATCGATTACGTTAAAAAAAAAAAGAAAAAAAAAAGCGGGGATTTGAGGAGCGGGAGAGAAAAGCGCCAACAATAAAAGGCGCGCGCGTTTGGGAAATTTTCTTTTCGCGTTCTGGCATTTTTTTTAAATTTTTTTGCGTGTCTCTGATAACTTGCATCGTTTGTGACAACAAAAACAAATGTGACCTTTAGGGCGTCAGTGGCCCTTTAAGGGTCATTCACACGACGCATCTTTTTTGTCACGCAAAGGTCTTACGAAACTGAGATTTCGAGCAATCGGCTAAATGACAACGTTCGGTCTGACGCGCAACGACGGTGACAGTGACGTATTGGCACGCGAGAGCACTTTGGTACATGTTCATAGCACGGCAATTGAGTTCAAAGTCAGCCAATCGGTGCCCTTGTTAGGTTACTATGGCAACAGAACCGCGACGCTTACTTCCACCAGAATCCGATGCTCTACACCAGGGATTTCAAACACGCGGCCCGCAAGCTTCCCGTGGCGGCGAGGCCCCGTTCCCAAGCCTCGAGCGCTACAAGCGTCATAAATTATAGTTTCACCTCATCGATCCATTTTCGCTGGAAAGCAGCAGTAATACGACGTGTTCACACATTTTGCACTATTTCCCGTTAATATGGATACGCCGCTACATGGACAACCACATTCGGGACCCAGACAACCGGCTTTCTGGTTGCCGCCATCTCAGCGATGGCGGCAACCAGAAAGCCGGTTGTCTGGTTGTCACCGCCGCTCATAGATGACGGTAGGTGTCCGGAGTTCTGTGTCATCAGGTCATTTGAGGACGAACAGGATCCTGGGAAACAAGCCCTTAACAGCTCCGCTGTAAAAATCGCCAAGAAAGAAAAAACCTGCCGCATGAAGATATATTTTCCCATGCCTGTTGAGCCTAGTGAATTGTGCGAAAGGGCAAGGATGGTGTGCTTGCTCTCGTTCTTTTGAAAACTGCCAGTACATTGGTGTTTCACATCTTGTTATAGCATGAGGTGTGGACCCAAAGTAGTCATATATGTAAATAAAAGCTTAAGATGGCAAAAGTGTGAGCTTACAAAAAACAGACACCACGAGGTTCCTTCTCTCGGAAAACCTCTGGGGTGAAACGTCATTGCTCTTAGTTCTCCCCCCCCCCCCCCCCCCCCCTCCAAAAAAAAAAAGGCAAAGTGTTTGGATAGGACACGCATGTCATTACAAACTCTCCTCGGAAAAGAAAATAAATAAATAAATAAATAAAGCAGTATTTATGTCGGGAGACCAATTTTCACTGACGAGCGATTCCGGGAGGTGCTGCTATTTTGGCACGTGGCCCAGATATACGCCAACACGCTGCTTGAAAAACTGCGCATGCCTAAAAGTCAGATTCGCTCGAGATAAGGCGTCTGCGCATGCGCGGTGCCGACAGCAGCGCCACCGCAGTGGCCCGACGTCAGAGAGAGTTGAGTTGGTGCATAGATGCACGAAATAGAAGCACCGTCACGATACTCAACATTACGCTCGCGACCTAAATCTCGCGCTAATTTGCCTCTTCGGGGCAACTTTCTTTTTGTGACGTATAGGGTGCTCTACCCAGACTTGTACCGTACTCACTTCAAGTAACCTTGTTGTGGTCGATTACTTTTTTGAGTAATTTTGTAATCACTAAAACACACTTTTTAGCGAGTAATCGCGAAGTAATGATTATTTTTGGAAGTACCGAGATTACTTGTAACGGTTACCACTTTCCTCTCCCCTTTCTAATGACGCCCACTGAACGAGTTCCCTACGAAGAAATGCTCGAGCCATGCTTCCGACAGGAGGGTGGTCTACCAAAATTGGAAAATTAAGAAGATGAGTGGTTTTTAATTGGGTGATTTCAATCCAAATATGGACAGTACGAAAGACCCGTTTTCAAACCGGCAGAAAGATTTGTCGTTCTTCAAAATCTTAAGTAGCTGGAAAAGTAAGGGTTACTTTTTCAAACAACAGTCAATTACTTTTCTTCTCGAGTAATCTAAGTTAATACTTTTTAATTGAGTGTAATTCTAAATGTAATCAATTACTTCTTTTTTTAGTAACGTGTATACAAGACTTGTTCTACCTAGAAAATAATAACGAAAAAATAGTCCAGTGACCCTTCAAATGAGTTTAAAATATACTAAAATACCTCAGACTCTGAAAGGTGGCATCAGATCTGTGAGCCGAAGGACCCACTACATGCTTTCGGAGTGTACCTGGAGAACCGCTCTCCCGGTTCTTCGTCGGGTTCGTTGTATGTGGCGTCTTTGGCTTGATTCTGTCCACCGTAGTCGCGTACCAAAAAGTCACAAAAACCAACCAATGCCGAGAAAGTAACGTTCCGAACGGGTGTCTTATCTGAACGCAACGCTTCGATCGCCCGCTTTCCTCCCAAATGCTTGCGGGTTGTTTCCGCTGTCTGCGTTCATAGATTAGGACTTGGGGGCCCGTAAATTTCGTGTCTGGGAAACACTATACGAGAAGCGCAGCCAGCCAATAGCGCGTCCACACGGAAGCTAAGTAGGATCTCCCGAGTACTTGGTGCAGAGCGAAGACGTTTAATCTTTTACACGAATGAAAAGTAATGATACGGCCAAAAATTGTCGAAAAGAAAACACCCATCACACTCTTCCGATAACGTCCAACACAAAACCTTCACCATAAAAAAAAAAGAGCAGGTGGCAAGGTGAGGCCGCAAATAGAGTCAATAAATAAGCTACGACCTGGCCACTTCAGCAATTTGATTAGATTCCTCCTGCATTACCTTTGTAACGGGTGATCGCACAACTTCTAGATGCCTATTTCGGTTATGCTAAGGCTGATTTAATCTATATATGCTTTCGGATAGCCGAACTTAAAAACAAATGGACTCGCTGATTAATATGAGTGGTTGCATTAATGTGGTCACATCTCCTACTAGAATCGCATCGGATTCGGCGAGATTGCTAGATTTACTCATCACAAGTTATAACTTATCATATATCAGATCAGGAATAATCACTACTGACAAAAGCGACCATCTAGGTGTCTTTAGTGTATAAAAAAAAAACAAAAAAAACAGCTCGTTAAAGATAGTACAAATAAACGTGCCTATGTTCAGAATATCACAAGTAATAACCTTTCTACGTTTAGACAGAAGCTTTCTTGCCTGAATTGGATCGAGGTGTATGAAAATGAGGATGCAGATGAAGCGTACAATGTGTTTTTATTAAATTCCTGCAGCTATATAGGGCGTACTTCCCCTATAAATCAATTAAGCTACCAAGAAAAATTCGTAAGCCTTGGATTACTCCAGAGCTGCTAGTCAAGATAAATAAAAAAATATATATTGTACAAAGCTTTCGTGAAAACGAGAGAGCCTGAAACTCTTGAGGTCTTCAAGGTCGACCGTAATAAACTTACAAAAGAATTAAGAATTAAAGAGTGCAGAGAAAGATATTTCAACATCTCATTTCTGTCACCAGCACAACGAATGGACATCATGTGGAAAAAACTCAATAATGTTCTAAATCGTTCATCCGAAATAAAACAAATAGATAAAATCTGTGCAGATGGCACAAAACAGAAAGCGAGAGCTAGCAAGCGCCTTTAATAATTATTTTGTGAACTTGCGAAGAGACAAACCAGGAGAAAACGCCTGCGCTTACATTGAAAATCAATATGAGTGTTCTATATTTCATGAACCAGTTGTGGAAGTCCAGGTGACGCTTGCATTCTTAGCACTAAAAAATAGTAAAAGTTGTGGCGCTGACGACATGCCAATAGGGTCAATAAAATACGTGCTAGACATCATATGAAGTACGGTGGTGATTTGGGCCAGTTAGTAACAGTTAAACATGAAAAAAGCAGCCTCAGATAAACAGGGACGAAGAACGGTAAAGACAACACAGGACAACGGCTGTTGTCCTGTGTTGTCATATCATATCATCCTGCATGACGTATATTTTTAATTTGGGTTTGCAGGCCGGGGCTTTTCCGCAGAGAATGCAAATCGCAAGGTTGACGGTTTTGTAAAAAAAGGGTGACAAACAAGATTTGGGGAATTATAGACCTATCTCAATTTTATCTGTTTTTTCAAGGGTTTTGGAGAAAATTCTGCGGTCCCGTATGGTAACGTTTGCGGACAAAAACAATATAATCACTTCGTCGCAATTCGGATTTCGTAAAGGCTGGTCTACAGAGCTGGCCCCTTCTGGAGCAAAAGGAATACATTTTGCGTAGCTTTGAGGATAACCAGATGACTCTTGGTATTTTCGTTGATTTTATGAAAGCCTTTGATTATTTAAAACATTACTTGCTGATAAAGAAACTTGAAAGATACGGACTTCGCAGACAAGCGTCAGCTATTATTTCATCATATCGTGCTCATCGTAAACAATGTGTTCATATCAGCGGGTACTCTTCAGATGTCCAACCTATCATATCCGGCGGTCCACAAGGCAGTATTTTAGGCCCTTTTTCAATTTATATATTAATGACATCGTGAACGTAGATAAAAATACCAAATATATCATCTATGCTGACGATACAAGTTTGATTTTTCACAGGTGTGTGCTGTGATGACCTAGCACATAGGGCAAATCAAACTCTGCAGAAGTTTAGTAGCTGGAGCCACGCTAACGCCTTAAAAATCAACGTGAACAAGACTAAGGCTATTTTGTTTCAGCCGAAGAATAAAAATGCAGCTATTACAAGAGATATCGTTTTGAATTCGAGAAAAACAGAAGTTTTGACCAGTTCTAAGATTCTTGGAGTTGTTTTTACGCAGCAAATAACTTGGGATCAACATTTAAACCATATCTTGATAAAGCTGTCACATGTGATTGGCATAATATTTTCCCCCCAAAAATGCTTAAATTGTTAATCTACAACTCGTTATTTCTTTCACATATACATTACTGTCACCTCGTCTGGGGAAATACTATAATGGCAAATTTTAAAAAAATGCTCATGCTACAAAAAAAAGATACTGCGAGTAATATGTAACGTTCCATATGATTACCCAGTATGCCTCTGTTCACAAGATTAAATTTAATTTATATTCACAATATCTATAAATATCGGTTATGTATAAGGTATTTGTCTGAAATAAAAAAATAATGTCAATTTTAGTGAACTAGCGTCCTTATCACTGAAATTGGCAACATATCACACTCGTAGCCTAGACAATTGGAAAGTCCCCAGTTGCAGAACACCCTATGCTGAGCAAATGCTATCCAACGTGCTTCCGACCATAGTTAATTACCATAATACTCAGAATATTCATCCTTCAACATCAACAGTAAAATATATCAAAGAATTGTTTTTTTTCTTGTAGAGTGAATTTGTATAGCAATGACTAAGTAGATATTCCACTCAATGTCCTCATTTACAAGTTGCAGTTATAACCGTTGAGAATGAATTTAGTGAATGTGTATAGTATTACAAAGTCGTGCTATATATCTTGAATCTTGAACCCTTGAATGTCTTGAACCCTTGAGTGTGCACTTTCTTGTTTTTTTTCAGTAGACCGCCTGTTTAGCACAGCTAAATTATCTGCTACATTGGAATGTTCTATATTATATTAATGACCTGTGTATTTTTTTTATTTAGTTCGTTTGTTTACAAAGTGATACATTTCTTTTGTGACCTGCTGCTGTTGCGAAATTGGGAGGGGGCTCAGGACTCATGAAGCTGAAAAAACGCAGCTTTTTTTTCGCAGTCCCTTTCCATCATGTACAATTGCACTTGATAAAGAAATAAACATTATTACTTTGGATACTGCATCTAGCCAGTTGGTTCCTCTGCCGCCTGCATATAGGTGCTTGAAATCATTGTCTCCAGAGTTATTTCAGGCTCTGTCTGAAACTGCAGGAAAAGGTGTTACTACGTACACTAAAAATAATAGCAATAACAATAATAAAAAAAAAAGTGCGCCATAGAGCAAAGCGATGTCACCTCAGCTTGCTGACACCGTGTCAAATGTTCTGGAAGTCGCATTTTCGAATCGTACACAGTCGCCAATAGACCCGCTTCAAAAGCAGGGTGCCTAAACCGCGTCTCCGACAGGTCTGTCTATTGACGTATTAGAATCGAAAGTGGTCCCAAAACAGCAACAAACGACAAAAAAGAAAAAAAAAGAAAGAAAAGGAAAGCCGGGGTGTTCTTTTGTTGGATGTTGCGATCCACGGTGGTTGGTCGTACAGAGGTTCCGGAAAGAAGGAAAAGCGAACACGAGCTTCGCTGTCGTCGCGGCGTCCCATTTCCGGTTTGCCGAAGCTTTCGTGGACTGTCAAGTTGGAGAGCGACTTGCAGCGGAACAGGCGCCTGCCACTTCAACCAGCGCTGCCACGAAGCCGCCAGGATCGCGGCCGGCGACAGCGTGACACTTTTCTGACAAAAAAAAAAAAAAAAAAAAACAAGAAAAAAAAAAAAAGAAAAAAAACATCGAAAGACCACTTTTTTTTTTTTGACGTGGTAAAAACGTTATTCGCAGAAGCGTTCCCTTTATGCGAGCGGCTATCTTTGTCCGCTGGGCTGTGGAACGCCTTCTGAGATTGCGCTGTAGTTTTGCTCTGCGGTATATCGGTCGCTGCGCAGGCGTCCGCAGCTCAGTGACTCGGCATTTTTCGCCCGTGTGATAAGCGCTGGAAAGGTCTATAGTAGCTGGAACGCCTACCATGCGCGTCCGCCATTGTTTGGGCACGCGCACCGTGGACGTTTGTTGGACACGACTGCTGCGTCAACGTTCGGCGAGGACTCTGATCCAATCACAGGCTTCGTGCCCGAGGATGGATGGATGCTAATGAATGTACCCATTATAACGGTCGGTAGCTTGCGCCACCTAGCGTAGAAACCGAAAGTATGATTCTTGGCTGGTGGGTGGAGACTAACGGCTGTACTCTTTATAGCGGGCGGTAGCTTTCGCCACCTAGGGTGGATGGATGGATGGATGTTAATGGTTATACCGTTTGGAACGGGCGGTAGCTTGCGCCACCTAGCCTAAGTCTAAAAAAAAAATACCATATGATTTCTCCCGCCTTCCTAAGCCGATTTCCTCCCCCTATTTATCCCCAGGCAGTGTGGAATATCACCAGCATGACCTCTGGCGGATCGGGCAAAAGAACTAATAAAACATCACCCCCCACCTTTCCGACCGGCGAGAGAGTCGCCAATTTTCCTCTGGTCAAACCTTGTCGGCGTTACCCCACCACCGTAACCACTGGGGGACAGGGTTGAGACTTTGGGCCGGAGCCACGCGGAAGGGAGTCCTAGGCTCCTAGCCCGTCGCGACCGCCAATGTTGCCTGCCCGGTGGGCTTTTGAAAAGGGTCAATATTGCACTCGCTCTGCACTAAGCATCAAAATGGCAGCGCCCAAGAAAATCGGGAAACGGAGCGTTGTAAGGCCCAAGTGCAGCTGATTTAGTGGCCTTTAGTCGTGTGTTAATGGCGAATAAGACGAAGGTAAATTACGGTAAAGTTCGCTGAGCCGAACGAGGGTCAGGAGAACGACTCGGCGGCACAGTCGAGGAGGCTGCCACAACAGTAAAACAAAAGGGTGCCCGTGGCTTCAGGAAAGAGAAAGAAACGCAAAAGAAGCTCAGCCCTCAACCGTCATTGGGTCCAGTGGCAGCCACTCAAAAAGCAACGAAAATAAAGATAAAGAGATCCCGTAATCGTTGACGTAATTACGTGGCGATCGTTAATGCGCGAAAGATAACCATACATGCCGGGACAAGCGAGGCGTGGAAAAAAAGAAAGAAAAGAGGTTCGATTAATAGATGGATGAGACATTGCAAATGAAGGGGACCAAATATTAGAAATGAGAAGAGAATGATGTGATATCCCGGTAACTGTTCACCCCATTATCGCTGTCCTAACTTCTCACATGAAACAAAAGTTTAAACAAAGGCAGTGCCAAGAAGCGAGAATGCCAAGACTCATGGCTGCTCTATCTACGGATGTCACGTGAATTTAGGTACCGTTTTATATACCCTGTAGTTGCTGATGCTGTCACTGCTGCGCATAATGAATTTATAAACGCCACCAAAGTTTACCCCAGTCGCACTTAGATTTTTTTTGAACAATTTTAGTCTTCTAGATCGTGGTAAACGAGGCTTTCGTGGATTGATTAACTAAACTTTAACGCATGCGACCAAGACGCAGCGAACTTGTTGAATACGAGCGCCGTATCAGCATTCGGGCGTGACTATTCAATCAACTGTGTCCAAATGCTCAAAGACTCCTTTCGAAATTTACGTGTCAATTATTAGAAAGTCGGAACCCCTGCACAATGGCGGAACAACTGACACCTTGAAACGTGCAAGTCATTTCATATGATAGCGAACGCTCGGAGCGTGGCCAACGGTATGAGCCGACGAGCCAATCAAACAGCGTCGAAAGTGCAACGTTATTGCGCTCATTAACTTTCTCTGTGGGTGTGTTTTTTCTACTCCAACCAAACATATTAAGTGTGCCGTGACGTTGCGGTTTTTGTCCGCCATTGTGCAGGGATTCCACAGCTGAACAGAGGACAGCATTTTGAAAGGGGTCTATAGTGTCGCCCTTCTATGCGTGCGCGACGCTAGAGGCGTGGAACAAGACGTGGGAGATTTTGAGCTGTTGGAAGGCTATCGAAACCACCAGCCATTTGGGCAACTTTATCCTCGCGGTACCAATACTCCATTTCACTTTAGTGCGAGGGCAGGCAGCAGAAGCTACAACGGAGTACTCCAGGTTGCCAACGTCCGTTCTAGTTGCCATTTTAGCGATTTTGTCGCTAGATTTAGCGATTTTCTATACATTTAGCGAGTGATTTTTTTACTATAAACAAGCTACGCTTTAGAGTAACGACACTTGCCCATATTGTAGCTTAAAATCATAGTTGCCAGTTATCTGAACTTTATCTGAAATCCCCAGGAAACGCTTTTTCGTCCCCCATAAATGTTTAAACAGCTCACGACAGAGCAAAGAAATATTACGTGAGCTTCCTAACACCGATGCTGAGGATGTCGCATTTTTGAATCATGACGATCGGCAGTTGCGTCTGCTCTGCACAAGCACCAAAATGGCGGCGCCCACAACAATTTCGGGGACCAGAGTGCCGATACTCTAAGACCAGCTCATTTAGTGGCTCTAGTCCGTGCCGAACACACGCGTTCGCGCAGTGCAAGCTTTGCTCGGGGCAATATTCCCGTGCTTGTAGTTTAGGCTTCGCTCGCAATCAAAGTGAAACGGAGTATAGTCCATTGTTCTTTTATTTTCACATATCCCTGTATTATCTTAAATCTGTTTCTAATAACTTGTCTAAGAGCATCTCTCAGAACGTCCTTCAGTGGCCGTCCTCCTAGGACGAAAGCGCATCTCTGACGGTGTGCGCGATAAACTTGACTTTTTTTTTTTTTTTTTACAGCAGAATTGTTAAGGGCTAGGTTCCCCAGGATCGTGTCCGTGTATGTCGACACAGACCTACCTGGACAGCTACCGCCATCTACAAGCGACGGCAACAAGCACACAACCAGTATGGTTTCCGCCGTCGCTCGTAGATAGCGCCTACCTTTCCAGCTATAATAGAAAAATGGATAGTTGGGCGCGTTGGTGGCAATTCATCGTAGGAAACAGCGCGAAAAACATACGACGACAAGGAAGAAGCACACAGAGTATATCGAGTACAGCTCCGCTGGTCTTCCTTCTTCACGAGAGTGGAAAGGCTGGACGTTTTTTCTAATTTTTAATTAACGTTCAGTTGTGAGTAACCATTTGTCCGTGATGTGTCTTTTTTTTTTTTCTGTCATTCTATTTTTGTTTATTTGAGGTTTCCTGGCGGAAGACCTTCACGAGGGCCAAATAGTGCCAGGTGTAATCGTTGCGTGCTTTTCGTTTGAATTATGAGTAAGCACCTTACAGCTAGCCCATCTTTCAACCGTTTTGAAATATATCGTATGTTTCGTGCCGGCGTCTTTGCAGCCTCACCGTTGTAGAAATCGGGGCCCCAACGGCGCGGCACGAATCCAGTAAACATATTACATCAGCCGCCGGTTGTGACAGACAAAACACGAGAAGACGTGTGCCCTGACCATTCTCGTCGTGCATCCGTTTGATGTGGGTGAAGGCGTCCTCGGCCGCCGACACCAGCCTTGCCTTGCGCTTGCGCACTCGACGCTCGTACTCGTGCTCCTCGTAGAACCGGTCGTTGTGTCCGGAGCGCCGAGCCGGCAGCACGGTTGTCTGGTTCCGAGGCGGGATGTCTCCGTCCTCGTCCATGGCACCGCCGTCCACGTCGTACACCTTGTGGAGGGAGGGACGGACGGTAAGACGACTATGGTACCGGAGGCTCAAACGGGACACTTGGCGGAAGGTCCCGCGAGGACTTTCAGAACCATAACTTCCTATGATCCTCAAAGTCTTTGTGGGGTGTCTATTAGCAAGAAAGCAGTCGACATCTTGCTAAGAGACATAATGAAGGTCTCCTCACAGGAAACATACGAGAAGCGAAAGGATATCTTGGCGACACGTCGACTGAATTGTTGCCTTCCCCGCGATTCCCGGACTCGAGTTTCGATGCCGCAGATTTTGAGATAGAACCTATAGGATATTGAGTGAAATGTGGAACTTGAACAATCCTTAAAAAAAAGCAAAATATATACAGGGTGCTTAACGAAAGGTGGACAAATTCAATCTCGCAAAAACTATGCGTCGCAAAAAAAAAAAAAAAAAAAAAGCTTATGTCGTTTTGGCCCTGGCCCAGGGCCCTATTTAGGAAAATTATTAAAGTCCGGGATAATTAAGTCGTTAATTATTTTTGCGTAATTAACTTTTTAATATTGTGTTCAAGGGCATGGTTTCAATTAGCGAATTGCTCAGCATCATCGAAAAGCACCAAATCAACAAATTGCAGTACGACAGAAGGCACGCGAGGCACTTTACGGCTTTCTGAAAAACAGCACATATTCGACGGGTTTTTAAGTTTCGGTTTGCTATCGGAGCGCACCTTGACCCCGACGGCACCGCGCCCCGTGGAGATAAAGTGCAACCAACCTCTGCTTTACCCTTCTCGTGCGACGCAGCAGAGGCTGGTTGCCCTATTTCTCCACGGGGCGCTGTGCCGTCGTGGCCGAGATGCGCTCCGATTGCAAACCGAAACTTAAAAACTCCTCGAATTTGTGCTGCGTTTCAGAAAGCCGTAAAATGCTTCGCGTGACTTCTATCGTTCTGCAATTTATTGATTTACTGTTTTTCGATGATGCTGAGCAATTTTCTAATTAAAGCCATGCCCTTAAACACAATATTAAAAAGTTAATTACACAAAAATAATTAAGAATCGCATTATCTTGGACTTTAAAAATTTTCCTAAATAGGCCCCTGCCCAGGACCAAAACGACACAAGTTTTTTTTTTTTTTTTTTTTTGTTGCGACGCCTACTTTTCGCAATATCGCATTTGTCCACCTTTCGTGAAATACCCTGTATATACGCCTTATTCTTTACAATCATTAAAGCAAAACTGGTACGCTGCGCCCAGTAGCCCTAGGTCCAACTGGTTCCATAGATATTTAAACAGTGGGAATGCGTCTCTCAGATGGGAGGACTTGTGTCCTCGTAGCAGAGTGCAGTTTGGCCAGTGAATCTTTGACAAGGAACATCCAGCAATTATCGCACGAATGCGCGCCGGTAAAACTGTCGTCTACACGGAACCCGGTCGGAGTCGAAATTGAGTTGACGATGTTCGAGTCAGCAGCGCTTGATTTCGCTGCCGGTGATGCCGACAACTATTATTGCGTCTTTATTGTCGGACGCCGAACGCCTTCTTGTAAACCGCCTTTCCTAGAGGCTATCCGAACATTCGAGACAAAGGACGACGAAGCTTGACTTAGCTCCAAGTTCTGTTGAGTTCCAGAACATTTTGATTTCGTTTTGCTCACTAACATAAATGTGTTATACTCGGCTGAATGGAACTATTGTCATATGACGTTATCGTTCAATAAAGCAACGGAATGGAGTAGTACCTGTTCAACTAAACCATAAATTATAGACGCTTTGCAGCAGCTGTGCATGGACGCCGCCATAACTGACCTTCAGTTTTTGTTTCTCTTATTTCCTTTATTTCACTTCATCATTACCATAGCAGGCCAGGTTATTGCCACATTAGATTCAACTGTGTCCTTTTCTAAAGCATCGGCCTTTGTAGAGGATCGTCAACTACCGTTTCAGTTGCTCGGCATCTCCGTAAGACAAGAGAAGGTCAGCAATGGCGGCTGTAATTTGGCGCGTGTGCAAAGCGTCTATAGACCAGATGTTCTTCTTTTTTAACCTCGCTAGCAGACGCGAGAGGGTTCTCTCGACACCGGACGGCGCTTGCGGCGCAGGGGACTGTGGACACCGCGGCGGCAGTAAGCACAACCTACACGATTCTTTAGGCGCGCCATCTGTTTTTCGTCGAGTGCAGTTTTAACACCGAAAGTACAAGAGCTATTAATCTGGTCGGCATTGCGCCGTCTGCTAAACCGCAGTCTCCGCGAAATGCCCCCAGGGCGGCGCCCCAGTCGGAAAAGTATGGTTGCGCGCTAAAACGTCAATATGAGCGACTTTTGGCATTGGTTATAAATGACAGTATACAACAAATCCACCCAAAAAGTATGACAAAAAAAATCTAGTGCTCTAGGCGTTACCGAACTAAACTAACGAAATACGTTACTGGTTACTTGTAAATAAAAGGAATGCGGTACCGATCTATGTTATTTCAGAACAAGAGGAACGCGTTACCGCTACCGATAAATGTAACGCGCGTTACTGTTGCGGTACATTTTATTTACGATTTAAAACATTTTACTGTTTTGACGATACAGCTTGCATAAGCGCCATATTTGAAGAAATATGTAAATGCAGAAACTTATTTAATAACCTTAGGTTTCTTGCAGTTCCTACTTTGGAGGTAGGTGAGATGAGCGGAAGAATGTAAAACTTGCCGCCCAAAAGCAAAAATAAAATAAATAAATGTAAATATAGGTGCCAATCTTTTTTTAAGTCTTGGGAAGAAGTCGTAACGAGTAACGTAACTACATTACTTGTTACTCGAAATAAGTAACGAAATACATTAATCGTTACTGTTTTGAAAAACAAAATAATGAGTACGTTACTCCGTTACTGAAAGAAGTAACGCGTCACAGATAAGGCCGTTACCAATAACGCGTTACCACCAACTCTGAAAAAAAAATTCCGTATCATATTTTCTTTATGGTTTATTCTATCATCTGCTATGTCAAAATTACGTTGGTAATGACGCAGTTCAACTCAAAAAGAAATATCATCGCTACCTGCCTCGTACACGATAAATATATAAATAAAGCCTTTGTACAAGACAAAACGGCTTTTGAAGGGTCAAAACATGAGCCACCATTAAAAGGAAAACTGACCTCCCAGTGCAGGAACATTCACGCAATGGTGATCGTCAAAATACCCATAAAATAGTCTGCCTAAAATACCAAGATTACGAGACAACATGTGCAATGAAAAATAAATTCCAAATCAACGACCACACGAAAACCCTAAAGTCCCCCATGAACTTTTTGTTACACCTATGAGCATTCGAGAGAGATATTCACCTTGAAGGCTGACTGCTGCTGAAGTTGTTGCTGCTGCTTCCGATGTCGGCTGGGCAGCGTGTCCAAGTACGGATTGTAGATAGGGAAGTCCTGCCCGGAGGAAATGACCCAAAGTGAGCTGGCGCCCCCGCGCACAAATTTCCGAATTACTGCGTCCGCGTTAATAGAAGGCTCAAACGCGTGACCACAAGAATCTAAGACAAGCGCAGATACTCGAAGCCAAAGGATGGCGTCTCGCCTTCCAGTGGATTCCCTCCCACTGCGGCATCAAAGGCAAAGAAGAAGCCGATTTTCTTGCCGTTGAGGCTCATCGTCAGGACGTCCAAAGATTTTTATTCCAAGATTCAGCGAGGCCAGACGACTCGTACATATGACTGCGAGGATGCGACACCCCCACAGCGGAGTCGCCGTGGGTAAGCCCCCTCCTCTGTCCCGGAGTCCAAGCTCAACCGAAGAGGCTCTTGCCTCCTTCACCGTTTACGAGCTCGATGTCCCTTCACAAGATTTCATGAACAATAGATCCCAACTGCGACATTTGCAAGATTCCAGAGAGCACAGAACACATACTCTGGACATGCCCAAAATATGATAGCGCCAGAGCCACACTTCACAACACTCTACAGACTCTACAGACTGCTAAGGTAGCGGTTATGACGCACCACCAATCTTCCCGACAGGAGGAAAGCGACGCGTCGAACTTACTTACAAAGCCCTGCTAGAGTTCCTTCGTCAAGAGAGGGACCTCGCAACTCGGCTCTGATCTTGGCACCCCTCACGCAGTGACCTTTGATGTAGCCCGAACATGTCCATGGGAGGCAACATCGACTGAATTGAACGCGCCAGACTAAAGCTACCATGTGGATGCCGATGAACGACACCAGTGAAACAGTTCCCCGACAAACTTCGTGTTGACCGGAGAGTGTTTTTTCTTTTTTCTTATCTCTTTTTTTATTTGTGTCTACATTGACGTATAGGTAAACAGACCCGACAGGCGATATCTAACGTACCCCTGCAAAACACATTTGCTCAAACCAATGCAGTTGGCTATTAGAAGCGCCTTACACGCATCGCAAAAATTTTCTCACCCACCCACCACCACTCCTCTTTAACTCCTTTCTCCCCCGTCCGTGCGAATCTTTTCCCGTCATGGGAGAATAACATTTCCGCACGGGCCATTTCCCCTTTCCCGTAATTTACAATACAACAACAACAACAACAGACAAGCGCAGAGCGAACTTTGACGGGAGAACACAGGCCTAAACTCACGATCTTCTTGGGGACGTTCAATATAATAAATTCAATGTTTGCAACGAGTTTCAACAAAACTAACAACCAACGCAAACCGAAAATCAACAATAAGACGTGGGGCTTCATTTCGCTGTGCGAGTGAGAAAAATGCTCAGAACTCATTCGATAGTTTTGAAGGAGCTCTAATATGATTGCCGTGACGCATTCCCGGTGCATCCACGGACCAGAGTGGTCAGCTCACCTGGTAGTATTTGTGCAGCATCCATACGGCCGCCCTCTGAATACTGAGCTGCCCGACGGCGTAACTGCGGCTCTGGCCGTCGGGAGAGCGAACGATCTTGACGTAGAACTGGGGCTGTAGCTGGCGCACCTCGACCAGGATGACGGCCAGGTAGTGGATGAAGAGTAGCGCGTCCACCAGCGACAGCGCGAACTGCACAATGCTTAGGTAGGTGAGCTCGTAGTCCTGGTGGCGCTTCTCGAACACGCGCACGCTGAAGAAGAGCCAGTACGAAAAGGTGAACACAAACACCATGGCCAGCACCACGGCCCTGAGGATGAAGATGCGCGGCATGGTGGCCCGGGGCCTGCGCAGAAACAGTGCCCACGAGGCCACCGCCAGGATGAGCAGCTTGAAGGCGAAGCTGATGAGCAGTCCGTCGCACTCCGGCCCGCACTTCTGGACCTTCCACTCGAACATCTCGACGCGAGGCAGCGCCACCATCACCACGGGCGACAGGAAGGCTGTCAGGGACAGGACGCCCGTCAGCACGGTGCCCGCCCACATGTGGCAACGGAAGAGGCCTCCGGGCGTATCCTGGTCCCCGGGACCGCGACCCAGCCGGGACACGTCCTCGGCACTCACGGACCGCTCGCTCGTGTTGCCCGTGATGGCGGTGGTGTTGTCGCCCCAGTTGTCGTCCTGCGGCAGGATCTGGACCTCGATGACCTCGTCCCGTCGGTCTCCACCCACCTTGACCTGGGTCGGGCAGGACCGCGTCGACCGGTGGGAGTGGCGCCTGCTGGCGCGGTAAGACTGCTGGCCGTCGTGGTTCTGGTGCTGGTGCTGGTTCGGCGTGTGGTTCTGCTGCTGGTGCTGCTGGTGGCTTTGATGGTGGATGTTGTTGCCCTGGTGGTGGTGCCTCGAGTTGGAAGAGCGCCGCGACCGCTCGCTGGGGCCCGACTTTACCGACTCGTTGTCGTGGGACATCTTGTAGGGGGTCGGTAGCTGGAGACCGCCGTGGATGTCCCCCGACCAAATGGACATGGCCGAGCCTTCCGGGGCGGCGAAAGGCGGCTACCTACGAGGAAGACGAACAGAAGAGTAACCTGTGAGAAATAGAATGAATGCTTGCCGACAGAGAACCGAACCGTTGGGAATTAATTAGGAATTTATGGGGGAGAACGAAGAGCCTACATGGATCAAGGTATTCTTTCGGCGTTTCTAATGCAGCTGAGGGTTGATTTATTCCCGAAATAAATGTGAATGTAACGCAAGCAAGACTGAGAGACAATGAAAAATGATTTGAAGGATTTTTTTTTTGTCTCGAAAATAATTTATTTACTCGCCACTAGAAAGATGGGACATTCGATCCGTATAAGATTGAAGTTGGTGCGAAAAATCTGGTTAACAGTGAAAAATAAATTCTTCAATAATTTTCCAACATTGCAGAAGGAGTGAAGAGCCCGAAGAACAAAACAACAATACGCCGAAAATGGGGATAGATAGACCGAGACATTACACCATTGCGAAGCAAACTTACCTACATGAATGAGAAACTCAATATTAGTGGCTCTGAAAGCCATAAAAGACCACAAGCTTTACAGATGACCTTTAACCCGCCGGTAAAGAATAAAATGAAGGAAGTTGCCTATGAAGCACAACTTTCTCGGCGATTTCACAAAACGGAACACCTAAAGTTTTAAACGTGTGCGAGAGAAGATAACTGCCATTCAGATTAAATACGGATGGATAAACTAGTTCTCCGAAATAAATACCGAAGGCACCCGGTTCTGTGCTACGCTACGAGAACACCAGCGTCTCTAGAGAAAACGAGAATTCCTAGTTTTATCTGCATGCTTGCATCAATTTGTCGCTGTAATGCTGGTACCTATATACTTATAGGCACGAGAAAGTCGGAAAGATAAAAGCGATTATGTACTTTTCCTGCGAAGAGCTGTATTTCTCCCCTTTCCTTCAGCGAACCAGTGGCCTCAAATTCCAATGAGCCGCATCAAACTGAACACGCGAATCCCGATAAGTAAGGCCCATAATCGTGGCGAGCTTGGGCTCCCGAGCTCGGCGGCGTCTCTCGCCGTCTACGCACATGCATCAAGCTTAAAGTGCGCTAAATCCGCTTCCAAACTCGGCACGCGAAGCCCCTTGTCGGCTGGCAGCCTCCTGAAGGTTCGTCGCCCAGGATTATCCGACACTAAATTTCCTCCCACAAAGACGTTTGCGTAGCATGACCGCGCACCCCCCCCCCCCCCCCCCCCCCCCCCCCCCCAAATTTCCCGCGGTCGCTCTTTCGGCGAAGAATCACACGTGCACGGCGTATCTTTAGCCCCCTGTACGGTCTCCCGCAAAGACTCATTCACCGAGGCAGTTTGTGCGGCGATGTAAGTACATGTTGGCCAGAGGTATACACTGCGTCAATCTGTTATTGCGAACACGACATCGGTGCTTTTAAGCAATTTAGTTCAAGGGCGGGGACCAAAATTTACCAATTATTTTTTGAGCCCCAAGTGAGCACTTTCCACCACATTTAGAGTTGTAATAACAACTCTTTAATACAAAAAAAAAAAAAAAAGAAAGGAAGAAAAGACGGTCACTTGTTTTAGCGTAACCGTATAAGCTCTGGAGCACACACAGTTACGCTAAAGTCGGGGTCACACTGCTCATACACCATACAAACGACAGTCTGTATACAGATTCGAGCGCGAGTCGGCGTGAGATCCATACTTCAAATGCCGTGTCGCAATGAGTTCAAGGAGAAAACTTTGCACGCGGCATTCGAACCACGGATATTGCGGTGATTGCATGATATAAACGAGCAGTGTGACCCCACTTGTTCGCGCTAACAGTGGCGGGCAGAGTAATTTATTTTGATAGAGGGAGTAGAACAAATGTTAATTTATTTTCCTAACCCAATCAACGCGAGCCTAGGCAGAACGAATCCTGCACAACCACCTGAGACTGAAACTGCATCGTCGAATTTGTTTTTCTTCTTGTTGGAGGCTCCATAAGCTACTCGGGTATGTTGCCTAAAGGCGCCATCTCCATCTCCTTTTGTCAACGAGTGTAACTGCTCACGTTGGTTGAGGGCACAATTGCATCGATCACACTGCAGCACTTCGTAAAAGATACAATACAATACAATACAATAAACTTTATTTTTCCAGAAGTACTGGAGGGGTCCCCAGACAAAAAGCTGCTAAAAGCAGCTTGACTGGGTCTGGGTCCCCCTTATACATGGCAGCAGCTCGGACAGCAAACATATAAAACACTTTACCATGGTGATAAGAAAAATAAAACAAGGTCACATAACATTGGAGTAGCAGAAGAACAAAATTAGCTATGAATAGTTAAAACAGTAGGTACGTAAGTCTTTTTTGCCGATTGTGTAGATGTTTATGTTGTTCGTGGAACATTTATTTAACACGTATGGTACTTTGTAATGCAATGATTGGAGGTTGTAATTTGTGCGGCACCGAGGAAGGAGCCAAGTGTCGACACGGCGTGTGTTTAGATTACTTTCACGTTTCTGAAGTTCAGAAATAAAATACAAAAAATCTATGAGTGTTGGCGATGAGAAACGAAGGGTACAGAGTAAACGATAATTATACACGCGTTCTACGGGAAGTATCTTATATCTAGAAAATAATAGTTCTGTATGGTCTGTATATGAGACACCCGCGATAAAACGTAAAACTTTTTTTTTGCAATAATAGTATAATGTGAAGGTTTGTCTTAGTTGTCGTAGCCCATACAAGATTACAGTAATTTAAATTGGACTCAAATAGTGCGTAGTAAAGTTTTAACTTAATACTGATTAGTAGAACATGACGACAGCGGGCAATAATGCCAACAACTCTGGAAAGTTTAGCAATTAGATAGTTAACATGGCTGTCCCACATCATATACTCGGAAAAAAAGTACTCCTAAAATTTTATGTTGGCTAACTAATTCAATTTGTGAATCACCAAGTTTGATTTCATTTTCAACCAGAACTGGTTTATTAATAGATCTAAATAAAATGGCTTTAGATTTTTGGGTGTTTACTTTAAGGCCATTAACATTGGACCACACGTCAAATTTACTTAAGATATTCGCTTTACATATCAGAACATCAGCATCAGTAGCAGAAACAAAGAGGCTCGTATCATCAGCATAAATGACAAACTGAACTTTGCGATCGATGTTAACAATATCATTTATGTATACATTAAATAGAAAAGGCCCAAGTATGCTTCCTTGCGGCACACCAGCGATAACATTATGAAAGGAAGAGTAATGACCGTCAATTACTACGCACTGTTTCCTATATTGTAGATATGATGTAAGTAAAGCAAGGGGTACTCCGCGGACACCATAGTTGCCAAGTTTAGCAAGAAGAATGCGGTGATTGAGAACATCGAACGCTTTACTGAAGTCGATAAATACACCTAACGTAAGAAGCCTTTTTTCAATATTTTGCAATATAATTTCTTTTTGAAGTAATAAAGCGGCTTCAGTGGATTTACCTTGTCGAAAACCAAATTGACAGTCCGATAGTATAGAATGTTTTGTAAAAAAACGAATTTAGACGTGCGAGTACAGTTTTTTCAAGTGCCTTAGAGAAGATAGGTAATACTGATATAGGCCTGTAATTATTCGGGACGTTCTTATCGCCTCCTTTATATATAGCAGAAACTTTTGCCAACTTTATGTTTGCTGGAAATTGTCCAGATGATAATGCCAAATTATATATGTATGCTAAGCATGGGGCGATTATATCTATTACATATTTAGCCGGCTTTATTTGTAATTGATCAACGTCACTACTTTTGCTGTTTTTTAGTCCTAAGAATATATTACATATCTCAATTTCGTCAGTTGGATTTAGAAAAAAAGTATCGTTATTATGCCTCACAAATGAAAGGGCACTGAGATTAAAAGCAGTGGGTTGTTCAACCGAAAAGTGAGTGTTAAAGCATTCCGCCAGACTTTCATCGGACATAACTTGACCGTCTATTTTTAATTCACCGATAGAGGGGGACACCTTTGTACGATTTATGACTTCATTTATTATTTTCCAAACCACATCGGGGCGCTCTCTAGTGACATTATGGAACATATGCTTATAGTATGAAGATTTTGCTTTTCTAAGTTCAGAAGTTAGATTATTCTTAAATTTCTTAAAAGATGAGAGCCTGTTTGGGTCCCTCGTTTTTAGGAAAGCCGTGTATAGGCGGTCTTTTTTATGCATCATTTTAATGTGTACGGCGGTCACCCAGGGTTTCCTTATCTTTTTGTTTACGGTTACGGTTTTTAACGGAAAATGCAAATGGTAAAGTTCTTTAAAAACGTCCAGGAAAGTATTATAAGAGACATCGACGTTTAAGCTGGAATAAACAAAGCTCCAGTCACAGTTAAAAACTGCATCCCTAAATGCCAGGAGGCAGTCATCGGACATTTTACGGAAAGTGGCGGTACTTTTTACTTTTTTCGGTATTTCATAATTTTGTATCGACAAGAAAATGGGAATGTGGTCACTGATACTGCAGCTTATAGTGCCAGATACCTTAACTTTGGTTGTAACGTTCGTAATAAAAAGATCAATTGCGTTTGACGTGGTTTGGGTGATTCTAGTAGCAGACGTAATTACATTTACAAAGCCGTTAGAGTTGAGTGTACTACTGAGAGAATTTGAATAGAAGGAGTCATCTAATATGTTAACATTGAAATCGCCGCCTAGAACAAGGCGATAGTTATTTACCGAGACATAGTCAAAGAAGCGCTCAAGAAAAGAAATGAAGTTTCCAAAATCTGCCGAAGGGGGGCGGTATATAACAGTAAAAATAGTGTTACCACATTTTAGAGTTAGTACATCATAATCGCTTGATATTTGAGAAAACGCATGTAGCAACTCGCATTTAATAGAACATTTTACGTGAATAGAAACACCACCACCACGTTTATCTGTTCGGTTCAAATAGAAATGATTATAACCTGGTACAATGAGCATGTCAGCTTCATGTTCACATGAACTTCGAGTCGATGTTCACACAACTTGTTCACATGAACTTCCCGGCGGAAATGACAAGTTCCTGGCTGTATACTAATGAATGAAAAAACGTTTTAAGAAATAAAACTGAAATATTGCCGCGTGCGAATAGCTGAGTCAGCAGCGTGCTCGGCTCCAACGCCGCTCGCTGGGGTATGATCCCCGCCAGCGTTTGTCATTTCTGATTTTCTTTGGTTTGCATGACTGAAATGTTCCAGATAACTCGAGAATCCTTTTCTTTTTCGCTTGCTCGGAGTTTTCTTTTTATTATTATTTTTTACATTGCATACAAGCTAAGGGTTGCGGAAGAACGACATTCACGCCTTCGCATCCACAACTGATAAGAAGTGCGCAGCTGTCTCGTGTTCTCAACTTTTTTTGATCGCACACCAAAAGTTAGCTTGCGTTTCATTTCCACCCAATTTGCTTTTTCTTTTAGAAAGGTTATCTCTCGAAATATTACGGTAATTTGCATAAAAAAAAGAAAAAAAACACCACACACGCCCGAATAAAAATACATAAATAATAATCCCCAAAAACTCAATACCCTATAATCATTTTCCCCTCCAATACGCCACGCGAAGTAGTTCTTACAAGATTTGGTATCGGAGGAAGAAGCGACACTTTTGACGTTTGAAACGTGCACGCGAAAAGTCAGACTTTTTTTTTTTACTACCGTTCATGAGGTGTGAACGAGTTTGTATATAATTATAGAGTTGCATGTGTTCAGGGTTTATTTCCTTTCAAGTTCAGAAGCGTAATTTCAAGATTTCATTTCCTTTTATTGTAGGTTTGGTGGTTTGCCGTATCAATGTTCAATAATAAATAAAGGCGTTAATGGGGGATTATGTTGAAGAAAATACAGGACACCGGTATGGAATTCCTCTACCTCCAGGCAAGTGTGGGGGAGACCCGAATACTTTGTAAACGTCCCGATCATATGCCGACAAGAATAGGGTGTTTTCGCAAAAATTATGTTGTTATGAGCAGCCTGGCACGTGCTAAAGGCGGGAAATCCGGAGGTTCACGACACACCTTTCAATCGACAGGTCACAAAAGCTTACAAGTTTCATCACGCTGACATCTAACAACAAAATGCAGGATTGACGTACTGTGAAAACGACCTTTGGACAACGAGGTGGTTCCCGAAGAGAGAAGCAGATTTGATGACAGTATAAACCTATTGCTAAATTACCCGACCATCAAGGAGCATGTTGGGAATAAAAGACTACGCGCCGCACGCGCTCGCTTTCCCCGCATAAAATATTCGATGCTACTAACCAAAATAAGGCTTTGACGAACGCGCGTGCAAGATACCACTTGTTTGAGGCGTTTGTTTTAAAACAGTTACTCCTGCAGACACCAGCATGTGGGAGGATTTAAGGGTGTGAAAAGAGGGGGGTGACCGCCCCTTTTAAGCCCCCAAGGTCAGCTTTTTAAAATAGAAAGTCGACACCAGCTTTTTTTAAGGAGAAATGATTAGTTTTCGGTAATATAACGAATATTAAGTCAACAAAACAGGCAACGTATCGCCCGTAATGACATCTCCACTACAGACCCGACCGACCGACCCCCCCTAAATTCGCTCCTGCGTGCAGCGTGTGTAACTATATTCGCACCATGCTCATCGGTGCTTGGGTAATATAACAAAAGGTATATTCAGTGCACGGCGCGTTTCTGGTCAGACATAATATAAAGCGAGATTTTCTTCCCGTGAAGATTCGGTTAACCTTATTCAAAAACAAGAAAATTCAATGTTCCGGTGTTTTCTATTTTCTCCGATTTTGATAACACCGGCTTCGGGGTTTATCGGAATTTACCGAAAACACGAAACCCTGGATACGACCCAAGGAAGTGCCTGAGTGCTCTTCAATACTTTGTAGTGTCGACTCTTGCGAGTGCCTTAATGCCAAGCATGTAGAAGTTACTCAAAAAAAGTCATTATGTTAAGTTATTGAGTATTGACCTCAAAAGCAATTTGAGTAGATTAGAGATTACTCGAATTAAATAGGTTTTGATCAGTCAGCGAAATTCTGCTAGTCAAGTATAAAGCGGCCTGCGTTTTCACATAAATGCTTTAATAGCTCGTACTGCCTCTGCGTGCCTAACTGTGTCGTTTCTCGAACGATCTTCGAATCTCGAAATACCTCCATATTCTGAGTTTTGGGAGGAAAGGCAACGGTTACCTTTACGTGCCCTTTAGCACGCATTTTTTCAAGTACAGCAAAAACTGAAAGAGACCCAAACGAGCGTCAGAGCGGGTGCTACATTTTGTTGCCTCCTTTGAGAGAGGATGCAGTGTGTACACCTCCTGTAGTGGGCGAGAGTTTCTACGTTGGGTAGCAGCGGGGACAAGCACTTTCTTATAATCCGACAAGCCTCCTTGAGCTTCGGGACACGAAGAAACACCACTCTTCGGCGCTAATCCCGCAGTTACTCGGCCTCACTTGCGACGTGACTATCAGCTCCCTGCGTCTCGTAGCAGGGTCGTTGCAGTAGGGGGCTCGTGAAAATTTCAAGAAATTTTGGGCACTCCCCCCCTCTCCCCCCCCCCCCCCCCCCCGCCCACGCCATTTGCTTCCCCCTCTTTGCAAATATCAGCTGATCTTACGAAATCTTGTTACTTTTTTTTTTGCAGGAATGTTTGTTGATAAGCAAACGTACCACTAAAATTCATAAGCAATTTGTAAATTGAGTAAAACTTACTCGAAAAAAGTATTTAAAGTAAACTGCTAATTACCAAAATATAAATGTAATTGAAAGTAACTAATCTCTCAGAAAGATAGTTAAACTAGAGCTTAAACTACGTACAAGACTGCTTTATGCTCCACGTCTTTATAGTAGCAAAAATTGTGCCCGCATGGTTGCTCCGGTGTCCCACACATCAGGATCCAGAGTGTTGCATGGGGACGTCGATTTTGCTGTATTTGGCACGAATAGTGAAGAGGTAAAATCACTATCCGGAATTTGATAACAGCGTCGGACCCGTTGGGAATCGAACCAGCGACTTCTCGCGCGTAAGGCCGCCGCGCTGCCGTTGTAGCTACCTTCGGAGCCTCAACTGGGCCATCTTCGACCTGACATACCCGTGCAAGCAGCGGAAAATATCTTCACGTTTCATATACGGCGTATACCAGCGAACCAAGGGTGATTGGATTAACAGCCCAGATGCCGTCTCCACAAAAATAAATTGAAAGGGGGAAAAGCCTGTTGGAGCGAGCTTCCGACCACAGTCGACAGATGGCGCGTCAAGACCAGCTTCGCCATTATCATCATCACGGTCACACCGAAAACGGCTGCGTATGAAAAAAGGCGCGCTTTTTGAATTCTTGGGCTAGAATACACCGCAACGTTCGCCATCTTGAGACACTACATAATACCCAAGTTGCGAATTACATTCAAATTATGAATAAAAAAACGTTATAACTTATGAACATGCATACTACACCTAAGTGTCCAAGAGTTTCACATGTGGGCATGTACGAGATTAATGAGATGCGAAGGGGATAAATTACAACCAGACAAAAAATCGTCCCAACCTTGTCGTCCCAATTAAGCCAGATTATCAGCGTACATACTTTTACAGCACGTAAATTTCACTTTTATGTTCAGAACTTGTAATAAAAGTATTCTGGAGCAAAATAAGGCAACGAGCGTTCGCCTTTTCAAAGCTGGAGTTGGGGTGGGCACCGCAACGGCGCTCACGATGCTTCGTTTAACACAACAAAATAAGACGGGTCTGGTTAGATTCCCTCTGTTTACCGTACACAATCAGTAACTCGCTGAAAAAAAAGAAAAAAAAAAGAACAGGGTCAGCCTAAAGCCCAAGAATCCCAGAATTTTCACCGTCCGTCCGTGCACTTCCCCGCTAAATTTAAAGGGGAAATCGATGTCACGTGATCTGACGTCACATGAATTGACGCCACGTGACGTCATGATATCACTTGACAACACGACCTGACACCATGACGTCAGGTCACGTGTCATCGTCACGTGGTTAATGTTCCCGCCGTATTTAGCGGGGGAAGTCTCGCCTAACGTGCTGCGTAACGTACTCTCTCGCGTAACTCGCGTAACGTGCTGTTTAATGTCTTCTAAGCTACTGCATTCCATGCATCATAGAACTTTCAAAATAAAAATCGCTAACAAACTTTTTTATTTTTTTTTTAGCAGGTTGTGTAGCAGGAAATATGTGCTGGTATGGAGCCACCACTCACGCTTTCGGGGGAGATGCCAACGTATGTGCTAGTATTCGCCACTTAAAAATGAGACTCATAAATCAGGTGGAAAGCTTATCATCGATGATAACTGAAAGTTAATCTTTGATATCGAAACGTATTACTAATTACCTTTCGTAAGAAGAGTATAAACGTAGTTATAGAAAACAAACACACATCTCACCTTAGACAGAACAGACTGAGGTCAAAGTTAGTTACACACGCTTATAATTTATGGCGCACAAGAACAATTCACACTCAAACATGCACACCAGTAAAAATGAATCGCTCATTGAGCGCCCTTGACTTCCTCTCAGCGCCGAATGAGCTTCGGGGTAAAATTGTTAGCCCTAGAGCAACTAAATGAGCTACGCTTACTCCGCTCCCCAATCTGCCAGTGGGCGCCGCCATCTTGGTGTTTGGTGCAGAGCAGACACAACTGTCGATCGTCAAAATTCAAAAATGCGACTTCCTCAGCTTTAGATACCGTGTTGGGAAGCTCATGTAATATACTGCTTTGCTTTGTCGCGAACTGTTTTAACATTTCTGGAGGACATAGAAGAGTTTCCTGCGATTTCAGACAAAGCTTCAGATAACTGGCAACCATGATTTTAAGCACTAATTGGCGACGTGCGCGACCGAAAGCGTCGCTGTGGTCGGCTTTCCACGATTGGTCCAAAAGCTGACTATGACGTCGGAAAGGGTATACCATCGACGGAAATAAGAGGAATGAAAGAACTTTAATTTCGACGGTGTTGGCAGTGTTGCTTTGAGACCGATATGATTTCAGGCTTCCACCGTGCTATTTACAAACACCATCGAACTTATTGTTCGCAAGGTAATGACGTAACAAGGGGGAACCGTAGGAGGGCGCCACCAAAACATCTCGCCGCTAATATGGCTGAGGTGTCGTTACTCTGAAGCGTAGCTCATTCAGTGGCTTTAGTTACCCCCAGAAGTCAAGCCCAGCGCTCAATGAGTGATTCATATATCCTGGTGCGCGTGTTCTAGTGTCAATTCTTCTCGAGCGCCGTAAATCGTAAGTATGGTTCTAATTACAATAGGTATTTAAAAAAAATCTTCATTTACAAATAAAGTCTGAAGGCACAGAACGTGCAGATTGGTTTGAGGTGCACTCGGCGCAATTCTTCGCGAGCTTTTCCAATGTCGACAGGGAGCTAAATTTAGCAGACCTTTGACACGTTCCCCATGACATTCAGCCGCAGTAACGCTGCTCACACATCATGCAAAAGACAGTCTGTAGACAGCGTCTGAGGCTCGTTTCTTCCTCGTAGGTCTCTCACTGGTAAAACCAAAAACTGCCCGCAGAACATGTCCGAATGCATATGAGGCAAAACGTGCTCGGAACGAGCTTGAGAGGCCCGTTTTCATACAATTCTGTCATCAGATCTGCCGCGAACGCCGTGTCTCTCGTATATCATGTACGGGCAGGGGGACTGCAGCCTTGCACTCGTCTCGTGGAAACCAGCCCTATTGGCGACGTGAGCGATCGAAAGCGTCGCTGTGATCGGTCCACCACACTTGGCCGAATGCTGACTGGGACGTCAGGAAAGGATATCAAATCGACGCAAATAAGAGCAATGTAAGAACTTCAATTTTGACGGTGTGGGCAGTGCTACTCTGAGAGCAATATGATTTCAGGCTTCCACCATGCCCAATACAATCACCATCAAACTTGTTGTTCAGAAGGTAATGACGTCACGAAAGGTAACCGAACGAGGGCGCCACCGAAACATCTTGCCGCTAATAACTCGCTCAGCGTTACCAGAAAAATGGTAAGAATGTTTACCGTTCAAAATTATACACAGGGGCAAGTAAGAGCAGAAGAGGAAGACAGAAATCCCGGTTAGCCCGCAGGTAATTGACCCAGTGTTAGCAACTCTGTGGGGAGAGGGATGGGACGATCATGGCGCAACACGTCAATTCTAATAAAGCCGCCCCCTGCCGCTATATATAGTCCACCGACCCGTAGTGCGAGCATACTTTTTCGGATTCGCGCGTCTTTTCTTGTCTCGTTGAAACGGCGCATATGTTTTCACGGAAACCTGGTTTCTCTCTCATTTTCGGCCGCATTCATCGTTGGGGAGGTACCGCCGCACGCCCCAATCTGAATACCTTTTGCCTTGCTACTTTTACTTATTTTTTTTTTTTTTTTACTTTGCTTAAGCTCAATTTGGAGCTTCCGTGGCCCAACACTTCGTAAAAATGGTATTTTGCCATGACATGCAGCAGATCGACTCGCGTTCATGGCAAAATTCGGAGCAAATGACGCAGCGCTCTCATCACTGCCAGTTTTATAGGGTCCTTCTCGCGAATGCGACCAGATTATTTGCACAAAACCCTACTCAGACAATTTGATTTTGCACGTGCGAATACTGACACTACATAGAACAATAACATTTATCACAGCATGAATCCCTTCCTCAGTAGGATATTTATACCGATCATAGATCACTCCACCAGGTCACTCCCTTCCCCCAACCCAATGTAGCTCGCAAGCAGCTCAGCCGGTCTGAATACGCCCGACACAACCCAAGTTCTGAAGAGCAAACATAGTCCACCCCGGAACCATAAATCAGCACGCACGGTGACCCGACCAAACAACACAAAGTGGCGGAGCAATTTGCCTCGCCTCGAAGAGTTTACCCTCTCTCTTTTCCGCCTTTTAGGCCCCGCACACGAGACAGCATAAACGCCGCGAGAAATAATACGCCGAAACAAAAGTACACAAAACACGTTTCGAATAAAGACCCAAAAGTACTCCTCTTTAGGGTTCAATACGGCCGCAAAATATACTATGAAGGATTCTGAGGGGCGATACTGATGGCAGGCGCGTTTAGTAACAATCACGTGCGTTTCGTGCAAACACGTACGGTAAGGAAGGGCGAAAAAAAGAGAAAAACAAATCTATATAGAAATCCCAGGTAAGGCTGTCTGACACTTTACGTTGCAGAACGAGATCCAGAACGAACCATTTCTGAGATAGCGTCTCCGTTACAGCACGTCGGTCACATCGACATGGAGGCCAAGCGGAACACTGCCTCCGCCCCCTGTCGGCCGCTGGCGGAAGCAGCGGTGCCACTAAAGCCATCACGTCAGGTGGAGCTACCGTGCTGCCACCGACGGTCTTTCCGCGTGACGCCCGCATGGTCAGCTGTCTCGCGCTAAACGCCGGTTTCACGCGACAATGATCCGTCAGACCCGAACTCTTCGAGTTGAAGTGTCAAGCCGTCCTGCGCTATGAAGTTCTTCGGCTCGGAAGGGGGAAGTCGGCCAACCCTACAATCTGGCACTCGAGGGGTAAGGACACAGTGCCATTATACCAAAGTCACATCAGAGTGTCAAGAATGAAGGCGAAGCAGAGACCGATATCGTTTTTGTCCATATATACTTAATGCGATGCTTTAATGCGCCACGCTGTGCAGTTTGAGTAGTAAAGTGGTGGAGCGACACGCGCGGACGGTGAGTGCGTAGCTGCGATACGTTAGCCCGTTGAGTCGCTGGGTCAATGTTAATATTTAAATGCCCATTAAAATGGCTCAGGAGGGGACGAGTAGGAGCTCCAATCTGGACACGAGGCGAAAGAAAAGTCGGCGGCAGTGATTGGCTGGCGCCGCGCTTGACCTGCCGCCGGCCAATCACGGCGGTCGAATTCCTCGCCGACTCTTTTTTCTTTTGCCAGCTGCCCAGATTAGAGCCCCGGTATAGACCTTTGCATCGCTTGTCACCCGGGTGAAAAATGCAGAGTCACTGAGTTGTGGACGCATGCGCAGAGTCTGATATACCGCACAGCAGAGCAACGGCGCATGCTCAGAACGCGTTCCACAGCCCAGCAGACAAAGATGGCAGCGCGCAGAAGGCGATTTTTGCAAAGGTCTATATAGACTTTTGCAGAAGCTTTTCGCCTTCTGCGTGCTGCCATCTTTGTCTGCTGGGCTGTGGAACGCCTTTTGAGCATGCGCTGTGAGGTATTTCATACGCTGCGCATGCGTGCACAGCTCAGTGATTCAGCATCTTTCGCGCGGATCAGCGATGCTAACGTCCATACTACGTTCCACTCGAAGTCCAACTGCCGCCGACAATCCCACGGAGCCAAACAAGCTGCGTCAAAAGTGCATCGTCACGCCCCCCGTTGTCTGTCTTCTGCTATCCGAGTCACCAGGGGCCCCAAACTCGCTAAACACAAAGTTGGAGCCAAAAGTTCGCGGATAGCGCCGATTGGACGTCGTCGGAAAAAGTGCGAAGTCATCGTCGTGATATGCCAATCGATGCGCTCCGTCAACTTCGGCCCCAACTTAGTGTTTGACGAGTTTAGAGGCCCTGGTGAGAAGTCTGAACATCGTAAGCTACGCCTTGAGGTTCCTGAGCTGTCAGTTCACATAGTATCAGATAACAGGAATGGTTGTACAAAGGCTCCGAATGCCGGGGTGCTTGAGTTCGTCACTGAGTCGTCATTAAAATATCTTAATCGTCTTGGAATGATTTGAAATGATCGTTTCGTGAAGCGTGCATTAACCCAGGCCACAAGTGCTATATGGTCTTCTACATGGTCGAGGATGGAAATAAACAATGTCCAACGTTGAGCATTTAAAACTACATTACTCAACAACATTAACACGCTGGTCGGAAAAGCAGAAAAAAAAACCCACTTAATTGTGTTGCTTCTACACGATATAAACTTAGTTTGTTCACACCAGCAATAAACTACGACACTTAGTTATTAAAACAGACTCAGAGCAAATAGGAACCAGGTAGACCTAATTCAAGCCCCGACCAGGGCACCCCTAACGGCAAAGGGGTCCGTTTCATCGGGAAGCTTCTGCCAGTCGCTGCGTTGTTTGCGCGTTGCAGCGGCAGTAGCGGATTAGCGCTGTAATGTCTAAGATGTCTAATCGAAACCAAAAAAAAAAAACCACAACGAATGCTGCGTACGGTTTCCATTCGAAGCCGTACGAGGCGCAGCGCCGCGCGACCTCTGAGTGCGACTTGTGCGTCGATGCAAGTAAGTGGAGTTTCTCACTTCGCAGTTCGCGTTTTGCTTAAAGCTACTGACGAATAACACGTTTTACGTTTCCTAGCGGCGATGGAACAACATGGACACCTACAGAAAACTCTAAAATATGCAGCAAATACTATACTAAGAACGAGAAGCAGACCGAAGCTACAACCCATGCTTGGATATTTTCATCAGACTACCGGATTAGAGTACCGCTGGGAATCGCAGAACGGCACGAAAACAATCGCCCGGTTGTTGTCAAGCTGAGAAAGCAATAGAAGTTCATCATTAGCGCACCTCACTTAACGCCAACTAGGAAAACTCTCTTAAGTACTTACGCGAAGCTCGACGTTTCTTGCGGGCGGGCTCGTCTGCGGCGTATACAGCACGCCGTGACACCCAATTGTCCGTCAAAACGGACCTCCTTCACGTCGCACATGTGGCCAGATTCGTGAAGGAGTTTTCCCTTCGTCATATCGGCACCACAGAAGAAGCTTTCCGGATTTGTAACCGCCTTAAACCCCGTCGTAATCACGACGGGTGCACTGTCCGCTGCGCCGTTCGTCCCCATTGCTTCCCGATGATTCTGCGCCGGCGGCGCCGGCTACCGAAGAAGCTTTCCGGATTCGAACCGCTGTAAATCCCGTCGTAATCAACTGCCCGCTGCGCTGTTCGTCGTCATTGCTTCCTGATGATTCTGCGACGGCTACCGCTAGGTGGCGGCGAACAATAGACGACCGCCTCGACGCGGCCGGCTTGCCCGCTTCCTATATCGATGTCGTTGATTTGTGGATGCTCATAATCCTTGAATCTTCCCTATGAAATCAGTATATATGATCGCCACTTCTGGCATATGAACTCCCCCTCGTAAGAAGAGTTTCTGCGCTCGAGGCAACCGCTGCGGCTCTACTCAGCCAACTTTAAAAAAAGTTGCTGCCAATGTGCGCAGCGAAGCCGTCAGGGAACCACACGAGAATTTGGGCCTTAATATAGAAAAGGAATCAGTCAAAGAAGCGTTCAGATAGATGGGGATGATTCGAGCCATACGCCTGTCCGTGAAGGTCGGGACATTCAGGAAATCGAGCCATTCCTTACACTCAGCTAGATGGGTTTCTACTATTGGGAAACCTAACGCCGCGCGTTCTTGTTTCTATTAAATTTTATTTAGAAGAGGCTGTGGAAAGTTCTGAAAGTCGATATTGTTAAAAGCTGCAGAACATGCTAAACATTACTAATTAAAAAAAATAAAAAAAAAATCAGAAGGAAATTTGTTTTTCTCTTCAGATGCACCACACCTCGACAAAATCGGCTCAATTCCGAAAGATTTCATATCTTAATTTAAATCTACCAATTACTAGTACCCAATAATTACCTATTTTAACATTGATAAACTAGTGTAAAGTGAACAAGAACGAAGAGGCGGACATATGATAGGACTGCTCTTCGTCCTTGTTCAGTTTGCGCAATTTGATTAATGTAGAGCATGAACCAACTAGCCCGATCAAAAGCCGTGTTACCTATTTTGAATCTTTCGCAAACAGGCCAGTGCTATCAAACATAGCAAGGCCGGATAGCCGGATGTTGATAGCTGTAAAATAGATAGGTGGGCTAGTTGGTACATTTTTAACTCGTAGAGCGCCTAAAAAACGAGGATACGAGGAAGAAGAGACAGGACCAAGCGCTAACTTACAACTGAACGTTTTTCTGAAACACACTGACTATTTGTACACAAATTCGGGCTATTCTCGCAACCGGCCGGCGTTGGGCTTGCGCGATTCCTCTCGCCGCCAGCATGACGCGCCTGTGTAGCTCGAGACCGGACGCTCCTGTGGCTTCGTTGGCTCACGACTGTAGGCGACTTCTATGCTCGATATCTCGTAGAAGCAAGGCGTTCCGCTGAGCTAATCCGGAGGAAGAGGGACTCCGATGCCGTGGTGAGTGTAAGAAGGCCCTGAAGACGTTCTGAACACAGCCAGCGAATGTGGACCTTTCCAACGGCTTTGTCCAGGACACGACGTACCATCGTCCGCGTTCTCCAAAGCAACACGGTCGTGACGATAGCACCCCCCGGGCTACAGTCTTTAGAGACATGCAGGGGCATCGTCGGACTGCCCGACGTGCACATTTCAACTCCGCGGCTCACACCTTGTGAGCCTGTCCCCAGGACAATGATGCCAGGAGGGCCGTGAGGCAACCCCGAGAGGCCCGTCCCAGGTCATACTGGGAAATACCCGCAAATTTTGGAAACCAGCCAAGTCCAGGTTTCACCTCCTGAATTGGATACTGAATCCGGAATCCCCGGTGGGAGGGGCAACGGAGAAAGGACACCCCACAACCCCAGCAGCCTGTCTTATCATCACCTCCCGCTTCGTCACTCCACTGGGCCCCAACCGAACCCTTCCCCCCATAATCCCCGACCCACTATCGGAGGTTGCAAAGAGAGCAGAGGATACCAATTTCCCTTTAATGAACAACAAACACGTTTTCAATCAATCGACGATTGAATCGAAGCTCACGCGTCTCTGCCTCTGTTATGCACATGCACTGTAGATATTTGCGCAGAAATATCTACTCCATCTGATGAGATGGAGTATAGAGAACAAGGATATTGCGAAAATCTTTGGGATCCACAAACCTTAGCCCGACAACCTCCCTCGTCGAGCACGCAGCAAGTCTCAAAGAACCAACGGTTATCACCGAACCGACCGGCGGAGAAAGGCTGGTGAACCATTCGTTTTCATCTCGGCCTGATGAATCTACTCCAGAGAGTCACAGGACCTTCGCAGGCGATACTCCACTTCATTGTTCTCGCTGCAGGGTCCGGGTGCAGCGCCTCCCCCGCTCACTCGGATTCCGGTAATCGTAACAAATCGGTCCTTTCGGGCTCGCACGATAGGGCCCGCGCCAGGGCTTCCCCACCTGGTGGGAAAAAGGATCCCTCGAAGAGCCAATCAATCGTCAATCCGAACGATCGTCGCGCGATCTTTTTTGAAGGTGAGAATCCTCGGTGTCGACCTTTTGTGTTGGATGCTCGACGAAAGAAAGGAAGAACGCCCTCGCAGCGTGAGCAGTCAAGCGGCGCCGAGATGCGCGGCCGCTTCGCACCAGCGACGACGGCGTCAATGTCCCGCGTCGCGGCGTACACCGGGCTGCGCAAATGAAGAGGAACGAGTTGCTCGGAGCGCTTTCAATAGCGGTGCCGTCGTCGCCCACATCAACGAGTAGCGATCGCGGACGCCGCCATTCTTTCGGTGTAGTTCCGGCGGTTCTGCTTGAAACAATCTATAGAGTCTCGGAGTGGCGAGTCGAGAACGCCATATAAACGCTCCGCAGCAACCGAGATTAAAGGGGCATTGACACATCAAAATCATATTTTTTTTTTATTATCCGAAATAATTGAAAACGATGCCGGGACATTACCCTCAAAATTTGAAATTTGGGAATTCAGTATTTGTAAAGTAAAAAAAAAAACAATTTCCAAATGCCGAATTCGAAGTTCCCGCGCGATCGGCGCTTGGTGCCTTGACGTCAAATATTGCGGAGTCCTGAGAGTCCACTTTCTTTCACGACTCTCTGCTGTTGCCATGGCGACCCAAAGCGAGGAGGAAAGGAGCGAGCGCTGGCGTTGCGGTGGTGGTGATGGTGGTGGTATAACTTTATTTTTCAAAAGGTTCGGACCGGTTTTTGAGCGGCGTCGCCTGTTTTCCGTTGGAGGATACAAATGCAGGAGACAGCACCACAACGAACTCCCGATTTTTGGTATTTCAAAAAGAAGGTCGCCGTAGTGCGTTCGCAATTGCGTTAAAAAACATGTTTTAGGATTGCCGTTATTAAATGTTATAAATATGTCACCTACAAAGCTTCTAGATGTCATGATTCTTGACGTCACGAATAAAAAAAAGCGAGGAGGCGAGAGACGGGAAAATCAAACGCCAAAAATAAAAAGGCGCGCGCGCGCGCAGGAAAATTTTGTTTTCGCGATGCGTTTTTTTTTTTGCGTGTCTATGACTGCAATTTGCATCCTTTTAGACAATAAAAATAAATACGACCTGTGGGGTAGCAGTGCCCCTTTAAGGACCGCCCCCCCAGCCCAGTTTGCTGACGTTTGTACGCTTACGTACTGTGCGCTCACACGCAACACAGCCCCGTCAAGAAGACGACACGGAACGCAAGCAACAACCGCCGAGCAACTGAAAGAGGGAAGGAGACGAGTGCGCGCGGAAACGGCAGAACACCGAACTCTGATTCGATAGATTAGTGGGCAGAACTAGAGGTCTCCACTGCACTTGACAAACGGGTTAGAACGCGAGAGCCCAACCAGGAGTGCGCAGCCGTAGCCTTAATTCCCAAGCGAAGCGTACCAGACAAGTGACACACTCGCGTGACGTCAATTTTGTGACGTAGCTCACGTAGACATCATTTTCCGCTCGGAAAGCTCGATAGATGGCGCTAGCTGTCCCCCGGACGAGCGCTCGCTCGGGTGCGCGCTGATTAAAATTTTCTTTTCCTTTTTTAGTGGAGCAACGTTTTTGTGACTGCTCACATATTTAAGTAATGAAAGTCAGCACGTCAAACAACCGGTTCAAAGTATCACTAAGTTGTCTTTATTGACGCTTCAAGTATACGAGGAAAAATATATGTACACTTATACGCCGTCTTTGGGCACGGTAAAGTCCTTCAGAACGAACTCTTAGCTCTAAAGAATCGATGACTGAGAAACGAGGTTGCTTACCTTTTCGCCGATTCTTCAAGGAAGTGCGTTCTGAAGGCCTTTCTTGCGTGACCGCAAAACAGGGAAATTACACCAGTATGAATCAACAAAGAAGTTTCAAACGGAAAGAGGCGAAAAAACAAACACAAACTGTACATGTTTTCGAATGAAAGGGTTCGAAGATCAATTTTACGTTTCCAAAAAGGTGCCTCAGAAAGTGCAATCCGAAGGTAATAAACGATCATGAATGATAGTTATGCACCTTAACAAATGCGATGGTTCAACGATTGTGCCTTTACATCAGGGTTGGGCAGAAATACTCAAAAATGTATTTGGAAATACAAATACTGGGATACATTAAAAAAGTAGCCAAAATACTGATGCTAAAATACATCTGTAAAAATGTATCGCGATACGTATCGAAAATACATTTTAAATAGAGGCAAAAAAGTATTTGGAAATACAAATACAGGAATACATTTTAGGGAGGGCTAAAATACAAATACAGAAATACTGATACTGCAATACATTTTTCACATTTGTTAGAGACGCCAACTGAGATGAAGCTTGAAGTGGATGTTTTTTTATCCCAAAATTACTTTCCTGTAGGCTTAGCACTTTGCCTTGAAGGTAGTGGTTTCGGACGACGAGGAGCCTTCAATGGGCTAAAAAAACGTTCCAATTAAGGACTGACCGCGGTCCCTTCCCTGATATCCTGTTTGTCTGACGAGGGATGCGAAAAGACTTCGACCTCTAAATAAATTCTATGTCACTCTAAATCCTATCAAATCGTCACCATGCCCCTGTCCAATAAGGACGTCCCTGCTAACATTGATCACATGACGTCACGGTGGAATGAACTGGTATTCTTTATCTGTAGGTGTGGCCTTGAACATTAAACTTTACCACGCTGCTCTATGAAAGTGCATTAGGTACTTTCGTTGTAGGTTACCTCGTTGAAGATCGTGCAGGCTACCTCGTTGAAGATCGTTCATTTGGAATTTTCGAGAATAGTGGACCACCTTAAGCATCCGGGAACACGTGTCTCACCTTTTGTTACGGTTGAAAAAAAGATACTATGGCATCCCTGTTGTGAAGGTCCTTCCTGCAGACCCTCCGCCACCGACATATGGATTGCAGTCTTCAAGTTTCGCCTAGCATCACCCAAACAGAGACCTCGTGGAGTGCGACCTGATATTGCCGGCACAGGTGCGAGCTCTCCGAGAAACAGCGCGCTCAAGACGAGTCGCAGGTGTACGAAGTCTGGGTCGGCACAGCAAGGCCAGGTCTGGCCTCCTTCCTGGGTTTCGGATCCCCAGAGCAGCGGGTCACGTTCATGTCGGCTGATGACGTACTCTTGAGCCGTGCAATATTACTGGCGCAGCCGCAGACGCATTCGAATATGTGTTGAACTTCACTGCGTGAGTCATCCCACTATTTCAAGTCAACCACCGTCAGGCTCGTGCTGCAACAGTGGTGTACACCCGCAGGCAATATGAAGGTGAACACTTTACCTAGTTTCTTGCCTGTTTTACGGCTCCCTAAAGCTATATTAACTCTCAACGTCTCAAATGGTACGGGGCTTGGGGTATAAAGTTTGCGTTCTTGCCCTCTTCTCGAACAAAGCTTGTTCTAAAACTTGCAGGAGCGTCAAGAACAAGAAGAGGGCTGTTGACCTTCAAATCGCTCACGGGTGTACTGTGTACGCTAAGGCAAGAGATACATTTGTAAGCGGACATTGGATGCCAGCAAAGAATGACTCAAGAAATCCTTAGCTTAGGACCTCCGGCGGAAGATGCTCTAACTCCACTCTTGGCACGCCACCTGGTTCAAGTCCCCGACTACGCAACACTTCTCAGAATTGAGAAGAGGACGCATAGAAAAATAGTTTGGAGAATCGGAAGGAACCTTGGTCAGCATTGCAACAATGTCCAAGCATCTCCTTAAATATGGTGCCCTGAGAAGTAAAAACAAAGAAAAAAACTGTGCGTTCGGACTTGTTTTCTTTTGGGTGGGGGGGGGGGGGGGGGGGGGGGGAGTATTTCTCAAGAAATGTAACGAAATACATTTCATCCTGATTGTATCGCGATACAAAGAAACATTCCAAAATGTATTTCGATACAGGAATACAGATACTGCTGAAAAAATGTATCGCGATACAGAAATACAGATACGAAATGTATTTCTGAAATACTATCGCGATACATTTGTATCGCGATACTGCCCAACCCTGCTTTACATGCACAATTGTGCGATGTAGCAGATGTGCAAAAAGAGGAGAAACAATCATGAGGAGCTATAATGACATGAAAACGGATCGTGACAGAGGAATGCACGTTCTTCCTGAGACGGTTTCTCCCTGGGCTCGTCACGATGACCGGCTCAAAATGAGCCATGCAAATCGCCTTTTCCAGAAATGTTTTATCGAACTGTTCAATGAATTATTGTGTGATTCGCGGTTCAACTGAGCACTCCCATACATTTGAACATGCATATCAATGCGAGGAATCCTTCTTCGTTAATGACCACTGACAGAGAAACGGAACTTTCCGACCGACGTTGGAAAACGAGAGGGCTAAACTTTCGAGTTTAAACCGGAATTGCCGCTCTACTTTGCATCGCAGTACCTACAGAAACATTTAAAAAGCTTCATTACACTTGACGAAGCATTATTCGACCAAATTTTTCACTGGCAACCGGAACAGCGCGGGCGCCGCACGAAGACCGTTAGGCAGAAACGCATACTCAAGCAGGAGCCAACCGAGCCACCGAGCAAACAGATAGGCGATGTCCGGATGCCGGCACGCCACCGTACCAAAAGTCTTTGCGCGGCCGCTGCCGCAGCCGCGACTGCAGCGCTGCATGCAACCCCATGCAGCTTTTCACTGTATTGCGGCGGATCTGTAAACTCGCTACTGCCGACATCCAGGTTGAAGTGCCCCCAGGGGAGTAATTCGGGGCTGTCGACATCTGCTTGAACCGCCAAGCTGCATTCTCCTGACCAAACGTTGGACGCCGGCGACTTGGCGCGTTCAACGAGTGCAGTGGTCAAAACCATAGAGTTATTACAATAAACGCTAGAGGTTCAGGTGGCGCTAGTGTGCTGTTGCATTTTGAAGCAGACAGCAAGCAGTCAGAAATTGACTTCCGGTAATGCATTTCTAGGGGAAAAAGCGAGTGCATTTTCTCTCTGCGCTCGATTATAAGAGCAAATATCACGAATAATTTGTACGTACTAGCACATTGGAACATTTCTCAGTCACGCAGACGAAATAATTGCTCAGTTACAGCATTTTTATTTAAAATTCGTGGCATGAAAAACAGTGCTAAAGCCGCTTCGTACGTGTATTTATGTGCACTGTCGGACACTGTTAGCGCGAACACGGCATCGACGCTTTCCAGCATGGATGCCAAACGAACGAAGGACATGTGCAAAACCAAGAGAGACGGCAAGAACTACGCAGTAACACTGGATAAGTAACTCCTTGTGCATGCACACGATCAAGATAAAATGAAAGCCACGTAACATAGTCAGATTTGCAATAAATAAGTACTGCTTTATTCTTTCTGCTCATGAATATGTGCGAAGATGCTTGTTCTGGGTTCAAATCATCACCCGCACGCTCCAAATCTTTGCAAATGGGAAGAAGCCAGAGAGCAGGTGCCCGATAAGAACTGCCCGACATAGGTAATAATAAAAACACCTTTTGTAGCTCACGTGCTTCATTTTTTTTTTTTGCGTTCGAATGTTTTTTTAATTGATCGTAAAGATGCACGACGGACTCATTTTCATCCAATGACAGGACGGGCACATTAGCAATATATAAGCAGCACCGAAATGCTGGCGAGCCTTGAACACACTCTACATTCCTTTCGATCGTTAATTTGCTTAGAATCGTCACACAGTGCAGTCAAGATGTTTGCGAGTTTGCAAGCTGCACTGTGGATTTCGGGGTATTTACAAAACGCCGTGGCTGTACGGAGGAAACGGTTTATTCCTTACGACTGTGAGCCTAGCTACTCGACGAATGCGACACAAAACATTCTTGTGGGCACTTCTTTTCTGTAAGACTCCTTGCTTGGACTGGTCGACAAAAACGAGAAGCAGACGCCTCTCCACGCCCTCGGCATTCACGCAGCTCCGTCGGCTCGAGCGTATACACCACCACAATGTCCCTGAACAAAAGCCTACCGGCGGCTACCGGAAAAGGAACTGACGTATCCCGAGATTCATAGCGTTTCCAAGAGGGCGTAGGCGAAGAGGCGGCCTCAGAAGAGGTTGAACGCGGAGGCTAACCTCGTGACGTCATGCCACCCTGCACCCCCTGGCCGCGGTGTAGGGCGGCTGGTGAGTATATCAATGCTGTAGTGAAGAACATCAAGACGGACGACGAGGAAGGAGATATAAGTATGAAGACGTCGGTCGGACTAAAGCCCCTCGATGTGTTTGCGTTTCTCTTCCAAGTAACGTCAAATGTGCCAATGCACATGCCCTTGTCTCGAGCGGACATCGAAAGCAAATGGAGGCGCAGCACTGAAATGAGCGGTCCTTGGAAGCGAGTAGCGGCGGAGCGCATTTTCAAAATAATGTTTGGCGATACTTGTACAAAACGCCTTTACCAAGGGGCATTACGTGGGAGCGGCTAGGCGAGAGGCAGATGGTGTTGCGCCGGCGAACCCCAGTTCGCTGGTCGTTGTGGTGGTGCCCCTGTGGTTTTCTGTGTTCTCTTTGTGCAAAGGCATTAACGTGGACGCACAGCCTAACTACTAGCAGTGCGTCCTCCGACTGCTCGGAACGACGAAATCGGTTGAAACGCTTCTTTGTGACGATGATTCTAAAATGGGCGATGCCGTTTAGGAGATTCAGATATTTTTGTCGTTGTCCTAAACTGCTTGTTTACAATCCCCATATTGAATACTCTTCAAAAGCCAATCAAAAGTGAGAAAACAATAATCTCAGTACGTCTTTAGTTTGTCGTGTAGGATGCGAAGAGGAGAACGTGCGGTTGATACAGCGGATTTCCCACTGGAGCGGTCGCCGCTGGGAAGTTAGAACATTGGGTGGACGGCGATTGTCATGGGGGAATTGCCGCCGAATTAATGAAAGTATAATTTTCATTTGCACGCGGAATAAAATATGGTTTATCCCATTGTTGTGCGCAGCTCTCTTGGTAAATCTACGGCACAGCGTTAACCGAACGCGTCAACAGCCCCCCCCCCCTTCCCCCCCCCCTCCCCCCCCCCCCCCCCCCCCCCCGGTATACGTGCCGTTACAGGTAGCGACATGCCTGCGCCGCTACCGCTATCGCAGGCATGCCGCTAGCGGTAGCGGCATGCCTGTACGTACTTATTTAGAGCATCTCGTACGATAGTCCCAGCGTGCTGCAAGAACTCTCAGTGCAGCAAGTTGAGTTGAGGGTTACGTCGCCTGATCGGGTATACCCGATTAGGCGATGTAACCCTCAAGTCGCTGCACTGAGAGTTCTTGCAGCACGTTGCTTGGGCGCCTACAGCGCAAGCTTCCGCCGCAATGTAACTGCTTTCTCGGCGGCTGAGTACCTATCGAGAGTGGTTTCGAATTCGTTTCCGCTTCCGAGAAACCTTCGGCGGGTTTCACCACCAAGTTCGAGACGTCAAAAACGAGGATTTCCAGCGTCGGCGTCGCCAGCAAAGTGGTTAATTGGGCTAGTTGCTTCACCATCTAAAAAAAATAAAAAAAAATCGCTGAAAAGAACAAGGATTACGAAGAAGACAAGACAAGGCGCACTCGCAACTGTTGTTTATTCGAAAAGAACACGCGTAATAATTAGCATTCTGTAGAGTAGCTGGTCGCGAGAGCGCTGCACGTATGGGCGGGCGATGCGCTCCCTCGTGCCTCATTGATCCAACGTAAGCTTACCTACGAGTTGCCAAGGAAGAGTCGAACCGAGCCAAACTCCTTACGCTACGCTACGACGGGCCCGGCGTCGCTTGGGTGCCAAGCTCGCCGTCGATCTGGTCGTAAGCAGGCCTAAGCTCCCGTAACGTAACGTAAGCCTTGAAAACGGGGCCGTGCGAACGGGTCTTTAGCCGATGAGAACGCCAAGGAAGAAGCAAGAAGTGTGCGAGCACGATAAGCCACGCGCTGGTAAGAGTTCCGGTAAGCTGGGCGTATTAGACGACGAAACAGAGCAAACGAAATGGGGACGAATGAATCAGCACACGAAACAAGGATTAGCTCAAAACGTTTGATGGACGTCAGGGTTTCAACGATAACGTTTGATAACTCACAGAGTGGCCAGGGTGTCTACTGCCAGGTTATCCGACTTTCCGGGTTTCTACGGGCAGCATGGTCGGAGAAAACCTAGCGGAGTGGCGGTAGCGGTCCTTCGTTGCAATGGCGACCGATCGGGTACACTGAAAGGCCTTACGTCCTAAAATAATTTGTTTCTTTTTCTTTCCCCCTCTCTCTGTGGTATTTCCTAGGGTGTCTATTCTTCGAAACAAAGGAGATAAAAATAATCATGGATGAAGAAAGAATAAAATAATTAAAACAGTGACAACAACCACAGCTGAAAGATGTGGTTGTTGTCCTGTTTTAATTGTTTTATTCTTCCTTCATCCATGACTTAAACCCAACACGCTCTTCTCCCAAGCATAAAAATAACTTCAGCCATTATCGACTGATTTCAATTTTCCCCATTCTTCTCCAAAGGCCTCGAAAAAGTAATACAATCCCGTCGAATAATCACGATTTACTCTCATCTTCGAAGTTTTGGTTTGAGAAAAGAACGTTCCACGGATTTAGCCCTCTTCTCCCAGAAAGAATATATATAAACAAAAATTGAGGAAAAAAGAACGGTTGGAGGCGTGTTTGCAGATTTCACCAAACCTTTTGATATTGGGGATCATAACATCTGCTTTGCCAACTTGATGATTATGGTATTCCAGGGTTGCCGTTATCAGTCCTTAGTTCATACTTGAGTCACCGCTTCACATTGCTGGTCATTATTCCGATAAAGAACGTATTATTTCGGGGGTCCCACAAGGCAGTATCTTAGGGACCCTTCTCGTAACCTGTATATAAATGACAACATGCTAAATAGGTCATGGGATATATAGCTATGCAAGTTATTCAGTTTCCATATTGTCACGTGTGTTGGCTTAACATACCGCCACGCCCAAATTCTATCAGTTCGCGCGAAAATAGTTTACAATGCTTTATTTTAGTTGCCCTTGAGTTATTGCAACCTTGTCTGGGGCACAACCACGGCACCCAACCTGAACAAATTTTACCAGCTTAAAAACCAAAAAAAAGAAAAAAAAATGATCAGAGCCCTTGTAAACGTACCTTATAAGTTAACTCTCACACTGAGACCATGCTTAGTAATCTGCAAATATTAAAAATTCACAACGTATCTGATTAGATACTCGTAATCACCATTAAGAATAGAAACAGAAGAGGAAGTGTTGTGTTCTTTTAAACGAGGTAGCTGCATTAGAAACAAGTAATACGGTTTACTTGACCAGCCATAATGAATAATGGAAGGTTCCCATATGCAGGTCAAAATATGGGCAGCAATTGCTTCCGTATTTAATTCCAAATCTGCTAAACAGCTTGGGAAAGCAAAATAGAAAACTTAAAAGAGAAATATACTAAAGAGTTGCACGGCATCCTTTTTACATATTTCAACATTCTGTGTTTTGTTTCTGCTATTCCATACGCTAATGTATAATTTTCTGTATATGGATTTTTTTCATGGCACGGAAATTGTTTGTTCAATGGCTGCCAATGGGGCTGAGGGCCAATGAAGCTTCTTGTAAAAGGTTTTCACCTTCTGCTCTACCGTTTCTTCCTCTTTTTTTTTTTTTAAATAGACATAAAGATGATTTATTATTAAATGTCCTCGGGTTCGTTGCTTTCTGTAACGTGGAGACCAAGTAAACACAGCAGCCGACGACCACGTAATATTATCGGTCACATCAACAACGTAAGAGAACCAAGTTGGGGTCCTTATATCTGTCCTTGTTTTTCCTCTCTTAAATTTCGCAATGACGCACGCTTACGACAGCTAGCACGACGATCTCTCTCCCACCGGGGGTGTTCTCACGACGGGGAACCAACAAGGTGAGTGAGAACGAGTCGGAGCCACCACAGCCGCGTCGTCTCGTCGTCGTCGTCGTGCAGCTCTTCTCGACGCTGGCATGCCGCACGCAAGGCGTCCATCCGGGGAGCAAGCGGCGCCGAGCGTGCACACATGCCGACGCGAGAACAGCGCGATGGTGGTCCCGCACGTCATGCGCACACACACACACACGCCGCCGTGCGTCTTGGCGAAGCGGCAGACCGTGCGTTTCATTCGTAACCCCCGGGCGAGTTTCTCAGCGCGCCCGCTGCTCTTCGCGGAGATCAGTCAGTCTAAAGTGACCCGGTCCTGTCCACGACACTCGGGCTTCAGACGCGGAGATCGCTGCATCCATCTCGCGATTCGTCAGGGGCCGTAAAATGGGACGGTTCAAAGGGCCAACAACGCTGGAAGAAGGAAATTCATCGCGCATCTTTTTCTTTTTCTTTTTTTTTTAATTGCGAGGGTTGTACATTTTTTTTTTTTCTTTTAAGGTAGGTTTGGGATCTGTTTTTCGGCTTTCTTAGCGACCAATCCCGCGAACTCATTTGGTCCGGGTGCCGAAAAATAAATTCTACTAAAAAATATAACTTAGAGCAATACTGACGGCGAGACATTTATTTGAAATTCTGTGCGCGAAGTTCATGACGTCAAGGGTCATTCCGGAATGACCATCTCGGTCTCCAAGGCGATGTCGATCCACCTCTCCTCCACGCGCCCGAAATGCCGAGAGAGAAAAAAAGTGGAAAGGAGGTGACTGCCAACTAAATCGCGCCTTGCGTCGTGAATATTGCTCTAAAAAATCTTTTTTTTCGCGTAAAATTAATTTTTTTTCAGACGCGCAGTGATGTGATTGGCCTAAGCCATTTTGGAGCACCTTTCGGAGCAGCCAAAACAATGTTTTAGAGCAGGAAATGTGGCCTTTTTAAGCAACCAGAACAGTGCTTTTGGTGCAGCAAAAGTGGCTTTTGGAGCAGATATTCTTAGAAAAATAAAAATGCTTGTTTCGAGTGCTGCAGTAGACACGAAGGGCACTTTGTGTTGTGTTCTGATGCGACGTGTTGTGACAGAACGCGCTACTTGTGGTTTTACTACTGAGACATCACAGAAGCGTACAGTGTTGTAGGCGTTGCTGAGCAATTCCGAAAAACCGCTTGTCACCATTTTACTGGTTTCCGAAGTGCCAGATTTTCGTCAAAAGTAAGCAAACTTACAACAATTAATTTCAAGCGTCCTGGCTGGTGCCTCTGTCGTGCAATCATGTTCGCATGCACGCGAGGGCAACTTCGGCAGGCTTTCAGTTGCGCGTGTCTCGTCGCGCGAGCGGAGAACGGCTGTTCGATCAAAACCGAAACCATGCCACTCCGCTCCGTCGCCAACTGATTCTCAAAATGTATGCGAATTGTATCTATCGAGCATAAGACAAAAAAAAACGGTCCAGCGGCACGTGCTTGCCATTGCCAGGCTGGCAAACAAGGTACAAGTCACTCTCTCTCTCACTCACTCACTCTTTCTCTCTCTCACTCACTTACTCACTCACTCTCTTACTCATTCACTCACTCACTCACTCACTCTCTCACTCACACTCTCACTCACACTCTACACACTCACTCACTCTCACTCACACTCTCTTACTCACTCACACTCTCACTCACTCACTCACTCACTCACTCACTCACTCACTCACTCACTCACACACACACACACACACACACACACACACACACACACACACACACGCACACAAAAAAAAAAAGAACCTGAGCGCAAAGACATCGCGAGCCAGGGCCAAAACTTTCTAGCATTCAGACATTGCCTTCTTTGCTTTAGCTTACTTTTCTTCATCAACTTGCTTTCGTGGCACATTTTTCATGTACCAAGGTCCCTCTCGAAAGAAAGCCCACCGAGAAAAACCAAGGTAATCAATACTTCGACACAGCCGTCTTTAAATTAAAGATGGATTCTTGTAGTAACGTATTATTTAAACAAGAACAGGAATGTTGATGAACATGTGGAAGTACTTAGCTTCATTTTAGAAAGCGCCATATCTGCAGCGACGTGGGGACGGCAACACCAGACATCACGCGACCACAGTGGCTGAAAGGCGGGGACCAAATATAGTTTTCCCACGGCCGTAGCTTTCAGGAGCGAGTGCTTCAGCTCACAAAGTAACTCCCTCAGCGCAAACATGTGGTTGCGTTTCACAGCATGATGACATGGCTGGTACCCGGGACGCTAGCGTCGGAACGTCCGCACAAACCCGCGTCTATTGTTGAAAATATTTTTAAAACAAAGACGCGAGACAAGACTTATGAGAGCGCGAACGGACGGCCTCGTGCGCCACATAGCGCACGGATGCTCAATTACGGTACTCAGAGCTTCGGTTTCTAAAGGCAACCGAAATTGGTCCTTTGGCGCAGGCTTGGCGCAGATTACCCATATTTTGGCGAAATGTAGCAGGATGTAGCAGGGTTAGCCCCTTGGCGCAGTTTGGCGCCATTGGCGCAGCAATCACATCACTGGACGCGTGTCCCAACTATAGTCGGTTGCAAGCTAAGAACAATCTTTTAGCTCCACCCACAAGTGCATTGCACCCATCTGAAGTGCCTCCGCCGTCGAGAAAGTAGTTCGCTAGCAACGTCGCTTTTTCTTCCTCCAGGAAACCTGTCTTAAACTGCTGCAATATTTATTTAATTCATCTAGGACATTTAAATAATTTAGAATACGTGTTTGTCAACGAAATAGCTGTTTAGTAAAAAAAGAAAGAAATTCATATCCAATGTACCGTCTTCCCAATTCATTTTCTGTCCAAGATACTGTCTAACATACCGTCTAACATACCTCTCAGCAGTGCTAAGCCTCGCGCCCGCTTCGAAATTTTCGTTGGCGATAGCGTCGCTGGATTCTCAGGTTGTCGCGCAAAAACTGCTACAAACGTAAGCCGATACCATCAAGATTTCGTGGCGTAACCTCGGGCACGTAAAACACGGTGCAAAAAAGCAGAATAATTGTCACGAGAAACTATAGCATCGCGTTGCTAAGGCCAGCAGCCATGTTGAGCTTTTTTTTTTTTTTTTTCAAAAGGATCGCGATTGGTCCACAGAATCGTGACGTCATGAAAACAATTGGCTGGCGTTTCTCGGCGTAGGATTACATTTTCCTCTGAGAGGCATTTCCGGTTTTTTCTTAGCTTGCAACCAACTATAGATTGTTGAAAGAAAATATTTTTTTTCTTTCTATGTTTTTTTATCATTTATCACCAACGGTAATAAGTAATTTGCTCGAGTATCAAAGAGGAACCCTTTATCACTAACATATATGAACTCAAAAAATAGATGCAATCACTCTTTCATTCTCAAGTGATGTGCTAACAGACGCTGGCATCTGCTGCAAAAGCGACACTGGCTGCTCCGAGCCTATTATTTTCCCGCTACAGAACCTGCTACAAAAGGTTAAATGCCGCTTCCATCGCTGCATTTGGTTCGGACCGCGTGTGCTACATTTGGGCGAAGAATGATCGTTCGTAAATAAGTAAATTATTTAAAAAAAGAAAAGGGGGGGGGGGGGGGGACATTTTGCACATTTCTAGTAAACTATTCTGAGGAAGGCTGCAGTCCCATTCCTCATACACCACGCAAACGACACGGTATTCGCCGCACACATGGTGACAGAATTACCTGCGGACAGGCCTCAATCATGTGCGAAGAAGGTTTGCTTCAAACCTACGTCCGTTTCGAACATTTTAGACAGTTTCTGCTTGGCCACTGTTGACAGGATCGCCATAAAACCAATAAACACGCTTCAGACAGCGTCGGCATGGCTGTCTTTCGTACGCCTTAGCTCCTGCTCCATGAGAGGCAAAGTAAACCTTGGTCGCGCGGTGACCAAAATCGGACTTCCGGTCTCCTCCCAAACACGCGTTAGCGCGCTGCGGACTGCAGGCGACGAAAGACGGCATACGACACCTCCTCCGGGCAATATACGGCTCTGCCTCCGGGTGCACGCGCGCGCCTCCCCCGACCGAGAAAAAGGTCCCCCCGAGTCGTGACTCATGGACGGCGGGGCTTTCCTCCGGTCGGGGTCGGCACAGCCGCCGAACAGACAGCACCAGGGACCGCCCCCGTGGGCTCTGCGTCGCTGCACGCGCCGTGTGGCGGCCTGCGGAGCCAGTGATCGATAATCGGCGTCGTGCACCGCCGCCGAGGCGCGAGGCCCGTGTGGGTCGCCCCGCGTGGCCCCAGCCGCAGGTGAATGGGACGCCGCAACTGCACGCGGCGCCGCGCGTGTGTGAGACGCTGCATGGAGTACCTGCCAGAAAGCGGCCTCACTCCTTTACGTTTCTCTTTCAAACGGCGTTTTAAAGCACGCCATGTTTTTGTTTTTAACGGAAGTTTAAACTCCCCGAACTGTGCCCGTTCCTGCGGCCGCGCATAAATTTCCCCGCTGAATTTAGCGGGGAAATTGAGTTGGTGCATACAAACTCAATTTCCCAATTGTTTTACAAGTAGCGGGAACGTGCTCACGTGACGGTATTGGGTGCGCGGAAAGGATTCTGCGGCTAAATATAGCGAGATGGAACGTGACGTCACGGTACGTGGTCGGACGTATTACGACGTTCCGTGACGCCAAGTGTCACCTCACGTCATGGTACCACGTGACAACACGACTTGATACCGTGAGGTCACGTCACGTTAGTACGTCAACTGACGCCAGTTAACGGGCAATATGAGCCTCACTCCCCTAAACGACTGTTTGTTGCCTCCTAAACAAATTTAAACTATCGCTCCTTAAATACTGAGTTCCGCACACTATAGAACGTTAAAAAAATAAAAGTCCCTGCCATTTTTTTTTAATTTATTTACTGCGTTTTTTTTAGTTTTTTTTGGCGTCTTTGGCTTGCAAACTTGCGCAACGACTGCTCATTTTTTGGAATTAGGATATCAGACGAAATCTGAATTTCTCGGAGAGAAGCTCGGTTAAGGCCGTAGCTCACTTCCTTGATGGCGAAGAAGATGGCGGCGGAAAGCAGGCTATTCGACTTCAAGGCCACAGAAAGTTCCCATGTTCGTTGAAATAAAGCCACTTAATTTGCGTTGTTCTACAAATAGCGCAAAGTACTCTAACGCACGACGCGCGCACTCAGTGCAGCCTTTGAAAGAAAATGTGGCACAGACCTGTAGAGGTCGCCACCTAGCGACTTTGTAAATTGTCTGCCGCACTCCTGTGGCGCCCCCTCTCGCTGCATATAGTTGATGTAGCTTGATTAAATTCATTCCTCTGTTGTGTTCCGGAACGTGTAGGTCGCAACCTGGCTCGTTTTGCCCTGTCCTCAGGGTACGGGCCCTCGATCCATCAAACAAGAAATGAATTGGAGACGCCATATTAGTAAGCCATGCTTCAACGTTACTAAAACACTCAGTTGGGAAACTCCCCTAGAGACAGCTTTGAAAAAGTGGCCCCAATGTGTTTTCGAGCACCGAGCTAATGACGAACACAACGCCACCATTTCTCCCACAGCGGCCACTCGAGGAACTGCACGTGACTTCTATTATGGCTTTAAGAACAGATACAGCGGAAGAAGTTACAGGGGTGCCATCCCTGTCTCCCCGGCGGACGCGCCGCGTCGAGCAAACGAAGTTAAAATGCACCTAGGTCGGGACGCGCTACCTGAAAGCCCCGCTGAGGCATGGTTCTATAAAAACAATATTAATTGTGCCGCAAAACCCTGCAAACTAAAGATTTTAAAAACATAACGAGCCCCTCTTTTTGTACTAAACTCCAATAAATTTCATACAAAGAGAGTCTTTTCCGTTTGTTTTTACGCAAAAACAGGCTTTCAAAAAGCTCAAGGTGACCACAGTACAGACAAACGATAAAGAGTGGCGCTGTTGTCGCATTTAGCTCGGTCTCGGTGGACGCCAGCGGCCCAGGTTTCGACGGCGAGTCTCCCAACTGAGTGTTTTAGTAACGTTGCCATGCTTGTAAGAAACGCAAACCACGAGTTGTGTCAGAAAACTATATCTCATAGGCTAAACAATAAATTTCACGCTTTCATAAAAACAACAAAACTTTTTTTTTCCTTCTGCTTTGGTACTGCGTGAACATTTGCAGCAGAAACAAAACGTGGCCGTTACACAGCTGATAATCTCTAACACAGTGATTTGTCTCCTCTGGGCAGCAGTAAATATAGGCTTCCGCACTCTTGCAGAGTTCCCTAGTGTACGCTAATAAGCACGAGAGAAACATTGTCTACAGTTTGTAATTGATAGTACGCGTAGAGCAGTTGGTTTCGCCACGCGAGAACTTCCTTATAGCAATTACGTACGCGACACTTCCGTGCATTGTTTTGTCACGCGACTCTCCAATAGTCCCTTTCGAAAGTCCGTGCCCACTACCAGAAGCTTAGGATATGATGCACAATGGCGGAGAGAAAGACACTTCTAAAGTTGTAGCTGTACATATTCTATACGAATACCGCTCCGTTATCATCATATAAAGTTCTACGTCTTCTTGATTCATCACGCCGATTGTTCCGATATTGCCCATGCAGTAAAAAGGTTTCGAGTTTGATGCTTCGTAACGATCAGATCATTAAAATAATTCGATCCGATTGTTGTGTTCCCTCATTTGCAGCTACCAACTACCTAAGAACACTCACAAAAGTTTTGATGCAGAGGGCGGTTGTTTCAAACTTTATTCCTGTAATTAGTATACCGGGCGATACAGGTTGGAAACCCAAAAATAGCAATCGAAAGTCACTAGACGAACGGGAGAGAGGTCGTCTCTGTTCCGTGACAACATTCGCCCTTCAAATATCCATACGACAAATTCGAGTCACGAAATGCGCGTAGCATGAACAGTAAGTTAAATAGAATATAATATATATGCGAGAACATACGAACTGCTACTGTCACGAAACCAGACACGTCCGTACACCGAAGTGGCCCTAAAGAAAAGAGCCGGTCCCTCTGCACCGCCGTCCGTCTCCTGCTCATCGTTTCTCTAGTTCCCGTTGCGGCGGACGCGAGAACGGTCTCCCAAACTCGATAAGGAGGCGTGTCCCGAGACATCCAAGCGCCTCACCCCAGTAACGGACGCACCCCAACTTTTGGACGCCTACTGCACAGAACAAAGACGAGCAGACGCACAAAAAGAAACACAGGTAACCGAGACCCCCAATAACAGAGGGGAAGGCAAATAAGGACAGCGTTCCAACGAATACAACCCCCGTGTGTGCATGCCGGTGCCGCCTCTCCGTATCAGATCCAGGGCCTCGACCGAGCAAAGCATTCCCCGTCGTCATTAAAGCGCGTTCTTTCCTTTCTATACTTCGATCCAAAGTATAAAAACACACGCAAAGAAAGGAAAGAAACAAACAAACGAGGAAGAGGACTATATTTGCTTCACCTTAAAATGGACCGCCGCCGACACTATACGAACTATCGGAACCAATCAAATGCATTGCAACTGCCACGTAACTTTATCAAAGAGGAGTAGGGACGGCGGGGAGTGTACAGTCACGTGATATTTTCGCGGCGCTTGATTGGCGAAGATGACTCGTAGCGTCCGCAGCGGTCCGTCGAACGGTCAAAACGGTCGACCGTTGCGGGAGGAGGGAGGCCATCGGTCGCCAAGCGAGGCCTGCCATTACGTCAGGCGGCGGTGTTGCCCGTCGCGCCTGTCCGTGCGGAGGTTTCCCACTCCGATCCGGTCAGAATAGATCTACGGTCTCGGGTAAGACAAGACCCCGTGATTGGCACGGTGGAAGAGTCTCGTAGTGTCCGCTCCCGTCCCTACTTCGTTTCAAACGTTGGACGAGTGGCTGCTGCCGGTCGTTACGGTTCGAGCGGCCGCGCTGTCGCGGTTCTATAGACCGACACGCTGTTTACAAACAAGCCCGCGTTTGCCCACACCAGGTGTGGGCACTGCGCATGCGCAGAAACCGGGTTCGCGTGAAGTGAAGCGTCTGCACATGCGCAGTGCCATCGACAGCGCCACCGCAGCTGCGTTACGTCAGGGCCGCGTGTTGGTCTTTCTATACGTGGAGGGGCTGTCGGGCGGCGACGACCGGTGGGGCGGTTCGTTTTGAGGACCCATATAAAAAGGGCCACGAGGGTCCGGCACCGGTTGATGTCGCTCTTCCCAGGGAGCCGGGAAGCGTTACGACCCGGAGGTAAGTGGCCCCGGAGCCGTCGATGGCTGCCTCCTCCACCCCCCGTACGACGTGTTTGGTGAATCAATATCTGGGGTCGGGATATGCTTCGCTTCACCTTAAGGTGGACCGCAGCGGACGCTACGAGCCATCGCGGCCAGTGTACGGCGCCGCGAACTTACCACATGACCACGCGTTACCGCGCGTCGCCGCACCCTAACCGAAGATCACGTGACACTCACGAGGCCTTAGATTGGCTCCGACGGCTCGTGGTGTAATCTGCTGCCCATCGCAAGACGAAGCGGAGGGTAGCCGAGCCTTCCTCCGCAATCTTCGGGTTTGCGAGTGAAATGGAAGGGAATTGAGAAGGCGCCTCAAGAGCAAAGCGGTCGATTCATTTGAAAGGCCGCTGTCCAGCACCGGGGACTGAGTGGGTTCACCCCGGTCGCGGCTGCTGTCGCCGAGCAAAATAAAACTGAGCGGCGGCCCGATATTCCGAAGTACCGTTACGGGGAAAGTGCCGTTCAGAAAGCTCTCTTTCAGTTCGAGTTGTACGTGCTCGCCATTTGTTCGGGAGTCTTCCGAGTGGCAGCTGCAGTGTAGGCAACGGCGTTGTAATCAGCCTTGAACGGTATAGTCCTAACTCACGAATATTTCGAAGGCTCCCCCACCACAAATCACACCCGTTGGGAACATCTAAAATATGCGAATCACGTGAAGCGAACGAGTAGGGCCGAATATACAGCGCATTATCAACCACATATGGACGATAATACGCCCGGAATCGTGCACATATTTGTATCCTTTTGCCTAAATCCGAGACTGACACGCGCCAAATCTATTTACGTGACACGCTTTCTTACAGCGTACACAGCTCACACACCTGGTTCCACAGTCCTTGTGCCACCTCGGTGTCTGTTTTCTTTATCACACCATCACTCGAAACTATGATCTTAAGAGTTCCTCCACCGAGCATTGTCCGGGTGGGACACTGCAATGGCGCAATAAAAAAGGCGTACTTCTTGGAGGGTTCAGCATATCCTCACTTTAAACTTTCCTGGAACGTTAGACCACGCCGGCAGCATCAATACAATTGGACATTGCGTCCGCTTGCTGTGTACAGTCGGCACGGAATGAAACGCGAACAAGGAGAGCATGGTTTTCGACCCACGCTGAGTCACCTAGAGACGCAACACCGAAGGTTTGGATGCACTGAGCAAGAGTCTAACACATCGAAGGAGGAGCCATCTTCTTGCAGCTCCCATCTGGTTCAGGTGGTGCAGCATCTAGCGAAAACCATGCACCCACTGTTCGCGTTTCATTCTGTGCACCGACTGTACATTGGCACTCGATAAATTAGTTCAGAAGTTCACACTCTTCCCGTGCGTGTGGCACTTGGCTGCCATGACAACCAAGCGCGCCACACAGGTTCTTGAATACGACGCAGTTCGGAGCCTATTTAGCGTTGAGTTATCCCCCATGCAGTAAACAGCCTATAAAGCAACCCCGACCCGTCGCAGCAACTTTAGTATACGCACAGAACGGAGAGATGAATTGATAGATATATCATATTGGCAACACTCTTTGTAACGAGTGGTAGCTTGCGCCACCTATACACCAACTCATGTTTACAAACAAACCGGAGCGCCCCTAGCGGACGCCATCGGCGCCGCGCATGCGGGATGGGGGTGTGAGCAAGAAGCTCGCCGTCGCCCATAAGCAAACCATTGAAATGCGATGTTGTCGGCGTCGGTGTGAGTCCCCCTGCCATTTTTCGCGTTTGAACTGTTGATTCTACGTCATCCTGGCGATGTCTGACTACTTGAGCGGCGTCAGCGAAATTACCAAGGCTCGTTACACCGCAAAACTTCGCGTGAATAATGTGACATGTGGCGATTCATTGCGCGTGGACGCCTTAGTATATGTATACGCTAAAGCCTGACTCCCGTGATGAGATTTCACTCGCAGCTACGGCTGAGCTGCGAGCGTAGCTGAGATGGTCGACGTCGATACTGAAAATAGCAAGCAGAATCGGACCGAGTGAATTAGGCATAACAAGTCGGTGATGGTCACTGGTCACAATGATCAACATCTTCTTGTATCTACTGTTTACATCGAGCCTCCTTACCAACCTTCAAACTGAAGTCTTTTGAGGCCTGCACTTACTTCTTTTCGAATGTACCGGGCCGACATTTGGTCTTCGGGCCGGCGTCGTCTGAGAGCTGACGACAAACAGAAACGTTTGAAAAAGCAGACGAGAGTTCGAACGATCAGGCGGCCGTTTGAATTTGAAGACGCAATCAACGTAGTCCGCAGGTGGTCCGCACAACTTGACGGTTTTCTGGCGTTCATGTTGGAACAAAACAAATAAACCTGATGACCACAAGTATCCGTGAATTCAACCCAAAGTGCTCCCCGCCCAAGCAATCGTCGTCCGACGGCGTCTGGTTTTCCCTTTTCACGGCACATATCCAGATTCTCGGACGAACCGAGCACGTGAAAACTGACCTTTAAAGCTTTCTTGTCTCTTTTGGTACGACCCCAATCGCGGCGTTTTGAGGAGAAGGCAGGTTTTTGTCTGGTCCCTTTCAAAGCAACGCAGGAATACAGATCTGCATGGGGACTTCCGCCCACAGCCCCAGACCGGAAGTGCGCCCGACGCGCTACCAGCGCGCCGTGACGTCACAAAGTTGTATACACCTTTTCTACGTGGGCGCCGCCATCTTCAATTCTGGAACTTCCGGTATGCGTGAAAACATCGCTTTCTTCTCACTCGACAGTAGAACCTGTTAACATTTTAATTGCAACTGTCTCCACTGGTCTACGGTCCACAAGCTGCCGATAAACCCCCAAAAAAGCCAAAGCATGACGATCAGCGTGTCCTCATATAACAGATCACTTACTTGCAGTCTTACACTTGGTGACATCCCCCTACCCAACGTCAGCAACAGCAAAATTCTCGGAGTTACATTCGATCAGCACCTAAATTTCAGTAGACACGTGCACGAGACCACCTCCCGTGCAAGGCGCACATTGGGATTCATTACTCACATCACCCGCGGCAAGCCGGCGGCATCACTCAGAGATCTACACACGGCTCTGGTGCTCCCTCAACTCGAGTTTTGTTCAGCTATATGGGATCCCCCTTCAACTGCCCTGAAGAGCTCCCTTGAGGGTATCCAGCGGAGAGCAGCCCTCACGCTCTACAGACGTGTGTTCCCATCATCGTGCCACACGGCCTCGAGGGACCTTCCCACCGCAAGACTCCTACAGCACGCCAAGTGGCAGAGCCTACAACACCGTAGGGATGTGGCAACAATCAGGTTGCTCTGCCTGTTTATGGGCACTGGTCCGCCTGAAGTCCCCTTTCCACTGCGCCTCAACAAACGCACCGGCAGGCTGCAGCCCCCTCTATCGCGGACCCTGCGCCACAGCAAGTCGTGGCTCATACGTGCTGCAACTCTCTGGAGGTCACTCCCCTCAAAGATGACAGAAACTTTCCCCGATCACCGTGATGACATTCGGGAGCTGTGCAGAGCAATCGCGTCCCCCCTACAGTGCGTGTGTGTACATATATGTCCTCTTTAGCTACTGTACAGTATGTGTGCCTGGACCCTTTTGTCTGTTCCTGACCGATAATTATTTTCGTTGCCCCCCCCCCCCCCCTTTTTTTTTTTAGTCTCAATTTATAGCGCCGCCCGGTCGGTGTCAGGGGCACTAAACGTGTATGGGCACACTGCCTTTCCCTGAATACCTGCACACCAGGCGGCACTGCACAATAAAAGTGCAATAAAAATACAATACAATACAATACAATACAACCCTCAGTCGTTCTTGTTTTGACCCTTCTATACGTTTTTACTTGTTCGGGGTTGTAATATCTTGCTTTTTGTTCGGAACGCATACCGGATAGGGGGACAACGTGGCTGGGTACGAGGCTAAGCGAAAAAGGTCACGTACCTCACGTGAGCCCGATGTGGATGCCCGCATCCTCCGCTGCTTCCACCCGCGTTCGTGCCATCTTTCTTTCGTCCTGAAAGCAAACGGGATGGAGAGGAATTAATCGACGCCACCATCCTCAGAGATATCCTGTAAGAAGGCAAGTCTAAACACTCAATGAAGCTAGAGATCGAATGTCGGTGGAACTTTCACTTAGGACAGACCAACTAACTTGTTACAGTCATTCACGCGACACAATTTAGTGTCCGAGTGTCGCTGCACTTTCAGAAAAAAGGGTGTATTCTTACACCCCTTCTTCCATTTAAGACGCACCTAAACTTCAGTTCGACGTACAGCGCGCTGACGTCGAACCGACGGTACCAACTTTCACGAGCCGCGGCTTGACAGCCGAATAGTACAACTTATTAAAATAGCTAATATATGTGTCACTAACCACAAACAAAGTAATAATTTTTTGGGGGCTTTGCTGCAAACCCCCCCCCCCCCTTTTTTTTTTTTTTCTGTAGTCCTTGATACGTACTTCGGCTCTTTAATGAGATACATATCTCCGTTCTCAAGCCACTCGTTAAAGTTGGGGCCGTCTGTTCGACGTCAGCGCGTTGTACGTCGAACTGAAGTTTTGGAGTGTATTATATGGAACAAGAGGTGTAAGAATATAACCTTTTCTTCTGAGGGTGTAAACATGACGTAAAGTATAACCTGCATTAAACATGTCTTAATATAGCAGAAAACGTGTATAAAAAGTATATATTTCCACAAACTTCCCGGGCCAGTAATTTCCTTCGACGTTCTCGGAAGCAGCGAATAAAAACGAAAAAAAGTAAAAATATAAAAAAATGTTGAGAAAAACACGCTGTGCTTAGATGTACTAATTCGAGAGGTAATGCGGCTTCCCAACAAAAGACAGCATGCCCCTGCATTGCGTACGGTCGCGCGCGTCTACCACGGCTACCACGAGATGACCCGGAAGACATTTGGCTGGAGCGCGTGGCCTTTTTAAGTTCACACGCTAATCTACGACGGCGCTACAAGTGTCTCCCGAGGCTACGCTATATCGGCATCCCCAAACTATAAAAAGAAAAAAGAAAACTCGACGCGGGACACATTACACATAGCATGCTTCAAGGGATGATATAGCGAACGAAGAAAGATACAAGACACACGTAATATAGATTAATGGTTCCATGATTGCAGTCGCGTCAATGGTTATACGCATCAACGGGCTCGGTTGCGGCGTTCGCAAGATAAAAGAAGAGTGCCACGATGTAGCCGTTCGTTATATTTCATGCCACGAATTTTACGACGACGGAATTCTTACAAAACGTATTTACGAAGAGTGATGATGGTACTCGACAACGCGAACTGACCTCCTTCGGAAAACAAACAAACAAACCAACAAACAAACAAACACACAAACACACACACACACACACACACACACACACACACACACACACACACACACACACACACACACACACACACACACACACAAGCGCACGCACGCACGCACGACACCACGCCACATTAAAGGCATTCGGTCCTGTGGTTTGCTAAAAATAGAGGACATCGGTCGGTGGCCAAGTTTAAAGCCCATGCTTCTAAAAGAATAAATATAAACCCTTACAAGTCTCACACAGACACAAAAAAAAAAGAAGTCGCATGGGAACCAGGTAAAAATATTCGAAGTTTAACGTTTGTTATGTTTTTAATTCTTTGCAGACCGACGATGGCGCAAAAAGAAAAATAAATATTCCCGCGTGCATTAAAGCGTTCACACTTGAGTGGATGGGAACAGTTACTCTTATTTTTTGTTTTTTTTTTGTTTTACGACTTTCAGTTTAGAACTTTGCTTCTGAGCGGAGAGGACGGAGACGGATGGGGGAGCGCAGATGACCACGAAGGCGATAGGCGACAAGCGATCCACAACCGCGCCACAGAACGGCGAGCTAACTATTGCGTGTCAAGTAGTACGGTTAACCGGCCTCCTATACTCCGTTGCCAGCCAGCTTTCGTCCCGATCGAGCGCCCGCACAATCTGGAATCAGCTGATGCGTAAGGTATAAGACGTGGGGCATACCGCACAGCGCTACCTCACCTTTTCACAGAGAACTCCTGGAAATCTGATTGGGGCGCAGGTTATGGGGAGATAAATCGAGGGAGAGGAGGAGATGAGAGCGCCGAGCTCTGATTGGAAGGATTAGTGGGTAGCCGCCAAGGCTAGCTGCTTTTGTACCAACCCGCCGTCTCCCTCCTATCAGAGCGAACAAGAGTTTCGTCTGCTTTGCGCGCAGTGTCTCGCGTTCGAAAATGGACAGGGCAGCTAGCCTTTGCGTCTACTCACTAGAATCGTTCCAATCAGAGCCGGCGCTCGGACATCTGGATGCTCTTTTACTACCAGGTATTTCAGGCCCGATGTTCTATGGCGTGTGCGTGAATTTGTTTTCCGCTTCGTTGATTTTATGCCCACCTCAGCTCCGAGTCACGTCCGGAGATTATAAGCCCGCATGAGTCGGTCACATTCTTGTCGGTACGAGTGGCCAGCTGTGCCGAAGTTAAATTCCGTAACCGCAATCGACGCGCGAAGTAGGCCTAAGACGTCCGTTCAAAGGAGACTCTACAAAAAAAAAAAAAAAAAAAAATACACACACGCACACACGTGGAACAAAATTTTACATGGGCCAGAGACGATCGAGAGCACTTGGAAAGTAATGAGCTAAAATAGAACATCGGAAATAACTTTTAGAAATAATCAAAAGAAAAACAGAATGACGTAAGTTGTATCTCGCAGGGGAAATTCGAAGGCTGGGACAGCTAACTGCAGCAAGCAAGATGACGACTTCGTTTCACCAATTCAAAACTTCCGACATTTGCTAAAATTCTCCGCTTACATTTTATTCGAATTATTTATTGATACTGCTGTCTCATTCGGGAGACGTGGGAGGAGGGGGTTACATTGAGTACTTGCACGTCAATACAATTTTAGTCGTTTTAGGCATCACTGTACTCATTCATAAATTTACTTTAACCGTAAAGGCCCTCATTGAGGACATTACATGAAACGGGGAGGGGGAGCACATTGACATAATAAAAAGAAACAGGTAGCAAAACACACACACACAAAAAAGAAAAACGTAAATGCATTAAAATAAGGAAATCACACAAAAAAAGTAGAGACACAACTATGCCGGCAGTTTTCTCGGAGAAATAACGGTATATGTACAAATAATGAAACGGTTAGCACTCTTCTAAATATAAAATAAAAAAAAGAGCGGAAAGCACCTGGGAACACGATTGAGGCTACATGTCTCACGTGGTATATTCCATGCAGAAATTAAAAGTGGAAATGAGGAGTTAACAAATGCGTTTTTAAGGGCTAGATATGCGTTGTAAAAAGTTGGTGTCTGTTAATTTACGAGAAGGTCGAAGAGCATCATTCTAATGTCAGGTTGATGGGGGTAGACTTTATGAAAGAGGGCAGATACGCATAGAGAAGACGGTAAGTCGAGATAAGAAAACGAAATGAGTTCATTCGATCAAAATCCGATATTATTTTCGTGCGCTAGATATAAAATTACTACGATCGTTTCCCGAGTTTCCCAGTATGCAAACGAGGCAAAGCGAGGCTCTGCTGCCGCATCATGACTCCAAAGCGGCCGCCGGTAGCGGCGCACCCGTTCGTTAGCATAGCGCTCTCGCCCCGTCGAGGTGCAGCCCAGCCCCACGTGCCGCAGCTGCAGGTGACCCTTCCTCGAGCAAACATCCTAATCACACGGACACGACCGTGTCGCCGCCGTACCCACGCCGGGCTACGCGGACGCCCGACCGGAAGTTCAAACTTTATAATCTCGGCGGACATTCCCGGGACAGCCGCGGGAAATCTGGTGGCCGAGAAAAGGCGCGCACCCGCGGTGCCACTTACCAAAGATGGATCAGCCGCCGCGTTCATTTGGATCGACGGAGCGTGCTCCAACAACGCCTAATGGTCGCCCTCTCCCGCGTTTATTTAGCGTCATGGCCGCGTGCACTTGTAGTTGCGTTCTTTCCACGGCTTCGATCGTTTCCATTTATATACCGCCGTTATTTCGTTGCTGACGATAACGATGCCAGTGATTCGCTTCGTCTGTCCTCTAATGGCGTAATGTCTTAACATCGATGTTCGCGTATGCTGGGGCTTTTCTGTGACCGGGGGCTCGAGGACGTGCTCGAGCGGCCCCGGCTCTCGCCGAATCTCGCCCGATTCGGGCGCGCGCGTAGTGGATCGTCCTCGCCTAGATGAAGTTTCGGCCCACGAAATTTTCCTGTCGCTGCCACGATAAATGGTGTCTGGCATTAAATTAAGACTTTTTCAACTTAACTCGGCCGCGTACGTTGTGTGTACGCGGGGCGTCGCGCGGCGTCGACCGAAGAGGTGCGCGACAGAGTGCGGCAACGCCGTATACCGCGGGAGATTAATGGACGCTGCCGGGCGTCAGCGCACACCGTTGGTCGGTCGTGAATGTCGTCCCTACGAGTATACCCGCGGAAGTTGCTGCGTTCACAAAACAGGTGCTTCCGATTCACGCCGCTCTCGTTATGTGGTTCATGTTTTCCCTCGTGTCACCCATTTCTTGCTTTGGGGGGCCGGAGCATGCTCGTTCGTAACGCGCCTGGAGTTCGATTTTAGTGAGAGCGAGAGCGAGATCCAATTTGCCTCTAGCGGATCGAGGGATCGAAGATCATGTTCGTAGGCGGTTTGTCTGCTAACGCGAGCGAAGAACGCGGTTTGTCTGCTACAGAGCTCCGTTAGCAAACGGAAATAAAACAGGAAAATACCACAGGTCGTCTGCTAACAAACAGAAAAAAAGAATAGTTCATCGTCCGTTACGATTTGTGCGCAGCGGGGAAGTGAGATCAGACGCCGGCTACCATCGTGAAAGTCTTTTCTTCACACGCTGGAAGCCATTGACAACTTGGGCTTAATCTGAAAATATCCGGTTGGTCTGCTGCCGCACACAAGTTAACATCGGACGGTGGATGAAGGAGAACAAGGGACAAATACAGCAGAGACCGCAAGACCTCTTCCCTTATGTGTATGTTGGTGAAACGTTCTGACCAAAAGGCTGCCCGATATTGAAGTCACAAACCGGTCAAAAATGTCTCATTGCTTGATTAAGCGCAAGCTTTGGCGCCACGCCCAATCATAGCCGAGAACGCTCTCACCTTGACCGTAACACAACCCCTGGTTTTCCTAATCTTGAATGGAAACGGGGATCCGATCAGTTCCAAGATGGTGATGCCCGTAGTGTCGCCTTGGTGCAAGGACTACGCGACTCGGTCAATCGTTTCAGGGTTTTAAATTTCGAGATTGTACCGGTTAGTTGCGCTCACATCGCCATCAGTGCGCTAGATGTCAAACTTTCTGACTACCACATCCTAGAAGCGATCGCCACTGCCTCCGAGTGAGCCGGCAATCTGCGTGTACCTATCGTGATTCACTAAGTACTAGGAAGGTACCTAATTGCCCTAGAACTTAACCTAATCTTAATCTAGAGGGCACCTATACTCGTTCTCACACCAAGAACCGTGGTAAAATGAATGCGTCAGTTTTCTACGGTGGACATTAAACGAATAAACATGTTAGACAAAGACGGCACAACTCTCTTCAATCTTGACCTAAACCAACACGCGCTTCGTCCATTAATTTTATAAGGTGGGTGGCGCATAAAGAAGGATGACCCTTTAGTCTTTCAGTGCCTGGCGTGGGTGAGGTGGTGCTAGGCAGGATTTTGTATGGAAGCATATTACGTCACACCATTGTGTATTCGCGACGCTGCGCGCGTTTCCCTTCAGCCCCACTCGGATACAAAGACTTGGCGCCGAATTTGAGAGGAGAAGCGCGCTTTCCTGTCCTTTTCACACCTCCTCGTTCCGCGCCCTCTTTCTTCACCAGCGGTTTCTGTTTCCTCCCCTCTTGCCCTTTCTACCTCTCTCCGCTCCGCGCCCTTTCTCACACTACCTGCTTCTGCTCCTCCTGTTCCTGCGTGCAAATCTGTAGCTCCTTCAGCAGCACATTCGGCTTTCACGCCGGTGACCGGGATTTCACCCCTACGGTTTACCCTCTTTTTTTTTTTTTCAAGATCGCTTAGCGTTGACAGATTGACTGATTTACAGATTTCGTGCTTACGCGGCTCCTGGGGTTGTTTGGCCATATTGGCGCTTTAAACCGCTCATGACAAAATGCTGTATGAGGGGGAGGGGGAGAGGAGGTCCCAGCAAAATGGAAGATTTCGGGGGGGAAGGGGGGGGGCATTGGCCTCCCCCGTGGCTACGTGCCTGCCTTCCTTGGTGCCGTTCAAAAACGCACGGAGCACGAACCGACTGCAGTTTACTCCGGTGTTCTCCAGATAGAAGTCCGCTGATGCCACGGGCAGCGAAGGGCAGAGAAGTAAGCCGCGCTATGGTCCCAATCACGAGTTTCGCTCTCTCCTCAAGCCCAAGATATCAAGTCTACGTCAGCCACCATTATGTTTTATTTGTAAAAATATCTGCTTGAGATGAGATGCATCGTGCTGTGGTAAAAACAGGAAAAAAACAAAACAACAACATAGAAAACTATTACCATTTTCGAAGTGCTCGCAAAACGCTGACTCACGAAAGGGGTAACTCAGATGCAGATAACCCGGCTCGAATTCACAAATAAAGTAGGCCAACTCTAGAAGTTGGACTACAAAAAAATGTAAGTAGGTTTTAAGACAGGGTCAAATAAGGTGAAAGAAGCAGAAAAAAATACATCCTGTTTTCTAAGAGAAGATGATAAATGTGCTTCGACGAACGAGGATTTTTGTGGCAATAACACCTTCACATATTGTCACATCTCTTTTAGTGGATCTTAGGGTAGACGGAGCGTTGTTAATTCTTGTGTGTGCACTTGCCGCCTTAAGCTTCTCAAAGAGGCATACAATCACTTCCTCTCCCCGCCTTCGATCGCAAAGAAAAACGAAGACACTAGAACAAACGGATATAACTCGCCCCCTCCCCCCGTCCCCCCCTTTTTTTTGTAAAAATGCTTATTTGGATTTTTTGACATTGTTGTTATACTCGGTTTCACCTTCAGTCCGAACGCAGCGGACGCTAGGAGCCATCTCAGCCAACCCAGCGTTGAGAGAGTGTCATGTGACCTTGTGCTCCCTGTGTCGCTCTGCCCAACCGGCAGGTCAAGCAATTTCCTCCCGGCGCTGGATCGGCTGGGATAGCTCGTGGCGTCCACTGCGCTCGGACTGAAGGTGGAACGGAGTATAGGGTCTAAGAAAATAGATTCAGTGTCTTAGGGCCGGTTGCACCAACGTCGCTTAGCGCAAAGCGGAGCTTAGCCGGGAACTTAAGCTTAGTTTCGGTTTCGTTCGGTTGCACCAAACTCGCTTATCGCTAAACCTAGCACTAAACTACGCTTAACTTGAGTGATCAACATTGGGCGCTTTGCTTCTGGTTGTTTCTTAATCCTGGATTAAAAACATGGCGGCTGGTTTGTCACGGTCGACGCGGTGGACGAAATTGGTTGTGCAAAGTGTTTTAGGCTACATCAGCGTGAAAGTCTCGACAAAATGACTTTCGATTGTGACAAGGATGCAAGATATTGTCGCGTGAAGTGTTTATCGACCCCTGTTTTCAAGTTGGCTCTCCACTTTCAGGGCGTGTTAGCCCTAACCGAGAAACGTACGGAGCTGTGGGGCTCACGTCTGTATTCCCGTTGGTTCTTCTGTCAACAAGCTTATTCGTATGCACTTACTAATTTTCGCATAGCTGTAACGTATTGTTATTTACCACCTTGTTTATCTACGCTTGCAGCGCATATCCTTCAATCTGATCAGCGCGTTGAATAGTGGCAGTACATGATCTCGGCGATCAGCTGATTGTCGACACCTCTGCCGTTTGCATTAGATTGCGGCGCTTTTAAGTAAGAAAACAGCGAAAATTCAATTTCTTTCGTTTTCTGAGTTTTGAGACAATCTTCAGTGAATTTTCCTTATCTCGCGAGTAGAATCTTGGCTTCAGAAAACTGTATCGTTCCATAACTGTAACTTTTTTGGTGATCGCATTTTTTTTTTTATATACTTTGCTTTATATCTTTCATTCGTTTCCCGAGAACGAGATACTGTTGTTTCCGAGTTGTGCTCTGTGATGGTGTTTTCCCTTTACTTTTGTCGTTTGTCTTCATTGTGACGATGGTTGAGACTATATACCGGAACACGTTTTCAATAAAATTCAGTTGAAAGTTGCGCCTTGTTGTGTCCTCCGTAACTTTTTTGGTGATCGCGATTTTTTAGGAATATTTTGCTTTATATCTTTCATTCGTGGCGACGACAAATCGTAACGACTACTATGTTAGATTCGTTCATTGCTGTATCGGGGCAGGCTGGGGCAGGTGATGCGAAGAGACGACCGTTCTTATCGGCACAATGTGATGTACTAGTAGGAGTTTTTTTTTTTTTTTTTTTCTGAACTCGACAGTGTGAAACTGAAGTCCGTTTGAGGCTGCAGCGGATGTTCAACGACGGTACAGTGCAGTTCTGTCACCTTGCTGATAGCAACGAGTACCGTCGATGCAAGGTCTCGTGACCTGACCTCTCGACGACTTCTATTCGACGATTTTCAGGCATTTTCGCAGCTGCCGTGGCGAGTTCGTCACTGTTTTGAACTTGATCGGTCTCAGGCTTGACTTGATTTTAGTAGTCATCTTACCTGCCTACTTATATCGATGATGTTTTGTCTTCAGCGATGTAGCGAGTAGAGTCCCCGATGGCTCCTTCACCTCAAAATGTGAGCACGAAAACTACTACCACTGTCAAAATATCCTGTTATCAACTGATATTAAACACGCAATCACAGATGTAAAGAGCATTCGTGTTTATTTGAAGCTTTGACTTCTGTTATTGAAAGTTAAACGAAAAAATGATTGAATTTGGAGACCTTTAATTTGTTACTCACCGAAGAAATACGGCGAAAAGCAGACGCCGACGACGACTACTACGGCAGTTTTTCTTTTTTTTACATCACGTGATTCCTCTTTGCCAATCGTATTCGTCGCTCTGAGCGTTCCCTAGTTTGCTCTGTTTGTCCCTAGATTCCCTACGCAAATCCAGCGTTTAGCTAGGGGCGCGTCTGTAAAGCCGGCTTAACGTTGGTGCAACCGGAATTTAAACCCGTGCTTACCTAAGCTCGGTTTAGGGCGCTAAGCCGGCTTAGGAAAGTGCCGCTTTGGGTTAAGGTAACCGGCGTTGGTGCAACCGGCCCTTAGGGCCGGTTGCACCAACGTCGCTTAGCGCAAAGCGGAGCTTAGCCGGGAACTTAAGCTTAGTTTCGGTTTCGTTCGGTTGCACCAAACTCGCTTATCGCTAAACCTAGCACTAAACTACGCTTAACTTAAGCGCCCAACATTGGGCGCTTTGCTTCTGGTTGTTTCTTAATCCTGGATTAAAAACATGGCGGCTGGTTTGTCACGGTCGACGCGGTGGACGAAATTGGTTGTGCAAAGTGTTTTAGGCTACATCAGCGTGAAAGTCTCGACAAAATGACCTTCGATTGTGACAAGGATGCAAAATATCGTCGCGTGAAGTGTTTATCGACCCCTGTTTTCAAGTTGGCTCTCCACTTTCAGGGCGTGTTAGCCCTAACCGAGAAACGTACGGAGCTGTGGGGCTCACGTCTGTATTCCCGTTGGTTCTTCTGTCAACGAGCTTATTCGTATGTACTTACTAATTTCCGCATAGCTGTAACGTATTGTTATTTACCACCTTGTTTATCTACGCTTGCAGCGCGTATCCTTCAATCTGATCAGCGCGTTGAATAGTGGCAGTACATGACCTCGGCGATCAGCTGATTGTCGACACCTCTGCCGTTTGCATTAGATTGCGGCGCTTTTAAGTAATAAAAAAGCGAAAATTCAATTTCTTTCGCTTTCTGAGTTTTGAGACAATCTTCAGTGAATTTTCCTTATCTCGCGAGTAGAATCTTGGCTTCAGAAAACTGTATCGTTCCATAACTGTAACTTTTTGGTGATCGCATTTTTCTTTTATATACTTTGCTTTATATCTTTCATTCGTTTCCCGAGAACGAGATACTGTTGTTTCCGAGTTGTGCTCTGTGATGGTGTTTTCCCTTTACTTTTCTCGTTTGTTGTCATTGTGACGATGGTTGAGACTATATACCGGAACACGTTTTCAATAAAATTCAGTTGAAAATTGCGCCTTGTTGTGTCCTCCGTAACTTTCTTGGTGATCGCGATTTTTTAGCAATATTTTGCTTTATATCTTTCATTCGTGGCGACGACAAATCGTAACGACTACTATGTTAGATTCGTGCATTGCTGTATCGGGGCAGGCTGGGGCAGGTGATGCGAAGAGACGACCGTTCTTATCGACACAATGTGATGTACTAGTAGGAGTTTTTTTTTTTTTTTTCTGAACTCGACAGTGTGAAATTGAAGTCCGCTTGAGGCTGCAGTGGATGTTCAACGACGGTACAGTGCAGTTCTGTCACCTTGCTGATAGCAACGAGTACCGTCGATGCAAGGTCTCGTGACCTGACCTCTCGACGACTTCTATTCGACGATTTCCGGGCATTTTCGCAGCTGCCGTGGCGAGTTCGTCACTGTTTTGAACTTCATCGGTCTCAGGCTTGACTTGGTTTTAGTAGTCATCTTACCTGCCTACTTATATCCATGATGTTTTGTCTTCAGCGATGTAGCGAGTAGAGTGTCCTTCTCGCGTTCGGTGAGATTTGGGGCCCCCGATGGCTCCTTCGCCTCAAAATGTGAGCACGAAAACTACTACCAGTGTCTACCACTGTCAAAATATCCTGTTATCAACCGATATTAAACACACAATCACAGATGTAAAGAGCATTCGTGTTTATTTGAAGCTTTGACTTCTGTTATTGAAAGTTAAACCAAAAAAATGATTGAATTTGGAGACCTTTAATTTGTTACTCACCGAAGAAATACAGCGAAAAGCAGACGCCGACGACAACTACTACGGCAGTTTTTTTTTTTTTTTTTTACATCACGTGATTCCTCCGCCAATCGTATTCGTCGCTCTGAGCGTTCCCTAGTTTGCTCTGTTTGTCCCTAGAGTCCCTACGCAAATCCAGCGTTTAGCTAGGGGCGCGTCTGTAAAGCCGGCTTAACGTTGGTGCAACCGGAATTTATACCCGTGCTTACCTAAGCTCGGTTTAGGGCGCTAAGGCGGCTTAGGAAAGTGCCGCTTTGGGTTAAGGTAAGCGGCGTTGGTGCAACCGGCCCTTAGTGTTGCAAAGAAAGGCTTTGGGGAACTGAAGAGCACCAAGCCTCCCTTTGCGCTGGTCGATTCGCGTGAGTGTCATTGCGCTCAACTTTACCAAAATGAAAACGACCTTTTCTTTAGAAAGAGGGGGGGGGGGGGGGGGGGGGGCTGGTCCTGAAAAAAATGTAACGGATTACAAGAAATCCGTTACGTAAAAAATGTAGGGGAATTATTTTGAAATTACTCTAGAAAATATGTAATTATTCCGTCACTAAATTACCGATATATGGAAGAGATTACAAGTAATTTCGTTACTTGTAACGGATTACGTACAAGTCTGGTCAAAAGCGCTGCCCGCGTCCCCTCACAAGCGGCTCGCGCAAGGCAGTGAAACCAACGGTTAAAACCTCTGAATATGACGGCACACCCAGCGGTTGGTTTTCCGATTTTTCTCGATTCTATTAAAGCAAAACTGACAACCCCTTTTTTTTTACCAGGAGATTTAATACGGTGTCAGAAGATTACACTATCAATGTTTTGCTACAACGTCACGTATATTTTTAACAAAGTAAAAAAAAAAAAAAAAACAAAAAAAAAAAAAAACACAACGGCTTGAAGCCGAAACAGAAGCTGGTCGGGGGAGGAAGAAGGAATATAGATGAAGAGAGAGTTGCCGGAAATCACGTCGATGTGAAACTTTTTTTTTAAATATTTTCGTAGTCAGCGTGATTGCAGTTTTTTACAAGCCACAAACAAACAAATAAAATTGGGTATCATGTTTTCTGTATTTTTTTTTTTTTTGTATTGAAATTTGGAGGTGGTGTTTCGATGACTCACGACTTTGATTATCTTTGGTGGTTGTGTCTAAACCATAGAAAACGGCACGTGACCACGGGGAAGAGAGTGAGCGCGACTCAAACCGGCCAGTTCTCAATCCCCAATTTTCGGGCAAAAAAAAAAAAAAAAAAAAAAAAAAATTCGAGTTGGAAATTGTGTTTTTGGTTATTATGTCATGTACAAATAAAAACCTTGTCGAGCTTAAATAGTCTGTCAGTGTCCCTTTAATACGTTTGGGTCATATAAAATTTAAACTCCGAAAGAAAAAAAAAGAACCCTTTAAATAAGCCTATTATACTCGTTTTTTTTTTGTTTTTTTTAAGGATTATTTTAGGTTTTTTTTAAAGCACAGACATGCGTCCGTCCCTTCATGTCATGTTCCTACAAGATATGATTCGTCTCACCCAACCCGCTCATCCTGAATATAGCTATCAGATGTATTGGTCGGTTTTATTCAGAAATTTCACTGCAAGATGGAGTTCATTAATCAGTACACAGCAATGTTAGTTTTAGGTATACTCGCTGCCTGCGTTTGTAACGTCCGGCTCTGGAGAAGTGATTTCCCCTTAGCACGCGAGTGCGCTGCGGCGAAGCGAGGCACGCAAAGTCGTGGTGCCTTGTTTGCGATTGTCGCTTTCTACACGGGCACGCGGTGACAAGACCATTCAAAGAAGGTAACCAACCTGCCAGAACGCACCACGTACATGACAAATATTCCGAAATCTCCGAGTACTGTCAGTGTTCGAGCGATCACATCGAGTAGCACGTTATTTGAGAGGATCATTGAAAGCTCTGATCACTCGCAGAAACTTCCGGCATCGATCCTGCAATGCAGCTGGGTCTGCGCCTAGCTATATGTTCATTCAGTATTAATAAAAGGAAATTATAAAATGAAATAGCAGCATAAGCACTTTGGCGCAAATGGCGCAGCAATCACATCCCTGCCCCAAGAACCGCTGTCGGAAGGAAAGTTTTGCTTAACTAATATCACCCTTTATGTGGTGAACTAAGATAACGGGTATTTGAGAGAAAAGAGAACCACCCCTTTCGGAATTCGGTCAACTCGTCGAAAGCCGATTCATCAATTCATTAATGGCAGCGAATGCATGAGTGCATTCGCTGCCATGGAAGACGACGACGCAAGACTCGTCAAAAATATGCAATATAATTTTCTTTTTTCCTAAACGCACGTAGATAGAAGTAATCGAATCCCCTCCTGTGTTCAATGTCATCGAAGTCCTCTTGGAAGGCGAAACAAGCGCATGTGTAATAACTAGGGCTGGGCGTCGATTAAAAATTTTAACCTGATTGATCGGTGCACCCTTCGGTCGATTGATTAATCGATTAATCGCTCAAGTCAAAATTACACACACACACACACACACACACACACACACACACACACACACACACACACACACACACACATATATATATATATATATTGTGTTTTGCCTTTGCTGAATATATGATAAACGGCACAATCTACAATTCTGATTACAAATCAACTTCGATAAGCAGTAGAGAACAGATCAAAAACACTCACTCACAGATTATTACTTCCCCCGCATGAGGCAAAACAGTTCTTTACTATTCTCCGGCAAGAGCGGCCTCCTTTGATTGTTCACAATACACTCTGTTGCGCTTAACGGACCCTCGCACGGCGTCGAAGTGGCCGAGACACGGGTAACCTCCTACACTTGTGTGGATTTAAAAGTCTCGCCCTTACACTTCACTTAAGGTTAAAGCTTCATCTAAAATGTGCCCTTCCTATAAGTGTACTCATCACTATTTTTTGCGCGGTGAAAGCATTTTACTTTTACTTTCTTTTGGTTTCTCAAAATTGTACCAAATAACCGGTTAGAAAAATTAATCTCAATTAAAGCATTAATTCATTAATCCGCAGGTTAATCGATCAATTGCCCCGCCCTAGGGTAACGCGCGTGCGTGCCGGGCCAGCCGCGTCGTGTCGGTTCGGCGCGCTGGATCGAGCGTGGCCGGCGCGGCCTCCGTGTTTTTCTAAAGAATTCACAAAACACGCACTTCACTTTTCAGTTACCCTGCCTCTTGCGACCATCATGGACGACGTCGGCGAAAGCAAGCGGTCTCTCGTTGAAGGAGAGGGCGTGCTCAACTACGATCATGTCATCGAATGCAGCGTAGCAGCGGAGCCGAAGGCTAAGAGTGTCTCCGCATCGTCGCGTACGTGCTGCAGTCCTCCGCGCAGAAGCATGCTTCGAGCACTGCGGTACGCAGCAACAGCGCACCATGTAACTAAAAAACAAACATGCAGCAAGCGCGGAAACGACGCGGCGTACGCTATGCGAGTGCTGGCGTCGGCGTTGTTGGCCACATAGCGATTGTATCTGGTGATGATGATGATGATGATGAAACTGCGCCCCCAATAGCTCGGTCTCCTCGCCAATAAAAAAAAACGATATGAAAGCGCTATTAGTATCTCCTTGCACGGAAACTTAAATGAGAGTCCGATCTATCGCATAAAACATTTCGCTTTGACAGGACGTAATCCGAAACGTATAAACACACAACATGTAATGGATGAAGCATTTTAAACTAAAAAAAATATTTGTTAAAAAAAAGAATATATATATATATATATTGTTGTGCAAGACGAAGACTCATACCGTAAAGAGTATTGTGCAAGACGAAGAATCACACCGTAAAGGTTGTTGTGCGAGACGAAGACTTGCAAATACAGGAAGGAAGAAGAAGTTGAGTGTGTGCCAGAGAGAGAATGGACGCCATTAAAGGCTGACGGCGAACCTGACGAAAGAAAGCCTTCGAATTGCCTTCTGCCATAACAATTGGTGTCAGAAGTGGGGTCATGGAAACCCGAAGCACCGCCCAGGGGAATCAGCACCAGGTCTTGGAAGCCATCAACGCTTTGAAGGAGTCACTAGACAGCCTCCACGAAGAACACACTCGCCATCGGGAAGAGCATCGGGAAGCCTTCGCAGAATTGCGACGAGAGGTGGCCGCTCGACTCCAAACTGATAGTGAACCTGAAGCTTCACCGCTGCTTTCGGGATCTCAAAGCGTAATGCCAGCACTGCCTTCGTCTGGTGAGGCCACCGGAACTATGCCTGATGACAGCAGTGGTTCCCGGACCTCACCCATCGACCATGTCGGGGACCACGCAGTCGTAACAGATCCCCTGTCGTCGCAGCAAAGGACTTCCTCTGAGGGAGCAAGCCAGCAGCAAGAACTACACGGCCAAATCGCCCCAAAGATGATCGTTAAACTTGACACATACGATGGACGCAACCCCTGGGGTACCTTCCGGACGCACTTCGACCTAGTGGCAGACATAAATGGATGGAAAAATAATTCACGAGGAGCTTTCTTGGCGTCAGCACTTCGAGGGGCAGCACTGGAAGTACTGCAAAATCGACCCGCAACTATACAGAGAGACTACAACTCTCTCGTGAATGCTCTGGAGGGACGCTTTGGAGACGAGCATCTGGGGCGACTATACCACGCTACGCTCCGTACACGTGTACAACAAAAGGATGAGTCCCTGGCAGAACTCGCGACAGACATCGAAAGACTGGCACGCCATGCCTATGAAGGTTGTGCAGCCTCTACTCTTGATTTGGTTGCAGCTGGGCACTTTGTGGATGCTATTTCTGACTCGGAGGTACAACAGTTCGTGCGGCTTTCGTCACCTGGTTGCATGCGTGATGCTGTTGCGCGAGCCATGGAGGTGGAAGCGGCCAGGAGAGCTGTCAGAGCTACCCGTCGGGTATCTGCCGCCGTTGAGTTCCCACCCGCCCCGCTATCTCGTCAGCCTGCTCTGCGGCACGAGTGCAGAACATCGGTGGCACCTGCGCGTCGTAGATCCCCACCCACGTGCTGGAGCTGTGGCAGACAAGGTCACCTACAGCGCTATTGTAACTGGAATGGTACCGAGACACGGCTGCAAGGAAACGATGACTCTATGACGAAAAACTAGTGTCAGCCGAGCTTACCGGCCAAAACTCGGCTGAACTGAAAACTAAGGAGCCGGTAACTGCATTCCAGGTGCATAAATTGCGGGCCGACAAAGACGGACTTTTCGTAGATGGGCAACTCGAGGGTATTGCATGTAGTATGCTTGTGGACACTGGGGCAAACGTCACCCTAGTGAGACCTGATATATTCAACCAAATAAAGGGATCTCTAGAATCGTACAGACGGCTCGCTGAATGCTCCCTCCGTACAGCCACAGGCGATATAGCACCAGTCACGGCGTCATCACAGCTCATGTTCCGTTTTGGCAGTCAAGAATTTTCACACGTGACTTATGTCGCTGATATATTTGAAGAATGTATCCTGGGCCTCGACTTTCTGAAGGAACACGGTTGCTCGATGGATCTAAAGAATCAGACACTAGATCTGAGCGAGGAAAGCATCATCCTGTGCAGCAGACGAGCGCTCTTGAAAAATAAGGGTGGATTCCTCATCTGTTCGAAGTCAACTGTTGTTTCTCCGCAGTGTGAAACCATCGTTTGGACAACTGATGGCAATTGCTGTTCTGAAGGTATCGCGGTCGCTGAAGGAGATGAGGCTTGTGACAACATACCAGGTGTCATTGTCGGAAAAACACTTGTGAATTTCAGCAATGAGCGCGTCCCTATCCGTATTGCCAACCTAACGGATAAAGCGATAAACATCAAAAAAAGTTTTCGAATGGCGACTTGGTCCCACGCTGTGAGCCTTAGAAGCCTGAGAAGAGAAAGTACCAACGTGAAGCAATATGGGCTGCCAATGTCTTTGCTGGAACTAGCAGACCGCTCCAAGAAGCACCTCAGCCAACCGCAACAAGAGTCCCTTTTGAATTTAATCAACGTCTACAGAGATGTCTTCGCTTGCTCCCCATCAGAGATCGGGCGCACGAGTGCTGCTCACCACCACATAGATACTGGTGACGCTATTCCGATCAAGCAGGCACCTCGGAGAATTCCGCTCGCTAAGAGGAATGAGGTCACTGAAATGATCCAGGATATGCGAAAACAGGACATCATTGAGCCCTCATCTAGTCCATGGGTCTCACCTGTAGTATTGGTAAAGAAGAAAGATGGGAGCACGAGGTTTTGTGTGGATTATCGTAGACTGAACAACGTCACGAAAAAGGACTCCTACCCTCTTCCTAGGATCGACGACAGATTTGATGCAATGGCCGGCGCCTCCTGGTTTTCTACGCTTGATCTCAGGAGCGGCTATTGGCAAGTTGAGGTAAAACCCTCAGACCGTGAGAAGACAGTGTTTACTACAGGCGATGGTTTGTGGCAATTCAAGGTAATGCCATTTGGCCTTTGCAACGCGCCAGCGACTTTCGAGCGGCTCATGGACAAGGTTCTTCAAGGCTTGCCCCTCAATGTGTGTCTCGTATACCTTGATGACATATTGGTGCACGGAAAGACTTTTGAAGCTGCTCTTCATCATCTGTCAGACGTCTTTGAGCGCCTAAGACAAGCGAACCTAAAATTGAATCCCAAAAAATGCTCGCTATTCCAGAAAAGAGTTCGGTACTTAGGCCACATTGTCTCTGAGAATGGGATGGAGACAGACCCCGACAAGACGGACTGTATTCGAAACTGGCCCCAACCACACAGTCATCGTGAACTCAAAAGTTTCTTAGGACTATGTACCTACTACCGACGTTTTGTCAAGAACTTTGCTACCGTGGCCAAACCACTCTATACGTTGACAGAACAGAACACGAAATTTCACTGGAACATGCAAGCTGAGGAGGCTTTTCTTCAACTCAAGAATACCCTTACTTCACCTCCTATTCTCGGATTTCCCCATCCGAATCGTCAGTTCGTCCTGGACACGGATGCAAGTAACGTTGGCGTGGGTGCAGTCTTGTCGCAGTTAGAGGATGGAACTGAACGGGTAATTGCGTACTACAGTCAGGTATTAAAGAAAGCAGAACTAAACTACTGTGTCACAAGAAAGGAACTGTTGGCAGTAGTTAAAGCTGTAGGACATTTTCACCATTATCTCTACGGCAAGCACTTCCTCTTAAGGACCGATCACGCGTCCCTCACCTGGCTTTTGAATTTTAAGAACCCTGAAGGACAAGTTGCAAGGTGGCTGGAGCGTTTACAACAGTGCCAATTTAATGTCCAGCACCGAGCTGGTAGGAAACACATGAACGCCGATGCACTCTCGCGAAGGCCTTACTCACGAAAAGATTGCCACCCGTGCCTTGATGTTGAAGCGCACTCCAACGGCAACAGCACGGATCCACCGTCTCAGTCAACGGTAACGCGACAGGCGGTGATCACGCGTCCATCAACCGATGATCCCACTGACTGGAGTGACGAAACCTTGCGTACGCTTCAAAGAGAGGACGACAATATTCGGCTTGTTATACAGTGGAAGCAAGAAGGCGAAAGGCCGGATTGGTACCTGGATGCACCACACAACCATGTCGTCAAAGCCTACTGGGCTCAATGGGATTCTCTCCTCATACAAAACGGCCTCCTGTTTCGCTGCTGGGAAAACAACGATGGAGTGAACGTTTCCCTTCAACTTGTCCTGCCTCAAGTGCGAGTCAAAACTGTGCTGCAGGAACTCCATGACAGTCCTACCGGCGGGCATTTTGGGGTACACAAAACTCTACAGAGAGTACGTGACAGATTCTACTGGGTCGGCGCCAGCCGTGACGTGCGCGAATGGTGCAGAGGCTGTGACCACTGCACATCGCGCAAAGGACCTCCCTCTCGTTGCCGAGGACAGATGAAAACATACAACGTTGGCGTGCCGTTTGAGCGAGTAGCCATTGACGTCGTAGGGCCACTACCAGAAACAAGAGAAGGAAATCGGTATCTAATAGTCATTGCAGACTACTTCACAAAGTGGCCAGAAGTTTTCCCTGTTCGCAAGTACGACGCAGCAACCATCACTCAAATCTTGCTTACAGACATCGTATCGAGGTACGGAGTGCCCCTAGAAATCCATTCCGATCAGGGACGCACTTTTGAGTCGCAGACCTTCAAGAATTTGTGCACAGCACTTGGCATAAAGAAAACTAGAACAACACCATTACATCCACAGTCGAACGGTATGGTGGAGAGGCTCAACCGGACCCTTAAGCAATACCTATCTCTCTTCGTCAACGAGCACCAGGACAACTGGGACGAACTGGTTCCCCTCTTTTTACTTGCCTACCGTTCAGCTGTCCACGCAGCAACAGGGTAAACACCATCAATGTTGCTCATGGGGAGAGAGCTAAGAATACCTGCGGACATTATGTTCGGTACTCCGGCGCCACCACCACGGGAGGCAACACGTGAAAATATTCACTTAGACCACGCTCTCCATTTACGCAAGAAATTGGAATGTGTCCATGACTTCGCACGAAGGCATTTACAACTCAGCAGCACCCATGCAGAGACTCGCTACAATCGAAGCGCATCCAGCCACCAACTGGAACCTGGAGATTTGGTGTGGCTATACAGACCAACTAGAACCAAAGGTCGTAGTCCAAAACTACAACGAAACTGGGATGGCCCCTATGAGATCATCAAAAAACTGAACGATGTTGTCTACCGGATCCGCCATGTTAACAACCATAAACCTCAGACAGTCCATTTCGATCGTCTCGCACCATACCATACTAAGTAAACACATATGCGGGCCTCGGGACGAGAGCCTCTACAGGGAGGGGTGCAGTGTTGTGCAAGACGAAGACTCATACCGTAAAGAGTATTGTGCAAGACGAAGAATCACACCGTAAAGGTTGTTGTGCGAGACGAAGACTTGCAAATACAGGAAAGAAGAAGAAGTTGAGTGTGTGCCAGAGAGAGAATGGACGCCATTAAAGGCTGACGGCGAACCTGACGAAAGAAAGCCTTCGAATTGCCTTCTGCCATAACAATATATATATATATATATATATATATATATATATATATATATATATATATATATATATATATATATATATATATATATATATATATATATATATATATATAACTGAGAAGAAAAGAAACCCTTGGTGAAAACAGCAACAATATATATATATATATATATATATATATATATATATATATATATGAGAAGGAAGGACTGTTTTGAAATTTTGCCATCTGGTCCGTATGGTTAGTGCTACCTTTGGGCTGAGACTGAGCGTTCTGCGAAGCGCATAGTTAATTCTTTTTTCTTCTTTCCGGCGAGGAAAAACGCTGTCCTCTTTCCTTTTAAAGACCGGGAACTTGTACACGCATTTACGATACATTGCTCGCTGTTTTATCAAAAGGTGCGCGTTTATAACCTAAAAATCGCGTTCTTCTCTGACAACTAAACAACGCACGATCAATTCCCACAGCCAACGAACAATGCGCGAAGCAATAGCTTTTCTTTTTCCCTTGAGATGACAGAAGGTGTAGTTGGCCAAATTCCCATCTCATCAGCGGCGCCTCATTGGTTCTCCTTCCTCACCAACCCCATCTCTCTCTTTCGGTCTCAATGTCCCTCGGCCCCACCTGGCACAAAAAAAAAAAAAATTAAAACCCACAAAAAAAAAAAACAAAAAAAAAACAACAACAACAGGGCGATCCTTCGTACGGCTAACTGCGCCTGTCCGTTCAACGTCATCGTGGGTTGTTCTGGCCGCACCCAGCCCACTCGATTACACTCCATCGCGATCGGGGATTTTTCTTTTTTTAATCTCCCCCCCCCCCCCCCAAAAAAAAAAAAAAAAAAAAAAACATTGACAGCAGTAAAAAAAAAGTAGCGCGTGACTTTTAGTTGGGTACTGTCAGCGCCGTCCTGTTCAATCCTGGCACGACGTTGAGCAAGCTGACCTACAGTCGCTATGCGACGCTCTGTACGCAGTGATATATGCACGCACCAACATGCCAATTCAAGCAAAAAAAAAAAAGAGGAAGAAAATTGTTTTTTTGTTATGCCGTGCACATAAACTGCCGCGAAAGAAGAGGCGCTGCACACTCTATAGCACATACTATGTATATTGGTGCATTTTCCCCCTACATGTAGCGAAGCGCGACCACCGTATATACAGGGGGTCGCAAACACGCGGCCCGCGGGCAACCGGCTACGAGTCCCGGTTCACATGTCTCGAACGTTACAAATGGCACGCGCCATAGCAATCTCATCTCGCCGATTCAGTTTCTCTAGAAAAGTAGCTCTGCTCTTTTAACGTTTTACATTGTTCATACCCATAGCAGCTCCCGCTGTTTTAACGTATTCACATAGTTCATACTTACCTGTGTTCATTTTCCTTTTGATTCGCTTTGTTTTGCTACCCAGCTTTTTCTACTGGGTGTATCTAAAAGAGGTCAGGCTCTTTAAATCGACCGTAAAATTCGGTTTCTTAATCTATCGCGCAACGACTTTGTGCAGCGTTGCCCACAGATGGTGCATACTTTTTTTTGTAAAATTTGCAGAGGGCGAAGTTACCCGAGGAAAAAGTAAGGAAAGAAAAAGACTTTGCTCCTATGGAAACGCAGCGACGCCACCGGTCTTCAAACAACACGGCGCCGTTTCGCACGGGAGACAAGAGATGGAGCAACGAACGCCGCCAACGAACGAGCATACGGCGTTGAGAGCCGGCGTCTTTAGCAGACAATCTTTTCGACTCAAAAGCGGCGCGCGTTCCGCAGGCGGCGACAGACGCAGAAACAAAGACAGGCGCGGTAACAGCAAGGAACTGCAGTTGCTTGTCTGCTAAAGACGCCGGCTCTCGGCGTCGTATCCTCGCTCGTTGGCGGCAGTTGGCGTCGCGACCGCTTGCGCCATCTCTTGTCTCCCGTGCGAAACGGCGCCGTGTTGTTTGAAGACCGGTGGCTTCGCTGCGTTTCCATAGGAGCTAAGCCTTTTTCTTTCTTTACTTTTTCTTCAGGTAAGTTCGCTCTTTGCAAATTTTACAAAAATAATGCACCATCTGTGGGCAACGCTGCACAAAGTCGTAGCGCGATAGGTTAAGAAACCGAATTTTGCGGTCGATTTAAAGAGCCTGGCCTCTCCTTAGTACACCCAGTATAATGTACAACGATCCCTCCACTAGGCTCCGAGCGCAAGTTCTTCGCTGAAACATGTACCTCGACTGCACGAACATCTCGATCAACAGGAGGAGCTGTCAAACATAGAGCTACAAGCTTGGAATTCTAACCTACTATATATATATATATATATATATATATATATATATATATATATATATATATATATATATATATATATATATATATATATATATATATGTCACCATTAAATGGTAAGTATTTCTGCAGCGTGTTGTAATGAAAATCGTCAGGAAAGCAAGAACTATCAAATCAATTGATTATTTTCCTAGGGACATGTTGAGCTGGGTTAATTGCTTAGTGAACTGAGCAGCAGGAAGGACGGGGTACTTGTTCTATTAAAAATGACAGCACGTTGACGGAGCGGCATAATCCTAATTCTTTTTATCACATCAGGTCAGGGCCCAACGTAGTCATATAAACAGACCAAAACTAAAGATGTCTCTGGAAAAACCGTGAGTTTACAAAACGCATATAGCACGAGGTCTTAATTTTTTTAAATATTTAAACGCATATAGCACGGCAGCGTTGCCCACATATGGTGCATTTTTGCACCATCTGTGGGTACCAGTGTACAGTCGGCATCAAGAGTTACTAATTAGTGAAGTCTTACGTTGACCATCGACCTTTCCGGTGTGTGCTATCTGGCCCCCACACTCAAATGAGTTTGAGAGCACTGGAAACAGAGCCGGGGTTGAGCTGTGACACCCAGCCAATAACGGCAGTCCCAGTAAAATAAAATAAAAAAAATCATTAAAAAAAATCAATCACTGAAAAGATTATGTGAAATGTCCCAGAATACCCGATACAGTATACCAAATCAAAGTCGCTCGCTCCAAGACTGTGGGTGGGTGAGTGGGGGCTCAATGCCTATTCAAAATTGTTCTCTCCCCACGCCAAGTCAACATTCCCAACGGTAGCGCGGACTCGGTGTCAGAGCACGACTTTGTAAGGCACATAAAATTACGTCGTTGCAAATTCTATAGGAGGAGAAAAATCGGCTGAGTTTTCTTATAAAGAGGAAAGAAATGTTTCAAAAAGCTTAATAATAGCTAGTGTACTTTCCTGAAACTGTGCCGGCTTATCCCCGTTCAAAAACACCTGCGTCTTCATCGTCGCAATAATCATATATATAAAAAAGATACGAAATCTCGTAATTGACACCTACAGCACATTGAGCATTCCCACGACTGTCTACTGCTCTAATCTAAAACCTACACCGGCTAAGATACAAATGAGAAAATAAAGAAGAAAAACACACCGCGAGCACACGCACCTATGCGCGGCCATTAGCAAATCGCACGAACCATCGCTCCGCGTACTTTCCATCGGCTCACAACTCCTTTTGACTCCAAGAGGGTAATAAGTTCTTGGAGCTTAGCGGACGGCTCCTACATGCGGCTTCACTACCTTCCTTTTTGTATGAATTCTTCGCTCGGTCTCTCGTCGTTAGCCCGCGATCCTCTCGAGACTTCGTCCCCCTTCGCGCCCCCTTCCCACCGACGTCGAACTGTATGGAGGCTTTCGGAAAGAAAGAAGCCGACGTATACGACGAGCCGAGTCCACGCCGCTCAAATTACAGCCTAGACCGGCAGTTGGTGTATAGATGCGCAAAGTCCTACTCTTCCATTCTCGAGACAACGCGGGGGGAAACCGATCGAACGACAGACAAACAGACGCTTGCTTGCTTTCGTACTGCCACTCCTCCTCCTCCTCCTCCCCCCTCCCCCCCCCCCCCCCCCCCCGGCGTTGCCGTTTTTTTTTTTTTTTTTTCCGACAGGTGCGCTGTCTACATTTCCCAAGAGCACCTGGGCAATGCGTACCCAAAAGACAACGAACCGCAGAGCATGCTACGAGCCGACAACTTTCTTTTACGGGCCAATGCCGAGTGAGTGTCACGAGCCTTTCGGGAGGAGCGTGATTCCGCGCCCCACGCGTCGTGGGGCGCGCGATCACGTGACACGTTCCCGGCGCTGGATTGGCTGGAATAGCTCGCAGTTTCCGGTGCGGTCCATCGCAAGAGGATGCACAGTATAGGTGTCTGTCTTCTTGGTAACCATTATGCAAGCATTAGGGGAGTATGATCTTCTACTGGCCACCTTTTACTTTCAAATAATTTGCGCTCTTTTTATCTTTTCTATCCGGGTGTGTTTTTTTACTCCGGTTTCTCATTTTTATTCGTTTATTTTTCTATTTATTGTAACGTAATGATATATATATATATATATATATATATATATATATATATATATCGGGCGAGGTGGTGGTCCTTCTCTGCCCGTTTTTTTTTTTCCTTTTGTCGTGAGGCGCAAATTGTCGTTTCACGAGGGAAGATCGGATCTCCGGGCAATGGGGAGGCGGCGATGGGGAGAGAAGCTTTTGTCTTTTTTTACATAACCGTTAGCAACCAGAAAAACAAAAACAAATAAAAAAAATAAAAAAAAACCCCGAGGAGCCGACTAATAAAAAAATAATACGAAAATATATATTTAAAAAAAAAGGCTAGAGAAACACATAAAAGAGAAGGATTTTGTCAGGACGCGTTTCGGCATAGTTATGGCGTTCATTTTATAGGCAAGTTTCGAAGTACCACCGAGCTCATGGAAGGAGACCAAAACAAACAAACGAAACCGAAACAAACGAGAAAAAAAAACTAATTAACGAAACAAGGTCACGCATACGGATACTTTCTGTCCGGACAACCACACCTCGAAAAAAACATCGCTGTTTCCTTTTTATTTTTTTCGCACGCCCAAAAGTTCGACCTGCGCGGCCAACATCCCGCGTCAACCATCGGGAGGACGCGAAGAAACACAGTTAAACAGACGTGATGTGCCCGCCACGGCAGCTGACCGTCTCACATCTGCGAAACTTTGCGACAGCCGAAGGGCGCCGGCCGTCAAAGGTAAACACCTAGAAGAAAAACAAATATTAATAAAGATAAAGAAGCTTTTATGCTCTCTGTGCGACGCATGCGCAAACGGCAGCCGACCTGATAACGTCCATCCACTCGATCGGGGCGGGCGCCCACACCGAGCAGTCAAGCCGCAAAATCCCGGCAGGTGTGCCTAGATTTCAGAGTAATTCCAACTGCTCGCTCGGCGTCACGTGTTATATGTACCGCGTTGCAATGCGAGCTGCGAGCGTCTTGGCCTTTCCGCCCCACTTATCTCCACACCACGCGACAACACCACGCATGCGCACTTACGCGCTATCTGCGCAGAAGCCGTGCTCCATGGTTAGAGTTGCACCCTCTCTTAAATCCGGGTTCTATAATCCGGGAGACTTTACACGCTCAATCTGGCCATCGACTCACGGCCCCCGCGACCCGAAAACAGGCCCGAATTACCCGTCGACATGATCGGCAGGCACCGTTCGTTGCCTTTTTACGTATGCTCGGTTTGATTCGTGATACCCGTAAAGATGGACGCGCGCCGAGGGAGGCCCGCGGACATTATTAAAAACAACGCCAAGAGCACCGCTCGTCGCAATCCATAAAAAAGTAATAAGCTAAGAACTCAAACAAAGAGAGGAGGAGAGGAAGACTGGCAAAAAGAAACAAACCCGCCGAAAATTGGGGACGGGCCATATCTCATAATTACGCGGTGCGACTCTTCCGGCACGCTGCCCCCCTCTCTCTCTGACAGTACGACGTTTCGTGCCTTTTTTGCTCTCGGTCGCGCATGCCGCTTGCCGTTGCCGAGGCACGCAGGCCCAGCCCCCAGCGGCGCGAGGAGACGCCGCAACCGAATATATTTTTACTACGAAATCGGAGGACAGCAACCAGCAGCGGGCAGCGCAGAGCCAGCCAGCGACGGCAGCGGCAGTGCCCGCCGCCGCTTCCAGACGTCCAGAGCGCGAGGAGAGAGAACGGAAAGAAAATATCACGTACACAAGAAGAAAAGGCGTCCCCGCTCCGTCGTCGTCCGACGCGGATGAAAACCAGTTCTGCCGGCTGATTCCGAAGAAGAGAGGGGCCGAAAATCAAGCCAAAATACGCCGCCATAAGCACAAAAAAGAAAAAAAAGAAGAGCCACTTTTTACGGTCACCTTCTCTCGTCTCCTCTCCGGTCGTACGAGGGAGGAGAGAAGGTTGCTGAACCGGGCCATTTTTTTATATCTGGTGCCCCCCTCCCTTCCTCCTTGCAATTCGGTGGTTTGCCGAGATTTCTTCTTCTTCTTCTTCTTCTTCTATGTCTATTACAGAAGGAGTGGTTATAAACCCTATTTTATTTTGTTTCTCTCTCTATTTTAGCTCATTCAATTCGAGTCGCGGCTTGCTTATCTCCCCACATGCTTGCCGTTTCGTGCCCACTTTATTATATATATATACAAAAAAAGAGTCAAAATCTGAGAAAAAAAGTTTTATGTCTCGTGTTTTTATTTTAGCTGGGCCGTCGATTAGGCACCGTATCGGGGGTTCACGGCTGGCATGCAGTGTACGCTGTAGCAGCCGCGCGTGGCCCGCAAGCCAACGGTGAGCGGTTTTTCGGGGTGGACTGACCCGAACGCCCTCGACGTAAGGATTACTTTCCACGGGCTGCCTGACGAATGTTCGCCTTGACCCCGCCAGACCAACCGCACCGTCCTAAGAAAGAAAAGAAGAAAGAAATCCGTTTCTTGCCGTTTTTTGTAAACGAACTGTGGCGACATGCCCATGCACCCAGGCTACACGCAATGACTGCACACCAACCATAACGTGATCTCATGACGTCGGGTGACACTGTGACGCTGGGTCGCAGTGTCACTCGGCGTTACGAGATCAATGTGCCGTCGAGTGACACCGTGAACGCCACGGTGAAATGCTCCCGCTACATTAAGCGAAGAAATTTCCCAGCCACGACGACCCCAGCGGAGATACACGGGGGAATTCACAGCGAAACCTTACCATAACGGCCGACGACGCGAAAGAATTCGCGGCGGGTACGAATTCGAGAATGTCTCCATAATAGTCGTGTTCGAATAGTGGATTTTGAGTTGGAAGCGGATTGAAAGCGAATGGTGGTTGTGGTCGAATGTTTCCGAGTCGAATATCGAATAGGTTCTCCGAACCTTCCTTTGCAGCAGCATTCTTAAATTCAGCTCAACTCGCGAAAGTCGTTATCTCTCACTTGACCTGTCCATTTAAAGAAAAAAAGTTTTTTTTTTCTAATTTATCTTAATCTAACTATATTTATGAACGGTGGCTTTAAAACGTCCAATGCCTAGATTAGGATGGAAAATAGATGACAATTTTGACATAAAATCGCCCTACATAAATTCTCAGCTGTACCTAAACGGAAAGATTTATAAATCGTTTTGCTATATGCAAAAATCCTTTCTTAAATTTATGTATTTAGTTTGATTTATTTATTTATTTCAAGTATCCCAGAGCGCACGTGAGGGCATTGCACTAGGGGACAGGCAAGTGTCAGATGGCATGAAAAACACAGAATATAAAACGTGTACTACCTGAAGCTAAACACAAAGTAAACACAATCAACTTCAAAAAAGCTCGCAAACATAATTGAACACCACTCTGCAGATGCATGTGAATATGGGTTATCAAAAGTGTTAGAAGCAAGTAAGAAAGAAAAAAAAAACTGTCCGAGGCTTGAGAAGAAAGGAAGAAAGAAGAGAATCATGAATGATGGATGCAGGTTGCCACGAAATCCCTTCCTACCGTATACTTTTGTATAATAGCCACAGTTTAATTTCTTTCGCTTTACTGAAGTGCAGACACAACATTAACAAAGTTCTCGTTCTTTTTTAAATACACCGGGCGTGCGCGTGCACAGTTCCGCTTTTAAGGCGTGTTTTCCTCCTAAGGAAGGGGCTGCAAATTTTGTACTTTTCGAAGAGTTGATTGATCGCGGACGGTTAGCACCGTTGAGCGCGCTTCCTACCGAGCACCGGTGCACTGCGGAGAAGCAACACATGCGGAGCTCGCTTTCGCGGGTGTTGCTCCTCCGCAGTGCAGCCGTGACCGGTAAAAAGCGCGCTCAACGGGGCTACCTCACCGCGAACTCCAGTTCGAAAAATACGAATATCGCATTTCACCTCGATGCGAATATCGAATAACGTATTATTCGAAACTACTATTCGAAAATTCCAGTATTCGCACAACCCTTCTCTTTACCACTCCCCCAGGGAACTATTTCGGCTCTATAAAAATAAGCGAGGCGCGTTATCCTCCGTTTCAATCTAAAGGAGTACTGCAACGATTTTATCTTGTTGATTTAGGCACAAGTGACAAAAAACGGTCTAGCTTGCTCCCCCAAAAACACTCCTATTCCGCTGTGTAATAGCAAAGAAAAAAAAAACGAGATTATTTGCCGATCTGCAGCCGCACGTCTCTCGGGGACATGCGGATGTCAACATAACCTCTCTCTCCCCATCCATTGGTATACTCGCCGTCAGCGCCGTGGCGAACCGTCTTTTGTGTCGATCGCTCGCCGAGACCTTCGGCGATGCTAATCTATGAGAAGTCGACAATTGCGGAGGGAGCGGCTGGGGTCTCTGAAGAGAGAACCCAACGGAAAATCAGGTAGTCCCCCAGAGACGTCACTGGAAGACGGCTTGACAGTTGAGACTTGAGAGCCTACAAAGAGAGCATGACCCTATAAAACTGGGGCTGATTAATTTCCCAGTGTTTGAACAACAGACACATGACACAATTAACATTGTTTTTCCTTTTTTTTCTTTAATCACGTGACACTCAACTCATTAAAAACGAAACAAAACAAAAACCAACCCACAAATCCGTCTGACGAACGAGATCGGTAAACCAGCCAAACAACTTAATTTTACATTAAGTCCCCGAAGCTACTAATGAATCGCCCAAAATTACGTTGAAACTTTTAGTTGACTAAATTTTAGCAAATCGGATTGGCTTTGATGGGCGATTCATCGTAGTGTGTCGTCGATTGGGGCGGCATAAATCGGTTACTTCGCTGAGCAGGTTGTAATTTTTCACAAAGATGCAGTTGGACGACCGACGGCGATTCAACCTCTTAGCTCAATACGCACTTCGTGCGGGCTCACTTAAAGGGGCCCTCTAAGGGTATTTCAGCTTCTACTCTTTATGTTATTACCTCATTAGTGGTTCGGGTCTGCTCAGGGAACGAGTGATTGCCGCGAAATATGAGCGCCTCTCATTTTTTTCTTCAATAAGAAAAAGAGAAGAAAAAAACAACAGCTCAACGTTTGGTGGCGCCGCAGCGTATTGAACATGCGCGACCGGTGGCGTTATGGGTTTACCGTATTCTGATTAACAGTGTTAGGAAGAGCCGCCAAAATTGTTTTCATGCAGGCGAAATAACGTGTATCATTTTGCAAACTATCGTCATTTTTTCGGGAAAGCGCTTTTATTAAGCAAGAAAGATGGGGAAGGGGGAAAATGTTTCAACTGCGAAATCTAAAGGCAAAGAAAAAAAAAAAGAAAGAAACACGACGGAGTTCGCTTTTTAGCGGAGGAATCAGAAAAACGGCCAAACCAGCCAACAGGCGCACAGGCGATGTTCGAACCAATCGAAGCGTGTGCGGGACGCTTATTTCTGCGAATCGAATCTGCCGTTCTCGCCGTGTGTCATGGGTGCATTTCTCGCCGTTTTAGTTTGGTGTCCCCGTGTATCTATGTTGGTTTGCACGTCCGTGCGGCGGCGTGCCCTCGACTGGGTGAGTGCGTACTCGGACGCGCTGCCCCAAGGAACTTCTATAGGCCTAACGAGCCGAACGCGCTTTCACGGTGTGCCGGAGAAAGCTCAAAGCTAGATGACGAACTCAAGGTACAGTTAGTTCGAATTCAGGACGAACGCGTGCATGAGCTACGTATGTAACCTGCCACTCATACGCGCCGGCGGCGGTTTTTGCTCGAAAAAAACGTTAGACTTATTCCAAAACTTGAAGCGCCATATCGCGGCGTAATGCCACAATATGCACTGGAGGAGTCAATCGGAAGCGGAGATCTCAAAGAAAGTTGCCTTGAGGTCTACGCACTATAGTTCAATCAAGACCAATTAGAGCTCGGCGTTCTCACGTCACCAGAGCCCCTGGAAAAGAAGCAGACGAACCAGCGCTTCGCATTGCGGTGCAACTCCCAGCCCCGAATCGCGCTGCTTTGATCACACCACCACGCGAAGCGTGGTGGTGTGATCGCGCGTTGGGTTCGCCGACCTCAACTGACTATATTTTCTGACTCCCCGGCCTTTACCCTTTCCGGTATGCTAATTAGTATCGCGAAATTCATAATATTTATTGCGAAATCGGCAAATGAAAATGATGCAAAAAACAACATTCAAATATACCCGCACTTTTCAGTGCCGTGACGTCAGTGGAAGGCAAGCTTGCCAGTCGAGCGAGCAGTCTAAAAAATAGAATATGCCACTCATTTGTTCCGTGCTGGAGCGCGGGGATTGGAGCGAGCTTCCAAAGCATTTATTTGACCTAATAAAACTGCTTCGAATCAGTTGGGAACAAATTCTACAGTCCAAAGAGTGAACCCCTGCCCTTCCACTAACGTCACTTTTTCGTTGTTGCCAGTAGACTTTCAGTTTGAAAAATACGGTGAGGAACAAAATTGTAAATTCAATAACTTCGTGAAAAAAAATTATTTGGACCTAATATTTGGGATACTATTTTGGCGATGTTGTTTGGCGAGTTTAGCAAAAATTGAAGCAAATCGGGGACCATGAAGAAATCGCGCCGATCGCGTTCGGAGCTTGGAGCTAGATATATACGTCCATGCAAGAGGCTTTGGCCATTTTGGTGACTATGTGTACACGTAACTCTCAGCCACTTGACCAGCCGCTTCGCTCAGAAACAACAACAACAACAACAACAAAAAATTATTGAATTTTGACGATTGTATCACAAAAGAGAAATCTTTCGCTTTTTTTTTTTTTTGTTTTTATCTTGATTTGCCTGTAAATAGGCTTCTGTGTTTTCAGGGCTTACGTTTCTTCAAATTCGGAGGTGTTTATTCGGAAGTTTATTATTATTATTTTTTTTTTTTGGAGGGGGGGGGGGGGGAATCGGTGTTTAATTGCAGTGCCAGGCAAGAAATAGGCTTTTATCGGGTCTAGTGCTATAAATCCACTGCATATCTATAAAACCATGACACTATAAATTTCTATCCTACATCCCCCCCTACACACACACACACACCGCCCACCCCTCCCCCGCGCCGTCTATTCTTCCAGGGTCCATGGAACGGATAACCTTGGGTCAAATACTTGAAAAAAACGTCATCCAGGCACCGAGAACACGCGACGTGGTTCCCAAAGAAATATGCAACCTCAAAGATACGCGCTGCGTTCAGGTTCACAGACAAAGACACACCCGTGACACACACACACACATATAGACACACGCACACACACAGGCACGCACGTACGCACGCACGCGCGTGCGCACACACACACACACTGTGGGTTTCCCCTTTGATGGTTACCACGTAGAAACACAGGAGGTCTGCCAATCCGGAGGATCACGTGTTTTATTGCCCGTCGGCCAAACAAATGAAAGAAAATGCTAAAAGGGTCGTCACTTTCATCTCAGATTCACCTGGAGGGGCTCACGCTACCGTACTATAGCAGATTGTGGGAAGGGAGAGGCTGCAAAAAGAAAGAGGCTCCGAGAACCAGAGCCTAAGAATTCTAGCGACTTCATTTACATTCTATGACATCTTACAGATATGATGGTAACTCCCAGTGTGAAACCAATTGTATTGTGCGTATAGCCTCAATGGGCGTCTGTCTGTGTCTCAGCAGTAGATGAGCAATTTATCCAGTGCAGTACGGCCGCTAGCCTGGTTGGAGTCTTTAACGTGCGCCACGCAGTAGTGATACAGGACCGCACGCCGGTACAATGTCATCAAGATCAAAACGGGAAGGTGTAGGGACTGAACCCAGGATTCTTCGGCTCTGTAGAGCGAGCTTTCCCTCGGTTGCTAGAGTAAATCCATGAAATGTCCATTGTGTTTTTTTCCCCCTTCCTGCACAGTAATTAATGCACAGTGGGTCTTGACAAGTAAAATGTGTCTTTGCTCCCGACGCAACCCCAAAACCTCCAAACAAAATTACATAGTAATGTCATTAAAAAAAAAAGAAAAAAAAGACATGTTTCCGCCCGGGATCGAACCGGGACCTTGCGCGTGTGAGGCGCACGTGATAACCGCTACACCACGGAAACGAACGTGTACTTCGCGGCTGCGATAATGGGCGCGTTAAGTCGGCGCTCCTTTACTACTTACTACTCCGACGCTCCGAGTTTCATACTCCGAGCGCTCCGAGCGCAGCAACTAAACGGCGCATATCGTACAGGAGCGCGACACACCGAGGCTGCGTTCCAAACCTACTCAAATGGATCCGAGTTACCCTGGCGTTATATGTCACGTGACAACAAAAATAGAGAAACGCTGGACGCGGGATAGGTCTTCGATAACCACCTTTACCCTAGAGTTAGACCGAGTAAGTTTTGGAACACTGCCAGAAACTATCGACGGGCCACGGCCCACACGAGCTCCTTCCAACCGTGGATACGGTTGGCAGAAGCGAAAAATATTTCGAAGATAAATAATTAGGCCCGGGTGGAGCGGCAGAGTCTAAAGCAAAAGAGACGGCAACGTTTTACGTTTTAATATTCCTGAAAGGTTTGAAGACTCGCTTCGTGCACATATGTGGAAGGTTACCTTGGTTGATCTATTTATCGACCATGCATGCTGTTCCGATTTAAATTAAAGACAATATTCTTGAACCCGCTCGGGGCGACACAGGAAAGCCCTCAAATTTGTCAAAGATTTTCTGGTTCCGTCTGTTCCGTCTCGCAGCGAGACGGAAGCTACGCCGATACGGCACACCGTCGTTCGTTAGCACATCGTTTTTAGGCGGTATGCATGAACAAGCCTTTCCCGCAACGCTAACTGATGTTTCGGCTTTCCAACCTAAGTATCTTTATTCGCTGCGGCCGGGCTAAGCATTCTAAGCAGGGCAGCCGTCTGTCTTTTCATCACTTTTCTGTCGCCGAGCTATCGGCACGCTCGTTCGATAGATCAATTCGTTTTCAGGCAAGACGCACGAACAAACCTTTTCATCGACGCTCGCTGATGTTTCGGCTTTCAAATCGAAGTATCTTTATTCGCTGCGCTAAGTATTATAAAAGGGACAGAGCGGTCCGAATATCTCCTCATCTCGACAACTTTTCTGTCGCAGTGCTATCGGCACGGTAGCGTTTGATAGATTAATTTCTTTTTCAGGCGAGATGAACGAACAAACCTTTTGCGGAACGCTAATTGCTGTCTTGAATTTCAAATCAAATCGTTTTTACCTGCTGGATTAAGCACTAATCAACTGAAAAGGGGCAGCGGTCCGCCTACGCCTTTTCGTCTCGCCGGTCGCAAGAGCAGCGCAGCCATCTTGTTTGTTTACGTGACGTCACGGAGCGCGAAGAAGTCACTCGCGCTCCGAAAAATTCTCGGTGCACGAAGAGCGCGCTCGAGTGTCAGTCTCCGGTGGCACTCCTGTCCGTTTAGTGAAAGGAGCGCCAAACTCTCGCGCTCCGGAGCGCGGACTTAACGCGCCCAATGTTCGCAAGATTGAAGTTGGCACAGACGATCGGGGACGTACTTGGCATCGTGTTTCGTCTCGTACACCAATGAATCACCGGAATGTGAAGTGAACGACGCCGAAGCATCGTGGAAACTCCATGTCAACAGCAGGGACGAAGATTGCTTGACTTGCTTTTCAAAATAAGTGCGATGGCGGGCGACGCCCCAATGTGAAGGACGGCGGACACAAACACGACCCCGGGTCGTCGGGAGATATTCAGATGCCGAAATCACTAAATCCACTTTTTTTATGTTTATTAAAGTTTACATGTTTTACGAAAGGGAAATACGCTAAAACCCAAAACGATACAGGGGTGAAACTCATGAAATGAACTTGGGAGCAGCCACGGGAGCAGCTGAAATAGCTGTTTTGGAGCAGGTTGGGGCAGCTAAATCTACCTTCTGGAGCAGGCTAGGAGCAGCTCAGATCAGTTTTCATTGCACTTCAGCTTGTGTCTTAGACAAGCACGGGAGCAATTTTAATTGCGTTTAGCAGCACAGATGAACATGAGTGGTTAGGGGCCTTTCGCATCCTACAACAGGATGCGAAAACTTGAAGCTTTGTGAGGCATAATGAGAACCAAAAAGCAAGTACCATATGTTTCTGAAGATAGCGTCCTCGATATTTGCTGAGTGGCTTTCAGCTTATCAAGATGCCAACCAGCACTGCTTATCACACAACCCACACGTGCTCAATATAGTAATTATATGTGCGAACCACGTGAAGTGCGTAAGCAACGGACGTACAGTTGCGCGGCGGAGCATGGGCAACAAACTTCGAGTTTATCCTATTGTGCAACTCAATATCAAAACAGCAGACTACGATTAACGGCGTTATCGTATTTGAAGCGACGAGCAGGAGCAAGGTTAAAGTACGCCGAGCAGATCTACCGCTCGCGGGAGAGCTGCTGGCCGGCAAGGTTTCGGATCAGACCGCGTTTCAGTTCTATCAAATCACGATTTATTTTGTGGGAATGCGGTTCCAACTTCTAACGATGAAGTACTAACAGGAATCTTTTGCTGATTTGTTTTCACTGGCTGACTTCCGGATCCCGGGCCGCAGAGCCTCGGGCAATCTGACGCTTTACGACTCGACTTCACCTTGGCCAACCAACTGGCAATTGCTTAACCGCTGATGGTTGAAGAATAATAAGAATCCAGTCGCAGGTGGTGTAGCGCTTGGAATCCGACCCCAAGTTTTTTCGCGCGCTTCCGACTCGGGATACACAGGGAGAATAAAGAGAAAAAAGGACTACACATAGAGTTATTATAATGTACGCTAGAGGTTCAACTGGCGCTAGTGCCTATGCGACTTTTGTGACGCTAGTTGAAGCAGACAGCAACCAGTCTACTTTTGCGGTGCTCCTGTGCATTCCTATGGGAAAAGGTGTGTGAATTTTGTCTCTTCGCCGGAAAATAATACAGAACGCTTTGGTTATTTCGGTAGTACCGAGTCGTATGTACCTTGATTAACATTGTAAAAGTGTAATTGCTTTAGTTAGCGCATTTTTCTTCGTTAGTGAACGATGTTTAACTTCGCTAGATTTCAATCCCAAACGTGTGTTCCGTAGCACGTATGTAAAAACAAGCGACGATTCAAAGCAAAATTACAATCGAAAGGAATATAGAGTGTGTTCAAGGCTCGCCAGCATTCCGGTGACGCTTATATATTGCTAATATGATGAAAATGACCCCGTCGTGCATGAGCGGATAAAAACATTCAAAGCGTAAATAATAAAGCACGTGAGCTATGAAAGTGTCTCTTTGTATTGTTTTATTTGCCGGGAAGCTTTTATCAAATTTAATTAAAGACTTGAGCGTGTTGGTGATCTACACTGACTTAAAACGAAAGGAACACACAAGAAAGCTGTATCGTCTGTTTCGTCCTCTTGTGTGTTTCTTTCGTTTTAAATCAAATCTTTTATCGTGCACTTGTCCTCAAATATTTCGATTGTGATGGTGATATTTTGAACGTAGAGGTTCGCACAAGGCAGAAAGAATAAAGCGGTACTTACTCATTTAAAATCGGAATATATTACGTGGCCTTTAATTTGTTTTGATCGTACATGCGCGGGTAGTAACTGATCCAGTGTTACTGTGTAGTTCTTGCCGTCCCCTTAATTTCAGGTGTCCCTCGTATACACGTACGAAGCCGTTTTAGCACCGCTTTTAATGCGACTGACTGAGAAATGTTTCAAGCTACCTAGTACGTACGAAGTATTCGGGATATCTATTCTTATGATCGAGCGCAGGGAGAAGGTGCACTCACTTTTTCCCATAGAAATGCATTACCGGAAGTCAATTTTCGACTGGTTGCTGTCTGCTTCAATTTGCGTCAGCACACTAACGCCACTTGAACCTCTAGCGTACACTATAATAACTCTATGGGATTGCAAAGCCGACCAAGCTAAACGCGCTCATTGTTGCCAATCGAGTCGATAAAAACCAAAACCAAGACAAAACACAATTTTTTTTTGGCGCACGTTTTGCGACTTGGTGCATAATGCCGCGAGGTAATGGCTGTGGCGCAGTTTCCGCAACATGGCGCAGGATGGCGCACACAAGTGCATCTGTCGCAAAATGGCCCAAATGGCGCAGCCGAATGGCAATTCGCCACGGGTCTTCGTAAACTCTTCATTTTCGCATTTTGCTTCGAAAACGGTGTAAGATATACATAAGTGAGGACATACAGCGCGGCAAACACGGCGACGAGATGGACCGGATAAAACATTAATAGCGAACGCCCGCGAAGCCTTAAGGCGCTTTCCCACCGGCGATGTAAGCAGTTCGCGATGCGACTAGATCGCATCGCAAAAGAAGTTAGATGGTCACACCGACGTGCGCGATGAGCGAGTCCAACGCCTTCGTTGGCGAGTTGTTTCTCGAAAACTCTCGCTCCGAACGCAGTTGATTGGCTCAGCCGTACCGCGACTACATCGCATCGCAAAAAAGTCGGGTCGAGTGGCGACTGCTCGAATCGCATCGCTTTTTGCCCGCGATGGTCGCTTTTGCGATGAAAGTTATCACGCGACTAGATCGCATCGCCGGTGGGAACGCGCCTTTAGCCCTAAGAGTCAAGTGGAAGCTGCCCCCCTCCCCCTCCCCCCTCTTTCCACTTTATTAGGGCGAACGATAGTTTTAAAGTCATCTAGATTTTCATTTCAAGACTGTGTGTTCCATAAAGTACGGTGAAACGCCATTTAGACGTTGTGCTTCAAAATATATGTATTCCATAGAGCAAACACGACAGTTCCCTTCGCAGCAGTTTCCCAAACGGTGGCGCGTCGAACGACGGGAGGCGGGTCATGGAGGTACTGCTATAGCTGCTAGCTCGTGCAAGCCTGTAACTGAGCAAATCTAGTCAGGTTGATCTTAACCGACAGCGTCTCCGCCGTTTAGAGCAATGCTAAATAATATTTAACGTCCAAAACAACGCAAAAAAAAAAAAAAGGTGTCTCGTTTTTATATGGTTTTCGGGCGGGCGCTGTCTCTGCTCGGGGGGGTCTGTTCTAACTTCTAAGCTTGGCAGACGCTGGTTTGAATATGCCAGGGGATGCCAAGGTGCGGCTCTTCGCGTTGCGTACATTGATTGGTCTGGTGAGTTGCCTTCTACTGTAAGCTGTTCTTCGTACAATTTAGACTTCCTTAATCTTTGCTCTGATTTCAGCTTGTTCCAGGTTGTGCTTAAGCCTACCCAAATTACTAATTCAACACATAATGTATTAGATCTCATTCTTACTACTGCTCCGGATCTTATCTCTCCTGTTACTTATTTACCAGGCATTATAGTAATCACTCAAAACTGCATTTCAATTTACGCACAAGCGTGCGTGAGTCTCCTAGATACGTCAAACTTTATTACGATAATAACAAAGCAATTTTGACTTAATCAGCAACAAACTAGCTGACTACCTCGAAATGTTTTAGACAACCTTGATCAGCACTCAGCTGATGAGAACAGGAGCATGTTAAAAAACAAAGTTAATTCACTCGTTGCATCTTTCGTTCCAATTAGAACTATTACCTCCAACCCTACGTCGCCCAGGTATAATGTCACACTTAAAAGGTTATCTAATGAGAAGAAGCGTCTTTTATCGCTCTGCAAAGCATTCCGACCGTGATGAACGTTGGGATGCTTATCACTGCGCAGCTGAGACATATAAGGCAGGAATTAAAAAGGCAAAACTAACTTTTCTCAATCATTCCTTATTTTCAATGTCGTTAAAGAATGCTAGATAATTCTGGAATGTTGTGAATGGATCTAAAGAATCAGTCATTTCACTTACAGGTTTAGATGGTTGCGTCATACCAAGTTAGTGTGCTAATGTTCTAAATAAAACTTTTGCTAATACCTTTCCTTATGATTTTGATTATTGGCTCCCAATGTACCCTTCCTGCAGCTTTCTGCCTAGGGACCCCTAGCTTTTAATTTTAACGGCACAGTTAAGCTAACAGAAAGTCTAGAGTCATCATTATCTTGTGGTGTCGACAACATTACATCCACGTTTCTGGAAAAAGCTAAAGTATAGAGCTCTATTTTTTTGTGCAAAACCTTTGAACATTTGCTCATCTTCTATACACTTCCCGATGACTGGAAAATAGGGAAGGTGGTTCCACTTCACAAATCAGGTGACAAACATAGTCCTTTCAACTACCGGTCTATCTCCCTTACTTGTACACCCTGCAAAATTATGGAGCAAGTCATTTACTCGCACCTCGTTAACTTTCCAAATTAAAATCTTTTTTCACTCCTTCTCTGCACGGCTTTCGTAAACTTCTTTCGTGCGAAACTCAACTGCTGTCTTTTACTAACGACCTACTTTCTATTCTACATCGTGGATCCCAGATTGACTGTGCTTTCCTTAATTTTAGCAAAACATTTCACAAAGTTTCTCACAAGCATCTACTCCTCAAACTTAGTAAACTTATAATGACCTCACCGGTTTATACTGGATTAGAGACTTTCTAACAAATGGATCTCAACTTGTCTTTACTAACCAAGCTAATTCTCACCTCAGTTCCGTCACCTCAGGCGTCCCAGAAGGGTTCGTCTTAGGTCATCTGTTATTTCTAATCTGCATAAACGACTTACCCCAGAATCTCTCTTCCTTGTTAGTGTGTTTTCGGACGACTGTGTCATCTACCGCGGACTCATAACTCCCATGCTCAACTCCTTCAGATTGACTTAGACACTGTTTTGGACTGGTGCAACACGTGGTAGATGTCTCTTAGCATTAACAAAATGCAAAGCGATGCGTGCATCTCCGACGCAACTCATCACCACGTTCATACACCCTTGGTACCTCCCCCTTGAAAATCGTAGCTTCCTAGAAATATCTTGGAGTTCATATTACTGATAACATGTCGTGGAACGCTCATATCGATCTTATCACTACTAACGCTAACTTACTGCTCGGTAACTTAAAACGAAATTTTAGTTTAGCACCAATGTCACTGAAATTACTTTTATTCAAAACCCTGGTACGCTCGGAATTAGATTTCGCGGCAGCAAACTGGGATCCCGGTCACACCACACTCGTATCCAACATTGAAGCCATTCAAAACCGTGGCGCGCGGTTTATCATTTGTAGTTATCATCGTTCAGCCAGTGTGTCATACATTAAATCTAACTTAATTTTGCCCTTCTTTCTATACACCGTAAAATATCTCGCCTATCGCTTTTTCATAAAATTGCCTACTCTATCCTTACTCTAAAAGAGAAACTTAATCTCACTCCCCCGCATATCTCCTTTCGCCTCGATCATCAGTATAAAGTTGGAATTCCCCAGTGTCGCACCCACCGCCTACCTTGGCTCTTTTATTCCCAGGTGGTCCTCGGAGTGGAACTACCTTCCCGCATCTTTAGTGTCCATATCACCAAATGATTCTTTTAGAGATGCAGTAACCAGCCAGTTTTGTCCGCAGGCACACCGACTGCTTTTTGTCTCGTTAAACTTTTGTAGCTGTTCCCATTTTTGTATTATGTTTCGTAGTTGTCCCTCCCCTCTGTAATGCCCTCGGGCCCTGGGAGACCGAAATAAATAAAATAAATAAATTTGGTAGTGAGATGTCAAATAAGCCTTTGTCCCCTACGCAACTGCGCATCTGAGGCTTTTATGCGAATCCTTGTAATGGTCGCCTTCAACACGCGCCAGACAGCTCATAAGGACAAAACGAACAAAATTACGGCTGTGAATGCCCTGATAGCACTGCGCGCAACTTGCGTACAAAATGCAGCTACGACTCGTGAAAGCCGACGAAGTGCCATCCCACGCGCTCGTCGCTCTCATGGCGGCCCCCTATACTCGCCAACTGTTGTTGCCAGACCGGGCTCTCATTTGTACTGAAGCGGCGGTGACGGGAGCCCAACGCGACGCGACGGAGCGTACGCCTCGCTCGGCTCCCTTCAGCTCATTGCGTATTCGCGTCGCGGCCGGCCCGGTGCAGACGGCTGCCGCGCTCCCTCTCGCCCCGGCCACCGAACGCGGCGGGGGACTCGTAAACGGCGCTCCGATTAGCGCCGCAACAAGCGGCAGACTTCTTCCCGGAGGAGCCTTGGCCACCACAGGGGATGCCCCAAAGCCGACGTCCCAATGCTGCCGGTCCGCCCTTCCTGAGGTCGCGCGATAGCTTTCATCACAAAAGCGACCATCGCGGAACAAAAAGCGACGCGATTTGAGCAGTCGCTACCCGACCCGACTTTTTGCGATGTGTGGTCGCGGAGCGGCTGAGCCAATCAGAGGCGTTAAGGCTGAACTCCATGGGACGAATATGCTGCGAAAAATCGACGAATTTTGCTCGGTGGCCTTTGCTCTGCGCGTGGAATGAACACAGTGGCTGCTACGTCGCGCGCAAAGCGAGCGTGCCGTCGGGCGGCGTTCGTCAGTCATACGTCGCATAAATCGCTCCGTGGAGTTCAGCCTTTAGGAGCGAGTTTTCGGGAAGCGACTCGCCGACGAAGACGCTGGACTCGCTCATTGCGCACGCCAGTGTGACTATCTAATTGTTTTGCGATGCTATTTAGTCGCATCGAGCGGTTGCTTTACATCGCCGGTGTGATTGCGCCTTAAAACGGCCATTGCGAAGGACCTTACCACTATACTCTATTTCACCTTATGATGTACCGTAGAACAGGCTACGAGCGTGAGCTCCTTGCTCTAAGGCCACCGTGTCTAGGGCATGTCTCGGTGGCACAAGCTCTCGTGCATTAAGGGCAGCAACCGACGCTATGAGCTCGCGCTTCGAGCCTTCGCTCCGGTACAACATAAGCTGAAACGGAGTATAGTAAGCACATGCAGAAAGCACGCGAAGCTATCTTTGGCAGGCATACAACCAGTCCTGCTTAGGGTGCCTCAATGTCCTTCTGTTTAGGGTGATGCCACCCTTTGTAGTACACACCCGATGCCGACAGCACGCGCTCACGGGGAAATTACAAAGAAATGGACGAAAACAAAATGTCGCCATAGCACAGTCAGCGCCATGAACGCGCGCAGGGACACGCGCTTTCACGCGCTTCTGAACAAAAAACAAATATAAAAGTGTGGGACAAAATGGCGAGATGTCTCCACCCCACGGTGACCCTAAGCAAAGCGTACATGAAGGCGCCCAAGTCCTGCTTACTTACAACGAGCAGCGAGGAACGGCATGCCTGCCGAAAGATAACTTCGCGTGCATTCCGCACATGCTTGCTGCTTGTCGGCCTCGGTTGTCGAATTCCTGCTCGTCGCTTGAGGGCACGGTCATATAAACCTTTTCACAACGTTAGCGCAAAACACAACATAGGTTCCCTCGCATTTTGTTTGCAAAAAGTGCTGGCGGCATGCAAAATTTTGCATTTAGAGTAATGCCCCCAATCGAGCACTTTACACCACAGCGCTATTTTCACAAGGAACTTTCTGTTCGAAGATAGAGAAAAACAAGTAAAAATAAACTCTGCATATTCGCGCCAACAGTGACAGGTTACAGAGAGTCATAAGGATATGTCATTCGCAAGCAGGCCAATCTCCCCTTTAGGCACCGGGGCTGCAAAATTCGACCACCAGGCGCACTGTAGTGATGAACGAGAAAGTAGCATAGATGAAATAAACTAGCATATATCTGCGCTTGTCCTTCCTAACGTTGCCCTCTACTGGCAACAATTCGTGCTCAGCAAAGGAAATAAACACAAATGACATAAAACATTCGTTAACGACTCCGGTGCACCCTGGGAACGTTTTCCGCTTTCCTAAAAGGAATTACTTTCAACACTAAAAGCTATTGACGGCTCTTTTTTTTTTTTCTTCTTACGCGTCTCATTTTGTCGATTTTTTTTCCCTTTTGGCGGAGCATATGTTTTAGCTCCGCAACACGCGTTTTGTAGGGAACACAGAACATCTTCGCAGACGTAAACCCGCTGAGAAAAAACTTTCCCACCTGCAGACGTGATGTCCTCCCGCATAAAACGAGCTGACCCGACCGGCGAAAGCATTTTACTGCCTCGGGTACACAGCGATTGAGTTTGAGATTGCACTGATTTAGGGAGGTGTTCGCGGTGGTTGTGGGTTTGCATATTTTATTAGTTTCTCTCGCCTCGGTGTACACAAAAATAACAAGACAAATGTAATACAAAATAAAAGAAAAGAAAAGAAAAAAATGCCCATAAGGGTTACGACAAAAATACAAAAAAAAAAAAAAAAAAACGGGACGCGAACTATACGGACGATTTATGAGATAGTTGTTTGCAACAATCTCCTGTGTGTATACGAAAACATACACACTTATCTGTTGAATACCCATATAGGATACGGGCCACCGAGAGGTGTGCAAGTGCGCAAAAACAAGTTTTTTTTGTTTTTTTTCTGACGGTGGCAAACGTGTTAAGAGATTAACTTCCAATCATTACTCGAATTCCGGATGGAACAACCGGTCGTTACACTCGAAGCTCCACAATGGCGCACTAAAACAAATCTTAAAAAAGCAAAAAAAAAAAAAAAAAAACAAATGAAGCTCGTGTATAAGTTGGTAAGCGCAAGATCAGATATGGCTTCAAAAATAGGAGCGTTGGTATAAGACCGAAAATTAAACAAGATGACGATGATTAAGGGCTCTACGGCGCAAACGTTTCTAGGCCATACTGCGCCAAACCAAGTTAAGAATTAATAGAGGTTATCGGCGTCGACCGAAAGGTTCCGCGTGCCCAGCGACATTCCATCGACCGCGTTTTCGACGGAAGACCGCCGAAATAGCCGGGGGCCCCCAGCGAGTTTGTTTCCGAGCGAACCGATTATGCTGCGTCCACCGCAAAGCTGACAGCGCGGTGGGAGCTCTAACGCGCCCTCCGGCCCAATCAACCGTCTTCTTTTCGGCACCTGACTCCGCTCTCTGCGCGTGGCGTGATCACGTGACGAAAGATAGACTCATATATGACTGATTCAACGAGCACGCAGCTTGCACCGCACTCTCAGCCTTTCGAGCTGAACGGGGCATAATAAACGCCAGCGAGTTCGGCCGTGTGTTTACCCTGGGAGCGGACGAACCGAGCGCTCCCTCCACTTGGTCCGATGCACGCCCACGCTGGTGCCGTCTGCGACCGCCATCGGGAGACTCCGCTAATTATTGTTCCCCCTTGCAGACCACCAACTGCCATGGTTCCGCGTTTCTCACCTTGCGATGGAGGGCAGCGGGCCGTATACTACGAGCCGTCCCAGCCAATATAATTGCTGCGCGAGTGTCAGGTGACCTTCGAGAGGGACGCGGCGACCAGCAGTGGTCACTGACACCTTATGCGGAGCGCAACTTTCGCCTGCTTCCTCGCAAGTTCGTCTGCTCCTTTTGCTGGTGTTGGGGTGACGTCAGAACGCCGAGCTCTGACTGGCTCTGGTTGATAGTGGGTAGACCTCGAGTCACGCTTGCTCTGAGGTCCACCTACCAGGCACGTCGCCAGGGGGGGGGGGGGGGGGGGGGGGGGATCGACCTTTCCCCCCCCCCCCCCCGAAGTCTTCCATTTTGTCGGGGCCTCCTTCCCCCCTCCCCCTCATACATTATTTTTTTGATGGGCGCCCCCCCTCCCCTCCCCCCGAAACAAAATCCTGGCTAAGTGCCTGCTACCCAGTATCCTTCAATGAGAGCCAATCAGAGCTCGGCGTTCTGACGTCACCACAACCCCTGCAAACGAACTTGCGCTCCGCACAGAGTTGCCAGATGGTGAAATCCGGCACCAGATTTCGAAAATCTGGTGAAATTGGGGGGCTACTGGTGTTGATGTACCGGAACGGCTACACCAGACAATATCTGGTGAAAACTGGTGAAAAATCTAAAGAAATGGCTTGTCACTTGCATTAATCAATTTTACACTGTTTTGTTAGCCTTTTGTTAGTGTATTTATGTAACCTATTTGTTTATGTTCCATATTCTTACGGATATTAGCGATGTATGTGCTTTATGTGTCAAGAGATAGTCCGTGCCGGTGTGACTGGACTTTGTGTGAAGTGTTATGTGACTAGATGTCGTGCTTATCAGTTTATTTCTTAAAGCTTGACTTCAAAACTTGTTATGAACTGAACTTTATCATGGTGTTGTATTTCGACTTCGTTCTTATGCGTTTCTTTTTCTTACTGCTCAGCAGAGAATGTATGCTTAATTTAGACTCCGAGTGTCTTGAAGTGCAATATTATGTGGTCTTTCTTACGTGTCGGTGGCCTTCATTAATTTGAATTTCCCGTCTAAGGACAACCCAGCACCAACATCTCGTAAACATGGTATATCAAAAAGTAACAATGCTGTTAATGCGCCACATGTCTGCTTTCTTCCTTTTTTATTGTGCTGCGATGCCTTATATTAGTAAACCTCCTGAAAGCTACCCTTTGCGAGTGCATGCGTAAAAAAGCTGAAGGAATTGGAAATACGTAAAAGACGCGATATTTTAGTGCTGGTGAAATCTCGTGAAATTTCGGCCACAATTTGGTGCCGAAGCATCTTTCCAATCTGGCAACGCTGCCTCCGCATTAAGAAGCGTAGGGCGTGTTCCGAGCATCTCATTGCCACTCCGTAGCCAATCAGATTGCGGCATTAACGAATCCAAATGCCGAAGAACCAATCACGAAGCTTGACTATAATGAGCATTTCTCAAGCTCCCAGTGAAGGTGGAATAATCGAAACATGTGGGCAGCCTCGGTTACCTCCATGGAACGCCGTAACACTATGCAGAGAGCAAGACGTCTGCTTCTTGCCCAGGAGTTCCGGTGACGTCAAAACGAAGCCGAGCTCTGAATGGATTCGATTGAGAGGATAGTGGGTAGACCTCAATGCTAGATGCGTCCGGGTCTACACGCTTTTTTTTCCCCGATCAGTCATAAGGGTTTGGCGTTCTGACGTCATCGCAACCCCTGTGCAAGAGGCAGACGAACTTGCGCTCCGCATAGCATGGCACCAGACCGTTTTCGAAACTGCGCGCCATCTGGTAGCCGTTGCGCCAATTATACGAGTGCGCCATTGTTTGGGCGGCAAGCTCTTTGAGCATGTATATGAAACACCCGGGTTGCGTAAGTGTTCGACGTGTACTCGGCTCAGTTCGCATCGAAAACGAGTGCAGCGTCAGCGCTCCGCGAGGTCTCGGTTCCAATCACGATTCCCCTGTCGAAAAAATGCCGACCACCAATATTGCTCAATATTGGTGGTCGGCCACAACACTTAAAAAAGAAAGTTAAAAAAGGGGTGATTCTGACACCGAGCGTCCTTCGGCGTAACACTGATCGAACTCGACGCCCAGCGGAAGAGTGACACGGCGATTGTGCCCCATTTGTTTCACGCGCTCCATCTCCTTGCGATGGCGTCAAAACTACCAGCGCATAGGCTCTCGTTAACCTCTATGTGGTGTTCAAGCGATGCAAGGGATCCTTCCGACCATGCATCGCTCGTAACGTGACGTCACGTCACGTGACAAGTTCACAGCGCTGGGTTTGCTCGAGGTGAGTCGTATAGCTTCCGCTGCGGTCCATCGTATACGGTGGAGTGTATACAATGAATACCGCTCGTGGCTATCTATACTTCCCGTCCTCATTAGAAGGAACCAGGCAGGAGTGCTGCGTTTGTCTTTGCCTCCCAGCAGGAAAAGGAGGACCGGCGTTAATTAAGCACGCCTCACGAATCGAGGCTCCCGCCGCTGCGAATCGTTAGTTGGATTATAATTCAGGGTCGTCGCATTGACAGAACGCGCGGTTCCTCGTTCTGCGGATGTACATCGATCTTACAGTTCGTAGAAAAGGCGCGCGAAGAAGCTTCGGCATGGTTCGGGGGCATCCTTTCGTGATTCGGAAATGTGTTTCTAAAGGCCGGCTCAGGCGCACCCGTCGAAGCGCTAAAGAAAAAAAACAACTATAGGAACGACGCAGAGGCAGCGCTGTATCCGGGGCTGTACGAGTATCACTAATAAAGCGCCAAGTCGGCGTTGTATAAGCAAGACCGGCGCTATATTTCCGGGGCAGGTTAATGGCGCCGAAGTAGCGCTATGCACTGTGTATACGTGTGAATACGCCTTGAACAATAAAAGCTGGTGAGGATGCCGTCAAAGTGGGGCGGCCACTCGAATGTTAAGCTGAGCGGACCTTTTCAGTTTCAGAATACGGCAAAAGCGACGCTTGGACGACACCGATGAGAACAAAGAGCGGGAGGCAATTTGTAACTGCGGCAGACCCGGAAACATATGAGCAGCTCGCGTTCCTCGAATTTCTTGACGAGCACCAGACAAGGGGAGTGTCATTTACACGGTGTAATTTAAGGGACTCGCCGCCGCCAGGTATTTCCTGAGAGGAGCAATTTGGTTGGTATGCCCACGATTAGAGCGCTCCGCGATTTAGCTATTACTTTCCCAAATAGAATCCCGGAGGAATGGAAATGAAATCCCCCAAAATTACCGTTAAATCCCGAGCTCTACGCTTCCATGTCTGTTCTTCAGCACAGCCTAAATCTGCATTGAAGAATATGTCACCCGAGGGCCGAACTTCATCAGCATGCTACTCAATCGGGAGTTCACTCTGCAGCACGGATCTGTAACAACTTGGGCCGTAAAATAACGTAAAAAAAAAAAAAAAAAAAAAAAAAAAAAAAAGCTTCGCGCCACCGATTTTTGCACATCTTCGACGTGAGCGTGGCCCAAAGTTCCGTACAAAGTGTATAATGCTCATTCAAAACCGTAAAAAAAAAAAAAAGAAAAAAAAAAAGAAAACAAGTTTGGGGCAGCAAAGAGTATCGATGACGAAAGCTGATAAGTGTAATAACAAAAACGGCTTGACATAACAAAAATAACAATTTAATTAAACGTTTCGCCTCCCATGGATGCGGGAGGCATCTTCAGTAGAGCACAGAGCGAGTGAGAGTCGCACAAAAAAGTTCGGCTATTTGGGCATAAAGTTTGCGTACACCTCCGGCAGGGGGCCACGGTTCTTGTTTACCAGCAATGAACCGTGGCCCCCTGCCGGAGGTGTACGCAAACTTTATGCCTAAATAGCCGAACTTTTTTGTGCGACTCTCACTCGCTCTGTGCTCTACTGAAGATGCCCCCCGCATGGGAGGCGAAACGTTCAATTAAATTGTTATTTTTGTTATGTCAAGCCGTTTTTGTTATTACACTTATCATGTCTTCGCCCGGCTTCTGGAGTATTTTTGCATGACGAAAGACAAATCGGAAGTTCGTGACACAGTCGTGCGGAATGACCCAAATGGGTAACAACGATGAATCAAGCTGGACAAGTCGCTTCGCCGCGGTTGCGGAGTGTCGACGTTCCGTGGAAAGGTCGTAAACTTCCGAAAGCGTGCTGACAACCGCGGTTCGAAACCGCGCAAATGAACGGACTGTCGAGAATCGAACCTCGTGTCTTCCCTTTGCGGGAAACGGCGCGTGGAATGCACAGGTCACACTGCTCGTACACATTTTCCAAAATACACGGTTTTCATTGCAGACGTCACGACAGAATTATCGGCGCTTTAAGCATGTTCTAAGCATGTCTGCCTCATGTATGTTTCCAACATATCTGCGGACTGTCTCATGTATCAGCAGTGTGCCGCGGCTCAAAGAAACGAGAGGAAAACGAGTGAAATCGTTAAAGGAGGGAAATTTAATGCGAAAAATTGCGGGCTGGGTGAATTTCGAGCGAGGGCGAAAGCGAAAAACTGACGCTGACGCACGAATGACTCGCGCACGTACGCACAGACGAATGGTGCTCGGGATGTCCAACAGTGGCATGTTGTCCGACCGTTTGGCCCCGCGAGCGGGTAATTTTATTTCCGAGAAAATTCGACGGAGCCGCGTATGCACAAAGGGCTTGAGAAGTAGTCAGCGTGACGGAAACACCGTTTGAATTAAGACACTCGTTCTGTATCCGGTCAAGGAGGCCGGTCACTCACCGGTTCCGCGAAATTGTAAAACAATTATGACTTAAGAGAAAAAAAGAGAGTCGCGATCGGCCAGTTGATTAGGGTAGGCATGCTAGAAAGAGCATCTTTGCGAAGACTCTGGGGCGGGCGAGTCCTTACTGAGACTCGAGCTGACAAGCCAGCTCCGACCGTTCGGTAGCATGCGGTGCTTTTCTTCGCACGGTCTTAGCTAGGACTGTTTTTTGCGAGCTGGCCCAGGTGCCGGAGGTTTGGTTGAGCTGCTTCACCGATTCAATTTCCATTCCTACTTCACTTACAAATGTGGAATTTACAACGAAAAAGGTAACGTTTGGTGATCCCCGCATTTTGACTAAGTGGATATTCAGCATCGGGCCATGCCTCATCGCGCGCGAACACATATGCAGCACAAGCCGTGCAGAACGACATAGTAAAGCGCGTAACATGATATTATTATTATATGTATATAGACGCTCTTCAGCAGCTGTGGATGGGCGCCGCCATAACCGAACTTCAGCTTTTGCTTCCTCTTATTCCGTTCACTACACTTCTTCCTTACCATTGAAGGCCAGGTCATTGCCCTTTTACATTTCATTGTGTCATTTTCCTCAGCATTTGTTTTTTGTACAGGCTCGTCAAGGCCCGTTTCAGTGGCTCGGTATCAGATAAGTCGAGAAAGATCAGCAATGGCGGCCGTAATCCGGCGCTTGTCTCCACAGATGCACACCCAGTTCACCCCGTATGAGGCGGATAACTCTCACAGGGACGCCGGCCCAAGAAAAAGAGCTCCCGCATGTACCTAAGCAACTGTGGAGTCAACAGCGAAAGTTCAAAGCCACAAGGTACGTGTCTGCCAGAATGGCCAAATTGATTTTGACCACGCGACGGGAGAGTAATCACTCTCAGCGCACGCTATAAGCGGCAGCGGGCAATCAATGGATATATTCCCGGTCCGTTCGGGAACACAATAAGCTTCATACGGTCGTCTATTTACTCAGAGCCATGCACGCTGCTCTCGTGTCTTCAGTCATTGGCCGTGGCTACTCAGTTACACATCACTATCGAACCATATCGAGATCCTGCAGCTATAAGATTGGGTAAAGAAGCCGGACGAGAGGGCGACCGGGTGCAGATGATCAAGGTCCAATCTGATTCAACACAGGCGGAGGTACGCACTGCAAATACAAACATTGCTCGTTTTCGTTAGGCTACCCTCCTGCCGTTATTCTTAGAACGCATTCGCTCGCTACGCTAAAAAAAGAAAAAAAAAAAAAAGAGCAAACATGGCACGCGAATCTTTGACGAAAAGAGGTGACTCCAAAGGAGGCGTGGGCGCCGATGCTGATGCCTTGGGTCGTAAACGCGGGAGATGCACATCTGCGCTCAAGGTGCGGCGCCACACTCGGAGGCCCGGCATGCCACCGCCGAGGGTGCCGCACGGCAAACCCCATCTTCACCGTCGAGAGGCCGCCTCGAACACCGAAACGCGATGCAGAGGGGGAGGCACAGGGCGCCAAGAAGGGTTCGATAGGTAGTGTATTGCGCAGCGGTCGTGCCTCGCGCCTGCAGCAACGCTGGTGGATGGAACGCGCCTCCGACTGGCACCTCTACCGCATAGAGTTATTATAATGTACAGGTTCAACTGGCGCTAGTGTCTACGCGACTTTTGTGACGCAAATTGAAGCAGACAGCAACCAGTCTACTTTTGCGGTGCTTCTGTGCATTCCTATGGGAAAACGCGCGAGCATTTCTTCTACGATAAGGAAACAACACGCTCAACTATCTGCATTTCTTCCCTTTGCCGGTAAATAACATGGAACACTTTTCTTAATTGAGTCGTACGAAATAGTATGCACCTTTATTAACCCAGTAAAAGTGTAATTGATTTACTTAGCGCATTTTTCTTCATCAGTTAACGATGAATAACTTCGCTTTATTTCAGACCAAAACCTACGTTGGACAACATGGCGTGTAAAAGCAAGCGACGATTCTATGCAAAATAAGAATCGAAAAGAATACCGAGTGTGTTCAAGGTTCGCCAGCATTCCGGTGACGCTTACATATCGCTAATATGTCAGTCCTGTCACTTTATGAAAATGAACCCGTCGTCCTTTACGGGAAGTTAAAAACACCAAAAGCGTAAAGAATAAAGTACGTGGGCTATGAAAGGTGTCTCTTTTTATGATTTTTTTTTGCCGGGGAGGTTTCATCGGGCACTTGTTCTAAACGATTTCGAGCGTGCGGGTGATGTTTTAGAACGTAGAGTAAGCATCTTCGCACAGGGCAGAAAAAATAAAGCGGTACTTACTTATTGAAAATCGAAATATATTACATGGCCCACAATTTATTTTGATCGAACATGCACAGGGAGTTACCGATCTGCAGTGCTACTGCGTAGTTCTTGCCGTCTCTCTTGGTTTTTCACATGTCCTTCGTTCGTTTGGCACGTAAACCACCCATGCTGAAAAGCGCCGACGTCTTGTTCGCGCTAACAATGTCCGACAGCGCACATAGATAAACGTACGTAGCCGTTTTATCGCAGTTTTTAATGAGCCGAATTTGAAAGAAAAGCACCGTAACTGACCAATAATTTCGTCTGCCTGACTGACAAAAGTTCCAAGCTACCTAGCATACGTACGAATTATTTGGGGTATAATTGCTCTTATAATCGAGCGCGGGGTGAAAATACACTCACTTTTCCCCATGGAAATGGATTACCGGAAGTCAATTTCGGACTGGTTGCTATCTGCTTTACTTTTGCGACAGCACACTAGCGCCAGTTGAACCTCTAGCGTACATTGTAATAACTCTATGGTTTACCGCGTCCTAAAAAGTGACCCCCCGATTTCCACCTGATGACGTCATACAGATGTCACGTGGTCGTCGGCCGTGATCCTGCCGCTGTCACAGCAGCGGCGGTGAATATGGCAGAAGCTCGTTCCGATGCAGGTCGCTCTTTGTCTTGACAGTTCACGGAAGCTTCAGCAGTCAGGAATCAGGACCCCGCGACAACAGTGACACTCCCGATCGGTCGTACGTTTAACCGCCACTTCTGTATAGTATACCAACCGCCAGGATCGAGACATCCGACTGCGCGACGAGCTGACTCTCGTGGCTCGTTCGTTGCCACTTCAGGAGCACTTTTCGCCTATGAACGGGCTGAAGGCTAAACCCAACGGACGAAAACGCGTTCCGGGTACCATAGCACTACCACACACAAGAGCAGGGTCGGGCCGCTAGTTCAAACGGCATTTGGACTCACCATAAGAGGAACTGCAACAAGTTTGCAACGCGTGTTTTTTTTTTTTTTCTACTTTTACGGCTTTGTCTTTTCACCGTCAGGCGATGCGAATATATCTGATTCGCTCCAGAAGGCTCGAGAGCAAAACTGTCGCCACAGCCTCCTGTTCTAGCCGTCAGGTGCCGTCGATTTTGCTGGAGTCGCCGGTAGCCTTCGCTGCGGTCAACGTGAAGGCGAGACCAAATATAAACGCCATCTGAAATACCGTGCCGTGCTGGATGAGTACAATCGCGCTCGGGCACACCAATCCACACGATTCCCAACAAGCGATCCGCATACACAGAGGCGTCCACAAGCCCCGTTTACACAAAGTTGCCGAATGCACCGAGAGATTCGCATCTCTACGTTCAGCCCACCGCCTCGTCCATCGATCACCATCGGCCTGCGACCAAGGCAGGCGCTCTTTCGGGACTTCATCGTAAACTTTCTCCGGCATTCGTTCGCGCACATATCCCGACACATCACGTAAACCCACGCCGCGAACGCGGCCGGCACGAGCGCGCGCAACTCCGAAAGCGACAGAACCAGTTGGTCCACCGTCGCGCAGATATACGCGACGCGCAACCCGTTGGCTCCAGGGAAAGGACGGCACACGCAGCGACGGCGTTGCCCGCATCAGTAATCGCGACCGGACCGCGTCCGTTGCCGCCGCGAGCAGCGAACTTTCGTCTCCGCGGTTGCCTTTTTTTTTTCTCCCGGTTTTGATTTGAAGCTTTTCCGTGTGTGTTTTAACTCTTGCGAGTTCAGGCGTACGTGGGCAGAGTGGAGAAACAAGGTCAACGTCAGATTAGCGGTCGCCTCCGACGAGAGGCGAGAAGGACGGGTCTGCCGCTCACACGTCGCGAGTAATCGGCATCAGTTCCGCGGGAGTCGCTCCGACGAGGGGCCACCGTCGAGCTCGGTCTTGGTCGTCCGACCGGATGGAATGCGTCCTGAGGAGCGACTTACTGCACGGGTTACGCTTTAGAGTAAGGACAGTTCAGCCACGTTGGTAAATTGATGGGTTGCCATTTCTTACCAGCCTTTGCCGACGTGTCCGCCGGAAGATGCGAGACGTGCTTTCCGGCGTCTAGAAACACAAAGGTGGAGCCGAAAGGTCGCGGAGCGTGCCGATTGTACTTCAGCGACGAAAGCCCGGAGTCGCCGTCGCGGAAAGTCTAATCTACGCGCTACTACATCAATTAGCCGATCACGGGGGACGTTTGTTTTAGCCCATCTTGACAGGGTAATTGCAGATCGCCTACAGGGCACCAAAGTAGCAAAAGTTTCTAGATTTGTAGACGATTATTTAGTTTTCGTAGACTGCGCGCAACTGGAATTTGAATCCGAATCAACTTGTATTTCGAACATTTTTAAAGACTGTCTCGCACCCTTGCAAGTACCGAACGAATTGACAGTCGACAATTTTCACAGATTTGGAGACCTACTCTCTTAAAAATGTTTTCGCGTCTACTTACCCGCAAAACACTCGTAGAGCCACTCTGCGATCTACGAAATCAGCTAAGCGAAGGATGAGGCGGAACATCAGTTTAGACCTCAAATTTAAGTCTCCGCTGTGGCAATGCAAGCATGACGCTTTGTATTGCGTAATGCCACAGCGCAGACTTCATTTTTACGTTTAAACGGATGTTCCGCCTCATCCTTCGCTGAGCTGATTTCGTAGATCGCGTAGAGTGGCTTTACGAGTGTTTTGCGGGTAAGTAGACGCGCAGGAATTTCTAAGAGAGTGAACTGTAAATGTCAGCCGGGCATGTATGCCGGGCCTTTGACTCAAGAAGTAACAAGCCCACCCTCTCGTTCCGCTCAGCATATTCCAAGATTGTGAAGAGATGAATTCTGAATTCATGCTTTAATTCTGTCCTTTCTAAATCGTGTCCCCACCCCATGTCGAAGAGCTTCTTAAAACAAGTAAATAGACTTGCGAATGCCAGCTACCACAGAAGATACTAACTTCAGCGGCCGAAAAATTGCTGGAAAACTTGAAAAAGCGTCAACAAGTGACAAATGTCCAAAAACCCGTAGCAAAAAAAAAAAAAAAAACAAAAAAAAAACTGTGCGTTATTTCGTATTTGCATAACATTTGCCACAATTTAAAGAGAATAGGAAAAATAGCTAAAGTTGAAGTCCTCTTTCGTGCTCCACAGCGTTTGACTGCAATCTGCAGGAAGGTGAAGAAGATCGGGGAAGAGAAGAAACATTGCGCATAAAAGCACCGACAGCCTTTCTTTAACTGTCGAGAATGCGTCGCGTATTCTATTCCTCCGTCGTGTCACAGGTTCTAAATCGGACAAACCGGACGGTGCATGAATGATCGATAAGGGAACATCATTATAATGTGGCGAAACCAATCTCCGGTCATCTGGGAATTCACTGACGTGACCCCGGATGCACCCCTCACTACCAAAAAAGCAAGGTACCGAAAAGGAGCCGTGACAAACTAACTCGAAATATATTAGAAGCCTACGAAATAAACGAACTAAAAGAAAAGTGTGTTAGCGCGGCCTCCGTTGGTCTATACGATAGAGAAATTTGTTTCCTTACTGGTGCCTATTAGGGACCGACCATGAGACAGAACTGTATAATCTAACTAATAAAATGCAGAGACTGCATGCATCTTTGTGTCTCTTCTTTCGCACTTTGTTTATTTGGCTGTTGTCCACATGTACTGGGACCGGTGGTAATTAGCCTTCAATTAATAGTCAGCGCTGTCGTCTGTCTCGTCTTTGTCCTTGTCTTGCAGCGCTGCTTTAAACCACGATGATTAGTCTCCACGGGCGCGAGAGGGAGAAAAGGACCCCACTGTGGGATTTTTAATGACTTGGAGGGTGAGAATACAACAAAAGCGACTGCTTCTTAAGTATGCTTTGTCTTTTTATAGCGTTCCCGAAAAGCAATAGTCGCACCCCTCCCCTCCCCTCCCCTCCCCTCCCCTCCCGCCCCGACTTCCCACCCCGCTCCCGTGCAGAGTTTGCGAGGAAGGTTAACCGCCTCCCCCGATTGGCTACTGCAAAATCCAGTCTCCTGCGCCTCTTAAAAATTTTAATATTTTCAACTTTCCGTGAAACGTAACAGTTCACGTCACAAGCGACGCCACTTCCGGCTCCCGGACGTTGCTACACGACCGTTTTGCGGAATGGATTGGATCGCCCTTCTCGAGAGTGGAAAGTCCACGGAAGCTCCGGCAGCGAGAAGTTGGGACGCCGCAACGACAGCGACACTCAAGTTCGCTCGAGTTTTTCGCCGGCATTTCTACGGCCGACCTCCACTCATTGCGACATCTAACGGCATGACTCTCCGGCTTCTGTGACGTCATTTATTGCTACTTTTTCATGGGCAGCGTTGGACGCTAAGCACACCAGTCGCGGACGCGATCCAGGCAGCATGGTTGTAACGTATACTCGGTCAGCTGAAACATAAATGTATAAACCGGCCTTGAGAGTCGGAGACGAGGTTCATACTCTTAAAAGGGAGCCCGAGTAAAACTGTCTTCACTGACGATGGAAAAAAAAAAAAAAAAGGAATGCCAAGATTAAACGTGCACTTCGCCTCGACCCATGGCTGTTACCCCGCGCTTGTAGCTTTGGGATGCGTGCCGTCGTATTGAGTGGATCACTATACTCTACAGGGTGTTTCAAAGCGATATTCGGGCGTACAAATATGCGTATAAACAAACCAATGAACTGAGTCCAATTAAACTTTTCATAAAAATGATTTAGGTGGTGCATTTATCATAACTCAAGTTTCTTTTAGCGTAAATATCAGGAAAAAAACAACTTAAAAAATAAGTTTTTCTCTTTTCTTTGCTACGCCTGTGCTCAGGGATGAAAATAGCAAAAACCGTCTGGTCGGCGCTGCTACTCACGGATGGCACAACACAAAGCGAAACAGTGCAAGCTTCTTTGAGTTGTACACACGAAAGCAGATCCAGCAGATCCAAACAAGAAAAATACCATCCGTAAAAAAAAAAAAAAAAAAAAAAAAAAAAAAAAAAAAAAAAAAAAAAAAAAAAAACTTTTTAAACAGTAAAGCGTTTGAAAATCCCGAAACTGCCTTCGGGGGAAAGCTCAGTCACAATATTCTTCGATGAGGGAAAGTTGAAGGGTAGCGATCCCTCGCGGATAATAGGAGCTGAAACATCCAATCCGGCCTTTTTCTGCGTCTGCGGTTTCCGCGCACTTTATTATATCTCAATTTGTCAAACAGTCCGAAATATGGGACCTCTAATCACGTTCCATTCCTAGTTAGGACCACAGCTCTCTCAAACACTGACAGGAATGTCAAAGAAGCACAAAGGTCTGCTTCAGTTCATACAGTGCGCGAGAGTACGCCCCTCAAAAATTTCATACATAGGGAAGGAATTGGATGGTGGGTGGCGGTGGACGGCGGCGACGAGAGGACACCATCTTCAACACGCGGTGGGGCTGAAGCTAGTTCCAATCGCCAAGAGAAGTTTCCGCGGGAAACTTTATACAACCACGCCATACACGCCGAACGCCGAACGCCGACGTTCCCTCCCTCCACATGCCAAAAAGGCGTCGGCCAACCGTGCTGACAGGTTGTTCACGAATAGCCCCTTAGAAAAAGAAGAAGAATGAACTCGAACAAACAAGATAAACCAATAGGTTAGCCCGTGACAGTTTTACTGCTGCAAGGGCGGCTCGTCCAGTCGGCTATGACCTGACGTGAGTCGCGTCAGAGGCCCGGGATAAACGGCACTTGACTTCACGAGGCCGGACCTGAACGCAGCTGACACGACGCCACGATGACCTGTAACTCAATGGACGCCCGGAGCGCCTAGCAAAGACGCAGAGCTGGGGAACGACCGCGTTGAAATTACGGGTGCGCCCGACGGAGCCTTTTAGGCGGCGTCGCAAACTTTGTAGAGGATTTTCGAATGATGTCGATAAGTATTCGCCAGCGACACAGATCGATGATTTGACACTAGACAACTGGAAGACGCTCGGCTTTCAAGTGAGGCTGACATTTTCGTTCTGACCGGCTCTTGGCAAGATACCCTTGTAACGACTGCTGTTAAATTTGCACCACCGATGCAACTAACAAGTTCGGGTACCTGAGAAGAATATTTAAATCAGTATCTAGTGACACAAAGCTACTACTGTATAATATATTGGTGCGCCCCCCATAGCTGAGTACGCTAACGTTAATCCTACTACAAATCCCACGTCGCAAAAATAGAAAATGTGCAAAGTGAGGCTGCTAGACGCTTTTTTTTAAATATAAATTTCTCTTTACACACTTCCTATCAGGATTCTGCAAGTTAAGGTGACCGGGCATTATCTGACAAAAAGGCTAAGAATGCGAGACAATTTTTTTTCTTCAAGTTATCAATAACCAAATATTTATAGACCAACTATCTAAGTTAGCAGACATCCACAGTCACAAGAAGCAACCACGACAGTCTACTAACAAATATACTAAAATAATAAGTAACAGCCATTTTGTTTAATACTAATTTTTTCCGGGGGAATGTCTCAATGGAATTGTTTGCCTGATACCATGCATATGTTCACTCCAGGTCTGTAAATTCATTTGTAAATGCGATATAGACAACTATCCCACAAGATATCTGCGTACTGGCTCACTAATAATAGAAAATCTATTGACTGATTACGAAATTTTTGATTTTATTGATTTAATACGTACATTGGATATTGCGCGTTTCCTTGTATTATGATTCATATGTGTATATACGTCTGTGTGGTCCAATTTCCCTTCACCCTATAATCTGTATACTTGCCCCACTTTACTGGTTGAGGCTTACACAGCACCAACAACTAACGCGTGCTGTTAAAACACTTTGCAACCAAATGAAACTACTACTATCACTGGCGTATTACAAAACAAAGGTATAAAATTGTGGCGTGCTCAGGTCAGTTACGTGTGGTCCATGAACTTAAAAAAAAAGGTGTTTAATCAGATAATACCCATATAATGAATGGAAGCGTTATTTGTGTGTCAGTCCTCGCGAATACTTGGCCGAATACATGTTTCGCTTCGGTAATCGCCGGTTATGGATGGCTCGCACTAAGCGAGACGCCGAGAAGCACATAAACGCCAGACGCCATTAAGCACGTAAATACGAGAATATCTGCGTCGCTGAACGCTACATAGCCCGGAAACCGTTCTTTCTTTCTTTTTTTTCTAAACAATTACGAGCAAGAAAGAAAAAAAAAATGAAGTAGTTACGTTTACACGTATAAACAGGTTTAGGAGAAGGACAGAAGGCACACTGCTTGGTGATAATTAAAATGATAACAGCAGGCACCAAATTAAGATCCGAGTTTATGGAAGCCTAACGAGATTAGTTACGCTTGTTGTATTCAGGCACGGGGAGTAAAACGACGTGTCTCCTAAAACCATCACGTTAGACAAGAACTGCAATAAAGCAATAATTTAAACTACGCAAAACTCCAAAAGGTTAAAAAAAAAGTACAAAAAAACTCAGAAACGTTAGCGATGTGATTAGCAAAATGCCTCCAAATATGACGCGTTTAGTAAGCGCCCGGAACGCGCAGCCGCTGTTTCGACGTTTCCTATACTGGCCCCGAGGCTCGCGCAGAGAGGGCCACACAAGTCACAGCCGTACGCGAGGAAACAAATAAGACGGCGATTCCCCCGAAACAGGAATTAGGCTCGTCCTCGGACCGCCAAAGGGGAGCTCGGACAAATCGGACGGCGGAATTAATTACAACCACGGCGTTCGACATGGACCCGTAATTAACGATGTACGCCGTTAATTGCGCAAGCGCTTCCGAAACGAAGCGAAGCGAACCGGCCCCGAGCGTGTTGGCGCCCGTCCTTCTCTCTAAATACGTTTCTCGGCATCGATGGTTACGCAGATAGTATAAGAAGAAAAAAATAGAGGGGAAGAAACAGATAATAATACTAAGAATAAAAAAGAGTTCCCGGTTTCTTGTCCTGCAAATGAGCTGCGGAGACGGCGCACACAGTCACACAGCCATGGTTGAAATATAGCGGGCGCTATTCACGTGGCACTGTAACGTCATGAAGTCGCGTGACTTCACGTCATGTGATACTAAATTTCCCGCTAAATTTAGCGGAGAAATTTCTCGGCTAAATTAAGCGGAAAAATTGTGACGTCGCGCGAAAATGTCGCAGCGTCACGACGCAGTGATTCCCCGCTAAATTTGGCGGATAACATTTTCCCGCTGAACATAGTGGGCTCCGATCCGTAGCCGTACTGCGCGCGCCAGTGTTAGCACGAACATGACTTCGACGCTTTTTCGTGTTTCACTTCGAAAGGAAGCCGGCGGGCATCGAATATACCCCTTAGGTTAGTGCACACCCAACTCAACACTTTGTAATACTAAAGCATAGTTTCGATGACAGGTCTTCCATACTAAGATAAAAAAAAGAAAGAAAAACAACAACAACGGTGATGACTTGTCAAAAAAGGATTTCTTCCCAAGGCGGCCGCTTCTGCTTCTCCACAAGAGCGCCTTACGGTCGCTCGTTCGCGCATGCGCGTGAGGATCGCCCGAGCGAGGCCTCAACCGCCTGAACAAACCATCCGACAGTTCCCTGCGCTCGCCCTTAGAACAAAGTAGCGTACGTTGCTCACAAAAGACTTCGGATTTATAATGGGAAAAGGGGGATCGAGAGAGGGAAAAAATTAAACTGAAGGGGCGAGAGGGAGAAGAAAACGATTAATCCAGCAAAGGCGGAAAGGACCACACGTCATAAACAATTAATAACGCCTTAGATTAGACAAAAAAAAAGTATATATATGTGTTCCGAAAATATGTTGGCGGGCGCGCGCAAATTTGGGATGGAAAATAAGCCTCAGCTCGAAGATGATTCCAACATTTCGAGGGAGAAAAGAGATAACAACCACCCACGGTGTACCGCGCAAATGCATGGGGCAAGCCGGGCAGATATCAATGGCCGAATCTGTTTCGGTGTGCCGGGAGGGCAGCGACACCTATTTCACGGTGAACGCTTCCGCCCCCCAAAAAAACAGAAACAAAAGAAACGAAGAATCAAGAGGTGCTTAAAGAGTCCCGCGAGGTGTGGCCCCTTTTCATTACACGAGCGCCGCTGTTTCGGGAGCTAATTTCGCCGCATATTAGAGGACAGCGCTGGTTGCAGGGTGATTGAAAGCTCCACCAGACAGGACGGTCGCTGAATACGACGAACAACAACAGGGAGGTAGGAACAAGGCGAACGAAAGGGCCAAGCCCCAAATACGTGTTCTCCATCTTTTCGACGGGTCTGGCGGAAGGCATTCGGCTGCGAAACCTGCCGGGGGAGAAACGACATTAGGGGGATTGCGTAAAGCATGCGTAACTAAAAGAGCATCGCCGTCTTCGTGTCTTTAACGAGGAAGGCTCGGAGAATTTTACGGTCATTGTACATAACTGTTTCGTGGCACACCTGAAGGACGTTCGGCCGGTTTCCTTTGTGATTGGTTGAGAAAGGAAGGTTCGAAACATCGGCGCCGGTGACTTCATAAAAGGGACACCACAAATATCTGACGCGGAAAGAAGGGAGGGGAAGAGATGGGAGCGCCCGGAAACGTCGGGGTGGAATGATTTGCCTGGCTGGAATGATTTCTGGGTAGACCTAAAGCTAGCTGCCTTTATCTCTATCAACCGTCTCCCTCCAATCGGAGCGATCGAGAGCGTCGTCTACTCATCGCGCAGCAAGGGCCTGGCGTTCGGAGTCCGGCGCCACAACGCCAGGCCCCGCGTGAGGGGAGGGGCGGAAGACGCTGTTCGCTCTGATTGGTGGAGACGGTGGGTAGAGACCCACTAATTCTTCCAATCAGAGCTCGGCGCTACGACGTCACCGCGCACTCTCATTCTCCCTTTCCCTCAGTTTCCCTTCGTATCATCAGTACTCGTACCAGAGCTTAGTCATATACGCTGCACAAAACCCGAGAGGAATCTCGTCTAACACGGCGGCTGGCTACTTGCCGGCTGGCGAATGAAACCAAGCCATCGAGTCGTCGGCTTACAAATGAAACAAGTAAACAAAATCAGGAAGAAAATGGGGACAAGTGCGGCCTAAATAAACCATCATATCACCAGAGATATAAAAAAAAAAGAAAAGAAAACTAGACTTCGTTTCATCTTAAGTTCGGGCGAAGCCTATAAGCTTCGAGCCTTTGAGACCAATCAAACCGCGTGAAAAGCGCAACGCTATAAAGTTCGTCGTGTTTCTGTATGCGTCCTATCATCGCTACAACAATCATGTACACGGTAGGCCGAGTGATTTCCGCTTTTAGTATGCGTGCTCATGGTTGTATGTGTTCATGCGTTCGAGTGGGCTCGGACATACGATGAAAGGAAGTATAACAGGTTGCACGTCCCGCCCCCTTTGAAACCTTACAATCAGCTCTTATTTTAAAAAGATGACGTCGAAATTTTTGCTGTCGCTACGCTCATTCTCGACGAAATGCATTAGAATTTAGCTTTCGGAGAGCCACTCGGTTCTCCCGGACGTCGGCGGCTGCGGATGCAGCCACCCTAGCTTTCGGAGGAGAACGTGTCAATAGCGGCGCTTCGTTGGAAGCTTCTCAGAAGATTCTTTCCCTCTTAGGTAAGCGGGAAAATGCACGTAACGAGCCAGCGAACGGAGCGAAAGAGCACGGGGCAGCCGCGCCGCGGAATAACGAAACCAGTGCTCGGTCCAGTCCAAACCAAACCAAAGACGGTTGCACGCACCGGGGCGACAAATGCTTACGAATTTACGAAAAAAATCCAGCTCAATAAAAATTGAAGTAGTCAGCGCCTAACGGAGCGACTATTCTGGCTCAGCGCGCATAAGACGGGCAAAAGCAGAGACGAACAAAAAGAACGGCAAAGAGCGCGAAACCGTCCCATGCCCCATCGTGTCGGCTAACCGCGCCGGTTCACACCACATTGCCTCACACGTGTTAGACGAAAGAACGTTCGATGGCCCATATTTTAGACAGCGTGAAAAAGCCAATCCGTCGCCACCCGCATGCAAGCCGATAGCCCCGACGAGGAAGTCGCTGAACCGGCTTGAGTCTGATCTGGGCCAAGTCGGCGCGTCTTCAAATAAAAGCCCCGAGCTGTTCTTCCCACTTCCCAGAGAGAGCACAGCGGCTCACCACGCTGAGCAGGGTCACTGACATCATGTCTCGAGGGACGCATAGGCGGGAGCACTGTAAAGCATCTCCTGGCGTCTATCCGGAACCACCAGTGACATAGGACAATTTTGCGCATCGTTCTCATTTATACCTGTAGTACTTGAAAGAGCGTTACGAGACCTGAATGTGGAGATACGATATTCGACCTCCCGACTCCTTGTCCACGCCAAATAAGCAAGTTTCCCCTTACAAAATTTCCAGAAGCATCAGCGCAATCTACGAACCGTAATGAGCAGTATACATAACACCTAGAACACTGATGCATCTGAAAACTCGCATAAAAACAACTGCGGCGTCTAAAAAAACAAACAAAAAGCATTCAAGACACGTTTATGATTGCCACGTTGAAACGCAGAAACCGCAATTGAGAACTCAAAACGTGTCATAAAAACGAAAAGCTCCGAAAGTGAAGAACAACTTGGAGCCGAAATGGATTACCATGATTCATCGCCCTAACCTGATACCAAACTAGTGCCACACAAACCAAATCAGCTTTGGTGTTAACTTTTGGCCGTGGATCTCTTGAGTCGTTGGACCTCTATGACCACATCGGGTCTCTTGACTCGTTCCATCCCTTGCCCATAAGTGTGGATCACCCAACGTGTTTAATCCTTTTCGCGTTATACCCCGCAGTCGGCGTCGGGTACACCACAAAGAGGGGGACATCCGAGCTTACTTATTATACTGGCCCCTCCGTGCACGCGCTCATCCTCGCAATCCGTTTAGATGGGATGACTGCAATCGTACCAATTTTCTGATAAAGACAGAACCGTCGATGATAGCCAAGGAAATACCGAGCGTGGTAAGCTGGATTGTTCTAATGACTTCCTACCGCTGGAAATTCTGTCAGAGCACTGCTACGTCATCAGAAAGGTGAAGAACGAGTCATGAACGCACTGAGGCGATGCGCCCGCATCTTGCGGTTGTTCTCAGCTGGATCCAATACTCTCTCTCATGGTCACAAGATAGTCGATGGGATCGCAACCTCAACAGGCAACGACTATACGCTGCTAGTTATCCAGGTCCGTTCTGACAGAATCCTGAGGCTGCCGACACGAGAGCCGACGGCGACCGTCAAGGCGCGAAGCGGCCGCAAACAAGAAGCAAGACCCAATAAAGCTGCAGTCCGGAAGGGTAGCGCGGACAGCGGAAAGAGGACAGCCCGCTTCGCGGCACGGAGGAACGAGCTGCTGCGCGACACACCTCAACGGGCCAAAGTCACGGTCGCACTGGATCCCTCCGTGACTTGCGGATCTCTTTCCAATATGACGGCAAACATAGAGGCATCTACGAAACGTGCATAGAGCAAAACATTTGGCCGATACTGACCAGTCCTTCCTTCCCGATGCTAATGCCCGGTGTTGGTTTTTGTCCCAAAAAG